>NW_028227256.1:144305131-144963881 GCF_978045245.1 Mus caroli | reverse complement strand
AACAACTTGAAATCCAAGGTCTGGTAATGTCTGGTCCTAGCATCTTGCTGATCAACTACCTCGACCACAGGAAAGGCCAGCGTATTAGACGAATTCTGTCCTTTCCCATGAGTCTGACTCACAACTCTTTCTAGCGGCACCTGGTGAACTACAGAAGAGTTACTCTTCTCCGCTTCTGAGATCTTTTTTTAGTTTCCGAAGCTCATTAGTCAGCCTCTGAAGCTTAATCTCAAATTCTAACTCGCTTAGCCGTGTGTCCCTATGAGTAGCACCTCCCGAAGTGGTGACTATAGGTGAAGCAGGAGATTCGCAAGAGGACCAATTCTCATTAAGGTAATGGGCAATTCCTCTATCTGAGTGATTTTTGTTAAAATTCAGTCCATCATCAGAGTTTCCACATTTATCAATTTTTGAGTTAAGAAGATCTTTTTCTGAGGAGGCCTTCTCTGATAGGCACTCCTCCTAAGATACCACAAGCTCCGCCTGAGGGCGATTTAGCCCTGGAAAAGTTGCATCTTTTATAGCATCATTTACAAGCGCCCAGAGACCTAGGGTAAAATTATCTGTCTGAGCGATATTCAAGGCCTCACCAACTTTCTCCCAGGTTCCACAATCTATCGTTTCTTCTTCTTTGAACCATGGACAACAGCTATCTATCTTATCTAAAAAATTTCTTACTAATTGTACTTCAAGCCTTACTCCTCTGGCCTGAAGCAACTCCTGAAAGCTAAAAACAACCGCTTGATCCATGACTTTAAACCCTTCCTTCTTCCACCTAAGCAGTTTTCTAAAAAACTGCGGCACACCGCCTGTCTCCATATCTAGTTCCGATTAACAAACTACTGACCCCAAGCAGAAACAGTGTTGGGTCAGCACTGATTCAAACTTGATTCATATCCTACCGCATCCTCAGCAACACTTTACAAAACTGAAATTTTAGGCTAGCGCTAGCATGTGTACCTGTCCGTTGCTCCGATGCTCCTCCAATACGAAAATCCTTTCCTTTCTTGTGGAGCTCCACACAGCAGTCGTTTCTCTTAGCATCCCTCTGCCATTCTTCAGGTCCCAGTTCTGGCGCCAACTGTTGCGGCCTGCCCGCAGTCCACAACACGAACAGTTCAACTGAGAATGGCAGTTCAAACTGAAAAGAGAGGAATCTAGACGGGGCAGAAGAAACAATGGAGCCAAGACAACGAACATTCTGATCAAGGCTCAATTTTACTATTTTCAGACACTCAGTTATAAAGGAAGGGGGAGGGAACCCAACTTCCCGCCAAGTAACTCAGGGTCCAGTAGCAGGACGAACACATGTATGCCTCCAGGCAGCAAAGGCAGGTTCCAGCAGTAGGCGTGGCAGGACGAATGAGCCGGTAGCTCCACCCTTGAGCAAGCAGGTTCCAGGCTGGGGGAAGGGAGGCCACAGGTTTAATTAACTTAGAATTATACCCAGAGTCTACTCAAACATATTGAAGAGAATTCTATTAGCAGTAGGTGCTGTTTAACACAATTACCTATAAAAGTTATGTTGCATAGAATAAGAAACTTTGAAATTCCCAACCTGAAATGGAATATATACACCTCACCTCACCTTCCAAGAGTGAGGTACCATGTGAAAGAAGGGCTGGCAATACTATAAAAGCCACAGATTGTAGATGACTACAAAGAATTATTATCTCCTAAACAGAACAGGAAATCTGTATATATGAATACCCAAGTGCTTAAAATGACATGTTCAAAACATGTGCCACTACAAAACACACAAATTTCCAGCATACTACACCCCTTGTCATGGAGTTATTGATCATTGTTATGTGCTGTTGGAGGGAGCGACAGTTATTACTAAGAGTATTGCCTCTGCTAAATTTACCATCTCCAGTAGAAGACCACATATACTAAAGTATTTGGCAACTCAAATTGGACTTGAAAGTTAAAAAGATAGGAAATGATTTTGATGTTCTCTTGGGTAACTATACTCCAGGGGGTGGTACATCAGTCATGAGCACACAAGAAGCCCCTAGCTGAATCATTAATTATTTGAATAAAAGAGGGCACATTAAATTGGAAACTAAGAGTGATGAGTGTTAAGAAGGAATCTGGAGGGAAGTAATTGAGGTGGATCTGCTCAAAATTCACTATACACAACTCTCAAATTAACAAATAATAAATTTTAATATACAGAAAAATTAAAAGGTAAAATGTTTTTGGAACTAATCTTAAACCTTCCAATACTATTCTATTATAAAAAATTATTTTTAAAATTATGTAATACTTGAATATAATTTGTTAAATATATTGTATAGGATTTTTAATTATTATTCACATTCTAATTGAGAATATCTGTTAATATTTTATACACAATTTGTTTTCTTAAATGTCTAGTAAATGCTTTTGGAGATTTATACAAAAAAATAAAGAAGAGAGGAAGGAGGGAAGGATAAAATAGGAGACAAACAAGAAAGGAAGAAAATATGATAATGATGAATAAGAATAATCATTATAAGATTCAGAAAGAAAACAAAAGGTTAACTTGTATGAGAGCACAATTTTTCACTTATTGAAATGCTATATTAATTTAATTAATTTGTATAAAATATGTATGTTATTAGAAATTAGATAGCATTTATATTGAACAAATACTCTCATCTTTGGATAAACTCAGAACAAACTTTTTTTTTAATAAAGTAAATAGAATATACTGATTTTTGTATAAGGTATTATGAAAATAAATGTTTTTAAATGAATAATTTCATAACTAAAAAACATTAAGAACATACTTTTCTAATATTGTATTGTCAATGTTGCTCTGGCAAAATGCAGAGTGGAAGGATTCAGACATCTTTCAAAGAAATATTTTATGTCTAGAATTTCTTTGTCCCCCACAATATTAGGGACTGTGAAGGTTCTATGCTCCAGTTTAGGGGAATGCCAGGGCCAGGAATTGGGAGTGGGTGCGTGTGTGTGTGTGGGGGGAAGTGGAGAGGAATAGGGGATTTTTAAAGGGGAAACCAGGAAGGGGGATAACTTTGAAATGTAAATAAAGAATATATCTAATAAAAATAAAAATAAATTTAAAAATTAAAAAAAGAAGAGGATGAATAGAAGTAAAAGTTTAATATTTTTAGATATCATCTACATACATATCTGAGAAACAACTAATATTGTTAATATTTCAAAAACCTTATAATTCATTGTTTTGTTTAAATTCATCAGTCTTGTAGGCAGTTGAATAACAAGTATTTGATTGCAAGGAATTATTTGTATTTTTTAAAAATACAACAACCTAGAAGGTTAGAACCCTAAGGTCAGTCATGATTTGAAGGAAAACATGTGTCTCCTAAAAGACTTATCATCATTTGAAATGATGAAATCACATGAAATTTTTACATATCTGTATATATATAGCATATGTATGATACACATTTTATAATATGCATTATAATAACAACATATAAATTATATATGTGTACATATATGTAATTTGTAAATATACTTTTACAACTATATACTTCCTAGAGAACATTCAATATATTATAGATTTTATTCTGTAATCGGGGCATTGGACAGGCAATGTGCACTCACAGCTGATGGGTGCAGAATGAACCACATCTGCAGTGCTTGTTGGAATTGCTGTTGGTGTGACAAGGCAATAGATCAACTGCCTCTATAATAAAGCTGCATTATGCTTTAAGAAATGAGCAGCACCTCCAAGCATGGCTGTATTTTCTTGACCTTGACTTTTCCATCCACTTACATGTACTCACTGGAACCTAGTTCAATGTTGTCTTCCTTGATATTCTAACACAAGAAACACAAGCCATCTGCTGCAGTTCCCATGAGTTAGCAGAGATCATGATTAGAATGGTCCAAGGAATAATACTACAATCACCATTAAAATCGTGGACATCAGACTAGAGATTCTAATTTGTTTCTGATGTATCTTTTTGTTAAAGTATACTAGGATCTTATAAAGTTATAAATTGTTTGCAATTAAACTCTGGAAAAAAATTTAACTTATTCTGTGGCTAATCTTGACATTATTGCAAACTGCTATTTATATAAAATTTAAAATAATCTAAAATACATATGGATTTAGAGCATTTCCCCATAAATTCAAGGTTATACTATAACATTACATATTTTCAATATTTTGAGATATTTTTCAGATGATATTATCATAACCTTTTTTAAAAAAAAATTTGTAGATTAACAAGTGGCCACATTCAATTTCTTGCTTAAGTTAAACACAATTAATAGCACTGTTGCCTAAAATCATTTGTTTTATAATTTTGATGGTATCATATTTCATGAATATTTTTCATTCCCTAATGTGTACTTTTTGCTAGGCAATTATGGTGAAGTATTTGTAAAACTCTTTTTAAATTATCAAAACACTGGAAGCTGTTTTATTAAAATCTACTTATTTAAAAATGTTGGATTCTAATTATATATATTCAAAATATCAATAAAGATATTTATAAATATAAAAATATATTATCTTTGAGAAACACTAAAAAGATATAGCTTATGACTTTTCTAAGGTCACTTACAATATGTTGACCCCTTAAATGAAACTATAATATACTTGTCTTGTCTATATTGTTAGTAGGTCAGAAACCATAGTAAGTTACTTTGTTCAAACTTTAATATGCTACTTTCTATTCACTTAGTTTTGATGCTTTTTTTAACTTCTCCATACCTCATGATTTTTATGGTAAAATGTAAGTGATAGCACCATATAGCAGGAATATTGTCATAATGAGTGAATTATGTTAGGAGTATGCTTCTTTTAGCTTGAACTGTGTAAATGTTATTGTTACTACTGCTGCTGATATTACTCCTACCCTAAATCAAGGATAACCATTATGTTTTAAAAGTGATTAATTTAAATACAAAGCTATGACATAAAGGATATTGCTGTAAATGTATTAAGTTCAGTGCACAATATTTGATCCACTCACCTTTATCACAAAGCAGCAGTTTTAAAAAAGGGGGGTATGTCTGTATTCCACACATGGAAATGTATTGCTTTATCCTTTCTTTTTTTAATTTTAAAGTGCTGTTGAATATTACACTTGTGAACTTAAAAAGTATATATTTTATGAGAGAAATAGCATTAGTCTTTAGACAGTTTATAGTCATTTAGTCTTAATTTTGTGCTTTGACAGAAGTAAATGTCTGGACTCTGTAGTTTCATAAATAGGGACCTCCAATTTATTGATTATTTCCAGAACATGAGCTGATTCCAAAGTCAAAACTGACAACCAAGATACACATACAGGTTTCACCTCATTGAGGAGGAAGTAAAGGCAGATTCAGCTAGCAGAGAATTCCTCCACTTGGGAAAGCCAAAAGCACACTTGAGTATTCAAACACAACACATTCTTCACCTGTCTCTCTTATGACTCCTTCTACTATACAATCAGTTGATGCTTTCTCAATGGTGACTCCTCTTTCCTTCAGCTAAGAAGGGCTTGCCAAGGATTTCTGACTACAAGGAAGATGAAGAAAATTGGATTGGGGGGGATGTCCTGATCAAGGAACACTATGTATGATTGTCAGACATCTATGGAAATTTCTGCTATTCACCTATATCATTACAAGTATAAGATCTTTTTATAGAATCTGGTAATGATATTTAATTCTCTGTTACCTTTATTTAATATGATACAGGTTACAGAAATTTACCCAAAGTAATTGTTTTTCTGAAGAAAATTTATATTTTCCATTAAAAATACATTATTAAAATTCATATTCCATTTCTCTTTAGAAAATTAGATTTTTAGAGATTTTTTAACTGAATAAGACACTAAACTACTTAAGTTTATTAGATTTCTATATTTGTGACTTCTTATGAGGATTTTCTTTAACTTAGTATCAGAAAGGGTGAACAAGGTCAGAGTGGACAACAACATAGTAGCACAGTAATTAGAGTTTAGTAAACTTGATAAAATGATAAACTCTGGTTCAAATGTCACTGAATAAATAATAAAATTAGTATATTGAATCAAATTTATGTGTTGTATGATAAGTCTGATTTTGGAAAAAAAAATCTTTGTTTTCATTTGTATTTTCCTTTTCTGAAATATTATCATGACAAAAATATCTTTGGTGGTTTTGTGTGAGATTACACCTGGGGATAGTGAACAAATCTCTACTCACCCCAAATGGCAAATTAATATGAAACCAACGGCAATACCACCAATATCCAACTGGATGAAATAGTGAGATTTATTAGAATGACTTACAGGAATATGGGTTGGGGGTCAGGTGCGGGAGTGGAAATAACTTAGGCATCTGCATCACCAAAAGCCCACCTCAGCATGGCTGACTACTAATAAAAAGTGGACACCTAGAATGTTCTGCACCACCTTCAGGCATCTTTAAAATTTGAAATGCATTAGGGAAGTGCATATCCAAACAATTCTTGAGATTCCACCCATAGGAATGGCTAGAATAAAATCTCAAGGACAGTATATGCTGCAGAGGTTTAGACTAAGGGAAACTCTTCTCTATTGTTGGGAAGAATGCAAAGTTGGACCCTACTTTGAAAATCAACTTGACAGCTGCTCAGAAATTTGGGAATAATTTGACATCAAGACCTAGTCATACCATTCCTGGTCATACACCTAAAAAATAATTTACTGTACCACAAGGGCACTTGCTCCATAAGGGTCCTAGCAGCTTTATTCATAATACCCAGGAACTAGAAACAAATCAGATGACTTCAAATGTGGTCCATTTGCACCATGAAATACTACTGAATTATTAAAAACAAAAAAGGACACCATGAAATCTGTAGGTAAATGGATACAACTAGAAAGTATCATCCCAAGTGAGGTCATCCAGACCCCAAAGGACATGTATGTATGGTATACTAATATATAACTAGATATTAGCCATAAAGTACAGGATATCCATGTTTCAGTCCCCAGAGGCAAAGAAGCTAAACCAACTAACGTAGGAAACCCAAGGGAGAATTGTAGGCTTAGATTTTTCAAAACCTACTATAATATGTGTTCTTATACACTTTATCCTCCCTTCTAGTCCACCATCGACCAGAGGTAGTGACTAGAAAAGACATGGATGAAGTGAACCTGTTTCAAATTAATTTTGGGGGGCAGTTCCAATCTTTGTTCTCAGGATTTTCGGAGTTCATTGTACTAGTAAACCACCAAACATCAATCAGCAGCCTCAGTCGAGTCTACTTGGAAGACAGCACATAAGAATCAGCAGTGGTAATTCAATCTAGAATAAAAACTGAAGCTCCACTGGATGAGAGTGAGTCAGTGGCATAAGTCAGACCCTGCCAGAATACCATCTGTTCATTGGTGTTACTCACTATGAAGTCATTACAAGCAAAGGTCAGCAACAGTGTGCAAGAACAAAGGTTAGCAACATGGTGCAAGGCCAACCAGTGTCAGAGCATCTTCAGTGAAGACCACTGAGGTAGAGCAAGGCTAACCAATACTCCAGGCTTGCCCCACTGTCTCTGGTCATATTTATATTCTTTCTCAACATCACGTCCCTTCAAGTGTCTGCTTTAGAGAAACATCCTATCACCTGTGTTTGCCTCAGCAAAACATTCTTCCATGGGCCTGCTTTAGCAAAACATCCTCTCAGCTGTCGGCCCCAGCAAAGCATCACTCTGACCTAGCTGAATCTCCAAAGAAACAAGAAATTGCTATTTCAGAGGATGCTTGACTCTCACTCAAAAATGGAAATAAGATTGTCATTGGAGATCAATGGAGGGAGGGAACTGGGTGGGAGAGTGTATGGGGATGATAACAGGAGGGGGGACCAGGTGTAGGGAAAGTTGGGGAGAGAACAGAAATTTGTCTAGGGTAAGGTGGTGGAGGAGACATCTTTAGGATACACCAGAGAATCAAGATGGAGGCAGCCTCAGAAAGCCTATGAGAGAGTCTCTTGCTCAGACTTTTAGCAGTGGAGGAGATATGGAACCTAAAGTGGCCACCTCCATTACCCTATCAAGATGTCCAATGGAGTGATAACGATGGCAAACCACCCACAAAACCTTAGAATAAAAATTTATCTTGCCTACAAGGAATGCAGGGAAAAAGATGAAGCAGATCCTGAGGGAATGTCTAACCAATGACTGGATTAACGAGATCCACCCCCAGATAAAAAACCAATCACTGAGAACTATTAATGATACTTTATTATGTATTCCAACAGGATCCTAGCATAACTATCCTCTAAGAGGCTCCACCAAGCAGCCAGTGGAAATAGATGCCGATTCCTAAAGCCAAACATTATAGGGAGTTTGGAAATTCTTGTGGAAGAGTTAAGAGGAAGGCTTGAGGAATGTGGAGGGGATAGGGACTCTCAAAGATAACCAGAATAGTCAACTAACTTGGACTTTTGGAGGCCACCAGAGATTGAACCACCAGCCAAAGAACATACTAGGGCTAGACCTAGGGCCCCTGAACATAGGTTGCAGATGTGAAGCTTGGTCTTCATGTGGGTCTCCCAAAAATTAGAGCAGGAACTCACCTTGACTTTGCTGCCTGACTGCTGTGCCTGTTCTCCCAACTGATCCAACTTGCCTGGCCTCAGTGGGAAAGGATGTATCTAGTCCTGCAGAAACTTTGCGGTGCTAGGGTGGTTTTTATACCAGGAAGGGCTCACTCTTCTCATACAGTGATGCACAGAGCGGTCATATAAGTGGGGTGGGGGTGGAGACGGGAGGGCATTGGCAAATATATAAAGTAAGTAAATACATTTACTAGTGGAGAAAAGAATGCCAGCAAGTATATGAATATATCCCACTTGTGAAGGCTTTAGCACTCCTGTTGTCTCTTTTATATTGGATTGTTTGCAACTTTAATTTCAGAATATGGTAACTCCAAGAGATACACTAAAGAATATGTTCCCCTCCATATATACTCTTCCAACACTTTCTTTTTTATATGCAGCCCCATTTTTTTTCTGTTAGTTTGGATCTCTCACCTTTTATAAAACTGGAACTCCTTTCAAGGCTTGTAAAATGAAGGGTTTCAGGAGCCTGAAGTGACCAGAATATAAGTTTCAATCCACTTTCCTTTCAATAAAATTCTTGCTATAATGTTTTTAGCAGGTCTTTTAATATGAAACTAGGAATTTTAGATCATCAGAACATAAAATTCAGAGAAAAGGAAGCAAAGTAAAAATTTGCTAAAAATTGACGCTATGATAAGTTCCATTCCAACTGACAACCATGAAACCCAGGACCTGTGAACCTTGGCTATAGAAGACATTATGCCATGTCTGAATGATAATTTAAATCATGTACAGCTATCTGGAGAACCTAGTCCCAGCCTTTCAGACAAATGTCCCTGTAATTGAGTTGTTAGAAGGCAATTCTATGATTCTATCAAGCAGCTTGCTTCATGAAGTCAGAACACAATGTAAGAGCAGTTATTTCCAGGAAAATTAGCACATTACAACTCTTCTTTAGCTATAAAATGTGTTCCAGAATCAAAAGAAAGTCTGTACAGAATACCATGATTATGGCTAAGGCGTCCCATAATTTGAAAATAAAATGTTAATTTGAGAAGTATTGCATTTAGTTAAAGAAAGAAGAAAGCTTAGTTAAGTATAAATTCCAATAAAAAAGTATTGCTTCTTCTATAATGAAATTGACCACCTAGATGTTTGTGACCCACCCCAGCAAATGAAAGCACAGTTAGACCTAACTTTTTATTTCTGCTATTGGCAGATTCTGCACTTAGTATCGGCTATATACTTATCAGTCTTTGTGAATGGGTACTCAAGAAAGAGGATGACTATTAATAACAAATGAAGTAATTTTATTTACATTATTATTGAAGATTTTGTTGTGCATGGTAAGCTTTTAGTAAACCATTTACATGGGGAAAATATTATAATCACCAAATCTACTCATTTGAAGAGGCATAGCTACATATCCATTACTTTAATATTGTTCATACCTCTTCATTAATGTTTCTTCCAAATTTCTGTCTATGTTAAAGAGTCACCAGCTTTGCAATAGCCCATTAAGCCAATTATTTGCCATATCATTTTGTGTTTGACCACTCATACTCCAAAAAAATGTGCATCATTGTATAGTCCTTGCTCTGTCCACTAGTTCTTCTACTTTCAAGATTGTAACAGAAGTTAACAAAAATGCTACAGCTCTCCTTAGTACTTTCTGTAGAATACGAAAAACAATTTATGAACTATACTCTAGACTATTTTTCAATTGAAACACTATAATGGACAGGTACATGATTGGAGGCAGTAGTCACTATAGTAAAAGTTAGAATCATATGTATTTGGTTCCATTCTGCTAGTAAATTACTTATTCCTACAGGATATTATTGAGTCAAAATGTCTCTCTCTCTCTCTCTCTCTCTCTCTCTCTCTCTCTCTCTCTCTCTCTCTGTGTGTGTGTGTGTGTGTGTGTGTGTGTGTGTGTGTATGGGCCTGAGTACCAGAGGCTATCCATAGAGATCTCTGGCCAGGCCTGGTGTGAGGGTTCAGGCGAAGGGAAGCAAGTGCAGGCAGGGAGTCTCCTCTGATCTACCTTCTCTGTTGTGCCTTCAAGGTCACTAGGTAACTCTGAGCAGCTCTGCACTGAGTTGGGTAGGGCTGGGCAGATGAGAGGCTGACTAGCCAGTGAGGAGTGTGGAGAGCAGCACTTTGGGAGAGCAGATCTCTTCCGAAGTGTTACACCAAGCCTTACAGCTCTTAGAACAAAAGGCTCAGACAATGGAGTAGTTCTTGTGCACCTATAATTCCTTGAATCGGATTGATATACAGTTTTGGGGGTGGTTCATGTTCAACAGCTGGTACCTCTCATTGGCTTGGACTGAGAGCTTGGGAGAAACCTTATTTGCATGTGGGTGACTGATAGCCACACCTATCCTGCGGTGGACTGGAGGGTGGTAACTTCAACAGGAGCCAGGGGCCCATGAGACATGATAGAATGACTTCCACCCCATGTAGGTGGAAACTATCCACCCACCAGGTCACTGGGGTTTCAAACCTTTGCTCAACTGGAGACCAGGCTGTCTGTGCACAGCCCACCACCCCGTGTGTGTGTGTGTGTGTGTGTGTCTGTGTGTGTGTGTGTGACACACACACAGACACACACACACACACACACAGAAGCACACAGTCACACACAAAATCCCTGTGATTTGATGATGGAGTCTACTGTGAACTTCCAAGATTATGATTCAAATATGCACTCAAGATCACATGGATACCTGAACATGGGCAGCTCAAGTAGCTGAGTCCCACTGTGGCTCATTGCCTTTAGTTTAACCTAGTTTGCTAGTGGACTAAGAGTTGGTTCTCAAATGTAGAGTAATTGTCTGCATGTGATGACAGGCCCTTGCTCCAAAATACCAAGGTTGTCCCATGTGATTAACATATGGGGATCAGACAAAGGCTCTAAATAGCATATATCTTTCTCATTGGTACCTCAAATACTATAGGGATGTTATATCATATGACTCAGAGAGAAAAAAACAAAAACTATTGTCCAATGCAGACTTGATCTGTTGCAAAATCTTTTATTCAGGGTAACATGGAGTAATTTTTTTCCTCTTTTTTGGATCACCTACAATATAGCCTAGGCTAACATACCCAAATAAGGAATGTGGTACCTCCAAAATATAGGTAAATATCTAATATCTAATATTTTATTGGTAATTGGAAGTGCTGGGTGCAACAGATTATACTACACATTAGAAGAAATATCTCTGTATTTTGCTGAGTCAGAATACTGTTGAATTTTGGTTAGTGTTATTCTAAATCCTGTTATGTACATATGCTTTACTAATAAGTACGGATAGGTTACTGCTTCCTGTTCACTTGATCCAACCAGGTCAACAACCTAATCCTAATAGACCAGGGTGATATACAGGCCATAGTTTCTCTCTTTATCTCTATTGGTAAAACGTTAATGCACTGTTGAGCTAGAACAGTAATGGTATATGGCTGGACATGTGAATTGAATATAAGATAATTGTGATAGGTATTATGAACAGATACTCAGAGAAAGGTGTTTGTAATATCAATTAACGCATACCAGATTCCCAGAAATACTGTTCTACTCAAATAGTGGAACATTATCTAATATAAATGGTGAGGTTTGTTATTCAATTGAGCATTAGTGGCTTCCACAGAAGGTTCTGGAATACAGAGATTCATGGCAGAGCTATTTCCCTTCTCAGCAGTTCTTTTTTATGGTGTTCCTGAATGGCACTTTTTCCCTGGAGATCCTCATTGTGGAGAATTGGATTATACACAGTAAACCACAACTACATTCTAACTTCCCCCAAAGCCTTTGAGACTCTTCATCAACATTAAACTAAAGGAATATGACATATCTCCACATCATTCATAGCACTCACAGCATTTTACATAACACTTCAGTCAGCCAATCAGGAAAATTGTTAGCTCCTATTTTTAATTGTGTGAGATATAGCAATAAACCTATGCTCCTTTCTTAGTGCATCCACGTCAATGAACTTAGCCTAAGGTAATTTTATGTTTCTTCCATCATGTCATATCTATACACTATTAAAATTCTTCCCAGATTCACTAGATCTTTTTTAATGGGAAATTAGGATACCCTAAAATTTCTTTAAGGATTTATTGCACCTTCTCATGGGTAAAACCTCACTTCTAAAGGCTAGATGAAGCTGTGTCTGAAATCAGAATCAAAAGTTGGCATTTAAGTATCATCCAGAGATGCATCTTCATTGTTTTCTTTGGTACCTCCTTCTTAATGGGGCATTCAAGGAAAGATAAATGTCCTACGCTAAGCATAAATATATCAATACTGCAAGAATAGAATGTGAAAGGCTTGAAGTGTGTAAGAAATCAGAGTTCAATATTCCTGTCCAGCCACAATAGTGCTTTCCTAAACTTACCCATCCACATCCACATGCTTTAAACCCCTCCCAATTGGTGCCCACATTTTTACTTCCAACTCTCCAACATTCAGTTTCCACCAAAGCCTAACAAGCAGGTTAATCAAATCAGTGGTAACCTAAGTGGTAGCAGCCTAGTACTGAAGCCTTGTAAGCTACCTGGAGAGTAACTCATCCTCAGGCCTTCTAGGAAGGTCAAAGAAGCTAGATCAATCCAGGTAACAGGTGTGAAGGAGAAGGAGAAACCACAGGCAAACAATCACTTTCACCCCCTAATGCTAGTTTGTATCTGGCAACCTATGTGAAGGAGAAGCCACCACTTGGGGAGATTCTCATCTCAGTTAAACCATTTTAAAAGTTAGTTACTCACAGACACATTCAGAGGAACATGTCTTCCTTGATTATACATCCCATTCTACTGATAATAAATATAAATTACCACAACCATTAAGCAAGCATTCATATCTGCCTGTGATATGTTTAATATATAATAAGAAATCAGTCCCACTAAATAGTATAAACACCATCAATTATTCTCAACATACATACAGTGAGGTGGTGCATGACAATACAGTAAGTAACTGGAATGGAAGTGATGGAAGGGGAGTGTACTCAATAGTGTCATACAGCTTAAGCCAATCATATGCTTAAAGTAATGGAAGTGTTTTGAACTTACTGATTTTTAGAAGAATTTAAAGGCAAACTAGGGATTAACAAATGAAAAGGACAAGAAAATACATTCAGGACAGAAATAAATATTATAATCCTACAGTCACATATCTATTCCCTACTTTTGAGGATCATGCTTTCTATGAATTACTCAATTTTCTCTTCCAGTTTAGCAAAGATGGGTCTTGTAATTTGTCATTTTAACCACTCTCTTTCCCTTCACCTCTGTTCACTGTTGTGCTAGATATTTTTGTTTCAACTTGAGAAGGATAGTCAGCTGAGAGAATGGAAATTTATATTGTTTAAGATTTTTATCTATCTATCTATCTATCTATCTATCTATCTATCTATCTATCTATCTACCTATCGATTTATCTAATGTATGAGAGGTCTATCTTCATGTACGTATGCAGGCCATAAAGGGCATTGGATCCCAATACACACACACACACACACACACACACACACACACACATATATATATATATATAATGTCATGAGACACATTGTGGTTGCTGGGAATTGAATTCAGGCCCTCTGGAAGAGCAGGCAGTGCTCTTAACTTCAGAGGCTCTCTCTACCCTTGAAAAGAAAACTTGAATTAAGGAAATTCCTCCATAAGATTGGACTGTACCCAAGTTTTTAGGGAATTTTCTTACTTAGATATTGACGGATAAAGAACCAGTGCATTGTGAGTGGTGCCATTCCTTTTGTAGTCATCCTGGAGTCTGTAAGAATCTAGGCTGGAAAATCCAATAAGCAAAATCTTTAGTGTCTGTGTCAGCTTCTTCTTACAGGTCTCTTCCCTGTTTGTGTTTCTGTTCTGACTTTCTTCAGTGATGGACTAGAATGTGAAAGTGGAATCCCTAAGAACTCTTATACCCCAAGTTGCTTTAGGCGTGGTGTTTCATCACAACAGTAGTAACCTTAACTAAGCAAGCTATCTTCTTCATTTTTCTTCAGAAATACATTGGATATTTTTTCTGTGCTCTATTTCTTCTCTTGAAAGAAGGATTAGGGCATATGCCTAAGCATTTATCTGAACCATCCAGGCAACCTGCTCTTCAATTCAAAGTGAGGCGACTGAAATATTTTTATGGTTTCCTAAGAGTATTGGCAGGGCAGGTCATGAGATGGAGCCTCAGAGGTAAAGTGGTAGACATGCATATAGAGGAATGCTGACACACACGGAGGTAAAGATATTTGTTGCAAAAGGTACTGGATTTAATTTTAGGAGCCAAATGGTAGAAGAAAAATGCTTTCAGGTTGTTCTCTTATTTTCCTATATATGCTATTGGGTATATGCCTACACACACATACACACACACACTCAGGCAGACAGAGAGGCAGGCAGATTTACTGTATATTTTATGATGATGCTTATTAATATTTCTTAAAATTACTGTTAAAAATATATCCCATATTCAAATTTACTTTGCTTTATTAATTACATAATTCATTTTATTTGTAGTATTTATAATAGCTCAATGAGGACATAAAGTACATTTCAAATGTTGCTTTCTTGATTTATGAAATGTATCTATGTCTGGGCACTTTTAGGGAGTGGGACAGATCTAGGCTGACTTCAATTCAAAACTCATCTATGAAGGCTTAGATTTCTAATAAATGCATAATCTTTAGCTAATTCACTCATTTGTGTTGTCATGTTGATAAGTCATAAATGAGTAACTTCTCTCAATTATATTTGTTGATATATATTGGCAATTCTATCCCTTATAAATTCAGAGTCTATAAAAAAGTTTAAAGCTCTCTATAAAAGCTGAAAAGTTCACTCAGTGGTTAAGAGTATTAGCTCTTCCTCCAAAGGACCTGGGTTTGATTCCAAATACTCCCATGGCAGCTCCCAACCATATTCAATTCCAGTTTTTGGGACTCAAATAACCTCATTTGACCTCCATGGGCACAGACATTTATGTGGATCATAAATACACACTCTGGCAAAATACTCATAAACAAAAAAATCTTTTTTAAATCTGAAGAAAATATATGTTTCATTTATATCCAAATATTTTGTGTATGATTGCATATATACTTTTAAAAAATAAAATGTATTACTTTTTCATTTTTTCCATCTTTGTTCTTATTTTATTCTATTATAAAGCTGAATGTGCCATCAATGTCAGTGTGCAATAATTTTCATTATACCATGAATTTTCAGCTTTTGCTCGCCTTTTTAAAATTTTTTTTAAAATTAGATATTTATTTCATTTACATTTCCAATGCTAGCCCAAAAGTCCCACACACACTCCCTCACCTCCTCCCCACCCACCACTCCCACTTCTTGGCCCTGGCATTTGCATGTACTGAGGCATATAAAGTTTGAATGACCAATGGGCCTCACTTTCTATGATGGCCGACTAGGCCATCTTTGGATACATATGCAACTAAAGACACAAGCTCCAGGGGGTACTGGTTAGTTAATATTGTTGTTCCACCTATAGGGTTGCAGATCCCTTTAGCTCCTTGGGTACATTCTCTAGCTCCTCCATTGGGGGCCCTGTTATCCATCCAATAGCTGACTATGAGCATCCAATTCTGTATTTGCTAGACCTCAGCATAGTCTCACAAGAGATAGCTATATCTGGGTCCTTTCAGCAAAATCTTGCTAGTGTACGCAATGGTGTCAGCATTTGGAGGCTGAATATGGAATGGATTAGGGTATGGCAATCTCTAGATGGTGCATTCTTTCATCTCAGTTCCAAACTTTGTCTCTGTAACTCCTTCCTTGGGTGTTTTGTTCCCAATTCTAAGACAGGGCAAAGAATCCACACTTTGGTCTTCATTCTTCTTGACTTTCATGTGTTTCACAAATTGTATCTTATATCTTGGGTATTCTAAGTTTCTGGGCGAATATCCATTTATCAGTGAGTACATATAATGTGAGTTCTTTTGTGATTGGATTACCTCACACAGGATGATGCCCTCCATCCATCAGTTTGCCTAGGAATTTCATAAATTCATTCTTTTTAATAGCTGAGTAGTACTCCACTGTGTAATGTACCACATTTTGTGTATCCATTTCACTGTTGAGGGACATCTGGGTTCTTTGAAGCTTCTGGCTATTATAACTAAGGCTGCTATGAACATAGTGGAGCATGTGTCCTTCTTACCGCTTGGAACATCTTCTGGATATATGCCCAGGAGAGGTATTGCAGGATTCTCCTGTAGTACTATGTCCAATTTAAAGAGGAACTGCCAGACTGATTTCCAGAGTGGTTGTACAAGCTTGCAATCCCACCAACAATGGAAGAGTGTTCCTCTTTCTCCACATCCTCACCAGGATCTGCTGTCACCTGATTTTTTGATCTTAGCCATTCTCACTGGTGTGAGGTGGAATCTCAGGGTTGTTTTGACTTGCACTTCCCTGATGACTAAGGATGATGGACCATTTTTCAGGTGTTTTTCAGCCATTCGATATTCCTCAGGTGAGAATTTTATGTTTTGTTTTGAGCCCCATTTTTTAATGGGGTTATTTGATTTTCTGGATTCCACCTTCTTGAGTTCTTTATATATATTGGATATTAGTCCCCTACCTGATTTAGGATAGGTAAAGATCCTTTCCCAATCTGTTGGTGGCCTTTTACCTTACAGAAGCTTTGCAATTTTATGAGGTCCCATTTGTTGATTCTCAATCTTACAGCAAAAGCAATTGCTGTTCTAGTCAGGAATTTTTCCTCTGTGCCCTTATCTTAGAGGCTTTTCACCAATTTCTCCTCTATAAGTTTCAGGGTCTCTGGTTTTATGTGGAGTTCCTTAATCCACTTACATTTGACCTTACTAAGTAGAAGGAGATAGGAATGGATCAATTCACATTCTTGTACATGATAACCACCAGTTGTGCCAAAACCATTTGTTGATAATGCTGTCTTTTTTCCACTGGATGGTTTTAGCTCCCTTGTCAAAGATCAAATGACCATAGTTGTGTGGGTTCATTGCTGGGTCTTCAATTCTATTCCATTGGTCTACTTGTCTGTCCCTATACCAGTACCATGCAGGTTTTATCACAATTGCTCTGTAGTACAGATTTAGGTCAGGCATGGTGATTCCACCAGAGGTTCTTTTATCCTTGAGAAGAGTTTTTGCTATCCTGGGGTTTTTTTGTTATTCCAGATGAATTTGCAGATTGCCCTTTCTAATTCATTGAAGAATTGGGTTGGAATTTTGATGGGGATTGCATTGAATCTGTAGATTGCTTTTGGCAAGATAGCCATTTTTACTATATTGATCCTGCAAATCCATGAGTATGGGAGATCTTTCCATCTTCTGAGATCTTCTATAATTTCTTTCTTCAGAGACTTGAAGTTTTTATTATACAGATCTTTCACTTCCTTAGTTATAGTCACGCCAAGATATTTTATGTTATTTGTGACTATTGAGAAGGGTGTTGTTTCCCTAATTTCTTTCTCAGCCTGTTTATCCTTTGTGTACAGAAAGGCCATTGACTTTATATGAGTTAATTTTATATTCAGCTACTTCACTGAAGCTGTTTATCATGGTTAGGAGTTCTCTGGTGGAGTTTTTAGGCTTACTTACTTACATACTATCATATCATCTACAAAAAGTGATATTTTGATTTCTTCCTTTCCAATTTGTATCCCTTTGATCTCCTTTTGTTGTCAGATTGCTCTGGCTAGGACTTCAAGTACAATTTTGAATAGATAGGGAGAAAGCAGGCAGCCTTGTCTAGTCCCTGATTTTATTGGGATGCTTCTCACCATTTACTTTGATGTTGGCTACTGGTTTGCTGTAGATTGCTTTTATCATGTTTAGGTATGGGCCTTGATTTCCTGACCTTTCCAAGTTTTTTATCATGAATGGGTATTGGATTTTGTCAAATGCTTTCTCCACATCTAACTAGATGATCATGTGTTTTTTGTTTTTGTGTTTGTTTATATAATGGATAACGTTGATCGATTTCCTTATATTAAACCATTCCTGCATCCCTGGAATGAAACATACTTGGTCAGGATGAATGATTATTTTGAAGTGTTCTTGGATTCTGTTAGCGAGAATTTTATTGAGTATTTTTGCATCGATATTCATAAGGGAAATTGGTTTTAAGTTCTCTATCTTTGTTGGGTCTTTGCGTGGTTTAGGTATTAGAGTAATTGTGGCTTCATAGAATGAGTTGGGTAGAGTACCTTCTGCTTCTCTTATGTGGAATAGTTTGTGATCACTGGAATTAGATCTTTGAAGGTCTGATAGAACTCTGCACTAAACCCATCTGGTCCTGGGCCTTTTTTGGTTGGGAGACTATTAATGACTGCTTCTATTTCTTTAGGGAATATAGGACTGTTTATATCATTAACCTGATCCTGATTCAACTTTGGTACCTGGTATCTGTCTAGAAATTTCATCCAGATTCTCCAGTTTTGCTGAGTATAGCCTTTTGTAGAAGGATCTGATGGTGTTTTGGATTTCTACAGGATCTGTAGTTATGTCTCTCTTCTTTAATTTCTGATTTCATTAATTAGGGTGTTGTCCCTGTGCCATCCAGTGAGTCTGGCTAACTGTTTATCTATCTTGTTGATTTTCTCAAAGAACCAGCTCCTCTTTGGTTGATTCTTTGAATAGTTCTTCTTGTTTTCACTTGGTTGATTTCACCCCTGAGTTTGATGATTTCTTGCCATCTACTCCTCTTGGGAGAATTTGCTTAATTTTGTTCTAGAGCTTTTAGGTGTACTGTCAAGCTGCTAGTGTGTACTCTCTCTAGTTTCTTTTTGGAGGCACTCAGAGCTATGAGTTTCCCTCTTAGAAATTCTTTCATTGTGTCCCATAAGTTTGGGTATGTTGTGGCTTCATTTTCATTAAACTCTAAAAAGTCCTTAATATCTTTCTTTATTCCTTCCTTGACCAAGGTATAATTGAGAAGAGTGTTATTCAGTTTCCACGTGAATATTGGCTTTCTATTATTTATGTTGCTACTGAAGATCAGCCTTAGTCCATGGTGATCTGATAGGATGCATGGGACAATTTAAATATTTTTGTATCTGTTGAGGCCAGTTTTGTGACCAATTATATGGTCAATTTTGGAGAAGGTTCCATGAGGTGCTGAGAAGAAGTTATACCCTTTTGTTTTTGGATAAAATGTTGTGTATTTATCTATTACATCCATTTGTTTCATAACTTCTGCTAGTTTTACTGGGTCCCTGTTTAGTTTCTGTTTCCATGATCTGTCCATTGGTGGAAGTGGTGTGTTGATGTCTCCCACTATTATTGTGCGATTTGCAATGTGTGGCTTGATCTTTACTAAAGTTTCTTTAATGAATGTGGCTGCCCTTGCATTTGGAGCATAGTTATTCAGAATTGAGGGTTCCTCTTGGAAGATTTTACCTTTGATGAGTATGAAGTGCCCCTCCTTGTCTTTTTTGATGTCTTTGGGTTGACACTCAATTTTATTCGATATTCGAATGGCTACTCCAGCTTGTTTCTTCAGAATATTTGCTTAGAAAATTGTTTTCCAGCCTTTCATTCTGATGTAGTGTCTGTCTTTTTCCCTGAGATGGGTTTCCTGTAAACAGAAGAATGCTGGGTCCTGTTTGTGTAGCCAGTCTGTCATTTTATGTCTTTTTATTGGGGAGTTGAGTCCATTGATATTAGGAGATATTAAAGAAATGTAATTGTTGCTTCCTATTATTTTTGTTGTTAGAGTTGGCATTCTGTTCTTCTGGCTGTTTTCTTTTAGGCTTGTTGAAGAATTACTTTCTTTCTTTTTCTAGGAAATAGTTTCTGTCCTTGTATTTTTTTTTCTATTATTATCATTTGAAGGGCTGGATTCGTGGAAAGATAATGTGTGAATTTGGTTTTGTTGTGGAATATTTTGGTTTCTCCATATACGGTAATTGAGAGTTTGTTTGGGTATAGTAACCTGGGATGGCATTTGTGTTTTCTTAGTGTCTGTACAACATCTGTTCAGCATCTTCTGACTTTCATAATCTCTGGTAAAAAGCCTGGTGCAATTCTAATAGGCCTGCCTTTATATGTTACTTGACCTTTTTCCCTTACTGCTTTTAATATTCTATCTTATTTAGTGCATTTGTTGTTCTGATTATTATGTGTTGGGAGGAATTTCTTTTATGGTCCAGTCTATTTGGAATTTTGTAAGCTTCTTGTATGTTCATGGGTATTTCTTTCTTTAGGTTTGGGAAGTTTTATTCTATTATTTTGTTGAAGATATTTGCTGGCCATTTGAGTTGAAAATCTTTCTTCTCACCTACTCCTATATTTCGTAGGTTTTGTCTTCTCATTGTGTCCTGGATTCCCTGGATGTTTTGAGTTAGGATCTTTTTGCATTTTGCATTTTCTTTGACTGTTCTCTATGCCCATGTTCTCTATGGAATCTTCTGCACCTGAGATTCTCTCTTCCATCTCTTGTATTCTGTTGCTGATGCTCACATCTATGGTTCCAGATTTCTTCCCTAGGGTTTCTATCTCCAGTGTTTCCTCACTTCGTGTTTTCTTTATTGTGTCTATTTCTCTTTTTAGGTCTAGTATTGTTTTGTTAATTTCTATCACCTGTTTGGATGTGTTTTCCTGTTTTTCTTTAAGGACTTGTAACTCTTTAGCAGTGTTCTCCTATATTTCTTTAAGTGAGTTATTGAAGTCCTCCTTGATGTCCTCTACCATCATCATGAGATATGCCTTTAAATCTGGGTCTAGCTTTTTGGATGTGTGAGGGTGCCCAGGACTGGCTGAGGTGGGAGTGCTGGGTTCTGATGATGGTGTGTGGTCTTGGTTTCTATTATTAAGATTCTTATGTCTGCCTTTCCCCATCTGGTAATCTCTGGAGTTAGTTGTTATATTTGTCTCTGGTTAGAGCTTATTTCTCTTGTGATTCTGTTAGCCTCTACCAGCAGACTTCGGAGACTAGCTCTCTCCTGAGTTTCAGTGGTTAGAGCATTCTCTGCAGTCAAGCTCTCCTCTTGCAGGGAAGGTGCACAGATATCTGGCCTTTGGACTTACCTCCTGGCAGAAGATGAAGGCCTGAAACAGGGCCTGTCCCAGAAGCTGTTAGCTTCTGTAATCCACACTCTCACCTTGCAGACTAATCTCAATGGGATCTGGGAACCAAGATGGCTCCAGCAGATGCTCCAGCAAAGGGCAGGTTGGGCACCTCTCCTCTGGCAGGGAAGGTGCCCTGATGTCTGACCTCTGAACAGGGGTCTGTCTCAGAAGCTCTGTGGCTCCCGCCTCTCCCAGAAGCAGTTAGCTTCTGTAGTCCACACTCTCACTTGTACCAACTAGTCTCAGTGGGATCCAGGAACCAAGATGGCTCCCACAGATGCTCCGGCAATGCCCTCCCGGGCTGGGAGGACACCTCTCCTCTGGCAGGGAAGGAGCCTGAAATGATGTCTGCCTCAGAAGCTCTGTGGCTCCTGCCTGTCCCAGAAGATGTTAGCTTCTGTAGTCCACACTCTCACCTGTGCAGACTTGTCTCAGGGGGATCTGAAAACCAAGATGCATCCTGCAGATGCTCAGGCCACTCTTGCTCTCCTTATGTTAAATATTTTTTTCTTATTTTTTTATACTTATCATGTATCAGCTTATGGCAGAGTGTTGTATCTGTCTGTCTGCCTGTCTCTCTCTCTTCTCTCTCTCCCCCCCCCCTCTCTATCTCTCTATCTCTCTCTCTGTCTGTCTTTCTGTCTTTCTTTCTATCTGTCTTTCCATCTGTCTTTTATTTGGGGGGGGATTGCTAAAGTGTGTGTGTGTATGTGTGTGTGTGTGTGTGTGTGTGTGTGATATTAGAAGCAACTTGCAGAACTGTTTCTCTCCTACCACTGTGTCTTCATGATTACCTATGTCTTGTCAAAGTCAGAAGCCTTGTGTTTCACAAGAACCCCTTCATCTTCCAGCTGTTTATGCTCCCTTTTAATGATGATACTCTGTGGCATAGAAGGGGGGATGTAAATGGGATAAAATATCTGTTTCTATTTTTTACAAAATGTATCCACATTGCAGGAGAACTTGAATGGGAATTATAAAAAGTATTATATATGGACCTGTGTTTGTCTCAAACTTGCCCATAGTGAAACTGATTTTTCATGCATTTTTGAAAAATCATTTAAATTTTGCTTTTATGTTAGTATTTCAATAACAGTTTAAGCAGTATACTAAGGTATACTGTGAATTTTAATGGTGAATAACTACTTAAGAACATAGTAAATAACTTACAAGAATTAGTTATACATAAAATATCCTACTATTATCAGTTTCCAACCTATATTTGCAACAACATAGAAAAAATTAGAAACATTTCATATACCTATTTAATTACTTACTTAAATAGGTTGTAATTTATATTTACTTTTTCTTTGACTTCAGAATTATTTAAATAATTTTAAGCTTAAATATAGATTTATAATTATTATTTAAGTTTTTAATGTTTCCTAGTGATATATAACTGCTAAAATATTTAGCTCCTAAACTTTTTAGTTTACTTCATGTTAAATATTGTTTTCTGTTTTTACAAATTCATAAACCAAATCTAGAGAATACTTCTAACCAAGTAGTTCTGTATAAAATGGAAATTTAATTGCTACTTCAATGAATGAGTTCAGTGAAACTTATTTACATGAAAACAGGATAATGGGAACTCTAATTTATTAGAGCAATTAGAGTATCTTGTATAAGCAGTGGTGTAGAATAAGCTGTGAGCTTCCATATAGGACCACAGAGCATGAGAAGAAGCATTCGGGTAGATTAATTGTAGCCTTCTTCTTGACAAACAAATTGTAGAATTTCTTCAGGTTTTCTGAGATTATTGAAACTTAGCGATGAGAAGTAATACAAATTTGAAATATATTATAACCAGAAATAATATCTATTTCCTTTTGTACAACACTTAGTAGTTACTCTGATTTTCTGATTTTTACTAATCCAAAGGCTGTACTACAAAAGGGATGACTAGGCATTTGTATTTTCATATTTATTATAACACTAAAAATACTAAGTGGCCATAAATTTTACGTTTGTATAAATCACATGAGTATATTTAAAGAGAAAGTTATATTCAAACATAAAAATAATGAAATCCAGTCATTTATTACATGGTTGAACTTGTAGTCATTACATTAAAAGAAATAAGCCAGGACCAGTATAGAAATATTGTATTAGTTGCTTTCATAGAAGTTTGTAGTATGAAGGTGATTCTGACAGTCTGTGAAAATGAAGAAAGAAAAATATATGAGGAGAGTCATAATGTGATATATAAAATAATTTGTATTTATAATATCTATTTATGTTTTTATGATATTGGGTTATAAAGAAGAGAAATTACATTTTGTACATGTATCAGAACATGAGAACATGTCATTAAATGCATAATTATTATGTTTTTGGGATACTATAATAAAATAAATTTAACTTAAACATAAAATGAATTATGTGATTACACACACACACATTCATGCACACACACACAGGCACACACAAATATGTGCATGCAGATAGATAGATAGATAGACAGACAGACAAATTGATTGATAGATGATAGATAGATAGATAGATAGATAGATAGATAGATAGATAGATAGATAGATAGATAGATAGAATCCAATATCAGGTTGCATCACAAGTACATAAGATATCCGCATGACAGTAGAAACTATAGAGTATTGATTGTGCTGTCAGTGGCATTGTATGTTAGCTGAAGAAGCAGCACAGCTCTTTCCATCCTTTTTCACATTTTCAGTGTTTGGAAAATTAATGCATACTATCTTCTTCTTACATTTCTAATGAACTAACAATTCATGTGCTAAGATGAAATCATTTACTGGGAGAAAATAATTGCAATTTTACATCCACAGCCACAATCTTTTTAACTTAAAAGGTTGCCAAAAGATTTTAAGAACTTAGTGATATAGTGACAAAGGGGAATCATGGAAAATCAGTTATCTTTTGGTTAACTTTCAAACAGTAAATTCAATAGAATTAAACAATCTAATCAAATCCAATATACACTGGCTTATATCGTCCCCAAAGCAATTTGTCACCATTCTACAAAAGTTAAGAAACATTTCAAAAATTGTACAACAAATAAATTACTAAACACATTTTTATGTTGAGGAGACATATTTAACTTTAACTATTTAAACAGCTATATATCCATTTCACAACAGATAATCAGTTTATAAGATCTGAAAACTGAACTTAAAAACAATGCTCACTATATATGTAAGTTTGAAGTCATTTCTCACTAGTGGATTCTATATTTAAAGGACTCATGACTTAAATTAAACTGTTCCATCACATGCAACATAAAAAGAAGTTGCATAAATTAAAGACCAGAATATAAAAACACCACATGCAATTCAGATAAAATGAAGTCCTGTAAGCAGTGAAAGAAAATCGAAATTAAATTACTCAATATTAGGTCTAGTAAAAGATCTAGGAGGTTGGACTAATGCTTCTTATATTCATTTTTTTTTAACATAGCAAGTCCTAGGCAGTTTGCTAGACACAGAACTTGTAGTTGCCAAGTCTGAACATAGAGGCTATTTTTATGTGAGAAAGATGATTGTTTTTTATTTTCCTTATTCATGTTTATTCCTTTTTATTGGATATTTTATTTGTTTATATGACAAATGTTATCCCCTTTCCTGATTCCCCCCAGATACCCCCTAACCCCTCCTTCTGCTTCTATGAGGGTGAGCCCCTAAGCACCCACCTACCTTGCCTCCCAACCCACAAATTCTCCTAACTGGAGCATTGAGCCTTCATTGGACCAAGTACCTCTTCTCCCATTGATGCCTGACAAGGCCATCCTCTGCTACACATACAAATGGAGCCATGGGTCCCTCCATGTGTACTTCTTGGTTGGTGGTTTAGACTCAGGGAGCTCTGGTTGGTTGATATTGTTCATCCTAAGGGGTTGCAAACCCCTTTAGCTCCTTCACCTCTTTCTCTAACTCTTCCACTGGGGACCCTGTGATCAGTTCAATGGTTGACTGCAAGCATCCTCCTCTGTGTATGTCAGGCTCTGTCACAACCTGTCAGGGGATAGCTATATCAGGCTCCTGTCAGCGTGCTCTTCTGGCATCTGCCATAGCGTCTGCATTTGGTGACCATATGGGATTGATCCCCAGGTGGGGCAGTCTCTGGATGGCCTTTCCTTCAGTCTCTGTTCCATACTTTGTCTCCTTATTTGTTCCCATGAGTACTTTTTTGCTCCTTCCAAGAAGGAGAGAAGCACCCACACTTTGGTCTTCCTTCTTCTTGATCTTCATGTGGTCTGTGAAATGTATCTTGAGTATTCTTAGCTTTTGAAATAATATCCACTGAACAGTGAGTGCATGTCCTATGTGTTTTTTTGAGATCGGGTTACCTCACTCAGGATGATATTTTCTAGTTCCATCAATTTGCCTAAGAATTTCATGAATTCATTGTTTTTAATGGCTGAGCATTACTTCATTGTGTAAATGTACCAAATTTTCTGTATCCATTCCTCTGCTGAAGGACATCTTGGTTCTTTCCAGCTTCTGGCTAATATAAATAAGACTGATATTAACATAGTTCAGCATATATTCTTGTTACATGTTGGAGCATCTTTGAGTATATGCCCAGGAGGGGTATAGCTGGGTCCTCAGGTACTACTATGTCCAATTTATTAAAAATATAATGGCTGTTTGCACTTTTCATCTAAGAGTATAAGTGATTTAAGGTGGGGAGGAATCTCTGAGCTTGAGATACTTAATTTTACAATATATATATATATATATATATATATATATATATATATAAATTAAGAAATGAATGTTGCCCTCAACACCCAGAGAAAGCTTCACTTCCAGGCGTTCTAATAAGCTCAGGATCATATAATCACAGGTGAGGAAGACACAACATCTCTTCCAACACCACTGGGAGTAACTGGAACCAGCAGGATCCAGGGACACAGAAACTCTGCCCAACCAATAGCATTGATTTCTTTTGGTCTGGTTTGGAGCCTTGAGCAAACCTTGGGCCTAACTCTACAGCCAGTCTCAAAACACCCAGAGGAAGCTCCACTCCCAGGTGCTCTAAAATGCCCAGGATCCCTGGATCCCAGAACCCTAGGATCTCAGGGGCTTGGTCACACCAGAATCTCAAGGTCCAATAGGCAGTTTTGCTCCCAGGAGCTTTGACACATCCAGGATCTCAGGATCACAGGATCACAGGATCCCAGAATCACAGAAACACAGAGACAGCTGGACTCTGAGGATTTCTGATACAACCAGGATCATAGAAGGGACAGGCTCCAGTCAGATATATTGAGGACAGGTAATACCATTGAGAACCAGATGGAGGGAAGCAGGCATAAGAACATAAGCAAGAGAAACCAAGGTTACTTGGCATCTTCAGAACCCAAGATTCCCAACATAGCAAACCCTGGATACACCATTACACTGGAAAAGCAAGATACAGATCTAAAATCACTTCTCATGATGATGATAGAGGACTGTAAGAAGGACATAAATAACTCCCTTAAAGAAATACAGGAGAACACAGGTAAACAGCTAGAAGCCCCTAAAGTGGAAAAACAAAAATCCCTTGAAGAATTATAAGAAAACATAACCAAACAGGCGAAGGAAATTAACAAAACCATCTAAGATTTTAAAATAGAAATAGAAACAATAAAGAAATCACAAAGGGAGACAGCCCTCGAGTTAGAAAACCTAGGAAAAAAAATCAGAAGCCATAGATCCAAGTATCACCAACAAAATACAAGAGATAGAAGTAAGAATCTCAGGTGCAGAAGATACCATAGAAAACATTAACACAAAAGTAAAAAAAAAAAAAAAAACCCACAAATGGCAAAAAGCTCCTAACCCAAACATCCAGGAAATCCAGGAGACAACGAGAAGAACAAACCTAAGGATGATAGGTATAAAACAAAGCAAAGATTCCCAACTTAAAGATCCTTAAAGATCTAGTAAATATCTTCAACAAAATTATAGAAGAAAACTTCCCTAACCTAAAGAAAAAGATGCCCATGAATGTATAAGAAGCTTACAGAACTCCAAATGGACTGGAAAAAAAGTAAACTCCTCTCTTCACATAGTAATCAAAACACCAAACACACTAAACAAAGAAAGAATATTAAAAGCAGTAAAGAAAAAATGTCATAAAATTCTAGTTTAAGAAAAGTATATTCAATATATTTTCAGGCAAAGCCAATGAAGGAAATGAGAAATAAACTACTTTTAGCATGGGTGGAAAAAAAGGAAAAAGGTCAAGTAACATATGAAGGCAGACCTATCAGAATTACACCAGACTTCTCACCAGAGACTATGAAAGCCAGAAGACCCTGGGCAGTGTCGTACAGACCCTAAAACAAAAATGCCAACCCAGACTACTATACACAGCAAAACTCTCAATTACCTTAGATAGAGAAACCAAGATATTACATGACAAAACCAAATTTACACAATACCTTTCCACAAATCCAGCCCTACAAAAGATGGAAAACACCAACACAAGGAGGTAAAATACACCCTAGAAAAAGCAAGAAAGTAATATTTCAACAAAACCAAAGAAGATAGCCACACAAATATAATTTCATCTCTAACAACAAAAATAACAAGAAGTAACAATCACTTTTCTTTAATATCTCTTAACATCAATGGACTCAACTCCCCAATAAAAAGACATAGACTAACAGACTGGATGCATAATCAGGACCCAGCATTTTTCTGCTTACAGGATATGCACCTCAGTGACAAAACAGACACTACCTCATAGTAAAAGGTTGGAAAACAATTTTCCAAGTAAGTAGTCCCAAGAAGCAAGCTGGAGCAGCCATTCTTGACTCAATAGAAACAGATGGGATCATATAAAAGTTGGGGTCACAGACAGATGTATTTAGCACTTAAAATGAGCAGAATGCACAGAAACATACACTTACCTAAACTAATTGGCTATTCTGGATCTTTTGTTGTTACATATCAAATTAATGATTTTCTTTCTATTTATGTGAAGAATGAGATGAGAATGTTGATTGTGATTTCACTGAATAAGTAAATTGTTTTGGTAAGAAGGTCGTTTTTTCACAATGTTAATTCTATCAAGCTAAATGCTTGAGAGCTCTTTGAGTTCTAGTATGACTCTTAATCTCTTTCTTTAAAGTTTTCATTGTAGAGGTTTTTTACCTCCTTTGTTATGTATATTATAAATACTTTATTTTATTTGAGAAACTGGGAAGAGGAGCATGTCCATGATCTCTTTTTCAGCATGCTGAAAGAATGACCATCCAGAAACTGCCCCACCTTGGCATCCATCCCATAAACAACCACCAAACCCAGACACTATAGCAGATGCCAACAAGAGCTTGCTGACAGGAGCCTGATATAGCTGTCTCCTGAGAGGCTCTGCCAGTGCCTGACTAAACCACAGTCATCCATTAGACAGAGCACAGGGTCCTCAATGAAGGAGCTAGAGAAAGTACCCAAGGAGCTGAAGGGGTTTGCAGCCCCTTAGAAGGAACAACAATATGAACTAACCAGTAACCCCAGAGATCCCAGGGATTAAACCACCAATCAAAGAAAACATAGTGAGGGACTAGTGGCTCTAGCTGCATATGTAGCAGAGGATGGCATAGTCTGTCATCAGTGGGAGGAGAGGCTCTGGGTCCATTGAAGCTTCCATGCCCCAGTATAGGGAAATGCCTGGACCAGGAAGTGGAAGTGAATGGGTTGGGGAGCAGGGTAAGGGGGAAAGGATAGGGGATTTTCAGAGGGGAAACTAGGAAAGGATATAACATTGGAAATGCAAATAAAGAACATAGCTAATAAAAAAAGACTGGTAAATTTTGTAAGTCAATCATGTATCATAACACTTTTCTGAAATTATTGATAATTTCTACAAATTTTCTAGTCAAATTTTGGGAACATTGGGTATAAGATAATATAATCTTTAAATGAAAATAATTTTACTTAATATTTTCCCATTTGTATCCCTTCTTCTCTTGCCTTATTGTTCCAGCTAATGCTTCAATCACATTATGGATGAGCAGTAGGGATAGTGGGCAATCCTCTCCCATTCCTGATTTTGATGGGGCTTATTAATGGTTTTGTTTATTTAGGATATTTGCCATGAGTTTGTCAAACATAATCTTTATTTATTTTTTATTTTTCTGGAATATGTTTCCTACAGTCCTACTTGTTCTAGGGTTTTTATTAAGAATGCATGTTGAAGCTGGGCAGTGGTGGCACATGCCTTTAATCCCAGAATTGGGAGGCAGAGGCAGGCAGATTTCAAGGCCAGCCTGGTCTACAGAGTGAGCTTAAGGACATCCAAGAGTACACAGAGAAACTCTGTCTCAAAAAACAAAAACAAAACAAAGCAAAACAAAAAAACTAAAAAACAACAAAAAAATGTGTGTTGAATCTTATCAATGACTTTTTTTTTTTGCTTCCATTGAGATGATCATATGATTCTGGTATATTTTTATCCATGTATTTGGTTTATTACATTTATTTCTAATATATGTTAAAAAACAAAAAAATAAAGTCAGAAAAAAAAAAGAAAGAATCTCCTCTAATAAAACAGCAGGTGAAGAACAACAAAGATTGGTGCAGGTGCAGAAAAAGTAGTAAGAGAAAGAATAGGTATAATCATAGTGCTTTGGATATATGTATGGAAATATAATGAAATTCCATTGTACAAATAATATGTGCCAATAAAAATAATTTCCAAATCTGGAGGGAGCAGCCAGAAAAAATAGAAAAGAAAAAAAGAAATGAAAGTCATAAGCACCTATTTAATTATTTTATCTTGCTTTTAAAATATTTCATACAGAAAGATCTGCATAATGCTAAGCAAGAGAAGGAATGGGAAACAGTTTTAAGAAGCTATGTACATGACACTTAATCTCCAGCTCTAGGAAGATAACAGTGCAGATAAAAATAAGTATTGTTTAGGGCTAGGGGTCTGTTTTAGAACCTGGGATCCCATGTGCTTTGTCTGGCTTGTGTTTTGTCAATGGGACAGAAGCCATAGTCTTCTGTGAAGATGAAATACATCAGAGAATAAACAAATGTTCTCAGCACTTTGGTTTGTGAACAAGTCTGTGGTTATTTATGTATAATGACTGGTGTGGGAGGGCTCAGATCTCTGTGGGTGGTGCAATTCCTGAGTAGGCACTACTGTTTCTGTTCTGACTTTCCTAGAATATATACTATAGGCTGTAAAATTAAATAAGTATTTACTGTCAACATTGTATTATTTTCTTTTTTTTTTTGTCATGGTGCTTATCACAGCAAGAGAAACCTAAATAAGTGAACATATAAACAGGAATATGCAAAGAAACATATCTGAAACCTCAGCTCTCTTATTGTAGAGAAGTGAAAAAGAATGCCTATAACTTCAGGATACAGAAAGCCTAGACACATGACATAGTAGAAATATGAAATTGAGCATGAATCCAATGAGATTTTAAAGACAATTAGAAACTATAGGCAAATAGCTATATCTTGAGAGTATATGGATATAATTATTATACTTTTACTTTATTGTTTAATTTAAAGTACTATAATAGTGACAGTAAAAGTTAGTGAACAAATCATCAGAATGACAATGAATTTAGTCCTTTATACACACTATTTCAGTATTGTACATATTTGTTAGATAGAAAGCACATTCTCAGAATACGGATCATTATTAGCAGTGTTTAACCAAGTATGTTAACGCCAATGAGTAAAATTATGGATTGATCAATGCACAAAAGAATGGATCATGTCCTTCACCAAATGCCAATCTTGAAGGCTGTATTGCATAAAAAACAAAGTACATTGTCAATGTCCTTGATGTAAAAAACTACAATATTTTTAAAATATAATTTTCATTGCTCTTGTTGTTGCTTTGTCATATTTATAAATAAGTTATGAAGTGTGAATAATTATGTGAACACCATCATGATAGCCAACTGTATACAGTTTCTTGACATGTTCATTTCTTGATAGCCACTGAAGTTTAAAAGAAATTTCAAACCTTCCTGTTTGCTATTTAAAGGTCTAATCTAATGATCTCTCTCCATTTGTTCACATTGATTTATTTGAACAGAAAAGCTAGTTTCTTGTGAACTTTTAAGCATTTGACATTTGTATAAGTATTTTTATGTATAACATGTATTTATAGCCATCAAAAGCTACAGAATCAACATGATTTTGCTATTTTAATTGAAAGAAAAAATACATAGTACCTTCATAATTTATTTTAAGAGTTTCCAGTTTTAAGCCTTTTTAAAATCTCCTGCAACAGATTTTTCATTGAAAAAATAAACAAATTTTGGGGTATTATATAAAAATATACAAATCTTTATGTTGTCAAATTACCTTACTTGATAAAAGCTCTGAAGTATTAACTGATGTGTTCTCTAAAACCCTTATTTTAATTAATTATGCAACAAATATAGATGTGTAGTTTTATTACATGTATTAGTTGTGTATGTTACAAATCCTGAAATTCTTTGGAACATAGAAATTATGTATACATGTGTTCATGTAATTTTAAAGCATAGGTTAAAGCTTTTGGAGTAAGTTTGTATTCATTTATAAACAAACCAAATAGTCATGGGAAAAAATGGGATTATATATTTTGTTCAGTATGACAGTAATGATTTTAAGTACAAACATTTGATATGAATCTTATATTCATACTCCTAGTATTTTGAATAATTTTCAGAAAAAAATATATTTAATATATATCAAAAGATAGAAATTAAAGCTAATTTTAAAGGCAATCTCGCTTTTTCAGTTAAAAACCAGTATTAGTCACTCATTATATTTGCAATGATGTTTTTTATTATTGTGTTAAAAATCTCATACACTTGAAGGCCTAGGCTACAGGCAGTTAGTTTGCTTTAAAATGTAACCCATTTCAGCCCAAATCAATATATTAAATTTCTGCACTCTCAGTTTATATTATTTGTCGTATTTAAGTATCAAATCATCTGCTTAACTTTAAACACCACTACCTTTCAGCAGCAAGTTGTAAACTGAGAGTAAGAAAATATTGCTATTCGCTTCTCAGCCTTTTGGCTAAGATCAAGAGTAAAAAAAATATTGCTAAATCCTTTATAACTTTCATTTTGTCATATTTACCAATGGCGTTTGTTTAATTTTTAACATTCATGGAGATGATGAATCTACATTTTAAATTTTATCAAAGATGAGTAGGATCACATGTAACTAGTGCATTGCTTATTGGTAAGAAAATTGAGCTCAAAAGGTCATCCTTCACAAAGAGACAAGAATTAAGGCATTCATTGTTGTTTCAGAAAAAAAATGCTGATTAATTCTTGTAAATTATAATTCATGTATACTTACTCTAAAATTATTTCTGGACAGGATAAAAAAGGAGTGAATTTATTATAGTATTTTATATTAAGAGGAAATCTAATATTTTCTAATACTCTAGATATGACAAGTACGCATGTTATCAATATACCACTGGTGACATTTTTTTCATTTTTTCCATCTTTAAATTGGATATTTTCTTTATTTACAATTCAAATGTTATCCGCTTTCCTGGTTCACCCCTCCCAAAGAAAACCCTATTCCATCCCCCTCCCCCTGCTTCTATGAGGGTGTTCCCCAACCCACCCACCCACTCCTGCCTCTTCACCCTCAAATTCCCCTACACTGGGGCATCCATTAAGCCTTCAGAGGACCATGGGCATCTCCTCCAATTGATGCCCGACAAGGCCATCCTCTGCTACATATGGGACTAAAGCCTTGGGTCCCTTCTTGTGTGTTCCTTGGTTGGTGGCTTAGTCCTTGGGAGCTCTGGTGGGTCTGGCTGGTTAATATTGTTGTTCTTCCTATGGGATGGCAAACCTCTTCAGCTCATTCAGTCCTTTCTCTAGCTTCTCCATTGGGGACCCTGTGCTTAGTCCAATGTTTGGCTGCAAATATCCACTTCTGTATTTCTCAAGCTATGGCAGAGCCTCTCAGGAGACACTTATATCAGCCTCCTGTCAGCATGCACTTCTTGGCATTGACAATAGTGTTAGGGGTTGATGCCTGTATGTGATATGGATGCCCAAGGTGGGGCAGTCTTTGGATGGTCTTTCCTTCAGTCTCTGCTCCATACTTTTTCTCTGTATCTCCTTCCATGGGTGTTTTGTCCCCCCTTCTAAGAAGAACCAAAACACCCACACTTTGTTCTTCCTTCTTGAGTTTCATGCAGTCTATGAATTGTGTCTTGGGTATTCTGATCTTTTGGGATAATATCCACTTATTATTGAGTGCACACCATGTGTGTTATTTTGTGACTAGGTTACCTCACTCAAAATGACATTTTCAAGTTCCATCCATTTGCCTAAGAATTTCATGAATTCATTGTTTTTAATAGCAGAGTAATATGCTATTGTATAAATGTACCACCTTTACTGTATCTATTCCTCTGTTGAAGGACAATAAGGTACTTTCCAGCTTCTGGCTATTACCAATAAACCTTCCATGAACATAGTAGAGAATGTGCCCCTGTGGCATGGTGGGGCATCTTTTGGGTATATAGCGGGGTCTTCAGATAGAACTATTTTCAACTTTCTGGGGAACTACCATATTGATTTCTAGAGAGGGTGTACTACTTATCAATCCCTCTAGCAGTGTAGGAGAGTTCCTCCTTGTTTAAATTCTTGCCAACATATGCTGTCACTTTAGGTTTTGATTTTAGCCATTCTGACTGGTGGGAGGTGGAATCTCAGGGTTGTTTTGATTTGCATTTTCTTGATGACTAAGGATGTTGATCATTTCTTTATGTGGTCCTTAGCATTTGGTATTCCTCAGTTAAGAATACATTGTTTAGTTCTGTACCCCATTTTAATAGGGTTATTTGGTTCTCTGGTGTCTAACTTCTTGAGTTCTTTGTATATTTTGGATATTAGCTCTCTATTAGCTGTAGGATTGGTAAAGATCTCTTTCCAATCTGCTGGTTGCCATTTTGTGCTATTGGCAGTGTCCTTTGACTTACAGAAGCTTTGCAATTTTATGAGGTCCCATTTGTTGATTGTTTATCTTAGAACATAAGACATTGGTGTTCTTTTCAGAAAAATTTTCCCTATGCCTGTAGGACAGTGGGTGTGTGGGAAAGAGGGGAATGGGAGGGAATCTGAGTCCCTCCAGAGTCCCTGTGCTCTGGGCGGGCAGACATGGGAAGACTGCTGAACACTTTCCACAGGACTGCTGGACACTTTCCACAGGGTTCCGGATGGGCATCTGTCTGTGTTGACACTGACTCCCACAGGGTGGGTGGTGGACAAGGGCAGCCTCAGGTACCAGGTTCTCAGCCTCCAGTATCCCATGGATACAGCAGAGGAGCTAAGAACAGAATAGGGACCCTGGGGTGGCACTAGCCCTGGAGATAAAGGAAGAGGGCAGAAGGAGAGGGGGTGCTAGGTGGTTCCTAAGAAGATGAGAGTCCTTAGTCTGGCATATGGCTGCAGTGTAGGAAGGCCTCCTGGCAGGAAGTTAGACACAGCTTGTTAAGAGAAAGCCTATCCCATTGTTCAAGAACAGCAGGCCTTGATGAACAGACAGTCTATGGTTTTAGAGATTTATTGTAGAAAGGCAGGAGGAAAGAGAGAAGGTAGAAAGAGGAAGAGGCTGCCCATGGCCACAAGGAGAGAAAGGGGGAAGAGAGAGAGAAAGAGGAAAGGCTAGAGAGTAAGAAAGCTTAAAGAGAGTGAGGGGCCAAGCAGCCCCTCTTATAGTGGGCTTTGCTATCTTGCTGTTGCTAGGTAACTGGGGAAGTCTAGCCAGAATGTCAGAAGCTTGGGACATTGTCTATGTGATTACTAGCCATGTGCCTTCTCCTGTGGGAGCTGTGGGTGCAGTAACTTTGACAGGAGCCAGGGGTCCAGAAGACATGATTGAACACCTACTATCCCATGTAGGTGAAAATTACCACCAATCAGGTACCACCATTGTTCAAGACCTCAGCTCTACTGGAGACCAGGCTGTCTGTGCATAGCCCATTGCCCAACATATGCCCATGTGTTCGAGTCTTTCCCCAATTTCTCTTCTATTAGATTCAGCATATCTGGTTCTATGTGGAGGTCTTTGATCCTTTTGGATTGATCTTTGAACAAGGAGATAAGAATGGATCAATTTGCATTCTTCTACATGCCCACCACCAGTTGAACTAGCACCATTTGTTGAAAATGCTCTCTTTGTTTTCACTGGATGGCTGTGCCCGTCAAAGATCAAGTGACCATAATTGTGTGAGTTCATTTCTGAGTCTTCAATTCCATTCCATTGATCTACCTGCCTGTCTCTGTACCAATATCATGTTTTTGTTTGTTTGTTTTAAATCACTGTTGCTCTATCATACAGCTTGAGATCAGTAAAGTTACAAATTCTGTTTGTAAATCATTGATCAAAGACAGGAATAACTTGTCTTTAAGAACTAAGATAAGTTGGCTTTATTGGATAAAGGTGTCAGTCACTAATTCTGCCAACCATATTCAGACCCCAAGGGCCTCATGTGATGGAAAACTAAATTAGATTCCAGAAAGGTTTCCTTTGAACTACAAAAGTATGTAGTCTCTCTCTCTCTCTCTCTCTCTCTCTCTCTGTCTCTCTCTCTCTCTCTCTCAGACACACACACACACATAATTAATAAATGATATATTTGTTCTCAGCAATCACATGGTGCCTCACAACTATCTATAATGGGATCCAGTGCCCTCTTCTGGTGTGTGAAGAAACAGCTACAGTGTACTCATACACATAAAATAAATAAATCTTTAAATAATAATAATAATATATTTGTAGAATATTTAGAAAAATTTTACTTGTGCACTAACTGATTATTGTTTTGTGTATCAGCTCATTCACTAAAATTGTACTGAACTTAAGTTCTAACCACCTTCATTCTCCAAGAGGCATGATGTTTCTGATTGATTACACTTAGCTCTTTTTTCTGATTAACATAAGAGTTGACTGCTGAAAATGTCCCTTTAAAATAATATAATTTTAAACATTGTTTTATCTATATTTATAGCAGCTCATTTTAAAATAATTTTATATAACTTATTTTAGTCTACACTAAAATAACTACTTATTTGCTTTTCTGGTCAGACAAATTTATTTTGTGACTATGTAAATAGCATTGAATATTTGTCTTTAAAAAGTCTCAGTGAACATCTTAGAAGAGGCATGGAAATAATGTGAGAGCAAAATATCAGGAAAGAAAATCATGAAATGTTAATCACTGGACTTGATATTCCTGTTGAAGATAATCATACAGCATCTGGAATTACCCACGCAAGACTTTGATAAAAATCAAGCATATCAAAATTTCAGCATGATCTTCATAGGGATTTTAAAGACTTAACCACTACCAGCTATGGCCATGTAGAGGAGAGTAATTTTCCTTTGGTCTATGCCTATTGACAGCTTGCTCATGCCTCAATGAATGTCCTCCATAGATATATACATACAGAAATAAGACAAGAATTTGAAATAAGACATACATCATGAGACAGGATGAGGAAATTATAGAGTGTTACAGAAGTAACAGAAGATGAATATAGTCAAAATACATTGCATAAATGTTTGAAATTTTCGAAGAATTAAATAATTTAAAAATAAAGGTGTTTTAATAACTTTATTCTATATGTTACGTAATGCGTGGCCTGCAGTACTCCAATTAGCATAACCTGTGTACATTCATAATAAAATATATTGATGAAGAATGACCTGTGGAGGAAATATGATATTGTTTCATATGGTTCCAGTTCCACAGGGAAAGCTTATAATTGTGGATGGGTGTGGCATCAGACATCTAGATCAAGAAACTGCGTTTTCAATCACATGCAGTAAGCAGAATATATTGGAAGTAGGCTCAGGCTATGAACATGTTCCCTCTTTCAGTTATTAATTTACTCCAGAAACACTCCACCTCTTAAAGATTTCACAATCTGCCAATGTTTCTAAGGATCAAGTGTCCAAATACCTATACTTATTAGGTTCATTTATCATTCATTTCAGCAAACATGGAAATTACTTATTCTTTGCTTTAGAACATTGGAGCAAGGTTCATATTTATCTCAAAACAGGAAAAATATTTTTTCAGAGTAAGAAAATATATCACATATCTCAAACCTTACAAGAAAAAGCTCTTTGATTTTTAGATAAATAACACACATTATAGTTAACTTGTATTGAGAGAAATATTGTCAAAGGGACCATGCTTATATTTCTACAATTTAATATGTTCATTAAATTTAGAACACAGAAATACACATTGAATGCATGAATTAATGACATAATTTGCCAGTTATAATATAATACACTATGATAAACAGAGAAAATTTCAACCAAAATCAGTAGGTATTCGTTTTTCTGTGTTATATATAACATATACTTTAATTAATCTATGTGAATAATAGTTTATAAAATGTATTATATCTCTTAATATTTCAGCAAAAGAAAAATTACATCATGCCTTCTCTTCATTTTTTAAAACTGCATCAAAATTTAGGGCATACCCCCCCCCCCCCCCGCCAGAGCTCATGTCTCTAGCTGCATATGTATCAGAAGATGGCCTAGTCGTCCATCAGTGGAAAGAGAGTCCCATTGGTCGTGCAAACTTCATATGCCTCAGTACAGGGGAACACCAGGGCCAAGAAGTGGGAGTGGGTGGGTGGGGTAGTGGGTTGGGGAGCATGTGGGGGACTTTTGGGATAGCACTGGAAATGTTAATGAAATAAATACCTAATTTTTAAAAAGATTAAAAAAAAGAATGCCCTGTCATAAAGAATGAATAAATAACTGTTCAAAATCCAAATATATTTTCCATGTTTTTACTTCACAGTTGGGTCATGTATTAATTTCACATTTAAAAATAGTTTTTGTGATATTCAGTAGTTGTAATTAATGGAAACTAAAGCAATATTTGAAAATATCACAGAATAAAAAAATAATTCTTTAAAATGAGAAAGATAGCAATATACAAGTGGCTATATTTTAAATATCAAGTCTCACAAATATAGTACGAAAATAGACAAAATTATAACATAGTTCTTATCAAATTGATATCTGACATTTAGAATTTAAGGGAAAGTAATGGACAATTTATTAAATGCACTGCACAGAAGTGTGCACACTTATTATTTATAATCAAATAAAAGTAAATATTTTAAACTTAAGAGACTTTAACCGAAATAGGACTTATTGTAGTAACAGAGAAACATTCTTTGCTCTCAATACCAAATTAGTGATCTGGCATTTATTTGTAGTGCTTATTCTATCTTCCCACAAAAAAACTACAACAATGTTAAAAGCAGGTATAGTGGAGTTGGAGATTTCAATTTTCAGGAATAGACTGGCTGCCCAGTGAGGTCTAGGTCAGTTTTGGTTGTATTTCACTTTTACAATGTGAAAGCAAACCATGAAGAAAGCAGGGGAACAATAGGAAAAGAAGATAAGGCAGAACACTATTTTGATATATACCATTGTTCAGCTTTTCTGGAAGCTCATCCTGGCAACAAAGTAATAAAACAAAAATGCAATTAAGTTACATGTCAAAACAGTTATCAATATAATTAAAAGAATCCAATTTATAAAAACTAGTGCACACATTCTATAAATAAAGTCATAACTGAAATGTTAACATGTTTACAGTATCCCAAAAATAACCACCTTTGAGATATATTTCAACTTTAAATAATATTTCAGGATATGATATTAGTATGGTCTATTTATTCCGTGGGTTAGTCACATTTCCTTTTTCATTACACTTTTTCATTTTAAGTACCACTTTCACAAAATATTTCTAGAATTAATTTGTGGCTGTTAGAAAAAGAATATTTAAATTCATTAGTACTGTTTGATAGTTAAATTTTGTTTCTAAATGTCTTAGATTAAGAAACACCCAAGAAATTAGTGAATCTTATCTTCAGGTATGTATATAGTCAGTCTGGAAGACCCTGACATAATCAAATGATTAATAGTCTTTATATATCCTTCACATGCTAGCATTATTGAGAGGTGGGAAATACAGGAGGTACAGTGTAGTAGAACAAAGTATGTAACTTTTCCTTGACTCTTTTTTTTCCTCATTTTTCTGTACATCCTGTCCATCAAGAAGTACAAATTAGCTTCCATGACCAGTTTCCAAAAGCATGATGTATGACATTAGTGGTTTAATGAACATGCACAAAACCCTATGGACCTGTCAAAAAAATTAAACTTCAACAGTTAAATTGTTTATGCCAGGTATTTGGTTATAATGAAAAGAAATCTAACACATTACCAATTAGTTTTCAAAAATTAGCATATTTACTTACCCTTCAAATTTTGAGAGCAATTTACCTAGTCAATATTTTATCTTTGTCATTTTTTCAGTTACACTTATATTTTGGAAGTATTTGATGAGCACAAGTTAAAAACATATGTCATAAGCTGTAGGATAAATTATAGAGATATCAAAACCTCAGTTATACATTCTTAAAGAACTTCAAAAATTCTTTAAATGGCATTGCTAAATAGACCATGCAATAATGTGTAAATAGAATGCTGTGGGACAAAAATAAATAGTTAGATTTCAAATATAACCTAAATCTGTAGAAACATATATAGATATTTTTTAAATAAATAAGTTGCCACAAGAGTTCTGGTAAGATTCCAGTTAAGTGTGAGCAGCATAAAAAAAATTGAGTTCTGTAGTTTAGGAAAGACAAAGACTATAAGATTAATAAAAAAAAAAATACTGCTACTTATGAAAGGGAAAATACAACACAATGAGAGTGTTGGAGAATATAGTCTTTGAAAATACAGGATGTATGCATGACATTGAAAAATTCTCCATAGATTTGTATATAGAAAATGAAGAATAATTACATTAAGTGCAATGCATCAATTGAGTTACTGTTTTATGCCAAGCAGTTTATGAGGCTTGGAGTTTGATTGATGAGTGATAAAAAATACAACTTCTCACAGGGATAAAAACCTAATACTATTGTTTAAAAAACCTATTCCCAATACAAGACAGTAGGATAAATGATATACTAAAATCAAGTACCAGATGGTAAAAAAACAAATGGCATAGTTTACTCTGTAGAACTCTCACACAAAGGATTTCGTGTTACTCACGTTGTTTTCCCATGTCTTACAATTTTCTCTAAAAAAATTTGGGACAATTGTGATATACGTTTTTTTTAAATTTTAGAATGAAAACATGGATCATCAGAGAATAGTGTTTGTGTTTCTCTGAATCAAATCATACTAAGGAAGAAAAATAACACAATTATTTGTCTTTATGTTTACCTAGTCAAACAGAGAGATGATGTGTACATATTTGTGACTATGCAAATAATTATGTGAATATATTCCATTTACAGAGAACTTTGGTTTTATATATTCATGTATTTAACCATTCATTCATTGGTTTACATTCAACTAAATGGTAACAAAATATCCAAAATCTTGTGTTTTAAGGATTTTTAATATTAGCATTTAACCTTAGCCTAAATGCCCAACAGCAGGGAGATGGAACCTAAAGAGACCCCCTCCAGCAGTTAGCAGGGCCCCTACTGGAGGGTTGGGGTTACCAACCCACCTTCAGAACTTTTAACCCAGAATTGGTCCTGTCTAAAAGAAATGCAAGGACAAAAACGGAACAGAGACTGAAAGAATGACTGACAAGTGACAAGGCCAATTGGGGAGCCATCCCATTGTTGGGCAACAACAACTGACACTATTATTGATGCTATGTAGTGCTTGCAGGTAGGATCCTCACATGGCTGTCCTGGAGAAGTTCTACTAGCAGCTGACTGAGAGAGACGCAGATACTTAGAGCCAATCATTGGATTGAAGTCATGGACCACAATGAAAGAGTTAGGGAAGGATTGAAGGAAATGAAGAGGATGGCAACCACATAGAAAAATGAACGTTGTCAAGTAACCTGAACTGAGAGCTCCCAGAAATTAAGCCACAAACCGAGGAGACATGTCTGAGGCCCCCAGTACAATATACCCGAGGACTGTTGTTCTGTAGAGACATGACCGTCCAGATAAGGGGGATGTCTAGGAGAATGGTTCACCCTCTCACAGGCAAAGGAAAGGGGTATGTGATGAATAACTGTGGAAGAGGAACCTTGAGGGGAAACAACATTTGGGATTTAAATAAATATTATAATTAATTAAGGAAAAAGTGTCTGAACACTTGACCATATCCACAAGAATGACTTGACCTCAAATGTGGTAAATGGGCAGAAATGGGAACCCATATAGACACCAGTCACATGTACAATTTTCAGAGTTTAGTCCTCCTTTATGAGACAAAAGTAACTTGCAGGCATCAACACACACACACACACACACACACACTCACACAGAGAGGGAGAGGGAGAGGGAGAGGTAGAGGGAGAGGGAGAGGGAGAGGGAGAGGGAGAGGGAGAGGGAGAGGGAGAGGGAGAGGGAGAGGGAGAGGGAGAGGGAGAGGGAGAGGGAGAGGGAGAGGGAGAGGGAGACGGAGAGGGAGAGGGAGAGGGAGAGGGAGAGGGAGAGGGAGAGGGAGAGGGAGAGGGAGAGGGAGAGGGAGAGGGAGAGGGAGAGGGAGAGGGAGAGGGAGAGGGAGAGGGAGAGAGGCTCTTACTAGGACTATAAACAGAAATTAATGGATATGACCACTGACAGCTCAGTATTATTTGAAGACCTGTTCTTGATGTCAATGAATACACCTCTAAAGATAAAAGGAAGAAAAATGAAGACACAAACACTTAACCTCATACTGCTTGCTTGGTTCAACTAAGAGATATCCAGCAGTCTGCTTATTAGTTTGTAATATTGTGTTTCCCTTTTTAATAATCTTTAAAAACATTGTACATTAATGTACATTTTTATGAAATACAGTGATTATTCAGTATATGTATTAAGAAACCCAATAAATGACTCACAATATAAGGAAAGACACAATACAAATGTGTCTCCATACCTATGTTACATTTATGTAGGTGCAAGAAAATTGAGTCCTGGGTACTAGAGTATGATTTTTCCCTCAGTAAGTAAGGGGGGCAAAAAATTAAGGAGACACAAAATGTTAATTCTGGTAACTCACAGACATAAACATGTATACCTTCACTCTCACATAATGGTACCATGTACATTCTCATACACATAGTATACATTCTTGTTATTGCATACATGTTCAGATTAAAAAATACAATAAAACATATGTATACATATGTGTATCTGCCCTACAAAATTTTTAGTAAACCCAGAAAAGAGAAACAAGAAATGTATATGCTTTATACTTAACTTGAACATGGGCATTAAAGTGTCATTTGTGGTGAGCTGTTGAATCACAAAACATTTAATCCTAAAATCTGGAGGTAGAGGCATGGGGACTTTGTAAGTTCAAGTCTAGTGTTGCCTACAACACTACAACAAGGTTTAGCCTACACAGTGAGGCCCTTTCTCAATAAACAAACAAACAAACAAACAAAATTTATAAAATGCCATTAAAATTACTTAGGCTTGTTAGCAGAAGGAAAAGAAAGAAATAGTTGATCACATCACAAGGTATAAGTACACATTACTAACACGGCATCACTATCTACGTGGACCCAATCCAGGTATTAGAGTCATTTCATTAATTAGGTTTCTGCACAGTAATTTTTTATTTTACATTAATAGTGTATGGTAGTGTCATTGTACAAGACCATGTTCAATTAATGTGATCTCTTTATTTTAATTCACTAAAGGAAATCACCTCTGTATCTTATTGGAAGTGTTGTCTTCAAGATGTCACACTATGTTCCAGTTATTTATATATCAAAGTGCACTGGCTAGTTTTGTGTCAACTTGACACAGCTAGAGTTATCACAGAGAAAGGAGCTTCAGTTGAGGAAATGCCTCCATGAGATCCAACTGTAAGGCATTTCCTCAATTAGTGATCAAAAGGGAAAGGCCCCTTGTGGGTGGGACCATCTCTGGGTCGGTAGTCTTGGTTCTATAAGAGAGCAGGCTGAGCAAGCCTTTAAAGAACATCCCTCCATGGCCTCTGCATCAGCTCCTGCTTCCTGACCTGCTTGAGTTCCAGTCCTGACTTCCTTGGTGATGAACAGCAGCATGGAAGTGTAAGCCGAATAAACCCTTTCCTCCCCAACTTGCTTCTTGGTCATGATGTTTGTACAGGAAGAGAAACCTAGACTAAGACATCAAAGTAATCATTTACATCAGTGTAGATAGAGGTTTTTGTAACATATTTTGATTTGTAATGAAATGTATCTTATTTTATTACTTAATTTGTTTTGGCTTTGTTATTGGAAACCTTTTGTACAGTTAATTAATGTGACACACACACACACACATCCATTCAAAGTATGGTGTATAAAATGACATATAGATATAAATGATATATGTCATTTTTTTACACCATATTTTGGTAGGATTTACCCCCTAGTTCCCTGTAACACCTCTAAAATAACTCCTACCTTCCTACATCTCAAAATTGCATGCCTTTTTGATTGTTTCTTTAAATAATCTTTCCATCTCAATGCTAACCATATAATCCTGAATTTGGTACATCCATAGAAATCTTAATCCACCATAAACTGTACTTAATATAAACTGTCTATTATGTTTTCGTGCACCATGAATTTATAATAGTACCACAGATATCAATAGGATTTAATGACCCCATCCTCTTCCATGACATGTCTGGCTTGACCGTGTGAACATCTTGAGTTTGCTGTCATAGCCAGTGTTAACACCTTTCGTCCAAATTCTTTGTGATGTTCATCAAACACTATTTTGATTTAGTTGTCCACCCCCTCTGACTCTTATATTCTTTATGGTCTCTTCAACAATAACCCTTGAGCTTTGGGAGTTTTAAGTGTGATGTGCCTATTATAACTGAATGTTCTACAGCCTCTTACTCTCTGTATATTGAGCAATAGTGGATCTTTGTATTAATCACAATATACTGCAAAAAGAAGTTTGTCTGATGGGGATTGAGGAATCTACTAATCTATAAGTATACAAGCAAGTCATTATATTTTGCTTTAATAATTTCTTTTTTATTATTGGATATTTTCTTTATTTACATTTCAAATATTATCTACTCTCCAGGACTCCCCTGCCCAGAAACCACCTATCCCATCTCCCCACCCTCTGCTTCTATGAAGGTAATCACCCACCCACTCCTGCCTTCCTGCCTTGGCATTCCCCTACAATGAGGCATTGAACCCCCACAGGACCAAGGGCTGCTCTTCCCACTGATGTCCAACAAGGCCATCCTCTGCCACATAAGCAGCCAGAGCCATGGGTCCCTCCATGTATTCTCGTTGTTTGATTTGATGGTCTAGTCTCTGGGAGCTCCAGGGGATCTGGCAGGTTGACACTGTTGCTCCCTCCATGGGGCTGCAAACTCCCTCAGGTCCTTCAGTCCCTTACCATAAGTAGTGGATTATTACTTATCTATCTACCAGTATTTTGTTCCAATAGTGATTTCAGACACAGATTCCATCTATGAATTGGGCCTTAAATCCAATTGCTGTCACTATTGTACCAGTCGACATATTTTGTCAATACAATTGTTATTTTAGTTCACAGTTGGATATGATTAATAAATATCATTCTCCTCTGATCGCACATTCCTGCACTCTGAAAGCTGAATACCAGTTTGATTTAACTATGTGTTTTAGATCCAATCTTGTTTGTTTTGGGGGATTTAGGAAACTGGATTTACGTATTGATGTTTACCTTACCTAAGATGTTTAGAATCTTGCTCCAGACTTGTGAAGCAATTACTTCAGATGAGTGGAGTGAATCAAGATCAGTCCTCCAGGTTTCTCAGTAGGAGACTCACAACGTAAAACCTACACATTAAGAATTTTTCTTCAAATCCATTAAAAAAAAACAAACAGGAAAATGACAAAGAAAACACAATATAGATGATAGGTCGACATTTGTTTTTTTCTTCACTGTTCAGTTTTACTCACAAAATATCTTTAAGCTCATTAATGACCAACACATAAAGTAAGAAAGACATTTACATAGAAACCGGAATGTCTGACTTTCCTGAAAAAAAAAAATCAGATTTGTAACCAAATGGCAACAAACAACTTACTGTTTATATTGTGAGATTTGCTCAATTGTTAAAACTTCTGGATATTCCTTCTCCAGTGTCAAAAACCAAGGTCAATGACACTGGTCTCTAAGTATGCTTTTCTCTGTTACTCTAAGTAAATAACATGTGTAAACATATTGACATCATCTATGATTTAAGGAACAAAAATGTGAGAATTAATTAATAGTAAATGGATAGAAAATTATGCACTCATCTTAGATCAATTACAGATTTACGATTGAAAACTTTCTGTGCATCAAGCTACTTGAAATATTTCTATTTACAAAGCTCATTTAATTACCACTCATATTACAAGTTCTCATTTGAACCCTTAACAACAGTCAGTATCACCTAAAGAGATAAATTAAAAACAGAACATCAAGCTGGTTTTACTTCAAGGCTCATTTAATATAAATGATCACCGTGGCAGCAAACAATAAAGAATTAAAAAGAGATCCCATTCATATAATATATATCACATATTTTAATTGTCTTCATTAGGGATGCATGAAAAAGCCAAAACTGTTTTCTGGCAGCAGATTGTAATGATTCAAGATATAAATATATCAACAAGGGAAAAATAGCACATAAAATGCTTTCTGACTTGTCACCTGGAATTAGAGGCATCTCTCCATGACATTATTGTAATTGTCAAGCCTTTGATTCAGTTATTAAATGTGCCGATGATGAAAATGCCGGCTGGTCAAAGAAATCCAATTAACAGTGAAGATTATTCTCAGAAGTGAGCCACTACTTTAGACATAATATGAACTGTTTAAAATGATTCTCATTAAGGTAGTCGGCACATGCTTTTTATATAAAAGGAAATAACACAAAGAATACAACAAGACTGTCGTTTAATGTTGGATAATACTTTTCCTACTAAATTTTCATATTTGGACGATATTGACATTTAAGCATGCATAGTTTTGTTATCAGAAAGTGTCTAGTGTATTGTAGAATTTGAATTAGAAGCTTTATTCTCCAGTATTACTGTCTATAGCAACGCTTTTCTAAAATAGACAAAAAGTACCTACACTATTGCGATCTCTTGCAAAGCAACCCTCTCTTGCAGACACATAGCTTATATCAGATTATATTTTAATATTAAGACATGTCCTAAAGGGATTCAACCATAGAAATTGTAAACTTGCAAAATTAGCACAGATTTCAAGTAACCATTTATTTTAAAATCTCATAACTGACAATGGTCACATCTAAATTTATTATGTTGTTCTGAGTCCACTCAGCCAACTTTATATTACAATGTGAATTAGAGTCCTGTTACTTTGTAGAACTATCCTAGGTAACAATATATTTATGAATATTGTGAGAGCAAGTATAAAGTTCATCTGATTTTATAATTCACTTGCATAAATTTTGTCTTAACAGTAAATGGTGTCTAATGCTTGAAAATAGCACTAGAGAATTATTAATTGACCAAGGTCAAGACTTTTGGGGGGAGAAAAGAGCATTTCAAATAATATATATCTCTTGCAAGTATTAAACACTAAATCTGCTACTTTTATGGTAAATAAATAAGAAGAGAACATAAATATACCTTAAGTAATAAAAAATATCTCCTAACAGCTGACTATTTATCATATGTAAATACAACAATCTGGGTGCATTTGTGTGTATGGAATAATATATCCTTAGCAATAAAGAAATAAGTTATGCACTGTTTATGTGTGCCCCCTGACCCGTCATTGGCTATAAAGTGGAACTGAGAATAAATTTCAAAAATGCTTCCATTTATCAGCATTAACTGTCAGTTAGGAATACATAATCATTAAATTAATTTAATACTCATTAATTTTACAATAAAAATTTAAGATGAACTAATTTTTTAGAAGACCAGGTGTAGCATAAAAATCTTAGAATAGGACTAGGAAGGTGTCTTTCAAACCCCATGTCATAGATGGGATCTCTAATTGTTTTCTACTCTTTATACCATGTTAGCTGGTTCATGAGCTTCCAGGGTTTCTCATGTCCCTGACTTCCATCTTGCCACGGAAGCATTGTAATTATAGACATGTGTTACCAAAGCAATATTTATGTGAGTGCGGGGCATCTGAGCAATAGAATCAATATGCAAATATTTTGCTAAACTTTTGATTGAATCCAAGGATCCAGAGCTCAAGAATCAGAAATCCTACTGTATATACATTCCAAAGCCTCAGTTGAATTTCTAGGGTTCAAGGTACTCTAATCATAAATTACATAGCTTAATACATCTTATACCTTAAAAAAAAAACTAGAATAATACATGCCTACCCCAAACAAAACAAAAACTTGGGATCAGGGAGATACCATACCTTGTATAAAATAGTTGTATACATCTGACAACCTGAGTTCTGAGCCCTGTAAAAGCTAGATGGTGGGGAGTCTGTATTGAATAGGCCTGAGATGCAGCAGAAGGCAGAGAAGTAGAATCCTATGGAAGCACAAGTTCCTCCAGCACAGCAGCAAATAAGTAAAACACCAAGCAACAAGACAGAAACAAGCAACAACACAGCAAAATGAGTCCAAGGTATATACATGTTCCCTGCCTGATGCAAAGAATCTCATGCATTACAATCAACTAAAAGTTTAAATATCCAGAAACTTTATAGAAAGCAATAACAAATACTTAAATGTACCCAGTATAATTTTAAATTAATTTTTATATTAAAAAGTTAACTTAAATTCAGATAGATTTACCAGTATTTTTTTCTTCAGCATTTTCTTTCAGTGAGTATGTGGGTGTAATCGCTATTTTCACTGCTGTTATTTTATGAATTTTAACATATGAACTTAAACTTAATTGGCTGTCTGTTTTGATAACTTTACATTTCTTTTGAAATTGTGCTTCTCCACATGAAACACAGATGGTAAGCCTAAAATAGCTGATTACAACAGAAGCAGAAATGTAAACTGAAAAGTATGGAAACTAAAATTATTCTCTTATGTCTTTTATTATAATTAGTTTTTGAAATTAAAAGTTCTAATTTATTTCTGGTACCTAATAAAATTTTGTGATCCATGTATATGGACAAACTCTAAAGAAGATGAACAGTTGCAACTGCATATGGTTTAGTGTGTAACACAGAAAAAAAACAAAACAAAACTAGTATTTTGTTATGTTTTGTTTGACAGAAAGCATATCAGTAGTTTTGATAACCACAACACTTCAATATACCATATATATGTGTGTGTGTGTGTGTGTGTGTGTGTGTTTGTGTGTGTGTGTGTATATATATATACTTACAAAATATATGTAAACATATTTTCTGAAACATAATCACTGTTTGGATTCAGTAAATTTAAAAACTGACTATGACAAAGTTAAAAGAGTGATATGGCAAGGGAACTGTGGGAGATATTAGAATAGGGAGGTTAAGGATCAAAATGTGTTACATAGCTATATATGAGATTGTCAAAGACTATATAAATAAAATAAAAATAATTAGAAAGGGGCAGGAGAGATGGCTCAGCGGGTAAGAACACTGACTGCTCTTCAAAGGTCCTGAGTTCAAATTACAGCAACCACATGGTGGCTCACAACTATCTGTAATCAGATCTTCTGGGGTGTCTGAAGAGAGCTACAGTGTACTTACATATATATATATATATATATATATATATATATATATATATATATATATATATATATATATGGTTTTTTTGAGACAGGCTTTCTCTGTGTAGCCCTGACTGTCCTGGAACTTACTCTGTAAACCAGGCTGGCATCAAACTCAGAAAGATGCCTGCCTCTGCCTCATAAGTGCTGCGATTAAAGGCGTGTGCCACCACTACTCAGCTACAAAATATTTTAAAAAAATAACTAGACATGTAAATATATTTAAATATAAATATTAAATGTGTATTTTAGACTTTATTTGCATCTCTTAAATCTTTTGTTTCAGTGCATTTTATCTTTTAGGCATCATTTTATTTTTTTATTATTTATATTTATTTACATTTCAAATGTAATCTCCCTTCCTGATTTCCCCTTTACAATTCCCCTATCCATTCCTCCCTCCCTGTGTTTAGCAACCCACCCACTCTCAATTCCTGGGTCTGGCATTCCCCTACACTGAGGCATAGAGCCTTCACAGAACCAAGGGCCTCTCCTCCCATTGATGACCAATCATGCCATCCTCTGCTACATAGGCCTACCCAAGTATACTCTTTGATTGATGGTTTAGTCCCTGAGAGCTCTGAGGGTACTGGTTTGTTCATAGTGTTGTTCTTCCTATGGGGTTTCAAACCCCTTCAGTTCCTCTGGTCCTTTCTCTAGTTCCTCCATTTGGGAGCCTGTACTCAGTCCAAGAGTTGACTGAGAGCATCCACCTCTTTACTTATCAGGCACTGGTAGAGCCCCTCAAGAGACAGCTATATCAGGTTCCTGACATCAAACACTTGTCATCCAAACTAGTGTCTGGGTTTAGTGATTATATAAGGGAGTCATTTATGTCCTTCTTAAATTCATCATCATGAGATGTGATTTTAAATCAGAGTCTTGCTCTTCTGGTGTGTCGGGATAACAAGGGTTCACTGTGGTGGGACAACTGGGTTCTTTATTTTTTTATTAGATATTCTCATTATTGACATTTTTTGCACTATATAATATGCTTTATTTTTCTTCTCTTCAAGAATTTGGTATGTTTCCATTTCTTTTTTTTTAATATTTTTATTACATCTTTTCCTCAATTACATTTCCAATGCTATCCCAAAGTTCCCCCATACGCTCCCCCCCCCACTTCCCTACCCACCCATTCCCAATATTTTTTTGGCCCTGGCGTTCCCCTATACTGGGGCATATAAAGTTTGCATGTCCAATGGGACTCTCTTTCCAGTGATGGCGGACTAGGCCATCTTTTGATACATATGCAGCTAGAGTCAAGAGCTCCTGGTTACTGGTTAGTTCATAATGTTGTTCCACCCATAGGGTTGCGGATCCCTTTAGCTTCTTGGGTACTTTCTCCAGCTCCTCCATTGGGGGCCCTGTGATCCATCCACTAGCTGACTGTGAGCATCCACTTCTGTGTTTGCCAGGCCCCGGCCATTATTGACATTTCAAATTTTATTCCCTTTCTTCATTTCCCCTCCAAAAACCCCACTATCCCATCCCCTCTCCTCCTGCTCACTAACCCACCCACTCCTGCTTCCCTGTCCTGGTATTCCCCTACACATTGAGCCTCCACACGACCAAGGGCCTCTCCTCTCACTGATGTCCCGCAAGGCCATCCTTTGCTACATTTGCGGCTGGAGCCTTGAGTCCCTCCATGTGTACTTTTTGGTTGGTGGTTTAGTCCCTCAGAGTTCCGGGGGAACTTGGCATATTGTTGTTCCTCCTAAGGAGCTGCAAACCCCTTCAGCTTCTTGGGTCCTTCCTCTAGCTCCTCCATTGGCGACACTCGACTAAATCCAGTGGATGGCTATGAGTACCCACTTCTGTAATTATCAGGCACAACTCCAAATAGATTGGACCAGAATAGAAATCCCTCCTTTCACATAATAACTAAAACACCAAATGCACAAAACAAAGAGAACTGGGTTTTGATGATGCTAAGTAGTCTTGGTTTCTGCTGCTTAAGTTCTTGTGCTTGCCTTTCACCATCTGATTTTCTTGGGTGTTAGCTGATCTTGCTGTCTCTGACTTAGCTTATCCATCCTGCAAGCCTGTGTGTCAGTACTCCTGGAAGAACAATTTTCCCTGGGAGGAATTTGGATAAGGAGAACTCTGGGTACAGGGTCAGCTCTGGGGTGCAGAGACCAGAAGGATCCTATTCCCAGCTGCTCCTTTTTTCGTATGTCCTAATGGCTCTGTGAGTGTCCCTCTTGGGCCAGTAATTTGAAGAGAAGTAGTGGTCTTACCTGTGTTTGCAGGTGTGTAGTCACTCCTAGGAGATCAGCTTCTTGGCAATAATTGTATATGTAGCTTTGTGACACAGTATCAGCTCTGGGCGCAGACAGAGATTGGAAGTCTCCTGTCTCAGGAAATCCCTTGGTTCTTGTGTCCTGAGGGTTCCAGGGCATGTTCCTCTGTGCTGCAGTGGTGACCCTATTTGCACTCACAGTGCTGTTTGCACTCTTGGGGTGTCACTACCTCCTGGTGCTATTTGGGTATGGAGACCTGTGGCAGAGGATCTGTAGGCATTATTTTATTTAGTAGGGTATATTACTACTTAAGCACAATTGAATTACTGTTTTATCCTATTATTTAAAGTATGCACTCACGAACCCTTTTTATCTATGCATCCTGTCTTTATTTTGGATATGACTAATAAGAAAATTTATTTAAGTATAGCTTTTGTAGTTGTAAAATATTTTCTTTACTCAAGTATATAATTTAAGAAGTTCTTGATTACATATCTTCTCTAGAAAATAACTCTGAAGAACACAGAAACTAACTAGTTATCAACAAACCAAATATCCAAGTTACAAAATGGGATACAGATCTAAATAGAAATTCTCAGCAGATGAATCTTAAATGGCCAAGAACACTTAAAGAAATATTCATTCCCCTGCTCATCAGGAAAATTCGAATTAAAACAGCTCTGATACTCCCTCTTACACCTGTCAGAATGACTAAGTTTAAAAATCTCAAGGTACAGCACATGTTGGCAAGGGTGTGGAGCAAGTAGAACACTCCTCCATTGCTTGTCAGAGTCAAAACTTGTACAAATAGTTTTGGAACTAATTTGGCAGATTCACAGAAAATTACGAATACTTCTAACTCAACACTCATATATATCACTCCTGGACAAATACCTAAAATGTGTTCCACCATACCGCAGTGACACTTTCTCAACTATGTTCATAGGAGCTTTATTTAGAAACTAGAAACAACCTAGATATCCCTCAAGTAAAGAATAGATTAAAAACAAAAAGTTCTACATTTTATAATATTTTTATTATGTATTTTCCTCATTTAAATTTCCAATGCTATCCCAAAAGTCCCCCATACCCTCCCCCCAACTCCCCTAAACAACCACTCCCACTTTTTTGGCCCCAGCATTCCCCTGTACTGAGGCATATAACGTTTGCACTACCAATGGGTCTCCCTTTCCACTGATGGCCAACTAGGCCATCTTTTGATACATAGGCAGCTGGAGACACGCAATTGGGGGAACTGGTTAGTTCATATTGTTGTTCCACCTATAGGGTTGCAGATCCCTTTAGCTCCTTGGGTACTTTCTCTAGCTCCTCAATTGAGGGTCCTAGATCCATTCAATAGCTGACTGTGAGCATCTACTTCTGTGTTTGGAAGGCCCTGGCATAGTCTTACAAGAGACAGCTATATCAGGATCCTTTCAGCAAAATCTTGCTAGTGTATGCAATGGTGTCAGCATTTGGAGGCTGATTATGGGATGGTTCCCTGGATATGGCAGTCTCTAGATGGTCCATCCTTTTGTCTCTGCTCCAAACTTTGTCTCTGTAACTCCTTCCATGGGTGTTTTGTTCCCAATTTTAAGAAGGGGCAAATTGTCCACATTTTAGTCTTCGTTCTTCTTGAGTTTCATGTGTTTTGCAAACTGTAACTTACATCTTGGGTATTCTAAGTTTCTGGGCTAGTATGCACTTCTCTGTGAGTAGATATCATTTGAGCTCTTTGGGATTGGGTTACCTCACTTAGGATTATGCCCTCCAGGTCCATCCATTTGCCTACGAATTTCATAAATTCATTCTTTTTAATAGCTGATTAGTACTCCATTGTGTATATGTACCACATTTTTTGTATCCATTCCACTGTTGAGGGGCATCTGGGTACTTTACAGCTGGCTATTATTAATAAGGCTGCTATAAACATAGAGGAGGATGTGTCTTTCTTGCTAGTTGGAACATCTTCTGGTTATATGCCCAGGAGAGGTATTGTGGGATCCTCCAGTAGTACTGTGTCCAATTTTCTGAGGAACTGCCAGACTGATCTCCAGAGTGTTTGTACAAGCTTGCAATCCCACTAACAATGGAGGAGTGTTCCTTTTTCTCCACATCCTCGCCAGCATCTGCTGTCACCTGAATTTGTGATCTTAGCCATTCTGACTGGTGTGAGATGGAATAGCAGCATTGTTTTGATTTCATTTCACTGATGATTAATGATGCTGAATATTTTTTATTTCAATTCCTCAGGTGAGAATTCTTTGTGCAGCTCTGAGCCCCATTTTTTAATGATGTTATTTGATTTTCTGAAGTCTACCTTCTTGAGTTCTTTATATATATATTGGATATTAGTCCCCTATCTGATTTAGGATAGGTAAAGATCCTTTCCCAATCTGTTGGTGGCCTTTTTGTCTTATTGACGGTGTTTTTGCCTTTCAGAAGCTTTACAGTTTTATGAGGTCCCATTTGTCAATTCTCCATCTTACAGCACAAGCCATTGCTGTTCTATTCAGGATTTTTTCCCCTGTGCCTATATCTTCGAGGCTTTTCCCCACTTTCTCCACTACAAGTTTCAGTGTCTGTGGTTTTATGTGGAGTTCCTTGATCCACTCAGATTTGACCTTAGTACAAGGAGATAGGAATGGATCGATTCACATTCTTCTACATGTTAACCGCCAGTTGTGCCAGCACCATTTGTTGAAAATGCTATCTTTTTTCCACTGGATGGTTTTAGCTCCCTTGTCAAAGATGAAGTGACCATAGTTGTGTGGGTTCATTTATGGGTCTTCAATTCTATTCCATTAGTCTACTTGTCTGTTGCTATACCAGTACCATGCAGTTTTTATCACAATTGCTCTGTAGTAAAGGTTTAGTTCAGGCATGGTGATTCCTCTAGAGGTTCTTTTATTCTTGAGAATAGTTTCTGCTATTCTAGGTTTTTTGTTATTCCAGATGAATTTAAAGATTGCTCTTTCTAATTAATTGAAGAATTGTGTTGGAATTTTGGTGAGGATTGTATTGAAACTGTAGATTGCTTTTGGTAAGTTAGAAATTTTTACAATGTTGATCCTGACATTCAATGAGCATGGGAGATCTTTCCATCTTCTTAGATCTTCTTTAATTTCTTTCTTCAGAGGCTTGAAGTTCTTATCATACAGATCTTTTACTTCCTTACTTAGAGTCACGCCAAGGAATTTTATATTATTTGTGACTATTAAGTAGGGTGTTGTTTCCCTAATTTCTTTCTCAGCCTGTTTATTCTTTGTGTAGAGAAAGGCCATTGACTTGCTTGAGTTAATTTTATATTCAGCTACTTCACTGAAGCAGTTTATCAGGTTTAGAAGTTCTATGGTGGAGTTTTTAGGGTCACTTATATATACTATCATATCATCTGCAAAAAGTGATATTTTGACTTCATCTTTTCCAATTTGTATCCCCTTGATCTCCTTTTTGTTGTTGAATTGTTCTTGCTAGGACTTCAAGTACAATGTTGAATAGGTAGGGAGAAAGTGGGCAGCCTTGTCTACTCCCTGATTTTATTGGGATTGCTTCCAGCTTCTCACCATTTACTTTGATGTTGGCTACTGGTTCGCTGTAGATTGCTTTTACCATGTTTAGGTATGGGCCTTGAATTCTTGATCTTTCCAAGTCTTTTATCATGAATGGGTTTTGGACTTTGTTGACTGCTTTCTCCGTGTCTAAGGAGATGATAATTTGGTTTTTGTGTTTCAGTTTGTTTATATGATGGATTACGTTGATCAATTTCCATATATTAAACCATCCCTGCATCCATGGAATAAAAACTACTTGGTCAGGATGGATGAAAGTTTTTAATGTTTTATTGCATTAGGTTAGCTAGAATTTTATTGAGTATTTTTGCATTGATATTCATAAAGGAAATTGGTCTGAAGTTCTCTATCTTTATTGGATCTTTCTGTGGTTTAGGTATCAGATTAATTGTGGTTTCATAATATGAGTTGGGTAGAGTACCTTCTACTTCTATTTCGTGGAATAGTTTGTGCAGAACTGGAATTTGATCTTCTTTGAAGGTCTGATAGAACTCTGCACTAAACTCATCTGGTCCTGGGCTTTTTTTTTTGGTTGGGAGACTATTAATGACTGCTTCTATTTCTTTAGGGGATATGGGACTGTTTAGATTGTTAAGTTGATCCTGATTTAACTTTGGTACCTGGTATCTGTCTAGAAATTTGTCCATTTCATCAAGGTTTTCCAGTTTTGTTGAGTATAGCCTTTTGTAGAAGGATCTGATGGTGTTTTGGATTTTTTCAGGATGTATTGTCATATCTCCCTTTTTATTTCTGATTTTGTTAATTAGGTTGCTGTTCCTGTGCCCTCTAGTGAGTCTGGCTAAGTGTTTATCTATCTTGTTGATTTTCTCAAAGTACCAGCTCCTCCTTTGGTTGATTCTTTGAATAGTTCTTGTTTCCATTTGGTTGATTTCGCCCCTGAGTTTGATTATTTCCTCCAGTCCACTCCTCCTGGGTGAATTTCCTTCCTTTTTTTCTTAGAGCTTTTAGGTGTGTTGTCAAGCTGCTAGTGTGTTCTCTCTCTAGTTTCTTTTTGGAGGCACTCGGACTATGAATTTCGCTCTTAGAAATGCTTTCATAGTGTCTCATAAGTATCGGTATGCTGTGGCTTCATTTTCATTATACTTGCATACAGGAGCCTAAAATAAATGTTATCAAAACAACTTTACCCAGTGAATAATGGAAATTAATGCAGAGACCCACAGCCAAACATTAAGTGGAGCTTGGGAATCCTGTTGAAGAGGAGAAGGAAGGATTAATGGAGACAGAGGGGTCAAGAACACCTATAGGCATATTTTTGTGTGCACTGTGTAATGATTATTCTTGTATCATTCAAATGGTGATTTCAATACCCATCCATATCTATTCACCATCCAAACATGGCATTGTAATCTTATGCTATGATTCTCCCTTCTTATGTTTGTGAAAACATTGCTGCCAATTTGTTCTCTTGTTTGTTAATAAAAACTGACCAGAAAGTAACTGAAAGAATAGGGTGAGATTTCTGCTACCCCAAGTGAGGTAAGGGTGGGTAGGGAATTCAAAGGGAGAAAAGAAACAATTCAGCCAGAAGAGATGACACTACGGAAAAAGACCTAAAGCAGAAAGAGGCAGTTCAAAAATGTAAATATCATGGGAATTTTGGCTGAGACGTACCAAAGTAGCTTAGAGGAATAACATAGGTTAATAACCACTCAGCTAGTTTGCTGTTAAACTTATTAAATAAATCTCGTAGTCTCAGTCTCATTTATTTCAGAGCTAGTCAATTTTTTAAAAAACTACTACTTTTAAAAATCTATTTGCTAGGCCCAGTGGATGCTCACATTCAGCTATTGGATGGATCACAGGGCACCCAGTGGAGGAGCTAGAGAATGTACCCAAGGAGCTGGAGGAATCTGCAACCCTATAGGTGGAACAACAATATGAACTAACCAGTCTTCCCTGGATCTTGTGTCTCTAGTTGCATATGTATCAGAAGCTGGCCTAGTCGGCCATCAGTGGAAAGAGAGGCCCATTGGTCGTGCAAACTTTATATGCCTCAGTAGAGGGGAACACCAGGGCCAAGAAGTGGGAGTGGGTGGGTGGGGGAGTGGGTGGGAGAGCGTGTGGGGGACTTTTGGGATAGCATTGGAAATGTAAGTGAAATAAATACCTAATAAGAAAAACCTATAAAAAATCTATTTGCAAGCAGTAAAGAAAACCTCCAGAATCAAATAACCTGGACCCATAGGGATCATGGAGACTGAATCATCAACTAGGCTGTATCAATAGGATGAACCTAGGCCCTCTACATACATGTAACTAATGCGTAATTGGGTTTTCATGTGGGAGAGGGGGGTGTGTCTGACTGTGATGCTTGCCTTAGGATTCATTCTGCTTAACTGGGCTGCCTAATATATTCTCAATAGAAGAAGATGAGCCTAGTCTTACTGAATTTTAATATGTCAAGGCTGGTTATTATCCAAGGGAAACCTCACCTTTACTGAGGTGTAAAGAGGAGGAGGGGTGGGTGAGAGAAGGGGGGGAGGAGGGAGGAAATAGATAGGAAAAAGGAAAAGCTGTAATGGGGATGTGAAATCAATAAATGATTTTCTTAATAATCAAAAAAAGAACTTATGAGACAAAAATAGAAGGGAAGTCAATATCATATACTATATCACAAAGGCTGAGGGAATATCATGAAACTTAAGGCATGAAAAATGAAAGAGCAAGAGAATGGGGTGATGTATAGTTAGGTACTGTTTCCAGGAAATGACAGGATGTTGTAAACATGATCTTTTCAATGGTTCCTAGAATGAGACAGAAGAAGAACAAGACACTTAATTTTTTTCAATATGTAGAGGGAATTATGGTCAAAATGTGCCACTCCTAGCTGAGCATATACTGCTACTTAAAGAATGGCTACTAGTAGGTTGGAGAGAGAGAGAGAGAGAGAGAGAGAGAGAGAGAGAGAGAGAGAGAGAGAGAGAGAGAGAGAGAGAGAGAAGAGAAGGAGGAGGAGGCTGGAGGGTGGGAGGGAGGGAAGGAGGGAGGGAGGGAGGGAGGAATATTGGGGGAAATTGGAGGGAGTGAGAGGTGATTTATGGTATATTCAGATAAAATACCATTTTAATAAAATGTTTATGACTTCAAACTATAATTAATCAAATCCATAACCCTGAGAAAATAATTTAAGAGATTCTTAAATGCTTGATGTGAAATCCTGATGAATGTATTTTTCATCAATATATTTATTAATTATGAAAAGGACATGCATGAGATGGAAATGGAGAGAAGCCTGAGGAAAAGAAGGTCCAGTCACAGGCCCAAAGTAAGATCCAGCTCAAGGGGAGGTCCCAAGGCATGACACTATTACTGAGGGTATGGATTGCTCACAAAATGGACCTAGCATGACTGCACTATAAGACCCAACAAGCAGCTGAAAGCATCAGATGCAGACATTTGCACCCAACCAATGTACAGAAGCAACTCACCCCTGTTGTTGAAATAGGGAAGGCTGAAAGAAACTGAGGAGAAGGGTGACCCTGTAGGAGGATCAGCAGTCTTAATTAACCTGGACCCCTGTGATCTCTCAAACACTGGTCCACCAACCAGGCACCATACACCAGCTGAAATGTGGCCCCCAACACACATATAGCAGAGGACTGCCAGGTCTGTGTTCATTCATAGATGATACCTCCTAACTCTCAAGACACTGGAGGCCCCAAGGAGTTTAGAGGTCAGGCAGGGTAAGGGGTGGGGTATAGATGGGGGACATCCTCTTGGAGACAGGGAGGTGGGGAGGAGATTTGGGATGTGGAACAGTCAGAAGGTCGACAGGAGACAGTTAATTCTGGAGTGTAATGCAATCGATCAATCAATCAAACAATAAGAAATATATTTTGAGAGTGCAAGCTTCTAAATCATATTTTAATGTGAGATGACCGTAAGTCGACTGACCTAAAAATTCAATTGTTATTCAATCATACAATTCCCTTACACATATTAAAATATGTCATTTATAACCATGTATTCTCAAAACACATGGTTAATGAATAGACATGTTGATACAAAATAAACTTAACAAGTGGAATGATTCTTTTTTTTTTAATTGGCTATTTTGTGTTTATTTACATTTCAACTGTTGTTTCCCTTCCCTGTCTCCTCACAGCAAACCCCATTCCTGCTTCCACTTTGCCTCTAAAAGGATGCTCTTATACTCACCCACCCACTCTTGTCTCACCTTTCTAATATCCCCCTCCTTAATGAATTAAAAAAAATGTTATTTTAGATGAAGAAGACTTACCTTATCCCTTCTCTATATTATAAAAGGTTTCTTCAAAGTGTTAGAAAACAACTACAGAATCTTCGAGGACAGTGATTTTTTCCGTAATATAAATATATTAAGATGTAGTGGAGTATAATGAACTTACCTGTGTAAACAATCAAGTTGATTAAAAGTAATGGACAAAAATATTAGTAATATGTGATAATGAGAAAATAGTCTCTGAAGTAGGCACATAAGATAAAGGGAGAAGAAGAGGGAGAAAAGAGAGAGGAAGGAGATAAAGGAAAAGAGAAAGGAAGAGAAGGAAAAGGAGAAGAAAGAGGAGGAGGGAGAAATTCTTATATATTTATTACTCATCATATGAGTTGAATTGTTTAGATAAGGTTTAAATCTACCATGCATAAACAATACACATCACTGTTAACTATAAGCCATATTACGTCTTTTCTAAAACTTTCTAAAAGTAGTTTATTATTTAATTGACAAACATTTTCATCTATAAATTGAGTCACAAAATCTTTGATACATAATCTTTAACTACAGTAAATAGAATGATAGCTCAATATATTACTACTGTAGTGTCAGAAGTTGTAGTTACATAAGCAATGTAGGAAAATTGTTATAATTGCTAAATATGTTAATTGGAACTTGGCAAACACTTAACCTCCTTTACCCTTATATAAAATAAAATGCAATTGTCCTAGATTTTGGGCAATAAAACATAATTTTTCTTACTGAATCTGCAAAGGTCAGGTTTTGTAGTACATTTTAAATGTTTGTACATCATTAAGATGTAAATTAGTCCATCCATTTTATAAATAAATATTTTTTTCTCACAAAATTGACCATAGAACTAGACATACGAGCACCTCTGAGTATAAACACAAGTGATTCTCAGGCAACTAAATATACGGATATTCACGTTTATTATTCCACTCTTCACAACAGGTTGGGAATGAAACCAACCTAGATGTTTATCAAGAGATGAATGTATAAAGATGTCATGTCATCATACACAGTTACACAGAAGGATAGAATCTTATCATTTGTTGAAAATTGTACAAATAGAGATTATCATATCAGATAAAGTAAGTCATGGACCGAAAGATAAATTTCATGTCATTACTCTTATCTGTGGCTGTTAGATCTCTTAAGAGATAATGAAAATCGTCTTCATTGATGGATATGGAAATGGAAAGATGCTGAGGGAATGGACGGTAATAAGAGGAAGAAAAATAGAAGCAAAACCTAAAGAAGGACATTAAAGAAACTGGGTATTGTCAAATTTCATATATATTTTCGTGTGTGTGTGTGTGTGTTTTGTTTGTTTGTTTTGTTTTGTTTTTTGTTTTGTTTTTTTGAGACAGGATTTCTCTGTGTAGCCCTGGATGTCCTGGAACTCACTCTGTAGACCAGGCTGGCCTGTAGACCAGAATTCTCTCAAACTCAGAAATCCACCTTTCTCTGCCTCCCAAGTGCTGGGATTAAAGGTGTGTGCCACCATGGGCGGCTGTGTGTGTGTTTTCTATAGCAAACCCAATACAATGGGTGTATATCCCTACATATTAAAAGTCCTCACAAATGGTTATCTTTATCCATAACCCACAAGTTCCACTTGGCACCATCTGAAGTTGTCTCTTTTAGATTAAGCCTGTCTTATCAGGAGCCTTATTTTACAACCAGCTACTTACCCTGTAAATTAAACGTGCATGCATGTCAAATATATTTTATTCTTTCTAACATGAGAACTCACATCATCTCCATCAACACTATTTGCAGTACAGCAACTGAAGCATGCAGGCCTTGTTGCCCTTATTACTGCCTCTCCATCCATATGGAAACATGATTTTTTTTTATCTGAAGTTCTTTACCCTTTCCTACAATATCAAGACCTATTTTCCCCTTCAAAATATCAGTTCTATATTTCAGTTTTAGTTGAAGGATTACTAGTGGCCTAGTTTCACAAAGTTATGCAATTATAGAGCAGGATCCCCTTGCTTGCCAGTAATTGGAATATAGCCATCAGTGAAGGAATAATAGCAAAGCTTAGAGTTCAGAGTAAAGAACAGCTTTAGCAACAAAGGTAGAATGGTGCTTGTCCGCAGTGACATTAAAACTTTGAGTTTTTCAGTGTAGAATTTTAATTGCAGTTTGCCTTCTTTGGAATAAAAGATCATTCTAAATGCTTCCAATAGAATTAATTCAGAAATCAAATTAAGGCTTTCGCATTGTGATTTGAGCTAATATAACAGATCTCTTTTGCCAAGAAGAGAAAGAGAAGCAATCTAGGAGCAACACTGTGTAGTTATTCAGTGTGTGCAGTTATTGGTATCTAACGACATCCAAATTATCTCAGGTACATTGAGAAAGTCAAGATTTATAACTCAAGAAAAATGATATAGATTATTGAAGGTGTGTTTTGTCTTTCTATATCCAACGGTGAGGACATTTTCATAATGCTTATGACCCTGTATTTGTTCAGTTCCTAACTAAACTAATAATGGCTTTTGGAAATGGCAGTTACATACTTCTGATTCTTCATTAGTGATAGGGCTTATTTGTTAAGGCTGAAAGTCATATTGAAATGAAGACTAATGTTTTCTTTCTGCTACATATTCATTTTAAAATGTATCACTTACAACACATATGGCTAGATTAAAAAAACAAACAAACTGTGCATTCCTTTTAAAAATTCCCTCTAAACTGGTTCCAAATTGTAAAATAATTGTTTTGAATTCCCTATGGTTGTTTCTTGGACTATTTTTAAATGCTAAAAATGAGCTGATTGAAGGCATGCATACGTTCATTTTCTTTCCACACTTGATGTGGATGGGACTAAGTTCTTTAAGTCTATGCTTTGGCTTCCCAGCAATAATGGATGACACACTGATATGGTAGCCAAAATAAGCAGTTTCTATTTAAAGTTGATTTTGTCAAGACATATTACCATAGCAAAATTCAGAAGTATTTATCTTAGGTACTAGGCTTTAAAGCAAAGATTCAGAATTGACAGAGTCATAGAAAGCACCTGAGGCCAGTAACTATGTAGCAGTTTTTGTCTCTGAAACAAATTTTCTAAAGGACATTGCATGAAACTGTGAAAGTTAAAATTTATTTCAATGGAGTTTCCAAAATATGGAAGATGTCAAATCCATGGACTTGGCCAAATACAGTGGCCAGGAAACATAGAGTTGGCCTGAATCTAAGAAAGCAGCCGCTGTATTGCTGAGGGTTTGCAGCTTCCTAATTGATTTGGAGCTCAAAGCATTACTTCATAAGTCCCACAAACAAGATAGTAACATGAAAGTTTTCATGCTTTTTTTCTTCATAGATTTTTTTATTTGCTTTGTTATTTTCTTTTCCTATCTCTCCTTTGTGAAAATCAAAATAGGAAGGAGAAGAAGCAGCTATTCCCTGTAAAATGCTATTTCTCTCAATTTCATTTTCCTTAATAGCCTGTATTTTTTAAATTGGGTTTTTGCTTCTCTTGTGGGGGCTGTGTGTGTGTGTGTGGGGGGGGGTAACTTAGGCATGAGCCAGAATTCCAGGAGCATGAGGGACCTCCTACTGTGTCATGTAGGTGAATTATCACCACCAGGGTTCAGACCTCAGCTCAAATGGAGACTAGCCTGTAATTCTCCACACTCCAGTCCATCTGTCCTTTCCCTTATCAGGCTCCTTGAGCTCAGACTGATGGTTGACTTTAAGCATCCACATCTGCATTGGTCAGTTTCTAGCTGAACCTCCCAAGAAACAGCCACACCAGGTTCCTGTCAGCAAGTGCCTTCTGGCAATAGAAACAGTACCAAGTGCCAGGGTCTGCAGACAAGATGAATCCCCAGGTGGGGCAGTCTCTAGGACTGGGGTCCAACGCAGGGTTTCCAAGTGCTAGGCAAGTATGTATCACTGATTTATCCAGGCAACATATTATATTCCATGCTATTTTCTGTTTCTCATAACCACAGTTCCCTAAATTTTAAAATCCTTGAAACATTGAAACAATTGAAGAACATTTTAGTTCAAGTCCTTATTTTTCATAATTTTGTAATTTTTCTAATGTGCTATGCTGCCTAGCGTATTTTCTTACTAGACAGATTTTTCTCATCATATTGCAAATGGTTACTAATCTCACTACTTCAATACCGAGGACAGTGAGATAATCTGACAAAACAATGACTATTTTTTTATGTCAATTACCATTTGGGCCATGTATTTACCTAATATCTCCTCATCCTTGGCTGCATGGACCATTTTCCTTGCTTTTATTGTTTTGAAGATTTCTCTGGCTCTATATTAAGGTTACCATTTTAAAAATATTTCTCACAATCATCCATTATTTATTTGGTCCCCACATAGGATTTTTAGCTCATTAAGAAACTTTCAGCTGTTTACAATGCTATTTTCCATTACTGTTTAATACAAGAAAAATAAATAAATAAAAGTATGGTATCATCCTCTCTTCATGGTCTGAAGCTGCCACACAGACTTGGGATCACCCTGATTCTATAACTCTGAGAAATGATGTAAAAAAAGCAAAAGAAGTAGAATAGAAAGTCTTCTGACTCCTGTAAGAAACAAACTTGGAGTTTGCAGAGGTTCAAGTTATTAAAGTAGATTGTATTCTACTATCATTTGCACTCTGAAAGAAGACAACTTAAAAAGTGAGGTGGTTTGAATAGGAATGGCCACATAGGCTCATATATTTCAATGCTTGGATATTGACACTATTTGATAGGGATAAAATAAAGTGTCATTTTGGAGTTGGTGGGGCCTTTTTAGAGGAAGCGTGTCACTGACACTGGTTTCTGAAGCTCAAGCCAGGCCCAGAGTCTTTCTGCCTGCTGCCTGTGGATAAGGAAGTAAAAGTCTGTTATTATCTCTCCAGCATCAAGTCTGAGTGTATGCTGACATGTTTCCTCCAATGATGATAATGGTCTAAACTTCTGAAATACAAGCCATTCCTAATTACATGTGAAACATTTTCCTTTATAAGAGGTGCCATGTTAATGATGGTACTTCACAATAATAGGACAGTGACTGAGACAGTAAGGTTGTCATATTTACAATTTAAAAATAAAGACAAGTTGTGTATTTCAAAATAAAGTTAGACTCTCAAAGAGATGGATTCTCTAAATTGTAGTTTATGCATTGACTGATCTGTTTATCAGTATTATATCTATGTATTGTATACAGATTTTGACACTATATGACATCAAATGTGAATAATAAAAACAAAACAAACACAAAGGATATTCAACGAAAGAGCTATTGCATTCTTGAATGTAGATTGTTTCATAAAATATTCTTAAAAATCTAATAGTAGTCTAAAAATGAACTATTAAATATTTCATTATACCCAATGAAGTTTTAATATAAAAATAAATTTAAATCTCTGAACTAAAATACATGATTTTGTGAATAATGGAAAACCTTGTTTACTAGTTGGAAAGATTATTTTTATAAAAATAAACAAGGCTAATATTAAAAATTGAAAAGAAATAAACACAATAATAAAAGACATTTCAAGGAAAACAAAAACCTTTCATGTATTCATTTACATGTATGAAGTATCATATAATCATGGAAACAGGAAGCAAGGCATTATAACACAAAGATAGACAATTGAATGAAAATAGACCAGAACTCATTTTAAAGACTTAAGCTGAAAAATTCATTCTTTTAAACAATATATACCATGACATTATTCTGATGGATGAAGCATCATAAAATGTTTATTTAGTAAATATTTATTCAATGCTTTGATATGCCTTAGTAATTTTCATAAATTGAGGACGAAGGTCACTGCTCCAGAGAGCTAACTGAATAATAAAAGCCAATTAAGCAGCGCCTGTAAAGGAGCTAAGAAACAACATTATCCAAGAGAGGCCCATTGGACTTGCAAACTTTATATGCCCCAATACAGGGGAATGCCAGGGCCAAAAGAATGGGAATGGGTGGGTAGGGAAGTGGGGGGCGGTATGGGGGACTTTTGGGATAGCATTGGAAATGTAATTGAGGAAAATACGTAATAAAAAAATAAATAAAAAAAATAAAATAAATAAAAACAAAATCTTCTTTAATACTGTTAACTTCATGTTTTATAGCATGTGTAAATGTCTGTTCTCACCAACTTCATTTGCATCATTTTTGTTGTTTATTATAACTAAAACTTAAGAGATCATATCCTTTTCTATATTAATCTTTAGTTGTTTATATGAGTGCTGTAATGAAAGACCCCCGTTTCTGGGGAGACTCTCGCTCAAGTCCCAGGATGAGCCTAGGTCCGTTCTTGATGCAATATCACATGAGGTTTATTTGGGTATCAGCATGCTGAGGCCAAGATTGTAACCCACACAGGGGCAGAGGAGATCGACCCCCAGCAGTTGCAGTTAAGTGTTTTTAAAGAATAAACTGCACAGTGAGGGGAGGATAAGACCACAAAGAATGGGGAAGCTGAGTAAACATCATAAGAATGGGGATGCTGAATTACAGCTCATCTCTCAGGAAAAGTTTACAGGGTATCTTTGGCAAACATTCTTGGTCCCTTACACTAGGGGTCAGGTACCTGGGTGGGTCATCCAGTGATCATCACTCTTTCAGGCTGAAGGTTAAAGAACAAAGAACTCCATGCTGGGCTTCATTTCTAGGGGTCTAACAAACACATTGAGTTGGGGGTCTTACAGTACTATTCTTGTGGGACCTTGAAAGGCAGCCTGTGTTTTGGTTGACAGAAGCTTACTCTGGAGACCCAGTAGAAAAGTCTACAAGTGAAGGAACAGTGAGCCTTGTCCCCAGACATAGGCGCCTGACACCACAGAGCCCCCAGCTCCATAATCCTGTGACTAGCAGACACTTAGACAAGTCCCATGCCCCTGGCATTCTGGCTAGATTCCACCCTCACAGTTACCTGACAATAGCCAGGTATGCTCCTCCCCACAGTTACCCTACAACTACATGGTAGCCCAGCCCACTTTAAAAGGAGCTGCTTGGTCCCTCCTTTCTCTATTAAGCTCTCTTATTCTCATCTCTAGCTCTCCTTCTTCCCCTCCGTTCTCCCCTCTTTCTACGTGGCTATGGCCGGCCTACCTCTCTGCATTTTCTCTCTCTATCTCTCTCTGTTTTCTACAATAAAGCTTTAAAAGCATGGACCGTCTCTGCTCATCAAGACCCACCACGCTTGAAAGATGGAATAGGACTTCCCCTAAAGAGCCATGTCTAACCTCCCACCAGGAAGGCCTCTCAGCTTTTCCAGCCACCAGAACTAACAGAGGGCATGGAAACCACCCAGTACCTCTCCCTCATGTCCCCTTCTTCCTTTGGCCCAAGGGCAAACCGAGATGCCTCTGGGGCCCTCATTTTGTTCTCAGCTCTCCCTAGACAGACAGCGAGGTCTGGGATGTCCAAGACTGAGAACCTGTCATCTCTGGCCTCCATGAGGCCCAGAGACCCAAACTGCTCCCTCTCTATCCCTGCAGACTAAGTTTCTGTGACTTCCCACAGCCAGACGCCCACCCGTGAGAGTAAGAGAACACGGCAGTTCCCCGAGTCTGCCAGTCCAGAGCATTGGAGAGCTGGTAGGACATAGGTTCTCTCCCGCCCCTTTATTTCCCTGTGCCCGCTGCCCAACATATACCCACTTTTATAAAGAACACAGAACAAAATTAATAAGAATATTGTGGCTGTCTTCAAAATGGGAAAAGATATTTACCAACTCCACACCTGATAGAGGTCTAATATCTAAAATATATAAAGGACTAAAAAAAAAAAAAAAAAAAAAAAAAAAAAAAAAAAACTAGATGCCAAATCAACAAATAATCCTATTTTTAAAAATGCAGCCCACACTGAATTCTCTATAGAGAAATCCCAAATGACTGAGAACCACTTAAAGAAATGTTCAGTATCTTTATCCATCAGGGAAATGCAAATTAATACTAAGATTCCATACTAGACTGTCAATATGGCTAAGGTTAATGATATAAGTAACAGCTCATGCTGGTGAGGATATAGAACGGTGGGAGCACTCCTTCAGATTTGATGGAAGTGTAAACTGTACCACCACTGTGAAAACAATATGCCAATTCCTTGGAACACTGGAGTTCAGTTATACCTCTCCTTGGCACATATGCAGAGGATTCACCATCATGATACGAAGGCACTTGCTGCAACTATGTTCTTAGCAGCTTTTTTTGTAATCACCAGAAACTAGAAACAACCTAGATGTAACCCAACTGAAGAATGGATAACAAAGATGTGGTAAATTTATACAATACAGTATTTCTCAGATATTAAAAATAATGACATCATAAAATTTGAGGCAAATGGATAGAACTAGAAAAGATCATGTTGAGTAAATTAACTCAAACCTCGAAAGGAAAACATGGTATGTACTCAGTAATAAAACGATATTAATTATATAAAGTACAAGATAACTATGCTACAAGCCACAGACCCAAAGAAACTAAGTAAAAAGATCCAAGGAGGGAAAGCTTAAATCTTAATGAGAATTGCATATAGATTAGATATCTGGAGTGAACTAAGAGAGGGGACTGGGTTGGGGAGAAGTTGAGGATATAAACAGGAGGTCGACCACACCTATTGGGACTCTGATCCATCCTTTCACCCTGGAAACATCCTGAGGAAGAAATGGAAAGAGGAGGAACTACAGCTGGTCCTTAACAAGCTTACCCCTCAGTTGTCCCACAAGTGTATACTTGGTCAGAGGTCTGTACTATGAAAATTGACAGCAGTGTCACATTCTGAGGACAATATCCACACAGTTCAGGATGTAGAAAGGTCAAGCTGGTGCTGGGTTGCAGCCTCTTCACTGAATTCAAACTCTTTGGCATGTAACTGTACTCTGCAGGCTATGAAAGGAGAAACTTGGACACTAACTTGCCACAAAACCTTTGACTTACACTCTGTCCTGCCTGCAAAATATGCATACAGTGGCAAAGAATTTGTGGGAGTGTCCAACCAATGTCTCCACTGCCTTCATGGAGAGGAACCAAAAGCTGGATATGCCATAGACCTAGGGTAGAACCAAAACCACTGGATAAAAAATGATTCCTAACCATACTCTGTTCTACTTGTAGACTAGAACTTAGCATCATTGTTACCAGAGAGGCTTCATCCAACAAGTGGTAGAGGCGGAGACAAATATTAGGTGGAGCTTGAGGAATCCAGAAAAAGAGGTATGAGTCAGAGGGTTCAAGTATGCCAGAAGAAAACAGCCCACAGAATCAACTAACCAATAAGTACTTAGACTAAACTCTGAGAGTCTATATGGATCTGACATACATTCTATATACCTAACTTATTGTATATATCAATGAAAATCATTGGCAATGATTTTCTGTGGTGCTCATAGATCAAAGCCTTGCCAAGTTCTATCAGAGAGGCTTCCTGGGGCAGCAGATTCAAACTAGTGCATAGACACATAGACAGTACATTATACAGAATGGGAGTCTAAATTGGAGAATGTAATCAGGTTCCTTCCTTCATTGATACCAGAATACCATAGGAGATGTGGAGGAAGAATTGCAAGGACCAGAGGGAATAGAGGACACCAGGAGTACATTGCCAACTAAATAAACACAGTTGGGCTTCTGTGAATTCACACAGACAGACACAGCCTCATTGGGCCTGCAAGGGGCTATACCAGGGTCTCTGGGAATAGTCTATGACTTTTAGCTTCATGTTTCTGGAGACTCCAAAGTGCCAAAGACCAGCCTCAGCTTGGAGAGGGGTTCTGAGAAAAGAGTGGCTTGAGAATGTAAAACAAACAACTCAAAGTCAAATCATGGGTTACAAACAGGAGGCCCATGTTCTGCATGAGACAGCTTTCCTGACGGCTGTCTCTCTGTTGTGCTTTCTTTGGAGATGTCCTGAGAGTGTTCTTTCTTTCGCTATTTTCTGCTGGATACAGCTCTGCAAGCAGTTCTCTCTTACTATTCCCAAAAATTCTCTGTATAGCTCATCTCTTGCAATATTAAGCCCAGTCTTTTGTTTTACATATCTATCCAGTCTTATACTCCAGCTCCTCCATTGATTATTCTATGAATCAGCAAACCATGACCCCAGCCCCATGATTCTTTGGAGACAGCATGCATACATATCTATAGTTTAACACTGAAAAAGAATTCAGAGATCTGTTTGCCTGTGTTAAGAACAGATGATGAGCTAGCTGGGTGAGACCCTGTGCTGAAACGAACATTTCTACCACCCCTAATCCTACCATTGCTCTGTCCCAGGCCAACTAAGAACTCAGGTATTTGTCTGCCCTTGTAAGCAAAAACACAAGACAGCTAGGAGGGATTTCCTGTGATCATCACTCCCTATATCTCTTTATCTCAGTCCTTAGAATTTTTCTGACAAGTGGCTTACTGCACAGCAGCTTTTGTGCCTTTGGATTCCTGAAGGCCCTCATGAAATTCATATTTCATTCTTATTTTGTGCATAGTTGAAAATTATATATTTTTGAACTCCTATTTTTAGAGTTTTTTTTTTCATAGCCTTAAGGGCTGTCACAAAAATCCCAGTGTTTATCATTTTGTTGAAACATTAGTCATACCTTCACCTTCTGGACTTTGATATCTCTGATTATTATGTGGTCATTAACTTTAACTAGGAGGATACTTCTCAAAGGAGGAACATAAAGATATGTACACTATACAGAGAAGCCTTATGCCTACAGTAGCCATTAACACTCATGGCATGTCAAGGGTCAAAACCATGGCATTCTAACACTACTAAGGCCTTGCCAGACCTGGCAGTGGAGCTGGTATATCTCTGACTCCTTTAGTCATTTCTGGGAATCTTTTTCTCCTAGCCTGATATGAGGGCTTTTCTTGTCTTCTAGTAACCTGTTTTGCAGTGTTTGGTTGGTGTCTCTTAAAGATTTGAATATTTTTGACAGAAAACTGAAGGGAAGTTGATCTGGGAGAGAAGGAATGTGGGGGGATGTGGGAGGAATGTATTGTATAACAGAAGAATCTAGTTTTAATTTAAAAAAAGGAAAAGAAAAAGCTCATGAAATAATACTGGTTCAATAATATTAATGAACTTTGAAAATACAGTGAACTGTATTTATCATGAAATCTAAAAATTCAGAAAAAAATAGAAAATAACTTTACATTGTGAAAACAACTGTAGTTCAAGTTTTACAGAAAGGGGTCCTATTTATTGACATGTCACAGCACATCATGCTGGATTTAACAGCAAACAAACTAGTGTGATAAGAGTATAATTAGTAGCTCAAGGGCCATATGCTTCAGAGCAGATAGTATTAGCTTATTTATTTTTATTTCATGTAAATGTGTGTTTCATTGGTAAGTATATCTATATACCAGTGTATACAATAGAGGCTTAAAGCAGATTTCGGGATGTCCTAGAACCAGAGTTACAGAAATTCCATAACTATTTCGGTGCTAGAAATCAAATCTAGGTATTCTTCAAGACCTGCAATTGCTCTTATTCACTCAGCCATTCTCTCAGGCCCTGAATACTGGGGACAATACTTAGAATTCTTTGTAAGGACCATTTGCTTTTTATTGTTTTAAAAACATTTTTCTGTTTGGCAAAATTATCTCTTTTAGTATTCAAGCTAAATTTTCAATCAAATTAACTTTGTGTTATTTGTTTTTATTAATAGAGAACTAATCTGAGAATGAAATGGTAGACCTACTGGTACAAAATATGTCACCTGATGACCTCAACCTCAAAAAACAAACAAACAAACAAACAAACAAACAAACAAACATAAACAATAATGTCCATGTGGTCCTTCATGGCATCCAATGATTATAAAAATAACACTTCAACTTTTCACTCATAGAGATACCTAATTTAGTACAGAGTACTATAATAAATACTTCTAAGATATATTTTGTACATCTGCCCTTCTCATTTTATGAAAGGCCCATCTGCTCTTCTTAAGCTACACAGACTAAAAATAATAGTTAATGAAGCCCAGGTTTGCATAGAATACATGCTGAAGTTTTCAGTCAAGTTTGTATCCATTGTTCCCTTGTTCTCTTGTTCATCAACAGCTTCAGCTTGAATTGTTTGTTCACCACTCCATTTTTCTCATCTATGATAGAGCTACCCACGAGTTTATGCTAGACAGTGTCATAAAAATTAATGAGAAAGACATGACACTTATATTTTCAAAGTTCACAGTATGAATGCTCCTACATTTAATTAGTTCAATGGCATTATATGTAAACATAATTTTAATATTGGCTTGAGTTAAACAAAATAAATGAATTGGTTATACCTGAAGTGTATAATTACTAGAAACCTATGAGTAAAATTGAATGCATGGATATTTATTTAATCAGTATATTTATTTATCTCTTTTTTGCAAAGCTATTTTAAGTTCAAAACTGTACATTAAATAATGCGTTACAATCATTTTATTTCATCTTTCCTCTGTTTCCTTTCTTACTCCTTCCATTCAGTTTTTAATGTGGTGTGTGTGTGTGTGTGTGTGTGTGTGTGTGTGTGTGTGTGTGTACATAGAGAAAGATATACCCACTTGAGCATGCATATGTGGAGGACAGAGATCAGATTTTTGTACTGCCCTATATCACTTTTAATCATATTTTCTAAAACAAGGTATATTATTAAATCTAACGTTAACTATTTTGGTTAGCATGGCTGGTCAGCAAGCAATCATGGTCTACTTTTCTCCTCTCAAACACCCAGCATTGAGGTTACAGTTATTCACTACCAGAACTGATTTTATATGTGTGGTGAGCATCCAACAGAATATTCTCATTCTCATACAGGAAGCACTTTATAGTGAGCCAAATTCTCAGCTCCTACTGTCTTATTACCTAAAAAAAATAATTACTTTCACAAGAATAATATAAGAAAACATAATGAGGATTGAATACATTCTTTATGTGCACAGTAGTAGCATAATAAAATCTGTCAATTTTATACTCTAATAAAAAAAGAAGGACAAAACTTGGATTGGCTTGTTTCCTGTGTAGGGATCTGAATGATCAATGACTCAATTATAACAATGCTAAGTTATTTTAAGAGGTTTTCCTCAAGTTATATATAACTAGAAGAGAAAATGACATTTGCCAAGACAGAAAAAAATTATAGGATGGCATTGAAGGGCAAAGTTGATATGATCATTAGTGTCAGATATAGTATCTAAGTACCCCCTTGCAGACCTAGCATTGAACAGAGCAGCACTGTCAGGATTTAACAGGTAAAAGAAAGTGTCTCAAATGGCTAAGAGCTGTGATTTAGAGATCCATACCATTCTATATATATATATATATATATATATATATATATATATATATATATATATATGAAGATTCTTTACCAAAATCACAGTATCACAGTAAGTAATAAATCAAACCCTGTTTATACCTGTCAAAAGTTCTCGTAAGGTGACAGTAGTTGAAACTGGACACATTCCACACAAAATATGATAATAAATCATATATTTTAAAAGGCATATGCATCTTGTCTTCCAACAACATCAAACAAAATATCTAAATAGTGCTCTACCCTTATTTTATATTGCTAATGTAAAAGTAAGATTTTTTTATTTTTTATTTTATTTATTTATTTATTTATTTATTTATTTATGTTATCCAAAACATTCAAGAGTTGCAAGAAGACACAAGTTTTGGTGAATCATCTCACAAAGCAAAGGGACAGAGGAGTTCCATTTTAACAAAGCAGTTACTAGTAGATTATTGTGACATCCAAATATATTATTAAGTAATAATGTATTGTATAAAATATTGTGCTTATTCAAATAAAATATAAAGAAAATCATTGTTATAACTTACAGCATTTATGTCAAGTATGTACAGAAATTTTTAAAAATATATACTAATTAAACAGGAAACATATAGACATTAATGTATATTTTACTTGCTTTTTTGAGATTCAGTACCTTCATACAAAAGGCTAACATGCTCTTACAATCTTAAGTGAACTGTGGCAAATTTATTTTTTAATATTAATTATAATGTTTTACATTTTATCATTGCTTTAAAGTATGCCCTCCACTGTGTTTGTGTGTGTGTATGTGTGTGTGTGTGTCTGTATGTCTGTGTGTGCATGCACATGCATGCCTCTGTATGTGTCTGTGTATCTGTGTCTACCTCTTATAACCACAAATATTCATAAACTTTTTTAGAATCCAAGGAGAGTCCTATGAAAAGAAATAAAAATATTACTTTTTTTAAGAATTGAAATATAGCTTCTGACTACTAATATGAAAAGTAATAACAAAGGAGTGGTCTTAAGAATTTGCCTATTGTGAAACTGAAAAATAAAATGAACAGAAAGATTGAATAGCTTGGCTTTGGTTACACAGTTAGGTAACTGAGATTCTATGCATAGTGGTGAAGAGGATCCTGAGCTATCCTCAGTGGCAGAGAAAATCCTGTCTCTGCTCCTTTCTGGCTAAGATAAAGAATGTGTCACTAGTGATTTCCAAGATCTAGGCCATAATCCCTAAACTGCTTTTTATCCATCCTGCCAATTACTTAATTGTATAAAAATATGCAAAAATATGCTGAGAATTATGAATGTAAACTTAGGTCATATCATTCTAGTAACAACTTACAAACAAGTACTATCAATTACTCTTATTTCCTGCCACCTTTCTTTCCTCCAGAATTACTTTGTTAGGAGTTGTTCTGTGTCCATTGTAACAATACACATTATGCTTCAAACTTCGTGTCAAGAATCTCTACTTGTCATTAGGAAGTCTGAGATTGGATAGAGCAGGTACTTGCAATTATCCACTATAAGAGAAAGTCAGAAAACACTGTTGTTCTTCTAATTATTATTTAATTTTATTATAGAAGATTACAACAAAGCACTGGTATAAATGGCACCCCTTCAACCGATCGTTGGGGATGCTATTGGATATAAAATGAACAAATCCCTTTGATTGATCGTTTATTTTCCAAGCGCTACATGCTGTGTATTCGTATAGCTGACTTATTTCCCTAGAGGTAATGATTTTTCATTCCATCTACGGTTACTATAAATTTCAATCTTATTTTTGTTGTTGTTGTTGTTGAATAATACTCCAATATTTATACATATTGCATTTTTATCCATTTATTTTCTGATAGATATCTGGATAGCCTCTTTTCTTTAGTAATTTTGCATAGTGATGCACTGACCAGGAATTCAGATACCATATGAACATACTGATGTAATGCCCTTTGGATATATACATAGAGGTTCACAGAAAGGAGTAGTGAACTAACATGTAAATCTAATTTCAAAATTTCCAAAAATGCTGATAATTCTTTACACAGTACATTAGAAGCGCATAGGTTTGATATTAAGTCATGTATCAAAAACAATGCAAATGTATTCTTTTTCTGGGAATTTGGTGTGAAAATTAGCATAGGGTGACAGAACATGAAAAACCTCTAAAGCTTCCATTCTTCTTTAACCTTGTCAAACATATATATAGTCTTGTACACCCATCAGAAATAGTAAAGCATGCATGCTTTCTTCAAATGATTCTAGGGATCAACATAAACGTGTAATAAAAGTCAATGATTTTAAAACATAAAATCTTATGGAGATAAAACAAAATTTATTACATTAAGCATATATTTAGTATAGATAAAAGAAGGATGCTAAATATTCACCCAATCCATGGTAAGGCTCCAGTATCTCCTGAAAATCAATTAGAAAAATAAAAATTATGTTCAAACAAACCTGGTGTTTAGCATTTTCCCAGTTGATTTCTGAATACTTCTTTGATTAGTTACATGTGCCAAAATAAAGTAAATAGCTCAGACAATCAATTATGTGTGGGATTATCACGTAATTACTGATTTTTAAAAGTTTCTTTTTAAGTATTTTCCTGTATGTTTCAGGAAATAAGAATCTTTTATGATTGAAATTTTACAAGATGTTAGACTAGGTATAATGGCATGTGCATAAGAGGGAAATAATATTTTGAAACATTTTCTACTTACTCTGTAAATCTGTCACCAATAAAAGCTATCACATAGGCACAGTATTAAAAAAGCAATTAAAATGTGACAAGTTACATAAATATAAACTTTCATGAGAATGTCAAATTTAATTTTTATATAGATGTCATGTGAAAACATATTGCTAAAATGTTATATCCACTTTTTTCCAGGAAAAATACTGTGAATTAGTTGGAGTAATTTATATATAGATGATCTATATGTTTTAATTTCTTAGATTTCAAAATTAATCATTTACAGATCATCACACAAATCTCTATTAGTCAAAACATGTTGGTACTAGCATAAAAATAGAGATCAAATTAAACATTATAGATAGCATAGAAGTAAACTCACACATTAACAGCCAACAAATATTGAATAAAAATGCCCAAAATACAAAATAGGGATAGTTTAGTATGTTTAACAAATGTAATTCGAGAAGTGGGTAGCATGTGTAAAATAGTGAAATTAGAGGACAGTTATGCTCATCATTGTGCATTCAAAATCGAACAGAGTGTTTATCTCATACTATACTGCCCCTCTCCAAATCAAAAATAATGAGTTAGAAACTTATGTGGAGGGCATCATCCTGAGTGAGGTAACACAATCACAAAGGAACTCACACAATATGTACTCACTGATAAGCGGATATTAGCCCAAAACTTAGGATACCCAAGATATAAGATACAATTTGCTAAACACATGAAACTAAAGAAGAATGAAGACTGAAGTGTGAACACCCTGCTCCTCCTTAGAATTGGGAACAAAACACCCATGGAAGGAGTTACAGAGACAAAATTTGGAGCTGTGACGAAAGGATGGACCATCTAGTGATTGCCATATGCAGGGATCCATCCCATAATCAGCTTCCAAACGCTGACACCATTGCATACAATAGCAAGATTTTGCTGAAAGGACACAGATATAGCCGTCTCTTGTGAAACTATGCCGGGGCCTAGCAAACACAGAAGTGGATGCTCACAGTCAGCTAGTGGATGGATCACAGGGCTCCCAATAGAGGAGCTAGAGAATGTACCCAAGGAGCTAAAGGGATCTGCAACCCTATAGGTGGAACAACATTATGAACTAACCAGTACCCCGGAGCTCTTGACTCTAGCTGCATATGTATCAAAAGATGGCCTAGTCGGCCATCACTGGAAAGAGAGGCCCATTGGACATGCAAATTTTATATGCCCCAGTACAGGGGAACACCAGGGCCAAAAATATGGGATTGGGTGGGTAGGGAAGTGGGGGGGAGGGTATGGGGGACTTTTGGGATAGCATTGGAAATGTAATTGAGGAAAATATGTAATAAAAAATATTTAAAAAAAGAAACTTATGTGTAAGGCATAAAGGTGATAAGTTAGAATAACACGTAAAGGGAACTCTCTTCTTTGTAATATTTTAGCTATGATAGCAGTATAAAAAATGGACGAGAGGCTAAAATGACTTCTTAAATCATACTCTTCAGTTACAAACAAGAAAGTTTCATAAAGATCATTCACTGCTCTCCTTTCTCGTCCAATTAATTCTTTGTCTGAATGGTGAACTTGTTTTCCTGCTATCCAAGTGTTAGTTTTCATTGTATTTATCCTCCTTTTTAAAGAATGAATTTGAGCCGGGCGTGGTGGCACACACCTTTATTCCCAGCACTCGAGAGGCAGAGGCAGACAGATTTCTGAGTTCGAGGCCAGCCTGGTCTACAAAGTGAGTTCCAGAACAGCCAGGGCTATACAGAGAAACCCTGTCTCGAAAAACCAAAAAAAAAAAAAAAAAAAAAAAAAAGAATTTGAAATTTGCTGTTGAACTACTGAATGAGTTTTATCTTAATAGGCTTGATGGTCTCTGATAGTTTCCAAAATATTTTTTGAATAAAATTTATCTAATCTTTTATCTTCTTCTATTGAAAGTATATATATATTTTTTTCTCATATAGTATATCTAGATTAAGGCTTCTCATCCCTCAATCCCTCTAAGTTGCTTCCCACCTCCCATTGAATCCTGGGTTACACCCTTAAGAAGCAATCTTAACTACCACACCAAGGTCAACTTATGTGTACATGAGGAATGAAACCAGACTGATTAGAGGGTCAACAGCAAAACTTAAGCTGTGTTAGTACCACTAAGAACAGTCTGTCTCTTTATACTTTCATCAAAAACAGGGTAAAATGGTAATTCCCAAGATCAATACAGTTAGAGTTTTCAGCATACAATGAAATTTGAAAGCTATACAAGCTCCACAAAGTAATGTCTAAGACAAATAGTCCTATCAAGCTTTGATGACTTCTGAGGGAACATATGAAGAAATACAGAGGCCTGAACACTTCATTGGCTAAGGCCCTTTATACCCCAGGATCCATGAACTCCAACATGATAAACATATGGCACATGCTTCTCATGGCAGCTAAGCTAAGACAACGCTATGGTTTTCTACATCTGGCTTTCCACTCTTTGGCATATACCCAAAAGTTGCTCCATCCTACCCCAAGGGCATTTGCTCCACGATGTTCCTTGTGGCTTTATTTATAATATCTAGAAAGTGAAAACAACTTAGGTGTCTTCAAGTAAAGAATGGATAAAGAAAATGTGGCATATTTACACTGGATTATTGCTCACCTGTTAAAAAATGGCATCCTGAAATTTGCAGGCAAATTAATGAAACTAGAAAAAATATCCTGAGTGACATAACCCAGATCTCAAAGGACAAATCCTTTGCAAAGCACAAGTATTCACTATGAAGTAGATATTAGGTCCTAAGTAAATGATATCCAAACTACAATCCACACACCCAGGGAGGTTAGGTAAAGAAAGGGGTTTTAGAGGAGGTGCATGGATCTCTGTAGGAATGGGAAATATAGTAGACTCTGTAGGTATACTGGGAGCAAGGACAAATCAGATGAGGGGAAGGGAGGGAGAAAAATAGTGGGAGAGGTGACTGGAATTGGGAGCAATTCATGGGCTAGTTGGAGAAGCGATACAGTCAAAACTCCATAGCATCTATGAAGGTGAGCCTAATGAGCACTCCTAGTAATGAAGTATATAGAGTTTCAACTAAACATCTTGTAGCCAGGCAAGGATTCCAATAATGAAATTAGGGTGTGTTCAATTGAGTTGTTGGTCAAAGAGTTTCAGTGAAAGCCCAAACAACTCAGGCTGTTCCTAAGACAAAAAAGGAGCTATCCACAAACTGACAGAGGGTCCAATTGCCAAGAACAACAACTCACACAACTCATTAAACATAAAACTCCTGAGCTGGTGCCTACATGGTGCCCTTGCTCTACACTCCAGTATCATTGGTACTGGAAGGGAGTCTGCAGGCTACCAAAAGAGAAGCATGAGCAGCAGGAGAACAAAGTCCTCTGAATCAAGCAGATCCTAAGTGGGTCTCCATGATATCCTCTAGACATACATTATACTCTGTACTTAGTATTTTTATGGAAACTCTAATTGTGAGAATGAGTGGTTCTCTGACTCTTACTCCTGTTCTTGGCACTCTTTTCCTCCTCTTAGAGTTTCATATCCAACTTCAAAATAATAGGTTTTTTTTCTTTTGCTTCATCTTATTATAGTTCGTTTTGTCAACTTCAGTTGTTATTTCTTAGAAACCTCTACTTTGTTAATGAAAAAGAGAAAGGGTGTGAATCCAGAGAGGAGGGGAAGTGGGGATGAGCTTAGAGGACTAGATGGGGGGCACAATTATTAGAACATGTTGTAGGAGAGAATAACCTGTTTTTCGTAAAAGGAGGGGAAGTATAATTAATTAATTAATTAATTAATTAATTAATTAAAAATAAATTTCTTCTTAATTATTCTAAGCCAACCTGCCTGATTACAGCACCAGAGTTCAGGAAATTTTCCTTCACTGTAAGTTTATTTAGTACAAATGCCATATTTGCTTTTTCCTTAGGTTAGTGCACACCCATTTTATGTATATTCCTTCTGATTAAACCACTATTGGACCATTAGTAACTATGTCAGTCAGGTGTCAATAACTGTAAGAAATATCTTAGATAAATCAATTGCAATAGAAATGGTTTCATTTGACCCAGAGTCAGAGGTTTCAGTACATGACCAGTTATGCCAATAGATTTGGAAAGAGGCTGCAGCAGTATGGGATAGAGCAGCCTTTTTACATTGTGCCAGGTATGTAAAGGAGAGGTCAAGTTTTTATCCTTCACAGACATGCCTACAATCAGCAGGAGACCTTCCACAAGTTCTTTTTTTTTTTTTTTTTTTTTTTTTTTTTTTTTTTTTTCTCACAATAATATAATTACTTTTTATTTTTTTTTTATTTTTTTTTTTATTTTTTTTTTTATTACATATTTTCCTCAATTACATTTCCAATACTATCCCAAAAGTCCCCCATAGCGCCCCCCACTTCCCTACCCACCCATTCCCATTCTTTTGGCCCTGGCATTCCCCTATATTGGGGCATATAAAGTTTGCAAGTCCAATGGGCCTCTCTTTCCATTGATGGCTGACTAGGCCATCTTTCGATACATATGTAGCTAGAGACAAGAGCTCCAGGGTTCTGGTTAGTACATCATGTTGTTCCAACAATAGGGTTGCAGATCCCTTTAGCTCCTTGGGTACTTTCTCTAGCTTCTCCATTGGGAGCCCTGTGATACATCCAATAGCTGACTGTGAACATCCACTCCTGTGTTTGCTAGGCCCCGGCATCGTCTCACAAGAGACAGCTATATTTGGGTCCTTTCAGCAAGATCTTACTAGTGTATGCAATGGTGTCAGCGTTTAGAAGCTGATTATGGGACGGATCCACAAGTTCTTAACGCTAAACGTTTCTACCACATTACAGTTATATCTAGCTTTCAGTTGACTGAGTCAAGAGTGCTGTATTCATACAAACTACAGGAGTAGCTAGTAAGTATGCACCTCTAGTTTAGGACGTGTTGAGTTCCTACAGTAGAGACTGTACACTGATACTGTACTAAATATTAAAGGATCTGTCTTGTACTGAGATCAGTGTCTGGTTTCAAAGTGTGACACAGGACTGGAGAGATGGCTCAGCAGTTAAGAGCACTGACTGCTCTTCCAGAGGTCCTGAGTTCAATGCCTAGTAGCCACATGGTGGCTCACAACCATCTGTAATGGGATCTGATGACCTTTTCTGGTGTGTCTGAAGACAGCTATACTCATATATTAAATAAATAAATCAAAGTGTGACACAATTTTCAAATAAATGTGAGGACTCAGGAACATTGATGAAAAATGGATCTACACTTCATGGGTCTAGTTTGTTTATACACATATGTAGCAAATCTGTGTCATAGAGAGTAAAGCAATATCAGTGGTGTAAACCTTTTCAATACTGAGATTAAACTTCGAGATGATACAAATGCTGACATAGTCTGAGGGCAAACTGTCTCTCATCTTACATTACCTTTTCCCTCCACTTTATCTTATTCTCTTCTCTATTCTGTTTTTTTTTTCTTTTGCAAGTTAAAATTAAATAATCCTTTATGTCAATGTTGAACCACCACGACTACATCACCCCACTAAAATTTTCTCAAATAAAATTTGTTTTTAATTGATATTAAATTATTAATATTAATTTATTTATTATTCATTCATCTATTCATTTCTGAGACAAAGTCTCTGACTTATTTTGAACTCCCTATGCTGATCAGCTTAGTCCTGATCCTTCTGCCTCCATCTTTGGCATTATGGGAGTATATTATCCTGTTCGCAGCTTTGCTCAAGTTCTATGGGCAATGCTTCGTTCTCCAAAAAACTAAAATTATATTTTTATTGGCAATGTAAGCAGGCATTTTCATATTGTATTTCAAAATTATGTATTTAGTATAAGTAATGGCAATTTAACAACTTTCAACTATTTCAAATCAATTTTGGATATTTAAATAAAATTGATATTTCCTTCACAGTTTTCTTTCTCATTAACATGTAAACATGGTACTTGAGTGGGAATTGTATGCTCAGCATTTCTGTACTTTAATGGAAATGCTGATGTGCAGCAATATTTCTAGTTAAACTTCATTTTTGCTCTAAGGTCACTAAGGTTTCAATGATTAAAAATGCTCAAGGATGCACTTGATATTAATTTTGGGAGGGGGACAGATGACTGACCTCTGCTGAAATTAAATCTAATCTAAAAGGCAGCATCAGTCCTAAAATGAGCTTTATTAAAATTTGTTCATCTTCCTGTTGTTTTCTAATATATATTTATGTTTCTTGTTTAAATTGAATACAGGATGTGTTCTAGAAGAAAATATAGATAATTGTTTTCAAAATGAAAATGTTGTCATAAAAGTAACAAGTAAAGCTAACAGCTTCAATCCATGTAATTCCTACTTTAAGATTCAAAACATAGTTTTGCAATGCATTTTCTAATCTGAAAAACATTCCTGATAATAGTTCATTAATTTATTAATGAAGTAGTTTCTCTAAGTATATGGAGTAGAGAGAAACAGATAAAAAAAACATATTTTGTCATACACTCATATATTTTTTCTAAGCAACCATTCCTTTGTAATTTTTGTAAGGGGTATACAGAGTATGTTTATAAAAGAAAAATAATGTGATTATTTTCTACCTGTTTGCTGAAGAACACCAAGGATAGCCTAATCCCCTGGAATTTTGTATTAGTAAAAACAATAAATGTGCTGGAGAATGTGAATCACAGAAATGTGCTAATCAGAATTAGAGTTTGCCTCCAGACATCTATGGCAGCTTAAATATAAAATGATTCTTCACACTATTTTGTACAGTCTTTGCAGTAAAACCCCTCATGGAAAAATATTGATATGATATGAATGGTAGTGGTTATAATCTTAAATGTTTACATGTGTAGAGTAATGGAAAACATAGACACTGAATTGTTTTCATGTTTTATTCACATATGTATAGAGAATATCCCTTTTGATTCAGGGTTGGTTGTTTCTGCCATGAACAAATTGGGCATTTAGTTGCATATGTCATATGAAGAATTAAAGAAAGGAAGAATTTGCAGCTGTTATACAATATTCAAGACATTTGAATTCAGATAAAATTAGTTTTGAAGGATTATACAGTTATGGGATATGATGAAATCATCACCAAGCTGATGAGTTACTGTGAGCGTTACAATCATTGCCTGTTGACTCTGGTCTGAAATCATGAAGAAAGCAAGAAAGAATTACATTACCAGCTCCTACCCAGTATATTTTAGACTAAATTCTGCTGTTTTTTTTAATAATGCTTAATATACATTCAAGTTGATTTTTTTTTCATTCTTTCAAATAAAAATCCTGAAAGAAAACATAGGAGCCAATCAAACCATTGAGCCAAAACACAAAATTTGATAATCAAAACAAAAAATTTGATTATCAGATCTCATGGCAATTCTACATCTTCTGCTTACAGTGACTTCTCATGAGACCCTCTGGCCATGTGACTCATAAAGAAGCACGATCATAAAACAAGTGTGCTCACCCATATGCTTACTCTTAATGTAAAGGTGAGTCTTTCCAAAATTAATATTCATTAATGTTCTCAATAATGTCCTCCCTACATTACTTTCCAAGGAAAAGTCAGTGCATTTGGGAAGTTCAACCCCATGCAAAGGACTTTCTAATCTCTCCATACAGTGTACCAGTGAGCAGCTATAATAAAATGCATTTCATCGTTTATAGGAAATATTATTAGTATAATGTATAAGTCTACTAATAGAAAGTCAAATTAAAAATTTTTCTAGCACTTGCCCACAGAAGCAAAAGTGTTTACCCTCAAAACTGGGGACCTGTGTTATTTCCCAGATCCTGTGATGGAAGGAGACAGTTAAACCGGGAATTTTTTTCTTTTAAATCCACATGTATGTGATGTCATTCAGGCACATATAAATTAATTAATGTCTAATAAATTAGATTATATAATTTACAAATAAAATGTCACACACCAAATTAACCAGAGTACAATCTATTCATCTCAATAGACTTTCATGCAGTTAGAATATCTTTTTGAATGAAAGATTTTTACGTCCTCAATGAATTTGATAACTTTGTACCACCAAAACCAAAATGAAATCATGACAGAGAGTAGAACTAGAAACACAGTCACATACTTTAATTTTCTTGTGTCCATTACCTGAAGTCAGTCATTATTCATGAGTAATATTTAGCCTTTCTTGGTCAGTTTTCATCATTTCATACTGTACCCACATATACATATATTTATAAATGTGACATTATTTAGATCATTTTTATGATAAAGAAAAATTTCAATAATTGGATGAACATATAATGTATAGAATTAAGTGAAGTCAGAAACTTAGAAAGACAAGACTCTGTATATTTTTCCACATAACAGTACTCACTCATGTTATATATATATATATATATATATATATATACATATATAATACACATACATAAATATATAGAGAGAAGTTTTTCATGATCATTTTAAAATTATGTTGATTATATATGATTATAGGAACATCACAAAAACTAATGTAGTCATCAATTCTCTATGCTCCCATTTTCAAAAAATACTTTACAAGCAATCATATATTCCTTATAGGATTATACATTAACTACTCAAAAAATTCTATCAGCAATTTTGTTATTATTTATCTGTAGCTCTGTCCTAAGATTTTTTAAATTCATTTTTAATATGTGTTTTATTTTGCTAATTTAAAAAAGAAAACATCAAGTGATGCATTTCATTGTGGCATTTTCATAAATTTTATGCTGTTCTTCATCATCAGCCTAACTCATCTCAAGAAAAAATCCTGCTACACAATCTCTGCTTCACTTCCCTCCATACACATAAGAATTTCCTTTCAGATCAGTTGTGATTTAGTATTAGCACTGCTCCTCACTTTCCTCAAGACCTTTTCCTCTCACGGTCTCTCCAGAGTTTCCTGAACTTTTCTTTCCACAATATTTTTATGTACATGCACATAAATTTAAAATCTAGAATCCCAGGAACTAAAGCACCAATAAAATAGTACACATGGAGGGACCCATGGCTTCAGCCACATATGTAGCAGAGGATGGCCTTGTAGGGCATCAGAGGGAGGAGTGATGCATGGTACTGTGAAGGCTTTGATACTTCAGTGTCGAGGATGCCAGTTTGGGGAGGCAGAAGTGGGTGGGTGGGTGGGTGGGTGGGTAGGAGAACACAGTCATAGAAGCATTTCTAAGCATTTGCCTTTATCCATTTTCTACCCTTTCTCCTATTATACTTTTTGTTCATACTTCTATAACTGTAGTGTTTTAAGGTTTTTTAATATTTTGCAATTTGTGCCTCAGTATGTCATAGTTTGTAACTGATTATGTTTTATCTAGTAGTGAAGACACAGAAGAATTTAAAGGTTTTTTTTTTCTGACAAATACAAAATAATAAGTTAAACAAAATGTCTATGAAATTTAAAACGTTCATGATATCAATAGGCAAGACTTAATCTAACCCGAGTTTTGGTATGTGTTCATACAAATGACCATCTTCTGTAGTAAACAACACCATCTGGACCTGCTTCTAAAGTTATTTTTACTCTTAAGAAATTAGCAATTATGATATAAATATATCACCTTGGGTTGTTTTATGATTACCAAAGTGAGAAGAAATTAATAAATACAAATTCTGGGATTTTTTTTAACTTTAAATGTTGTAAGTAATAGACATTTTTAGAGTTAAATTTTAAATGTTTTATTATAAATAAACGCTGAGTTACTTAATCTGAATCCCTGAGATCTCTCAAACACTGGACCACAAAAACAGACAGCATACACCACCTGATATGAGCTCCCCAACACAAATACAGTAGAGGACTTCTGAGTCTGTGTTCATTCAGAGATGATGCACCTAACCTTCAAGAGACAGGAGGCCCCAGGGAGTTTAGAGGTCAGATGGTGTCTTAGTCAGGGTTTCTATTCCTACACAAACATCATGACCAAGAAGCAACTTGTGGAGGAAAGGGTTTATTTGGCTTACAGTTCCATGCTGCTGTTCATCACCAAAGAAATCAGGACTGGAACTCAAGCAGGTCAGAAAGCAGGAGCTGATGCAGAGGCCATGGAGGGATGTTCTTTATTGACTTGCCTCCCCTGGCTTGCCCAGCCTGCTCTCTTATAGAATCCAAGACTACCAGCCCACCTTGTGGGTGGCACCACCCACAAGGGGCCTTTCCCCCCTTGATCACTAATTGAGAAAAATGCCTTACAGTTGGATCTCATGGAGGCATTTCCTCAACTGAAGCTCCTTTCTCTGTGATAACTCCAGCTGTGTCAAGTTGACACAAAACTAACCAGTACAGATGGGGTGAGGGGTGGGGCATCCCCATGGAGAAAGGGTGGGGTGGAGAGGAGGTGTGGGATGTGGAGCAGTCGGAGGGTGGATGGCAGGGTGGGGAATGGAATATGAAGTGTAAAAAAAATGAATTAAAAATAAAATAAAATTTAAAAGTAAAAAAAAGCATATATTACCTATTTTATTTTGTTTATAGTGCTAATATAATAGACTATATATAATAATTCAGTTCCTATTATGGTCTAATTACTAAATTTAGTAACAAGGTGTAAATATATAATTATAATAAACATATTTTATTTCTGTACCACCATATATTCAAACATATAAAATATTTTCTACAGATTACACTATTAAATAATATATTTTTAAAAGTTGACTGTATATATGCTTTTAAATGTATTTATGGCTAAACAAACATTGCTTACAGGCAATGTGTATGTAGTATAAGCCCTGAAAGTATATAATTCAAATAATTAAATAAGTATAATTCGCTAAAGCAGCTTGTTATTAATTATCAAAATTATGCTTTTGAACAGACAAAATAAAGTCTTAGGGTATTAACATTTAAATGTTATATTGTACAATCCTATTGTAGTAGGTTGTTTTGTGAATTAAAATACTTAATGTATTTAGTGACATAACTACAAGCTTTAGGTAAGCATATGTTTAATTTAAATATTCCTTTTTGTTTAATTAATAGAGATATTTTCTAATATATTAATTAAAAATAATATTTTGTTTCTTTAAAACATGCTTTGTTGATTATAATTTATTTTATTAGTGTCTGTAAATTTATTAGTCTGATTTGATGGAGAAGGTAGAGAAACAGAAATAAAATACTATCTATTCAAATGTATGTAATAAATCACACATTATAATATTTGAGTACCTTAAGCACAGTTTATTTTTCTTAATAGATACTTGAATATCCCAGTGATCTTATATTAGCATCCAGTTTTAAAGATACAGCATGCTTAATTTTTTTAACCATCTTTTACTATCCTTTGTACACATATATTTTATGTTTAGGAATTACACATATAAAAATGAAATTTAGGAAAAACATAAAAACTAAAAATCAAGTTTAGTGTGATGGTTATGTTTTGTAGTCCCATCATTTGAAGGAATGAGGCAGTAACATTACAGTAAGTTCAAGGGCACCATGGATTTCACAGTGAGTTCTAAGCCATTGTTAGCCATGAATATGACCCACTCTCAAAATAAAATAAAAGAACCAAATAAATATAATTTAAAGTACCTTATTTGTATAGTAATAAATCCACATGTTTGCTCATATTTCACAGCACACAAGTAATGGAGTTTCATAATTATGTTGTTGTGAGGGACAGAATAAATAGGTGTTTGGGGATCATGATGATTATTCTTCAATCACTTTAAGTTTCTTTGCACCAGTGAAACTTGGGTCGTTTAAGCATTGGAAACTAATTCCTTGAAGTACCTATCATAATATTTCATAATAAAGGAGTATCATTTTGGCAGGCTAAGCTAAAGGGAAAACGCAAGGATGACATGTGGATCTGATGATGGCAGGGATTTCCTCCCACTGCTATTATTGTAGAGTAAATAGCTGAGCTTAATGTCTTGAAGCAGTTGATAACATTTTTTCCAAGTACTTGAACATTAACTATCTGTCTGATAATACCCTAGGGAATATTTTTAAATGAGTTGACCTCTTAAAAGATCATCATTAAAAAAAAACATTCTTAATTAGATTTACAAAATCAATTTAAGTATCTATGTAAATCAAATTTTATGGAATGCCATGTTAAATGCATGGCCAGGTTAACAGTCAGGACACCATATACATTATGCCAAAACAGCACACTTAAAAGCTATGTAATGAACAAGTTCTCATAAAAATAGAATAGAATTTCAGATAACTTAGGATATGAAATAAGCACTAGTAATTGCAAATGATGGCCATGCAATTTTAAAAATATCACAAATAAATATATAAAATTGCCAACATCCCTTCAATGCTATAGCCCGCAAAGGGAAAGGTCATTTAGAAGGAGTCATGCATCACCTTTTTTACACTGTGAGGACATGCTTATGTTTGTCAGTGCAATATAAAAAGAAGACAGAGGATTTCACAGAATCTGAGTCTTTTGCTGAAATTAACAAGACATTCCAACAATGAAGGCTTGTCTGAGAATGCCCAGAATCTTACTAAAATTTAACATGTATCAAGGCATAAGAAAAGTGCTGCCAACAGAAAAACTAATGTCAGATGCCGACACCTTTCACTCTTTTCACTTCAACTTTTATATGAGTATAATTATAACCTTGAAATGACATATACTAGTACATTATGAATTTACCAGTGTACTTTGCTTTTACTTATCACTATGTTTTCAGCCCCAAAATGTTAGAATAACAAAACACTTCGTTTTCTTTTCCTTACAATTTTCCTGATAGGGTCTGATATACCAGAGAATGCCTTTCAACTCATAGTTGAACTGAGGGGGTGACCTTGAACTGATTTTCCTATTTACACCTTTCCACTGCTAGTAATGCAAGCATGTGCTTCTACAATATTTGTTTTTTGGGACCTCATGATTGAAAACTGGATGGGAACAGGATCATCGTAGGAGGAAGAGGGAGAGGGGGACCTGGGAAGAAGAGAGGAGCAGGAAGAAATAAAGGGAAAGTATTAGGTACTGAAGGGGATGGGAGAAAGTTAGGGAGGGTCAGAAAATTGATTAAAAATATGTAGCAAGGCATGTGAGGAACTGGAATAGCCCCTGGAGAATCCCAGACCCCAACGAAGAGAGAGGCTTCCAGACAACAGAGATGTCTTTAGCCAAAATGTGCAGAGAAGGGGGAGACAACCTGTAGAGAGAGACTAAGTCCAGTGGAGGGGTGGGACCACCCACCCATCTCAAAGTTTTTAACCTAGAGATGTTCCTGTCCAAAGGAAGAAAAGGGACAAAAATTGGAGCAGAGACCGGAGGAAGGGACATCTAGGGACTGCCCCACCTGGGGATCCACCCTCTCTGCAGACACCAAAGTTATACTGTTGCTGTAGTCAAGAAGCACTTGCTGACAGCAACCTGATATGGCTGCTCATGGGAGATCTGACCAGTAGCTGACCAATGCATATGTGAATGCTTGGAGCCAACCATCAGACTGAGCTCAGGGACCCCATGGAGGAGCTGAAAAAAGGACTGGAGGAGCTGAGGGGGATTGCAACCCCATAGGAAGAACATCAGGTGGCCAGACCACCTAGTGCTCCCAGAGACTAGACCACCAACCAAGGAGTGCACAGGGAGGGATCCATGACTCCAGATACATTTGTATCAGAGCATGTCCTTGCCTGAAATCAAAGGGAGAGGAGGCCCTTGGTTCTGTGGAGTTTTGATGCCCCAGTGTAGGGTGATGTTTGGGGTTAGGGCTGGAGAGGGTGGGTGGTGGGAGAACATCCTCATGGAGGCAAAGGTTAGGGAGGAGAGGGTAGATGTGTGATAGGGGGTTTATGGAGGGGTAATTGGGAAATGAGATATCACTTGAGATATAAATGAATAGAATGGTTAAATTAAAAAAAAAACATGATTTTGTGCATGTTCAATAAGCAATACATATGTCAGTACAAACTTGTCTTGCCCCAGAAAGAGGAGGTATAGGTGGGATCAGAAGGTATTTTCTAAATTGAACTTGTCAATGAATAAATTAATTAAAAAAATAAATATGCAGGGATGAAAAGATGACTTAGTAGTTAAGAATGAATGCATGTACCACCATGTAATTAAACGCATGTACCACCATTCCTGGACTTAAGATTTTCTTCACCTAGAACCTGCTCTGTTCAAGGCTGGCCATAAAAAGGACAGAAGTCTAAGTCCCAGTGTGATGATTTGAATATGCTTGGCCCAGCGAGTGGCACTATTAGAAGTTGTAGCCTCATTGGAGTAGATATGTCATGGTGGGTGTGGGCTTCAATATCCTAATTACCTTCCAGCTCCCTGGAAGTGAGTCTCCTCATAGCAACCTTCACATGAAGACATAGAAGTCTTAGCTCTGTCTGCACCATGCCTGCCTGGACTCTGTCATGCTTTAACCCTGATGATACAGGACTGAAACTCTGAACAGGTAAGCAAGCCCCAAGTAAATGTGAGCCTTATAAGAGTTCCCTTGGTCATGGTATGTGTTCATAGCAATAAAACCCTAATTAAGACAGAAGTTGGTACCAGGGTCTAGGGTATTGCTGTAATCGGCCTGGCCATGTTTTCATTTGGAAGAATGGGGATTTGGGACTTTGGATTTGAAAAATCATGGGATATTTTAAGTGGGGCTTAATGAGAAAACCTAATTGGAATATGAAAGTGAGTGATTAGAATTGTGCAGACCTGGCCCAAGAAGTTTCAAAGGAGAAGACCATCAGTATGTGGACTAGAGACTGTTTTTGCAGTATTTTGTTGAATAACATTTTTACCCTTGTTTGAAGAGTCTGCCTGGGGCTAAGATGAAGAGACTCAGATTAATTGCTTTGACAAAGGAAGTCTCAGAAACTTCCATCAAAGACTTTGTTCTCTGGTTAAGTCTCATGAAGAACATTTTAAACAAGTGTAGCAAGCTGAGAAAGGAAAAATATACAATATGTAATTTGAGTATTAAAGGGACACCAGGAAGTGAAATGAAGCTGGGTCCAGTGTTCAAGGATATTAAATTGAATTAAGGGACTGAAAGACCTGAGGGGGGTTGCAGACCCATGACTGTAGATTGACCTTGAACTCAGAGATCTGCATGGTTCTTTGTCCTGTAATGCAGGGATTAAACACATGTACCACCATGCCTGGACTTAAGATTTTCTTTACCTAGAACCTGCTCTGTCAAAGGCTGGACTTGAACTCAGAGATATGCTTGCCTTTGCTTCCTGGGATTAAAGGCTTATATTACCATGCCTGGACCTAAACTTTGTTGGATGGGAACTTGCCCTAAGGGCATATCTACAGAAGAAGTTCCAGGACAGCCAAATGTAGGCAGTGAAGAATTTGGAAAACCAAGCTGGCGATAATTTAATAGAACAAGGGGGGCAGTGTTCTACCCACTTCAACCATTAGAACTCAGCAGCTTTGGCCATGTGGTTCTGGTTTAGAGTCAAGAGTAGAAGAGACCCATGGCACTGGCCGAATATGTGGCAGAGGATAGCCCTGCTGGACATCTGTGGGAGGAGAGGCACTTGGAACTGAGTGTGTTCTATGCCCCAGTGTAGGGGAATGCCAGGGTGGGAAGACAGGAGTGGGTGGGTAGGTGCATCGGGGAGCACCTTCAGAGAGGGAGGGAGACAGGGAACAAGATAGGGCATTTCTGAAGGGGAAACCTGGAAATGGGAAAACATTTGAAATGTAAATAAAGAAAATATTCAATTTAAAAATATTATTAAATAATTCAGTAGAAATATGTAGCAAACAAAATTGATAAAATTTCATATAAGTATATATATATGGATAGAAGGGACTACTGGGATAATCAATGCTGGTTAGCTGGAGCTAAGAAATTAGTGGTGACTAAGAAGAGAGCAGCATCACTGAAGTGAAATCTTCTGGGAAGTGTTTTCAGGAAGCACAAAGAACCTTGGTTCCAGAGGTAGCCAAGGTTGTAGTTCATGCTGCAGCTGTACTTGGTAATGTGTAAGAGTCACCTAAGTGGACTAGTTTTGAAGATATGAAGGTGTCATGAAGAACAGCTGAAGCTTGGCACTCTAAGAGACCAGGAAAGGACATTGTTGAAGGTATAGCCTCAGTTATAGTTTATGGCCCAGGACTGAAGGGGTCATGCAAAGGTGTTGTTGAGGCTTGGCACCATGAAGAGAACCTATGAGAGACTATTGATGATGCCCAGTTTGTAATTTGCTCAGATCATTTCCTGTCTTGCTTTGGGGATTAGAGTTAAGAGATTGGATGAATCTCAGAGGAGATCTTAAACTTTAGACTTCTAACATTGTTAAGACTGCTACAGACTTATGGGGACTATGAAAGTTAGACAAACTATATTTTGCATTCCACTATGTTTAGGTATGTCCCCAATGATTTACAACAAGCCTATGTGCATCAGGGAGTGTAATGTGATGGTTTGAAATATGCTTGGCCCAGGGAGTGACATTATTAGAAGTTTTAGTCTTGTTGGAGTAGGTGTATCACTGAGGGTGTCAGCTATAAGACCCTCATCCTAGTGCCTGGATGTCAGGATTCTGCTAGCAACCTTCAGATGAGTATGTAGATCTCTCAGCTCTGCCTGCACCATGCTTGCCTAGATGCTGTCATGTTCCTGCCTTGAAGATACTGGAGTGAACCTCTGAACTTGTAAGGTAGCCCCAATTAAATGTCATGTTTATAAGATTTCCCTTGGTCATAGTGTCTGTTCACAGTAGTAAAACCCTAACAATGACACCTAATATCTATGCCTAGTATTGTTGTCTTGTTTCCTATAAGTCTTGATCCAGGAAACTCATTACAGCTCCACTCATTAGGTATCTACACACACACATACACACAATTATACAGAATTAATAATAATAAAATTAAGTCATTTTAAAAAGAAAAAATATAATATTTTCCAGTATTTTCAAACTTCTATTTATTTACATTCTTTTATTAGCTAAAATTAACTCAATATTATCTTCAACAATAATCTATTTTAACTAGGCTTCTTTTATAAAGGAAGGAGCTGATTTCCTTTATACCTACAAGTGAGTGTTGATAGATAGATAGATAGATAGATAGATAGATAGATAGATAGATAGATAATGTGAAACAGAACAACTCGCTCTTTAAAAACTTGAATCATCAATGATTTTACCATTTTAGAAAATTTTAATTTATCATCTAAAATGATAAGATATATCAGAACAACTCAACTGTTATTATATTACCAGGATTATATTTTAAAAATATATGTATTTGATCTAGTTTCAGACATTTGGTTTTCTCAAAGTTTACTCTTTTCAGAAAGACTGCATTAGTCTTTGAGCCCCTATACTACTTTCTTCTCATTATTTCAATCATATAGTTATCTTATATCAAACATTTAGTTACTTCATATCAAGAACAGCTGTTAAAAAATGCATTGCTATTATTTACACAAGACACTTTGGTGCCAATATTGAGTACCTAAACATATCTCAGCTGAATTTGCCATTTGGTGTGGATCAATTCCAACATTTACAAGTGAATCAGATGACCTGATGTTCTTCCATTGGTTTTCATGAGCCTAGAAAATTTCATCTCTTTAGACTGGTCATGTGTTTGAAATGTCCTTTTCTGAAACTGATGATCCACTTAATAGTTTGCTATTTATATGATTCCTCTTTTCTTTCACCTTTGTGAATCTCATTGTCTCAACAAACTCTTCCCTTTCACCATTAAAAATTAGTGATGAGAGAATCTCATGTATTTTAACATATATATATATATATACATATATATATATATGTATATGTATATATATATATGAATTTATATAAAGAATTTTAGAATCACAAATAAATGAAAGCATGCTGGATATGTCTTTCTATGTCTGGTTTATTTTGTTTAATATTATGATGTTATATTGAATTCATTTTTCAAATAATTGTTATAATTTTATTTATAATCTTTAACTATTCCATTATACATGTATGTCATATATGTTTATCAAGGAAAATGGCTATATTTGTTATGGTAATGTACGGAGTAGTATTTGCTCACCTGTTACTATCTTGAGTTAAGAAGGAGGAAATATCTCAACTGAGTAATAGCCTCTTTCAGATTGCCAAGAATATCTACCTGTTTGTGGAGATTATTCTTGGTTAACGATTGAAATATAAGGACTCAACCTAGTGATGATGGTGATATCCGTGGGAAGGTGGTCATTTATTGGAAAAGAAAGCAAAGTGAGCAAGCCATGGATAGTAACCAGTAGGCAATATGCTGCCATGGTCTTTTCAGTTCCTGTTAAAATATCCTTTAATGATAGATTGTAACATGGAGATGTAATGAAATGAACTCTTTCTCTCTCAAGTTGCTTTTTTCCAATGAGCTCTGTTAAATACTTCAAAATTGCCTATTATCTATTAAATTCCATCTTTCACATCTATTTTGCTTTTATAGCAACTGTCCAACTCTACCATACAAAGATCCATAGGGTAAGACTAACTCTGTACAATACCTGTAGTGGTCTACTTGATCCTCTACGAAGAACTTTGCATCCTTCCTCTTTTTACACAATCAAATATTCTAAGATACAATTAGTTAATGCTCACAAATTTTCTGTTTGGACACAGGCCAGGTAAACTAGGTTACAGCTGATTAAATGCTAACAGGGTCTTATCCATCTATAGTTTTCTCCCTGTTAAAATAATGTCTTATGATGAAAAAAAAATTCTGACTCTTTAAACATTCTGTTTTCAGGTGATTCTGGCTTCTATTTTGCTGAAATGATACAGACTGGTAAAACTAATTTACTTTAATTAATTTTTCAGTGTCAGCATTTTCAACCATTCTTATTTTCATAAAATTTTGTAGGCTTTTTTAAAATGTAGTTCTTTAAATGATTAGTACTTTTGTCTATCTTTAGAAGTCTAGCTATTAATAAAAGTGGCAGGCACTTGGCATTTAAGCAAGTCAGGTCTATGATTTTGTCCAATTCACTTCAGTTTCTGGAACATTATATATTGAGTTTAATAAATATAATTAATCTCATGAAATTCCCATATTTATTACTACCCTTTATCATTTGATATGGAATTTGGAAAAACATGTTGTACTCTAAATTTTATTTTAAATCCTATTAAACAAAATGAATTTTTATCACAACAGAGGTAATGCATTTAAGAATAAGAGCTTCGGAGCAGTTATGTTTTTAATTGCATTTGTCTTTATTATGTCTTAGGTTCTCATCGATTCTGAGGACTATAAAAAGATCATTACCTTATCTGGCTCACTTTAGTGCCATAAACATTCCATTTAAGCCAATATTTCAGAAAATGGAATATTTAGTTATAAAACCACTCAACACACATTAATTGGACAGTGCATACTATAAAATACTCATAGATATACAATATTGTATTATTCCATCTGGCTTTTCTATATCACTATTACTTAGAAATTTTAAATTGGAAATACAACATATGCATTTATTTGTGTTTTTATCATATGGTATTACTATAACAGTAGACTTCTTAATTTTTAAGTTTTAACTGTATATGGTCCCTTTTACTTTTTAAATTTATTTATGTACTAGCATCCCCAATGCTGTCCCTCCTCCCAGAGTCCCCTCTCACAGGGTTCCTCCCACCATCCCCTTCCCCTGATCCATCAGGTCTCTGCAGAATTAGGTGTATCCTCTCCCACTAAGGCCAGACAAGGCAGCTTTCTGATGTATATGTGTGTAGGGGGTGAGTAGGGAGGGGGTCAGTCCATCCTGTGTGTGTTCTTTGCTTAGTAGTTCAGTCTCTGGGAGATCTCAAGGGTCCAGGTTAGTTAACACTGGTGTGTTTCCTGTGGGGTTGTCATTGCCTTTAGGGTATTCAATTATTCCCCTATCATTTCAATATGAGTCTCCAACATCCATCTAAGGATTGACTGTGGGCCATTCATTCAGACTCTGCTCCTTTTTGTCCCAGCATTTCTTTTAGACAGGACTGCTTTTGGGTCAAAAGTTTAGTATGTGGGATGGTGTCCCCAACCCTCCAATGGTGATCCTGTCTACCTACTGGAGGTGGTCTCTCCAGGTTCCATATCCCCACTTTTAGACATTTTGGGTAAGGTCACAAGTACTGACTCCTGGGAGGATTCTCCATCTCAGGTATATGAGTGTTTTTACTAATGAGATTAATAAGCAGGAGTTTTTAACCCTGCAATATTTTAAATATTGTGTAATATTTTATATGTCAAAACTTATATATCCTATACACAGTAAAGATAGTTGATCATAACCTAACAATGTAACTTAACAGCATTCTCAAGGAGATGGGTGGATTGATGTATATGAACTTTGAAATAAACTCATCTCATTGCTTTTTAGATATCCCCTTTTTGTTTGACAAATAGTTATAATCACTGAATTAGGTAAGCAGTGAATCATTGAAGCAATTCTCCTGGCTCCTCATGATATGAGGTCCATTGCAAATTTAGAAACACAACTATGATTCATTCTCACCTCCCTTAGACTTTGTTGGAGTTCATGTACTGAAATAACCCTAATTTTTTTCTTATTCTTCTAACTATATGAACTAGTATTATATATCCAGCTTATTCTTAATATTATTATGTTTTACCTACTAATATATTTTTCTCTATGGTCTCCCTGAATTTCATACTTTAGTCATGTACTCATTCTTTCTCATCGCGTTACACTTAACTATAAAAGGACTCACTATACTTGGCATGCTCTCATATTCACTTTTCTCTGAAAAAGTTCCCTTCCATCTCTATTATTAGATTTTCTGTGTTTCTTCTCCTTTCAAACTGAAATAGTTGGGACAGCTTACCACTTTTTACATTCCGTATGTATGGTGGGAATCTTCAGAAATATTATAAAATATTGCTTTCTTTGTGTTTTTGAAAGCCCAGTCAATATGCTATCTCTTCTTGTAAGATCTATATTTCAGTTTTGTACCCAAAGAAGGTTGAATTCCATTCAATAGTGTCTTAGTCAGGGTTTGTATTCCTGCACAAAACATCACGACCAAGAAGCAAGTTGGGGAGGGAAGGGTTTATTCAGCTTAAACTTCTACATTGCTGTTCATTACCAAAGAAAGTCAGGACTAGAACTCAAGCAGGTCAGGAAGCAGGAGCTGATGCAGAGGCAATGGAGGGATGTTACTTACAGGCTTGCTTCCCCTGGCTTGCTCAGCTTACTTTCTATTAGAGCCCAGGACTGCCAGCTGAGGGATGGCACCACCCACAATTGGCCCTCCATCCTTCATCACTAATTGAGAAAATTCTTTACAGCTGGATCTCATGAAGGCATTTTCTCAAGGGAGGCTCCTTTCTCTGTGATAACTCCAGCTTGTGTCAAGTTGACACACAAAACCAGCCAGTACAAATCACAGTTTAAAAGTGCCATTACCATGATCTTATGCTTCATTGCTGTGTTGTGTTTTGTTTTGCTTTGCTATTTTTTTAGGAAACTCCAAACTCATTTCAAAGTGACTTCACTCCTGGCACTTTGACCAATGGCATGAAAGATTTTTGTTGTTGTTTTTATTTTATTATATTTCTCCCCTACCTACATTTGTTTTTAAACGATATTTTACTTGAAATTCTAAGATGGTTACATATTCTTTTAAATATTATAGTCTTTTTCCAGTCTCAAAGAGAAACTTCCATCTAGACACTGCTACTATTGCTCTGTTGGTAAGTTCACTTTCCTTCCTTGAATTATTTCTGTCTTCAAGCTTTCCTGATTGTCTTTGCATGTCTTCATTTTAGCTGTGACTTCAATCACATAAAGTGTCTAAAAGAATTATTAGATTTCCATGTTACTTTTTGGTTGTTATTGTGAAGGAAATGTCAAAATAATTTACATATGAGAGTTGTAATATGTTTGCATATATTTTAAAGTATATTATTTGCAAGATTAATTAATATTATTGAGCAACAGAATAACAGAAATATCATTTCATTAATTATTGCTTTATTAAGATTTTCCTGTGTATATCCTCACTTACAAAAATGAAATTTTACATATTTTTGTATTTTCATACTACATATTACTCTGCATCCCAGGTTAGTCTTGAACTCACTATGTAGGACAAACTGGCTTTCAACTTAATTTAATTAATTTAATTAAATTTAGATAAAATCTAATGAAATAAGACTTGGAGAGATGCTTGAGCATTTAAAACCACATATTTCTCTTTTAGAGGACTTGAGTTTGATTCTTAGTAGCCATGTTGTACAGATTCCAATAGCTTCTAACTCTAATTCCAGGTATATTCTACATTTTCTTCTTTCTTGGGTACACACACACACACACACACACTATTAAAATAGAAAGTTTAAGTTAAAATGGAAATTGATATACTATGCAGACAATTGGAAAAATAAAGTATTTTTTGCTATTCATGATATAATTCATGACAGAAAATAAGACCACAGAGAGCATGATAAAATGTAATTACAAACGACCAGTTGTCAGACATATAGTGTTGCTGAAAGAATATATATGAGGCAATTCAGCTTCAAAACTATGAAGGAAATATAGAGAAGTCTATATTGTTGGACTCAAAAAGTTAAATTCATTGGCAATAAGTGCCACAAAAAGACAGAAAATAATTAGATGTAAATTAAAAATATTTTCAACTAACATAATCTAACAAATATCTATTGATTTCTTAAAAAACAGTAGAAGAATATAAAAGTTATTGGACGTGAGTTGTAAATACAAATCAATGTATCCCCAAATGTTTCTTCTGTACTTTTATAGTAGAAAACTATTCAAGTTTTTGAAACATAAAGCATGTTTCTAAGCAAATAATACTATAAAGTAGAAGTTTATAGAGAAGTTATAAACCAATTAGAACAAGGTATATGTTGTGTATACTTGTGATTTCAGCAGGTCTGGGTGGCAGAACTGACTATAAGCTCAAGCCCACCCTGGATTGAATAGTGAAAACATGTATCTCATCCAATAACCAAAGCAGCAGGAAAAAAAAAGGAAAATAACAAAATATATATAACTACACTGATTTGTGTAAAAGCAATGTTGCTGCATATCAAAATATGTGGGTCTCAGCTAATTCAGTGGTAGAAAAGATATAATGTCCTACATCTTAATGCTGTGAAAACAGTCTTAGTAACCTAAGTTTCCATATTAATAAAATAGAGTAAAATTTATATAAAATGAACATGCAGAAAAAATATAAAGACAAGGAAAGCAAATACTGACTATGGAAATTAATATATGTTATAGTACTAATAAAGTCACTTTGTCATAAAAAATTTTAAAACTCTTATAAAGAATAAAAAATATTTCATCTAGGCTAAAAATAAAGTTTATGAAAATATTAGCATTAGAAAAGAAATAGGAAGCACAACAAGTGTTTCAGATTATAGATGATGAAAAGCTTGGCAAAATAATTGTATATGTGACATTTGGCTAATGGAAGAAATGGACCTATTGTATCGCATAGAAAAACAACCCTACTTATCACATTGGAAAAGTCTAGAGCTGTCTTAAGACTCAGTAGCATAGATTGTATATAATTTTTTATAATTTAGAAAAGAAGGAAGTACCCTCAAATTTTTATTTTGAAGCTGTCTGGGAAAAATCATAGAACAATTATGAAACTGCTGAACTCTGTCTCATATATTAAGATACAGAGGACCTTTACCTGTTATTGGTTTCAAAGCACAATTTGAATACACACACAGAGAGAGAGAGAGAGAGAGAGAGAGAGAGAGAGAGAGACAGAGAGACAGAGAGAGACAGAGAGAGAGAGAGAGAGAGAGAGAGAGAGAGAAGCAGAGAAACAAAGGCAAAGAAAGAAACAGAAGATGAAACAAATAGAATGTGGTTTCTATTTTCTTTCAATGTTTACTAACCAATATGATCTACCTAATAACAAATAAAAAGAAATGTAAGACAAAAATATTGATGAATAGCAGTTTTATTCAAGATAAAATGAAAGCATAAGGAAAAGAACAAAAGATGAGCATATTTTTTTAGGGGGTGGTGCAGCGAACTTAATTGATGATATTCAACAGAGTAGGTAGGGCTCCCCAGGCCCTCTTGTTATTATGGACGTCTTGGATGGAAATTGTGAGGGAGATGCTCAGTGTTGGAGGCTGAGTTGGGATAGGGACTCCTCAGCAACCGAGGGCCTCTCTCTTGCTCTCAATGCCCTTGCTGGGGTAGGTGGTCCAGGGTTTCTTACTCCTTGGAGCCCATGTAGTCCATAAGGTCCTCTACTCTGTTGCTGTAGCCATATACACTGTCATACCAGAAAATGAACTTTACAAAGTTGTCATTGAGAGCAATGCCAGTTCCAGCATGAAAGGTGGAAGAGTGAGAGTTGCTGTTGAAGTCACAGGAGACAATCTGGTCCATAGTGTAGCCAACGATGCCCTTCAGTAGGCCCTTAGATGCCTGTTTCCACCACCTTCTTGATGTCATCATATTGGCAGGTTTCTCCAGGAGGCATGCCAGATCCACAGCGAATACACTGAGGGTAGGAACATGGAAGGCCATGCCAGTGAGCCTCCCATTCAGCTCTGGGATGACCTTATCCACAGCCTTGGCAGCACCAGTGACACAGGGATGATGTTCTGGAGAGCCCCGTGGTCATCATGCCACAGCTTTCCAGGGACTATCCACAGTCTTCTGAATGGCAGTAATGGCGTGGACCGTGGTCATGAGCCCTTCCACGATGTCAAAGTTGTCATGGATGAGCTTGGCCAGGGGGCTAAGCAGTTGGTGGTACAGGACACATTGCTGACAATCTTGAGTGAGTTGTCATATTTCTCATGTTTCACAAACATGGGGGCATCAGCAGAAGGGGCAGAGATGATGACCCTTTTGGCTTCACCCTTCAAGTAGGCCCTGGCCTTCTCCATGGTGGTAAAGAAACCAGTAGACTCCAAGACATACTCAGCGCCAGCCTTACCCCATTTGATGTTAGCAAGATCTTGCTCCTGGAAGATGGTAATAGGATTCCTGTTGATGACAAGCTTCCCATTCTCAGTCTTGACTGTTCCTTTGAATTTGCCATGGATGGAGTCATACTGGAACATGTAGACTATGTAGGTGAGGTCAATGAAGGGGTCGTTGATGGCAACAATCTCCACCTTGCCAAGTGGAGAGCAGATGGCAGCTCTGGTAACCAGGCACCAAATACAGCCAAATCCATTCACACAGACATTCACCACTTTGTCTACGACATGAGGGTGTTACTGCACAAGAAGATGCAGCTGTCTCTGGAACAGGGAGGAGCAGAGAAGATAAGCATATTATTAAGTTAAGCTAAACATAAATTTAACATATGGTAGTGTAAAGAACAACCAAGACTCAGCATGATATAAACACACACACACACACTCGCATGGACATGCATGCATGCACAAGTGCACGTCTAGATTTATACCCTTATAATGAAATTAATTTAAAATGGGCCATGGATTTTATTGTAACCTGTAATTTTCTACCATCTTTCTACTGGCTATCTGAGGTTGTGAAAAATGTACAGCTAATGACCCAGCAACTTGTCTGCTGGGCATGGGCTAGATAGAAATGCCCTCCTCAGCCGGGCGTGGTGGCACACACCTTTAATCCCAGCACTCGGGAGGCAGAGGCAGGCGGATTTCTGAGTTCGAGGCCAGCCTGGTCTACAAAATGAGCTCCAGGACAGCCAGAGCTATAAAGAGAAACCCTGTCTCAAAAAAAAAAAAAAAAAAAAAAAGAAAGAAATGCCCTCCTCTCCCCTTGCCCCTTACCACCTGGCAAGAGATCTGGTTACAGCCTTTGAAAGCAGAAGAGATGGACCTGTCCATCACTGGCTGCAGCACTTTGGAGTTCAGCCTTGTATCTCACCCGGGCAGCACAATAGAACTTACCTTAATGGCAGTGAAAAGGATGAGCAGGCCCAAAGGAATGATCATGGGAGAACTGGCAACCACAACTTGTCTGCTATGCACTGGCATTGCCATAGAAGAGATGCCCTTCTCACTACCCCCTCATCTCTAGCAACCTATGGCAGACAGAGGGCTGGCCCTAGGCTTATGAGAGTGGTAGAGCTGCCCCTGTCACTCACTAGCTGCAACACTTAGGAAAGCAGGCTACACATCTCACCTGGGTAGCAAAGTAGAGCTAGCCCTGTTTGCAAGGGTTATAGGTGAGCTTGCCCAGTGGGCATGAAACTGGGAGAGCTGGGCACCCCCGTGTGGTGTACATGGGGGAAAACTGTTATGCTGACCAGCTGAGATATCACCTGTGCTCAAGTCTAGGGCTTTAAATTGGACTACACCAATATCTATTCCATTTATGAAATGCTTGAGTATATGAAGGGGCCAGTCTGACAGATCCAGAACTACAAGACCTTAATAATACAGAATAAAAACATAATTTCTGAGAGGAGTCCTGGTGAGGCTACAGTATTGATAGTATGCCAGCAGCCAAAGGCCATGATCCCAACCAATGACTCATTGCAATGAACACTGACAAGCAGATGTGTGGACAAAAAAAAAAAAAAAGTATACTGTAGGACACACTGGGACACATGGCATCTTCCATAATAACTTTTTTTTCCTTTTGAGTGGTGAGGTTTCAAGGGAAGAAGAAATGTATGAGGGGATAGGAAAATGACTGAGATCGTGGTAAATGATGTACGTTAGCAGAGGACCAATAAAATTAAAAGTAAAACCGAATAAAAGAAAAATCAACAAAATTTTATAGCTAAAAAGGAAGCATAGTCTAATTTGCAGAAAGACTTTATTATTATTATTATTATTATTATTACTATTACTATTTATTTTTATTTTATCTATTAAATTCAGGGGCATATCATGTGAGAATAAATAATGGAGAATATTTAATGGAGCTGTTAAATTTTCTTGACCTTAATTTAGAAAGGAAAGAGAATTTGGTCTATAGTATTAACTCCTTCATATGTTTATTTCTTTGAATCTTTAATCTTACTTGTTGTCAAAGAAATAGCCTCTCCAATTTTGCATTAGGAAAAGAATACTGCCAAAAAATTTGCATGCGAACCTGTGACCCATGTATACATTTGCTGGATAATTCAAAAAGGCAAACTACTCTGTGACTGTGAAATACTTGGTCTAAGACAATAGTTTTTAAATTGTGGGTCATGACACCTTTGGGGGTATCACACGTTAGATATCCTGCATATCAGCCTTTTACATTCTGACTCATAACACTAGGAAAATTGTAGTTATGAAGTATCGTTGAAATAATTTTATGTTTGAACTAACCACAGCAGGAGGAACTTTATTGAAGGGTTTCAGCAGTAGGATGGTTGAGAACTACTTGTCTAATTAGAAATTAGCTTCATAGACAGAAAAGTAAGGTCTGGTATCAATAATTGAAGTATAATAGAAAAGTCACTTAACAGTCCTTATCAAATGTTAAAGTAGATAGTCACACAGAAATTTGCACCAAAATCTGAAGAAGGTAGGCACATCCACTTGCCAGGGTGAAAGTTTAAAAGTGAGTCATGCGGAAGGTTGTTGGTGATGTTTCTGAGTGTTAGTTTGAGTATTTTGTCATCTGGCAAGTGTTTGATCCTTCTTGGAGGACAAAGGAAGAAGATAGACAATAGCCACACATTGGTATTGAGCCTTTTACTATGGATCAATGTGAGAATGATAGTGCACAGATTATATCTGCATGGATATCTCTGTTTATAATCACCAAAACATGAGGCAGCAAGTACTGTGATCACTTTTCTCTAAACTTTCACATTATAATTCTCTTGGCTACATTCTAATGAACCACAGCGGGAAAACAATATAGGAAGTATCCTTTACCCAGTTCAAAATGACCATAACTGCTCTGTAAATTCTTTGTCTAAATAAATTATTTTCATGTGTGTGTGCACGCACATGCATGTGTGCGAAACACATGCTATGGAGGTTGAGACACATGTTCACCGAGATGCATATGTGGAGATCAGAGGGCAACTTTTGGGACTCCATTTTCTCCTTCTACTCTATGGATTCTAGGAATAGAGTTCAGATGGTCAGGCTCAGAAACAGGTACCTTTAGCTACAATTCATGTCACTAACTACAGGAGACATAGATGTAGATTTTTCATACTGAAGTTGTACAGAAATAGCACAAAAATATGTTCCACACAAAGTACTTGTGGAATTCATTGAATGATCGGGGGTAAATATGCTCATTGTTGCATTGCTGAGGTCTAGCCTCAGTGTGAGGAGAGTCCTGAGAAAGGGCAGTGGCGCTGATTCAAAGTCACTCTGAGTCAGTTGTGGATGCAAACTGTTGTTAGTTCAAGTGCTAATTTCTTCACCTGAGAATTTTCATCATTCTTCCCAATTCTCCTTTCTTTTTCCTTCTTATTCTTCATTCTTTCTTTCTTTTCCTTCTTCCAATCAGTGAGCCTGATTGTGGGTTTTCCTAAAGCTTCATCATCAAGGCTTTGACCATTAATAATTTTATTTAGAAATTCTTAAATTTACATAAACTATATGAATCCTGGATCATTAGTCCCGAGCCTTGTTAGGAGAACAGAATGCTAACTTTGTATAAACTTGTACATCATCTTTTAATTCTCTCTTCTTTGTTTACTTAATCTTAGCAATTCCATGGCTTCACATCCAAAATTGACAACTTCTCCATGAGGATTAATTTACTAGCCACCATCCTTTCCTATTAAACCATACTTTCCTCCTAATACTATTTAATTCTAGATCATACCCAAACCTTCCTCCTGTGGGATAAACCAATCTGTCATTTTCTTGTTTTCTATATATTCCTTCTTCTTTTCCTATCCATGCCTTTCCTTCTTGGGACCACTTTATTTCTCTATTTTTGATGACTCCAAGTCCATCTTGGCTAATTAATGCAGTAGACATTGGAGTGGAGTGTAAATATATCTCCCCATATAATTCCAAGTTCAAAGCCAAGTCTCAAAATGAAAACATTATAAAGGACCAGGTAGGTTTTATGGCCTCTGTGGTTATGTTGTCTATATTCTTCCTCATGGACCGAAAGTCCAAATGGAAGGCCTGTTCTTCACTGTCCGCAGGAAAACCTCCATTCCTGAGAACAGCATCTGTTTCATTTATTATGGAGTAATTAGCTCTCAATAATTGGGGAAGTTTATTCCTCAGAAAATTTAAAGTAAAATAGAAAAGAGAACAGAGCAGTTTCAGGGCAACATCAGCACATATGGGCAACAATGGCCTGGTGATGTTCCAGTAGCAGGAACTGTGTCAAATATCAGTTTACATAGCCATGCCAGACCCGGCACTGCACCCTAGTTAATGTTACAAATTTACCCACATGAAACTTGAGTATACACTGAATAGAGTGTAAATTGTCATACTGCCTATTACTGCAGTAAATCCATCCTGTGCATTTGACATGAGTGTGTATGTGTCTTCTACTTCCAACCAATGCTTCAGAACTTGAGAGAAGATAAAATGCTAATTATCAGTCATTTCAATTACAAGTATTGTAGAGTTCTCTACCACAGGTAAAAGCCAGGCTCAGGGATCAAACACTTTCCTCTTGGGAAAATGCCATCTACATAGAGTTTGCTCACATGACAGTCAGTGAATTAACATGATGTAAATGGATAGTAATTAGTGTCTAGCATATGTTAACAATAGTATTTTTTATTGGCTTCGAAAGATGGGCCACATATATAGATTGGAACAAAAGAGCCTTTGTTTTACTCTCAACATCACAAATAAGGCAAATGATATAGGCTTGATAATCAAAGCATGCATTTTCAGCCTTAATCCCTTGATCCCCAGCATTTGCCTCAGTATGTGATTAAAAAGACTTGCTTTTGCATTCCTGCCCTGTATAGAGCAGGGAAATATAAGAGAAATGGAGATTCTTTAGGTCTAAATATTTTTCCTGTTCCCATTTCCAACACTATCATATCACCATGTTTGCTGAAGGAGAGGTTTCCACAGGGTAATTGTTTCCTCGTTCAATGTTACTTACCTATGTGAGGAGGGGACTAATATAGGAAAAAGTAGACTACATACTAATGCTTGCTTCTGAATTGACTGCTTCTGATTTGCAGTGAAAGAGCCTCATTGGTTCTAGTCTCATGCAAAATTTCTGATGGCTGAAAATACACACATACACACACACACAAACACACACACATACACATACAAACACACAAACACACACACTTTACTCTCCATCCAACACTCTCCTTTTTGTGTCTGGGAGGGATGAGTTAGGGTCAGCATACTTTATATCAATAATATTTTAATAAAATATCAGATCCTCTTAGCTCTCTGATTGCTGCTAACAGTTGAATTTAAAAGATCATTTTGTTGATTTACTCTCGTGTTCTGCAGTATATAAAAATTGGGCAAAAATGATACCTATATTTAAGTCCTTAACTTTTATCTCTATTTTGTGAATTTATTCAGATGCAAGGGAACAAAAAGGTGTAATTAAATGACACTCCACTTTAGTACATATTAATTTGTTTGATATTAATAATAGTGAAGATAGTGAACCAGTTTTGTTTTTATTCCTAAGGAGAGTTAAGAAAATGAGCCCTAGAAGTCATTAGTTCATCTACTAAAGTTGTCTGGACTGGTTAGTACATGGAAGAATAGGTATTATGTTAATCTCTTTGAAGTTGAAATCTTGAATCATTAGCAGATGTTTAAAATGTTTCGTTAAATATTCTGATGAGTCTACTTGAAGGACCTTAGACACCAAATTTAGAGAAAGGTATAAAATATGTAAGACTTCACATGTACTAGGAAATGAGAATGCAGGATAACTTTTTATCCTTTTTTTTATTTTGACAAAAATACATTATTTTTTAATATTCCAGCATAACCACTAGAATCATTAGTTGTTTTTCAAAGAAAGAAGGTCAATTTGGGGTCACATGTGCTTGTCTTAACACTTAGATTATGTATTGCAGACCTACATGGATTTTGTAGATGTGGAAGATGATACCCTGAGATTAATCCTCAGCAATGCAAAATTATTACAGTTTGTAATAACAACATTTTCCCTATGTTACTATTGGAAGTTTATTGAGAAAATAGACAAATATAAGACATTATGGAACAAATATGGGAAGCCCATATAAGATAACTTAATCACCTCTTTATGCCAAATACCTCTTACAAAGATAGATGGTTCTAATCACCATAGCCAGCAGTACTGTCTTCCGTATATAGGGGTATGTTTTAGTCCTTCTCTTATTTCTAAAATACATGACAGAACCAGCTTAAATGAAGGCTTCTCTGGGTCCTTGACTCAGCATGGTAAACTCCAGCATGATAGGGAAGCCACAGGCACAGGAGCCAGAGGCAGCTCATTGCATTTCATTGGCAGTCATATTCTGACAATACCATTAGCTTAATCTAAAAACATTTTTCCATGGGGGTTTGACACAATTTCCTTCTCGAGTACAGTTTGCTAGACTTTTAAAATTCAGCATGGCATTGCATCATTGCATCTGTTAGTAGTCATGATGTTTTCTTGGCCCATGGGCCAGTATACACACACTTGTCTGATTTCTAGTATTTTCATGTTTTATAGTTGTAAAATAAACTGAAATATACTTGGGTAAAATTGTTGATTACATATTAACATTTACTTTATATAAGTATCTATGGGAATTATTACTGAATCAAAGTACACCTATATTTCTCACTCTGTGTGTGTGTGTGTGTGTGTGTGTGTGTGTGAGAGAGAGAGAGAGAGAGAGAGAGAGAGAGAGAGAGAGAGAGAGAGAGAGAGAGAGAGAGAGAAAGAAGGATGGGGGGATAACTATAAGTAGAGAAATGAAGATACGTAGATATATCCTGACAGATTATAGTGAAAAGATCAATCAATATCTCTTAATTTATTTGCTTTTCTTATTTAGATGAATAAACTACATTTTTCCCCAAAGAATATGTTAGAATTTCCTTTCCATTCTCTTCCATGAGATCTGTGGTATCTTCCAAGCAATAGTTTGTTCTCACAGTAATTTAACTCGAGCTTTTCAGGGGTCTTTTTTTCTTTCTGACTTTAAAAAAAAATCATGCATTAATGACCATTAAAAGCTTTGTACATTTTGAAATCCTTAAAAATGAGTCTTAATTTTTAAATGTTTAATAGAAAAATACTGGTATGTGCTCGTTTTCTATTGTTTTAAAGCATTTTATATATCCCCCAAAATTCTCTCATCATTTTACTGGAAAAGAAATAATTTCATTAGCTGTAATTATTTGCCTTGTCAACCTTTACCTCTGTTGTGCTTACTGTGAAGAGTAAGGGCATTGTCCTTTGAATAAAAGATCATGCTTATCTGATCACTGTGCTGAGTCACTTTCTACAGCTTAAACAGTTTTCTTACTGATTCATTGACTGCATCATTTCTTGAATGCAACAGGAGAAAGATTTTTTTCTTTACAAAATATTAAGGAATCTTTATTTAAATTGAGATTTTTATGTGCCAGTGGACCATATGAGTGTAAATGAATGAAAAGTTCTAGAAATGTTCTTTAATTAAATTCCATTTTCAGATTTTCAAGCCATTATCTTATCCTGAACTTTAATAACTACGATGAACTTGAACTTCTAAGCCTTCTGTCTTCACCTCTTGGGTTGTGGTATTTTTGTCATTTACTACCATAGTCTTCATTAGAGATTGAAACCAGGCCTTGTGCATGACACATACCTACCTAGTTATGTAACATCCATAGTGTTTATATTTTAAACTCTGATTATATTTTACTATCCAAAAGATCCTTATTAGTAGTTAAGTGAACATTTTATTCTATGTTTATTATATTATATTTTCACTTTTTAAATTTAAATATATATTGATATTTTGTCCTCCCCAAAGTCCTTTCAGATCCTCCCTCCCTCCCTACATACCCAATCAACTTTAACTTCTTCTGAAACCAAATATACAAAATAAACCAATACAACAAAAACAATAGTAGAAAATAAAATCATGCCCAGAAAGAAAAAAATTAAAACTATCAAACTGAAACCAAATAAAAGTACATACAAACAAAAATAGGGAGTATGTTATGTTGATCAATTACTCCTGAACATGGGGACTGGCCTATAGTAGCTGATATACTCAGGTCACTCTACAGGAGAAAGCTGATTTTCCTCTCCCCGTTGCTTTAACTGAAAATTTACTTTTCAACCATTATATTAGGGGCACAATTTTCATTCACTCATTCATTCATTCATTCACTCACATATCAATTATTTTGTCAATTTGTTCAGTTTTCAGACATATTTAATAACAGAAAATTTTAATACATATTAAGAATCACTAAGTTCTTTCCATCTTCTGAGATCTTCTTTAATTTCTTTCTTCAGAGTCTTGAAGTTCTTATACAGATCTTTCACTTCCTTAGTTAGAGTCACACCAAGGTATTTTATATTATTTGTGACTATTGTGAAGGGTGTTGTTTTCCTAATTTCTTTCTCAGCCTGTTTATCCTTTGTGTAGAGAAAGACCATTGACTTGTTTGAGATTTTGCTGAAAGGACCCTGATATAGCTGTCTCTTGTGAGGCTATTCTTGGGCCTAGCAAACACAGAAGTGGAGGCTCACAAGTCAGCTATTGGATGGATCACAGGGCCCCCAATGGAGGAGCTAGAGAAAGTACCCAAGGAGCTAAAGGGATCTGCAACCCTATAGGTGGAACAACAATAGAACTAACCAGTACCCCCGGAGCTTGTGTCTCTAGCTGCATCAGAACAGCTAGAGCTTGTGTCTCCAACTGTATCAGAAGATAGCCTAAAGCCAGGGCCAAGAAGTGGGAGTGGGCAAGTAGGGGATTTGAGAGGGGCGGGTAGGGTATGTGGGACTTTTGGGATAGCATTGGAAATGTAAATGAAGAAAATAACTAATTTTAAAAAAAAGAATCACTAAGTTATTCTTGATCATATGCCTGTATGATTGAAAAAACTCTTTCTTCTGAACATGCTGACACTGACTGATTAGGATCCAGTACTAATTTCTACTTTGTTCATCATCTGCATTTCTATTCAACTTGTATCACACTAACCACAGTTTCATTAATCAATCTATTGCTGTGAAATTTAAATCGATACTTCTCAAGTCCCTCACATCACTTTAAGCCAGAAGAGCTTCATTATTCATACTATATAACCAATGTAGGCAGGGATATCTCTGCACTGAGAAGTCGCATGATGCATTGTTTGAAGGAGTGTATACCTGGGATGGAAAATATCCTTTGACAATGACTTAATCAATATCATCTCATTTCATTTATTCCTCATTTTTCAGAGATTGTGTGTTTCAATTTCTGCTCTCTCATTATTCTAAGTAATAACCCTTACATACCATATTTTTTATTTTTATTTTTATACTTTTATTCTTGAGAAATTCATATATTTTGTATATATCTTATAACTGCTTCAATTCTTGTCAGATCCTTCCTTGTCCCCTTTTGATTTCTTGATTTCATACACACACACACACACATATATATATATATATATATATATATATATATATATATATATATTCTAATCAGTGTGTGTGTGAACATTCCATAAGATTCATGTCATATTAGCAACAATTTCATTAATTAATGTGCTGCTATGTGTACTAGATCCATTAAACAGTGTGCAACCTACACAGAAATGAAGCTAAGTAAATCATACAGGTTGAAATTGTACAAAAGTAATAATTTGACATCATTTTCTCATTAATTCATTTAACACAGATGCACATTAACGGGGGAAGCATTTAATTAATTAAGACAGGTAATACATTTTAAGATTTCTGATCACTTAGGCAGATTTGGGGTTATTCTTTAAATGAAGAGATAGTGATCTTTTTTGAATATGAATATTCTAGTGTTAGGATATATCTATTCTCATGTATCATCCACAGAATACAAAAATCTTTTTTTATTAATTTTTTTATTAGATTTTTTTTATTTACATTTCAAGTGCTATCCTGAAAGTCCCCTATACCCTCCCCCTCCCCCTGACCTGCTCCCCTACTCACCCACTCCCACTTCTTGGCCCTGGTGTTCCCCTGTACTGGGGCATATAAAGTTTACTAGACCAAGGGGCCTCTCTTCCCAATGATGGCCGACAAGGCCATCTTCTGCTACATATACAGTTAGAGACAAGAGATCTGGGGGTACTGGTTAGTTCATATTGTTGTTCCACCTATAGGGTTGCAGACCTCTTCAGCTCCTTTGGTGTTTTCTCTAGCTTCTACATTGGGGGCCCTATGTTCCATCCTATAGATAACTGTGAGCATCCACTTCTGTGTTTGCCAGGCACTGGTATAGCTTCATATGAGACGAAAATCCTTAAGCTCTGCAAGGAATAAAATTTACTTCATGAAAAAAATAATAAAGTGTATATTTCTTTTCTAAGTAATACTTTAGAGATAATATTGGCCAAATATTTTATGGATGACATCCACAGCAACCGTTGTTTACAAGGAGTAAGATGGAAACATAGTTTGAATAGAAAGGTCTTAGAGGAAATATTAATTTAAATCTGAAAAGTACTTATCTATTCCTGTGATGTGTGTGGAGTGGGTGCGGCCGCTGCCCCAAGATGGCACCCGGGTCGGCTGCCAGGCCTTATGACCTGCGCCTGACTTCCTCATTATCTCAGACTTAGCCACATCCCAGCTGCCTGCACTGCACAGATGCCATACCTCAGCTTGCCTAAGGTGTTGTCACTTGCTGTGAACCTATGGACTGCTGTTATGTGACTGGGGTGATTGGGAGGAGTCAGTAGGGTATTTAAGGTGCACCCCGGGGTTGTTTGAGAGATTCCTGTTCTTGCATTACAATGCTAAGTGTTCCTGAATAAACCTGCTTGAAGAAGGACAACTGGTGTTGTGTCAGTCTTTCCTGCTGGTCAGGGTGAATGCAACAGTGATGCAGTGTCCAATGAAGTATTTGCACAAATCACTGCAGTGTCTTCATGCATCAATCTCTATATCTCTATCATTAAGGATGGTATAGCAGGATGAGCTAGGATTCCATAAATTTTCTCCCCTGGAAGCTGTTAGACTCCAAGAGATTTCTTCCTCACCCAGCATACAATTCTTTCAGCTTTCAGCTAGTACAGCAAGATAAGACAGCACATCTATGTTTTAAAAAGTTTCAAAACAATCTGGGCATGGTGGCGCATGCCTTTAATCCCAGCACTCAGAAGGCAGAGGCAGGCAGATTTCTGAGTTCCAGGCCAGCCTAGTCTACAAAATGAGTTCCAGGACAGCCAGCTCTATACAGAGAAACCCTGTCTCAAAACAACAACAACAACAAAAAGTTTCAAATCAAACATCTTTTAATCACATTTCCAAGGGAAATTTACTGGTATTCTTGGTTTATAATTATTAATCAATAATTGCTTTTATTCCTGTATTGCTTTCTGTGACAGAGTTTCACAATGTGACCTTGTTTGATTTGAACTGACTACGTATATTAGGCCACAAACCAAGTAATCTATATCTTTGTTTCAAGGGTGAGTTATTAGAATTTACCACTGTAACTATCTTACATAATTAAAAACTGACCAAGCCTGCTCAGTCAGTCAACAAGTTCTCCAGAGCAGGAGAAAGAATTGAAAAAAAAAAAAAAAAAGACAATTAGACAGCACTGTAGCATAACCCCAGTCAATTCTGAGACTGAAGGCAGGTTTAATTTTTCCCAATCTGCTTTTATACCATTTTAATTGCATGCAAGTATTAAGGGCAAACAAGACAATAAGGAACTGGCCAGGCAGTAAGCAAAGTCCCTGATTAGTCTGGTGACAGTTGTTTCCAAGGGCCTGTCAGAATGACCCAAATACCTGAGCCCACATCTTTGTCCAAGCTCAAAATCTTGTCTGAAGCCTACTTCTCTTGTTCCACCCTAAGATTAAAATTCCTGCCTTAACCTACTTCACTATTCTTGCCTAAACTTACTTCCTAACCATGCCCTGATGTCAGACCTACCGAGCTTACTTACTAATCATGGCCAATGTCAGATTCCTGCCAAGCAATCTCCCAAAGGCTCTCCACAAAAGAAACAAAAAACAAAACAAAACAAAACAAAAAATCAGAGTAATTTTATTAATATTTCTGTAACGTGTTTGATACTTTATATATATATAAAATCAAAAGATGAATTATTCATGTCTTTTGCCCAATAAGAACTTTTATTGAAAGACAATTTAATCACAGACTTAGAGTAACTTTAATTATAAAAGGTATTTAATATAACTCTATGACATTTAGAAATTATTGTCTCCAGAAAGTTTATTTTATCATGATTTCAGAGACACTATTTAACATACATTATCATTTACATTCTATAAAATACTTAAATTAATAAAAATGGCAAGCTAGACATTTAGCAGTTATGTGTCTGTATAAGATGACTTACTATTAAGTAGGCAGTTCACATAAAGATATTAGTGACAATCTATGAGAGATTATTGCTCCAATTAGATAAGTTGTTACTTTGACTTTTAAATTACCAAAAAAATAAAAATAAAATTTATATCAACATTACAATCAGAGCCAAAACTGTTGTAAGCAGTTGACAAAGTGATAGTCCCTTACCAGTTGTATCACTTTACAGATATATCAAGGGCAAAGTTGCTTAGTGACCTAAATGATGTAACAAAGCTAAAGAGATTTTATTTTCTGAATAGTGACACTCAATGCATTATTAACTGTTTCTGTTAAAAATTTTAAGAACCATGACTTAGAGTTTTATGAGGCATGGAATGTGTTATGTATGTATTGCGTCTTTGATTTTTATTCATAAGACTGGAAAGTTAATCTTTCTCACAGGTCAAATGTTAAAAATTGTTTAAAAATGTAAGTTTCATATAGCAGTGCGTTTCAAAGAAACTGTATTTATCACTCATGACTAGCTCACCATATGGCAAGCCTGGAGAATAATGCACAAAACAAGTTCTATATTCATCAATAATCTTAAAGACAAACTGCAATCATGTCTTATCCCCTTACAAAATGTGGAAATCAATGCAAATTACTTTCTCATTATGAAACAAAGAAAAAATTAACAGCTGACATATGCACATGTATATTTTTACATATATGAAAAATTACATTCATTAACTATTGAACATGTATGACTGAGTTTATGAATTTATATGAGCAAACTATCTTAGATTCACATTTTTCAAATGTATGGAAATTAATCCAAAGTAAGTTACATATCTGAATACATATAGTAATAAAACAGTTAATCATAGAGGTGTTATCTTAAATAAAAATGTCTATGAACCATGAAAGGAAAAAATATAAATAAAAAGTTTAATAACTCTTCAGATATAATTAAAATAATAACAATGAAACTTACAATATTTGGGAAATATAATTTTCAATGCATATATTTAATTATGTCCAGAATATAGAAGTTCTAGAGTCAAAACACATATATGTCTTGAAGTCATAATTATATTCATATTTTCCAAGACTTTTATGCATTTTCTTATGTATTTGTATGTTCTTCTAACCCCATATAAAAGTCCACTAATGCTAATGTATAGTTTATTTAAATGAAATGAACATTTTGTAAACATGTAAGGTATTTTTATAAATAATAGATTAGTGCTAACTCTCAAAAGATCTCCAAGACTCTTTTCCTGAACTCAAAAAATATCTATGTTAATGACTGTATTCATTTGTAGTTTTATTTTATATTTCATGCTTGCATGTATAAGGTGTATAATTTTGATGCCTAGGAATTATGCATATTAAGTATAAATTACATTTTGTAGATTTTAAAAATATGCTAGTTTTTACCTTTTTTTAATTTTTTTAGTGCTTTAACCTTTCAGTTTGTTCTTTCAGTCACTAAAGTTTCCATGAACACATTACTGTGATTGCCACTGCCTGGAAAATAATTTCCTACTCAATTGTGGACAACCCAGGTAGTCACTTAGCATTTACTGTGTTTCTTAGAACATGCACATGATTTCTCTTAAAACAAAATCTTCAGAGTTTACATTTTGAAGTTGACAATTAAGTCTAATACATAGGCCATTTAAGAACTGAAATATTGTATTTATCTAGATTCTTATCAATATTTTTAATTAAATATTTTCTATTCATCCTTTTATAAAAACCTTATGGGAGTTTTGGGTCACTTCTGTGCTTCCATGTAGTATACAACAACTTTACTTGTATTTTAATCTTGAGTGCCAAATATTTGTATACCATAAGTAATAATTCAAATATATACTCCCAAATTTAATAGATACATTATATTTTCTCATTGCTGAGCTATCAATGTAAATACAGTATTTTTATAATTGCACCAATTATTGACATTGTAATATAATTACATAATTTCTCCATTTCCTTTCCTCCCTTTAAACCATTTTATATATCTTTACTTCCTCTCTTTTAAACTCATGGCCTCTATTTTTCATTAATTGTTGTTACATGCATGTATGTATATACCTATTCACATACACAGATACATTTGTATATGCATGAGTATATACATTTATTCTTTAATATTGCCTGCTCAGTTTGTAAATTGTTGCTTGTATAAGTATTTTCAGGGATGATCATTTGATTTAGGAAAACCAGTTGGTGTGTTCTTTTGGGAGGAATTTTATTTCCCCCTCACACAGACCTCCTTAGTTACCTGCAGTCCTTTGTTTAGAGTTAAGGCTTCATGATCTTTCTACCATCCACTTTAGAATATATTTCATTACTGACCTTGTAAAGTTCATGATATACAAATGTTGGTGAGACTTGATGGACACAGCTTCTACCACTACTAAGAATCACTGTCACACATTAAACTTTCTGATCCTCTGGCGTAGAATCATTTTGAACCTTCTCCTGGAATGATGCCTGAGCCTGGAGTGGGGAAGCTGTTATATATAGTATCTGAGCTAGAAATAATAATATTAATACTTTCACTTGGGAAACATACACATGATAAAAGGGAAATATTGTTTCATCTCATTAATTTTGATAAATTAATTCAAATTAATTCTGAATCTTTTTAATCAGAAATCAATGATGTGTCAGTTATTACTTTTAGCAATCATGAAGTTTTCTCTTACTTGTTGTTTCAATTTGACTGTTTCAAAACAATAAACTGTCGCCAAAACAGTGAAAGCAAAGGGCAGTGAAGAGTCTGAAAGGAAAAAAATACCTCTGTTCCCAGATTCTGATGTGCTCAGTTTCTTCACTATGCACATATTCTTGGAAGCTAAATCATACAGCAATCAAGCATTCTACCTAGCATGAACATGCTCATAGTGCTAATATCCAGAACATCACACCACTGGGCCACAGTGGGGAAATATGATAGGGATTACTAACAGGAAGTCCTCAATTTTTTTTTAAATCTAAAATAACAAATTCAAAGTAATATTCACATTTCTATGGAGATTATAAAGATTAATTTGAGCCATAAAATATTAAATAATTAGGCAAATCAATATCCATTTCATGTTTCTTTTATTCCCAGGTATAGTTAGTGAATAAGTCAAATGGACCTTAGAGGAAAACAATGGGCTAAATAAGATTTTATACCTCTATAATCACATTTATGGTTATTTTTAAAAACTACACTCTTTATGGAAAAATATTAAGACAGACATTTTTACTTGATGTATAGCTTTTGACTGAGATAATTAAATTTCCTCTGCACTAAGTTTCAAGCTCCATCAAAAGCAGTTATATATTATTCTAACAGGATCTGTTACACAAAAAGTAATGTGTACTTGAGATGTTTTAGGAACATATACATGAATGAGAGACAGAGTTCAATCTTTTTAAAATGTAGGACTCAGTGGCCTGGAGCATGTTAAAATACCATGTTCAAGTTGAAAGAGAGACTGCTATAAATTATACTACATTCTTTCAAAATGACAGGATTAAAAACACATGAAACTGAAGAAGAACGAAGACCAAAGTGTGGACACTTTACCCCTTCTTAGAATTAGGAACAAAACACCCATAGAAGGAGTTACAGAGACAAAGTTTGGAGCTGAAAGGAAAGGATGGACCATCTAGAGACTGCCATCCCCAGGGATCCATCCCATAATCAGCCTCCAAACGCTGACACCATTGCATACACTAGCAAGATTTTGCTGAAAGGACCCTGATATAGCTTTGTGTGTGTGTGTGTGAGGCTATTCTTGGGCCTAGCAAACACAGAATTGGATGCTCACAGACAGCTATTGGATGGAACACAGCACCCCCAATGGAGGAGCTAGAGAAAGTGCCCAAAGAGCTAAAGGGATCTGCAACCCTATAGGTGGAACAACAATATGAACTAACCAGTAGCCCTCCCCGACCCCTCGAGCTCATGTCTCTAGCTGCATATATATCAGAAGATGGCCTAGTGGGCCATCAATGGAAAGAGAGGCCCATTGGTCTTTCAAGCTATATGCCTAAGTATAGGGGAACACGAGGGCCAAGAAGTTGGGGGGGGGGCAGCAGAGTGTGGGGGAGGGCATGGGGACTTTTGGGATAGCATTGGAAATGTAAATGAAGAAAATACCTAATTAAAAAAAAGAGAGAGTTTATGTGAATACAGAGGCAAAATATAGCAAAAAGCCTTCCTAAAGATTTAACTTTTTTTGTGACAAAAGCAATCTGCAGTACATTATGAATAATGTAAGCTCTTACACTACTTGGAAATTAATAGACACAGTATATATTGACCTGTGAAGTATACATGTGCCTGAAAAAACAGTGGAGCCTCAGACTGACACCATAGTTGAGGGGCTAGTTATCACAAAATGAAATTGACTTAGTAACAGACCTGCTGTGTCAATTTATTAAAATGAGTTTTAAATCACATAATTATACATATAAATATTTTACATGAAGTGACTATTCCAAAAGTCTATACCTCCTAATTTATTTTATATTAAAATATAGAAAATTTCCTTTCCAATTTTATTACTTAGGAGCAGAATGCTCTCTGTGAAGATGAAAAATTTGAGAACAATAAAGACTACAATGACAGAAGCAGACAGCAACATTCCAGTATGCCAAACTTTCTATTATCTCTAAATAAATAAGAATAAAATTAGCACGTCCCAAGAGTTTTGAGATAGCAGCAATAATTAACTGACCATTCTACACCAATATAGTATTGAAATAAAAATGTGCTATAAATTAAAGCAAAGATGTAATACAATGATAAGTCCAATGACTTTCATGATATGTCCATTCATTTTTATAAAAATTGGTTATTCATTGTTTATCTCTTAGTTCAAATGTATGTAGGAAAGACTGTATGGAATCTGCATAAAAAATAAATATTCCAGTTACTTATCTCCAGTAGTATCCCCTAGTCTACTGTTTCGATAATTGTGACTGTGCAAGTTCAGCTGTGTTCCACAAACAGTAAGTGGAAAATTCTAAAAATTAATAATCCACTGGTTTTAAATTTCAATCTATATTGAATAGTATGCTAAAATTTTATTTTTTCTGTTTATTTTATTTTGGGTAATAAATCATCTAGCTTGGGTTAGTTCTGTGTCTCTTACAAAATATTTTGATGTACAAGTTAAGACAGGAAACTGTAGCGAAAATTGTAATTCAGCCCCATGGCTGCCTTCTGGCCAGATCCTAGAAACCTAGAAGTATCTTTAGATGTATTCCCTTGCCAGTGCAGTCAGATTGCTGGATTAAAATTCTTCTATATCTTTCTCCTTTTTGCTTAAGCTAAAATTCTCACACAGTTTATTACAATGTGAAATTGAGGCAACTTATGAGAACATCAGAGAGAGGGAGAGAGAGAGAGAGAGAGAGAGAGAGAGAGAGAGAGAGAGAGAGAGAGAGAACCAGGGAATGAGAAGAAGCCAGAAGAATAGTTTGCCAGAGCTAGTTTGAGACCAAGCCGAGCATTTTAGTCAGAATCTGACAGAAGCCATTTTGAATCAGTCAGCTAAGAGGGGAGTTTCATCCAGAATAGCTAAGTTGAACCAGCCAGCCAGCCATGGTTGAGAAAGGGCTAGAAAGTATAAGTTAATTCAGAAGTAAACCCCAAGACAACAATTAATTCTGATGAATAAAATTTTCATTTATAGTAAACGTTATTTTGACTTATAATTTTAGAGGCCTGCAGCTCAGGACCAGGAAAGGTAGGGCAGAATGGTTCAGTCAATGGAAGTACACCATGTGGGAAGAACTTGTTCTTTGGTAACAGATTAGGAAGCCAAGAGAACAGGCAGAACTAGAGCTGTGCTTAGCATTTGAAGGTCCACTACTATGGACCTGCTTCTGACATAAAGGAGTCACTTTCAAAAGATCAGCAATCTTAAATTTAGTGTTCCAACCTGGACAGCAAGTGTTCAAAATATGAACTACTAGGAGACATTTTATATTCAGAGCATAATAGCACATATTTATAGAAAATCTCACTCTGACTACATGCTTTTTACTTAGTAACTATCTCACTTACTGGAAAAAGTAATGTGTTAGTACTCTGTTGTGTGTCTAGTAATCTTTACTAAGGCAGTGTATATGAAAGTGATCCTGGCTGGGACCCAGCTGAGAGTGTTCTGCACAGGCCCCAGACATCTGGACACTTTCCAGGCCAGGGGAGGGGGGTCTGCTTGGCCCGTGAGCACTTTGCCTGAGCATCAGCAACTGACATCTTGGTTCCAGGACCCTGCTGAGAATATTCTGCACAGGCCCCAGACATCCTTCCACTTTCCAGGCCAGGGGAGGGGGGTCTATCCAGCCTGGGAGCGTTTTGCCTGAGCATCAGCAGCTTACATCTTGGATCCAGGACCCAGCCGAAGTATTCTGCACAGGCCCCAGACATCCAGCCACTTTCCCGGCCAGAGGAAAGGGGTCAGCCCAGCCCATGAGCTCTTTGCCTGAACATCGGCAGCAGAAATCTTGGTTCCCGGACCCCGTGAGTGTATTCTGCACAGCTCTAGAGATTACCAGATGGCAAAAGGCAAATATAAGAATCCTATTAACAGAAATCAAGACCACTGACCATCATCAGAACCCAGCACTCCCACCCCACCTAGTCCTGGGCACCCTAACACAACCAAAAAGCTAGACCCGGATTTAAAAGCATATCTCATGATGATGGTAGAGGACATCAAGAAGGATTTTAATAACTCAAAGAAATACAGGAGAACAATGCTAAAGAGTTACAAATCCTTACAGAAAAACAGGAAAACACAACCAAAGAGGTGATGGAATTGAACAAAACCATACAAGACCTAAAAAAGGAAGTAGACACAATAAAAAAAAAAAAAAAAAAAAAGTGAGGCGACACTGGAGATAGAAAGCCTAGAAAAGAAATCTGGAACCATAGAAGCGAGCATCAGCAACAGAATACAAGAGATGAAAGAAAGAATCTCAGGTGCAGAAGATTCCATAGAGAACATTGGCACAACAATCAAAGAAAATACAAAATGAAAAAAGATCCTAACTCAAAACATCCAGGAAATACAGGACAAAATGAGAAGACCAAAACTACTGATAATAGGAGTTGATGAGAATGAAGATTTTCAACATAAAGGGACAGCAAACATCTTCAACAAAATTATAGAAGAAAACTTCCCAAACCTAAAGAAAGAGATGCCCATGAACATACAAGAAGCCTACAGAACTCCAAATAAACTGGACCAGAAAAGAAATTCCTCCCGACACATAATAATCAGAACAACAAATGCACTAAATAAAGATAGAATATTAAAAGAAGTAAGGGAGAAAGTCAAGTAACATATAAACGCAGGCCTATCAGAATTACACCAGACTTTTCACAAGAGACTAGGAAAGCCAGATGAGCCTGGACAGATGTTATACAGACACTAAGAGAACAAAAATGCCAGCCCAGGCTACTATACCTGGCCAAACTCTCAATTACCATAGATGGAGAAACCAAAGTATTCCATGACAAAACCAAATTCACACATTATCTTTCCAGGAATCCAGCCCTTCGAAGGATAATAACAGAAAAAAAAAAACCAATATAAGGATGGAAATCACACCCTAGAAAAAGCAAGAAAGTAATCCCTCAAAAACCAAAAAGAAGACAGCCACAAGACAGAATGCCAACTCTAACAACAAAAATAAAAGGAAGCAACAACCACTTTTCCTTAATATCTCTTAATATCAATGGGCTCAATTCCCCAATAAAAAGACATAGAATAACAGACTGGCTACACAAACAGGACCCAACATTCTGCTGCTTACAGGAAACCTATCTCAGGGAAAAAGACAGACACTACCTCAGAGTGAAAGGCTGGAAATCTATTTTCCAAGCAAATGTTCTGAAGAAACAACCTGGAGTAGCCATTTTAATATCTAATAAAATCAACTTCCAACCCAAAGTTATCAAAAATACAAGGAGGGACACTTCATACTCATCAAAGTTAAAAATCACCAAGAGGTACTCTCAATTATGAATATCTATGTTCCAAATGCAAGGGCAGCCACATTCATTAAAGAAACTTTAGTAAAGCTCAAAGCACACATTGCACCTCACACAATATATAGTGGGAGACTTCAACACACCACTTTCATCAATGGACAGATCGTGGAAACAGAAACTAAACAGGGACACAGTGAAAGTAACAGAAGTTATGAAACAAATTGACTTAACAGATATCTACAGAACATTTTCCCCTAAAACAAAAGGATATACCTTCTTCTCAGCACCTCACAGGACCTTCTCCAAAATTGACCATATAATAGGTCACAAAACAGGCCTCAACAGATACAAAAATATTTAAATTGTCTCATGCATCCTATCAGACCACCATGAACTATGGCTGATCTTCAATAACAACATAAATAATGGAAAGCCAACATTCACGTGGAGACTGAACAACACTCTTCTCAATGATACCTTGGTCAAGGAAGGAATAAAGAAAGAAATTAAAGACTTTTTAGAGTTTAATGAAAAGGAAGCCACAACATACCCAAACCTATGGGACACAATGAAAGCATTTCTAAGAGGGAAACTCATAGCTCTGAGTTCCTCCAAAAAGAAACTGGAGAAAGCACACATTAGCAGCTTAACAACACATCTAAAAGCTCTAGAAAAAAAGGAAGAAAATTCACCCGAGAGGAGTAGACAGCAGGAAATAATCAAACTCAGGGGTGAAAGCAACCAAGTGGAAACAAGAAGAACAATTCAAAGAATTAACCAAACTTGGAGTTGTCTCTTTGAGAAAATCAACAAGATAGATAAACCCTTAGCTAGACTCACTAGAGGGCACAGGGACAACATCCTAATTAACAAAATCAGAAATGAAAAGGGAGACATAAGAACAGATCCTGAAGAAATCCAAAACACCATCAGATCCTTCTACAAAAGGCTATACACACGAAAACTGGAAAACCTGGACGAAAAGAACAAATTTCTAGAGAGATACCAGGTACCAAAGTTAAATCAGGATCAAGTTAATGATTTAAACAGTCCCATATCCCCTAAAGAAATAGAAGCAGTCATTAATAGTCTCCCAGCCAAAAAAAGCCCAGGACAAGATGGGTTTAGTACAGAGTTCTACCAGACCTTCAAAGTAGATCTAATTCCAGTTCTGCACAAGCTATTCCACAAAATAGAAATAGAAGGAACTCTACACAACTCTTTCTATGAAGCCACAATTACTCTGATACCTAAATCACAGAAAGGTCCAACAAAGATAGAAGACTTCAGACCAATTTCGCTTAAGAATATAGATGCAAAAATCCTCAATAAAATTCTCACTAACTGAATCCAAGAACACATCAAAACAATCATCCATCCTGACCAAGTAGGTTTCATCCCAGGGATGCAAGGATGGTTCAATATATAGAAATCCATCAACGTAATACAGTATATAAACAAAATCTAAGAAAAAAACACATGATCATCTCCTTAGATGCAGAAAAAGCATTTGACAAACTCCAACACCCATTCATGATAAAAGTCTTGGAAAGATCAGGAATTCAAGGCCCATACCAAACCATGATAAAAGCAATCTACAGCGAACCAGTAGCTAACATCAAAGTAAATGTTGAGAAGTTTGAAGCAATCCCACTAAAATCAGGGACTAGACAAGGCTGTCCACTCTCTCCATACCTACTCAACATTGTACTTGAAGTCCTAGTCAGAGCAATTCGACAACAAAAGGAGATTAAGGGAATACAAATTGGAAAAGATGAAGTCAAAATATCACTTTTTGCAGATGATATGATAGTATATATAAGTGACCCTAAAAATTCCACCAGAGAACTCCTAAACCTGATAAAGAGCTTCGGTGAAGTAGCTGGATATAAAATTAACTCAAACAAGTCAATGGCCTTTCTCCACACAAAGAATAAACAGGCTGAGAAAGAAATTAGGGAAACAACACCCTTCTCAATAGTCACAAATAATCTAAAATATCTTGGCGTGACTCTAACTAAGGAAGTGAAAGATCTGTATGATAAAAATTTCAAGTGTCTGAAGAAAGAAATTAAAGAAGATCTCAGAAGATGGTAAGTTCTCCCATGCTCATGGATTGGCAGGATCAACATTGTAAAAATGGCTATCTTGCCAAAAGCAATCTACAGATTCAATGCAATCCCCATCAAAATTCCAACTCAATTCTTCAACGAAATAGAGCAATCTGCAAATTCATCTGGAATAACAAAAAACCTAGGATAGCAAAAACTCTTCTCAAGGATAAAAGAACCTCTGGTGGAATCACCATGCCTGACCTAAAGCTTTACTACAGAGCAATTGTGATAAAAACTGCATGGTACTGGTATAGTGACAGACAAGTAGACCAATGGAATAGAATTGAAGACCCAGAAATTAACCCACCACCTATGGTCACTTGATCTTCGGCATGGAGCTAAAATCATCCAGTGGAAGAAAGACAGCATTTTCAACAAATGGTGCTGGCACAACTGGTTGTTATCATGTAGAAGAATGCGAATCGATCCATTCCTATCTCCTCGTACTAAGGTCAAATCTAAGTGGATCAAGGAACTTCACATAAAACCAGAGACACTGAAACTTATAGAGGAGAAAGTAGGGAAAAGCCTTGAAGATATGGGTACAGGGGAAAAATTCCTGAATAGAACAGCCATGGCTTGCTCTGTAAGATCGAGAATTGACAAATGGGACCTCATGAAACTGCAAAGCTTCTGCAAGGCAAAAGACACCATCAATAAGACAAAAAGACCACCAACAGATTGGGAAAGGATCTTTACCTATCTTAAATCAGATAGGGGACTAATATCCAATATATATAAAGAACTCAAGAAGGTGGACTCCAGAAAATCAAATAACCCCATTAAAAATGGGGCTCAGAACTGAACAAAGAATTCTCACCTGAGGAATACGGAATGGCAGAGAAGCACCTGAAAAAATGTTCAACATCCTTAATCATCAGGGAAATGCAAATCAAAACAACCCTGAGATTCCACCTCACACCAGTTAGAATGGCTATGATGAAAAATTCAGGTGACAGCAGATGCTGGCAAGGATGTCGAGAAAGAGGAACACTCCTCCATTGTTGGCAGGATTGCAAGCTTGTACAACCACTCTGGAAATCAGTCTGGCAGTTCCTTAGAAAATTGGACATAGTAGAGGATCCAGCAATACCTCTCCTGGGCATATATCCAGAAGATGTTCCAACCGGTAAGAAGGACACATGCTTCACTATGTTCATAGGAGTCTTATTTATAATAGCCAGAAGCTGGAAAGAACCCAGATGCCCCTCACGGAGGAATGGATACAGAAAATGTGGGACATTTACACAATGGAGTACTACACAGCTATTAAAAAGATTGAATTTATGAAATTTCTAGGCAAATGGATGGACCTGGAGGGCATCATCCTGAGTGAGGTAACACAATCACAAAGGAACTCACACAATATGTACTCACTGATAAGTGGATATTAGCCCAAAACTTAGGATACCCAAGATATAAGATACAATTTGCTAATAGTATGAAACTCAAGAAGAATGAAGACCAAAGTGTGGCCACTGTGCCCCTTTTTAGAATTGGGAACAAAACACCCATGGAAGGATCAGCTAGTGGAAGGATCACCGGGCTCCCAATGGAGGAGCTAGAGAAAGTACCCTAGGAGCTAAAGGGATCTGCAACCCTATAGGTGGAATAACATTATGAACTAACCAGTACCCCGGAGCTCTTGACTCTAGCTGCATATCTATCAAAAGATGGCCTAGTTGGCCATCACTTTAAAGAGAGGCCCATTGGACACACAAACTTTATATGCCCCAGTACAGGGGAACGCCAGAGCCAAAAAAATGGGAAATGGTGGATAGGGAAGTGGGGGGGAGGGTATGGGGGACTTTTGGCATAGCATTGGAAATGTAATTTAGGAAAATATGTAATAAAAATATATTAAAAATTAAAAAAAAGAAGTGATCCTGGAAATAAGTATATAGTAAGCAGATAATATAGAATCATTCTGTATGTAAGTAAAATGTCCCAAATTATGAATTTAATATGTAAATGAAATTTTTGTATTAAGATTGCTAATGTCCATGGCAAATTATTAGTGTTAATCTATTAATTTATATATTTATATATGTGTGTGTATATTTTTGCACATGATCAAGCTTATTCTAGGATGTACTAGATTTTGAGATGTGTCCTTTGTTCAAAGAGGAAACTACTATATTGCATTTATGTCCATTTTACCAGTTTTACTGTTCTAAGAAGATGTGTATGTCCCTTAAAACCTTGTCTATACTTTTTCCAGTTAGCAGCAATCTTGTTCAGTAAAGGATACTAGAAAATGGAAATAGCAATGGCAATTACTCCCAGTTCCAGTGTGTTCACAGTGTGTGGCTCCCGCACAGTACACAATTTTCTTTAGATTCTGGCTCCTAAGGATCTCCAGGTTTCAGTACCAAGCTCCAACTGTGCAGGGAAGCCTGAAGGACTAAACCAGCAGTTTTTCCTGGAGTCTCTTCAAGCCTAGGTTGTATTTGTGAAGGTGTGCCTGTGCTTTGTGAAATGCTAACTTTTTCTCTATGCCAACACCTGGTGTTTCTATGATCAGCACGATAAAGTCAGCAGCTCCCATCCACAACTTTCTCGAGAAGGTCTATAATAATGTGCCTCTGAAGAGCCATTACCCAAATGCAGCTTCTCTCACAAAGCTTGCCAGGTTCAAAGGAGACAAATGCCAAGTTGTCTCAGATTACACCACAGTGGCTTGATAAACAGTGACGTGAGCAGAGATGATTATCTGCTGAAATTCTCTTTAGAACCAATCTTGTTATTAATACAGTTTTAATTTTCCCTTTATTTCATACCCAATTTCTGATCATTATAATCTTGTATAACTACATACACACACAAACCCAAACACACACACACACACACAAACACACACACACAGAGAGAGAGAGAGAGAGAGAGAGAGAGAGAGAGAGAGAGAGAGAGAGAGAGAGAGAGAGAGAGAGAAACACACAAACCATCCCATGCACACATTTTCTATCTGTGTTGTTAGTAGGGTTTTTGTTTGTTTGTTTGTTTGTTTTTACTTTTTTTGTTAGGACACACAGCTTCTGTTTATTTGTTAGATTGACTTTTTATATATGGGTTAAAGTCTATTCATATGTAAACATTATCTTTCTTTTATTGAAGATAGAGGGTTTTTTTTTCATGAAATATATACTGATTTTGCTGCTCCAGTGCCTCTGAAATTTCTCCACGTTGTCTCACCCTTCCTGCTTCTCATGAGAGCATCTAAGTAATGTTAATAAAAGAGAGAAAAAGAAATTTAAAAAAAAAACACACTAGAATAGAGCAAACAAACAGAAAAAAAATCAAATGAAAACCATGAGATATAAATGTAGACATTGTTACATATGTATTTGTACCTTATTATAGCTTTATTTTAAATTTATGATACATATTTCCATATCAAACAGCATTAATTATATTATGTATAGTGTATAAAACCTTTCTGGTATGTAAGCTGAACATCAGAGATTTTAACTAATTTTTGCATGTATATATTATTATTTTCCTTTCTCTTCTAATCATATTTGCTTTGTTTCTGTGTTCTTCCTTTATGAATTCATGATTACTAGTCTTTATCTGCAACTGGAGTCTGCTACCGCTTTGCCTTAAGTCTCATCTAATCCAAAATATTTGTGACAAACCATGATCTATATTTCTACATGGAGTTTATAAACCAGCATGCTATCATCCCTCAACCTGTAAAAATAATTTCTTTATTCTTCAACATTCTATGAAATTCTGAAAGACACAGAAATCCCCAATGTCTAATTTCGCTCTGTGGTCCTGCAAGAGAAATATGACTCTGGATGAAGAAAATTCTGCATGCATACCCTTGAAAGGTCTTCTAAAATCAACTTTCCTTATGTTTTCACCCTGAGTAAATGTATATCTAAAGTGTACAGATAATAATTCTTTGAGCCTGGTGGTGGTGGCACACGTGTTTAATCCCAGCACTTTGGAGACAGAGGCAGGTAGATTTTTGAGTTCGATGCCAGCCTGGTCTACAGAGTGAGTTCCAAGTCAGCAAGAGCTGCACAGAGAAACCCTGTCTCAAAAAAACAAACAAACAAAACAACAACAACAAAAAAACAAACAAACAAAATCTTTGAAACACCCGGTAATTTGCTAAGCTATCTTTCCTTTGTAATTAAAGACATCTGCACATGTTCATACATGCATGCAAGTATGTGTGTATACACACACGCACATATACACACACGCGTGCTCACACACAGACATGCACATATACGTACATATTTGTATACGTGTGTGTATGTGTGTGTGTGTGTGTGTGCCCGCGCGCGCGTGTGTGTATACACAGAAGTATAGGAAGATGAACATTATAAGAGTTTGTCATCTAATAAAAGTTTAAGAATATCACATGGAAAATGCTATAGAAAATACAAGGTAAAATGTGTTGATAATTCTCATGAAATTGACAGGGCTAAAATGTTTGAATATAGATCCTTTTGTTCTTATTATTAATTTGGCACTAATTCCAATTTTGTATTTTATTGGTAACTGCAATATTCAAAGGCATTGTAGAATAACAGAAAGATATGCTATATAATCTGAGAGGAAAACGTCTTTGTTTTTGTTAGCTTTATTATGTTCTTTCTAAAATAAATTATGTTATTCTCTGCCAGGCTATTTTTTTTATATGCAAGGACATCTGGATAATTTATCTAGAAGAAAAATTAGAGGCTAAATGAGCCATGGAGCATGTTTATTCCTTTTACATTATAAGAAATCATGGAGGGAGGGCTTTGTGCGCAGATTCAGCAGTGAAGCCTGAGTCGTGACACTCAACTACTCTTTTACTATTCATATTTGGTTCCTCCCACGATTTCAGTATTTCTGACATAGGGCACCACTATGCAGAAATGTTTTTCATGCAAGAGTTCAAAGCAAAACATCAGAATTAATATTACAGTTAAGGAATATAAACTAAATACTTTCCTTGGGAAACCTGACATCTCTGAAGCTAAGATGCAGTTTTTCCTATCCTTTGAGGACCTGGTGTTTGAGGAAAGGCATTTGAAACATATTCTTTCTCACTGATATAAACTTGCCAAATTCAAATATTAAACATCAAGAAAAATATGAAGCAAGTATTAAACATTCCATGTTATGAATACATAGAATGCATTTATACATTGTATTTAGGGCTGGGTCCTCACAGTTAACCGTTTCTGTGAAAACTATATTAGTTATTTGATATGTTCTTTAAGTTAAAAAAAGTCTTAATTCTGATTTCTTTGTAAGTAAAGACACAATTTGCTATCAAATATTATTTCTTAACTAACGTAAGAAATCCATTTTAACAGCAGAAAGAGAATTTGGTAAATATTATAAGAATGAATAATAATCAATCCATATTGCTATGGCTATCATTATTTTATTTAGCATAAAATAATTTGTTACTCAGTTCAAAGCTTATAGGGGAAGAAATTGTCATGTTTGTCAGTGAGAATGTTGCCTTTAGTCAAGAACATTTATTCAGAACAAAATTGAACATATTCAGAATATAATTGGTGAGAGGGTGGATGAGAGCACTTGATGCGCAAGGAGAAGCACCTGCATTTATTCCTCAGACAACAGGTAAAAGCAAGGCTTGGGATATATGCCTCTCATTCCTTTTCTGAAGGTGAAGGAAGGAAACAGAGCTCATCTCATGGGTTAAGGTAGAGAGGGAAAGAGCAGATTTACTGATGTTTTCTTCTTGCACAGTTGCAGATATGTGTGTACATACAATAGGCAAACCCGACATATACACACATATACACACATATGCACACAAACATACATATACACACAGAGAAAAATACAAAATAATGTATATTTATAATTAATATCTGACTATATTGAAAGAGCTGTACAGAGCAGTGACTGAAATCCACAGTATTCTTTTTTTTTTCAATTTTTATTAGATACTTTCTTCATTTAAATTTCAAATGCTATCCCAAGAGTCCCCTATACCCTCCCCTCTGCCTTGCTCCCCTACCCACCTATTTCTACTTCTTGGCCCTGGCGTTCCCTTGTACTGGGGCATATAAAGTTTGCAAGAGCAAGGGGACTCTCTTCCCAATGATGGCTGACTAGGCCATCCTCTGCTACATATGGAACTAGAGACATGGGTTCTGGGAGTACTAGTTAGTTCATATTGTTGTTCCACCTATAGAGTTGTAGACTCCTTCAGCTCCTTGGATTCTTTATCTAGCTTCCCCTTTAGGGGTTCTGTGTTCCAACCAATATATGACTGTGAGCATCCACTTCTGTATTTGCGAGGCACTGGCATAGCCTCACATGAGACAGCTATATCAGGGTCCTTTCAGGAAAATCTTGCTGGCATGTGCAATAGTGTCTGCGTTTGGTGGCTGATTATGGAATGGGTCCCCGGGTGGGGTAGTATCTGGATGGTCCATCCGTTCTTCTTAGCTCCAAACTTTGTCTCTGTGACTCCTTCAATGGGTATTTTGTTCCCTATTCTAAGGAGGAATGAAGTATCTACGTGTAAAAATAACCCCATTAAAAAATAGGGTACAGAGCTAAACAGAATTCTCAACTGAGGAATACTGAAGGGCTGAGAAGCACTTGAAAAAATGTTCAACATCCTTAATCATCAGGGAAATGCAAATCAAAACAACACTGAGATTCCACCTCACACCAGTCAGAATGGCTAAGATCAAAAATTCAGGTGACAGCAGATGCTGGCAAGGATATGGAGAAATAGGAACACTGCTCCACTGCTTGTGGGATTGCAGGCTTGTACAACCACTCTTTAAATCAGTCTGGTGGTTACTCAGAAAATTGAACATAGTACTGGAAGATCCAGCAATTCCTCTCCTGGGCAAATACCCAGAAGATTTTCCAACTGGTAAGAAGGACACATGCTCCACTTTGTTCATAGTGGCCTTATTTATAATAGCCAGAAGCTGGAAAGAACCCAGATGTCCCTCAACAGAGGAATGGATACAGAAAATGTGGTACATTTACACAATGGAGTACTACTCAGCTATTAAAAGGATGGAATTTATGAAATTCCTAGGCATCTGGAGGATATCATCCTAGTGAGGTAACCCAATCACAAAAGAAGTCACTTGATATGCACTCACTGATAAGAGGATATTAACCCAGGAACTTAGAATACCCAAGATACAATTTGCAAAACAAAAGAAAAAAGAAGGAAGACCAATGTGTGGATACTTCACAATGTTCTTAAGTTCTTATGTACTTCCTGATTGCTCTTGAAGTGAAGCCTTGGGTGCTGTGTTCCCTTCGAAGGAACACTAGAGACAGCAGAAGGCTCAATGTTGGTGGTACTGGAGAACTGAATCCAGGAGTATAAATGGACTGCCTAATCATTCTTCTATTGTATAGCCCCTGTCTGTCGATCTGTCTGACTGACTTTTCTTTTCTTTTTTCCTCTGTTTATCATGTCTATGAAATATATTGAATGCATTATCTAGGAGTTTCTTCTGCAGAGTATCAGTTCTTTTTATTTTTTTTTATTTTTTTTTAATTTTTTATATTTTTTATTACATATTTTCCTCAATTACATTTCCAATGCTATCCCAAAAGTCCCCCATAGCGCCCCCCCCCCCCACATCCCTACCCACCCATTCCCATTCTTTTGGCCCTGGCATTCCCCTATATTGGGGCATATAAAGTTTGCAAGTCCAATGGGCCTCTCTTTCCATTGATGGCCGACTAGGCCATCTTTCGATACATATGCAGCTAGAGACAAGAGCTCCAGGGTACTGGTTAGTTCAACATGTTGTTCCAACTATAGGGTTGCAGATCCCTTTAGCTCCTTGGGTACTTTCTCTAGCTTCTCCTATGGGAGCCCTGTGATACATCCAATAGCTGACTGTGAGCATCCACTCCTGTGTTTGTTAGGCCCCTGCATAGTCTCAAAAGAGACAGCTATATTTGGGTCCTTTCAGCAAAATCTTGCTAGTGTATGCAATGGTGTCCGCATTTAGAAACTGATTATGGGATGGATCCCTGGATAGGGCAGTCTCTAGATGGTCCATCCTTTCATCACAGCTCCAAACTTTGTCTCTGTAACTCCTTCCATGGGTGTTTTGTTCACAATTCTAAGAAGGGGCACAGTGTCCACATTTTGGTCTTCATTCTTCTTGAGTTTCATGCGTTTAGCAAATTGTATCTTATATCTTGGGCATCCAAAGTTTTGGGCTAATATCCACTTATCAATGAATACATATTGTGTGAGTTCCTTTGTGATTGTGTTACCTCACTCAAGATGATGCCCTCCAGGTCCACCCATTTGGCTAGGAATTTCATACCCAGAAGATATTCCAACTGGTAAGAAGGACACATGCTCCACTATGTTCATAGTAGCCTTATTTATAATAGCCAGAAGCTGGAAAGAACCCAGATGTCCCTCAACAGAGGAATGGATACAGAAAATGTGGTATATTTACACAATGGAGTACTACTCAGCTATTAAAAGGAATGAATTTATGAAATTCCTAGGCATCTGGAGGATATCATCCTAGTGAAGTAACCCAATCACAAAAGAAGTCACTTGATATACACTCACTGATAAGTGGATATTAACCCAGAAACTTAGAATACCCAAGATATAATTTGCAAAACAAAAGAAAAAAGAAGAAAGACCAATGTGTGGATACTTCACAGTGTTCTTATGTTCTTATATCCTTCCTGATTGCTCTTGAAGTGAAGCCTTGGGTGCTGTGTTCCCTTCAAAGGAACACTAGAGACAGCAGAAGGCTCAATGTTGGTGGTACTGGAGAACTAAATCCAGGAGTATAAATGGACTGCCTAATCTTTCTTCTATTGTATAGCCCCTGTCTGTCGATCTGTCTGACTGACTTTTCGTTTCTTTTTTCCTCTGTTTATCATGTCTATGAAATATATTGAATGCATTATCTAGGAGTTCCTTCTGCAGAGTATCAGTTCTTTTCATTTTTTTATTTTTTTTTTTAATTTTTAAAATTTTTTACTACAACTTTTCCTCAATTACATTTCCAATGCTATCCCAAAAGTCACCTATAGCGCCCCCCCCCACTTCCCTACCCACCCATTCCCATTCTTTTGGCTCTGGCATTCCCCTATATTGGGGCATATAAAGTTTTCAAGTCCAATGGGCCTCTCTTTCCAATGATGGCCAACTAGGCCATCTTTTGATACATATGCAGCTAGAGACAAGAGCTCCAGGGTACTGGTTAGTTCATCATGTTGTTTGAACTATAGGGTTGCAGATCCCTTTAGCTCCTCGGGTACTTTCTCTAGCATCTCCATTGGGAGCCCTGTGATACATCCAATAGCTGACTGTGAGCATCCACTCCTGTGTTTTTTAGGCCCCTGCATAGTCTCACAAGAGACAGCTATATTTGGGTCCTTTCAGCAAAATCTTGCCAGTGTATGCAATGGTGTCCGCATTTAGAAGCTGATTATAGGATGGAACCCTGTATATGGCAGACTCTAGATGGTTTATCCTTTCATCACAGCTCCAAACTTTGTCTCTGTAACTCCTTCCATGGGTGTTTTGTTCCCAATTCTAAGAAGGGGTACAGTGTCCACATTTTGGTCTTCATTCTTCTTGAGTTTCATGCGTTTAGCAAATTGTATCTAATATCTTTGGGCATCCTAAGTTTTGGGCTAATAACCACTTCTCTGTGAATACATATTGTGTGAGTTCCTTTGTGATTGTGTTACCTCACTCAAGATGATGCCCTCCAGGTCCATCCATTTGGCTAGGAATTTCATACCCAGAAGATGTTCCAACTAGTAAGAAGGACACATGCTCCACTATGTTCATAGTAGCCTTATTTATAATAGCCAGAAGTTGGAAAGAACCCAGATGTCCCTCAACAGAGGAATGGATACAGATAATGTGGTACATTTACACAATGGAGTAATACTCAGCTATTAAAAGGAATGAATTTATGAAATTCCTAGGCATCTGGAGGATTACATCCTAGTGAGGTAACCCAATCACAAAAGAAGTCACTTGATATGCAATCACTGATAAGTGGATATTAACCCAGAAACTTAGAATACTATAGATACAATTTGCAAAACAAATGAAAAAAGAAGGAAGACCAATGTGTGGATACTTCACAGTGTTCTTATATTCTTATGTCCTTCCTGATTGCTCTTGAAGTGAAGCCTTGGCTGCTGTGTTCCCTTCGAAGGAACACTAGAGACAGCAGAAGGCCCAATGTTGGTGGTACTAGAGAACTGAATCCAGGAGTATAAATGGACACCTAATCTTTCTTCTATTGTATAGCCCCTGTCTGTTGATCTGTCTGACTGACTTTTCCTTTCTTTTTTCCTCTGTTTATCATGTCTATGAAATATATTGAATGCATTATCTAGGAGTTCCTTCTGCACAGTAACAGTTCTTTTTATTTTTTTTATTTTTTTTACATTTTTAATATATTTTATTACATATTTTTCTCAATTACATTTCCACTGCTATCCCAAAAGTCCCCGATAGTGCCCACCACTTCCCTACCCACCCATTCCCATTCTTTGGCCCTGGCATTCCCCTATATTGGGGCATATAAAGTTTGCAAGTCCAATGGGCCTCTCTTTCCAGTGATGGCCGACTAGGCCATCTTTAGATACATATGCAGCTAGAGACAAGAGCTCCAGGGTACTGGTTAGTTCATCATGTTCTTCCTACTATAGGGTTGCAGATCCCTTTAGCTCCTTGGGTACTTTCTCTAGCTTCTCCATTGGGAGCCCTGTGATACATCCAATAGCTGACTGTGAGCATCCACTCCTGTGTTTGTTAGGCCCCTGCATAGTCTCACAAGAGACAGCTATATTTGGGTCCTTTCAGCAAAATCTTGCTAGGGTATGCAATGGTGTCCGCGTTTTGAAGCTGATTATGGGATGGATCCCTGGATACTGCAGTCTCTAGATGGTCCATCCTTTCATCACAGCTCCAAACTTTGTCTCTGTAACTCCTTCCACGGGTGTTTTTTTCCCAATTCTAAGAAGGGGCATAGTGTCCACATTTTGGTCTTCATTCCTCTTGAGTTTCATGCGTTTAGCAAATTGTATCTTATATCTTGGGCATCTTAAGTTTTGGCCTAATATCCACTTATCAATGAATACATATTGTGTGAGTTCCTTTGTGATTGTGTTACCTCCCTCAAGATGATGCCCTCCAGGTCCATCCATTTGGCTAGGAATTTCATACCCAGAAGATGTTCCAACTGGTAAGAAGGACACATGCTCCACTATGTTCATAGTAGCCTTATTTATAATAGCCAGAAGTTGGAAAGAACCCAGATGTCCCTCAACAGAGGAATGGATACAGAAAATGTGGTACATTTACACAATGGAGTACTACTCAGCTATTAAAAGGAATGAATTTATGAAATTCCTAGGCATCTGGAGGATATCATCCTAGTGAGGTAACCCAATCACAAAAGAAGTCACTTGATATGCACTCACTGATAAGTGGATATTAACACAGAAACATAGAATACCCAAGATACAATTTGCAAAACAAAAGAAAAAAGAAGGAAGACCAATGTGTGGATACTTCAGAGTGTTCTTATGTTCTTATGTCCTTCCTGATTGCTCTTGAAGTGAAGCCTTGGGTGCTGTGTTCCCTTCGAAAGAACACTAGAGACAGCAGAAGGCTCAGTGTTGGTGGTACTGGAGAACTGAATCCATGAGTATAAATGGACTGCCTAATCTTTCTTCTATTGTATAGCCCCTGTCTGTCGATCTGTCTGACTGACTTTTCTTTTATTTTTTCCTCTGTTTATCATGTCTATGAAATATATTGAATGAATTATCTAGGAGTTCCTTCTGCAGAGTATCTGTTCTTTTTATTTTTTTATTTTTTTTAAATTTTTAATATTTTTTATTACATATTTTTCTCAATTACATTTTCAATGCTATCCCAAAAGTCACCCATAGCGCCCCCCACTTCCCTACCCACCCACTCCCATTCTTTTGGCCCTGGCATTCCCCTATATTGGGGCATATAAAGTTTGCAAGTCCAATGGGCCTCTCTTTCCAGTGATGGCCGACTAGGCCATCTTTCGATACATATGCAGCTAGAGACAAGAGCTCCAGGGTACTGGTTAGTTCATCATGTTCTTCCTACTATAGGGTTGCAGATCCCTTTAGCTCCTTGGGTACTTTCTCTAGCTTCTCCATTGGGAGCCCTGTGATACATCCAATAGCTGACTGTGAACATCCACTCCTGTGTTTGTTAGGCCCCTGCATAGTCTCACAAGAGACAGCTATATTTGGGTCCTTTCAGCAAAATCTTGCTAGTGTATGCAATGGTGTCCGCGTTTAGAAGCTGATTATGGGATGGATCCCTGGATACTGCAGTCCCTAGATGGTCCATCCTTTCATCACAGCTCCAAACTTTGTCTCTGTAACTCCTTCCATGGGTGTTTTTTTCCCAATTCTAAGAAGGGGCATAGTGTCCACATTTTGGTCTTCATTCCTCTTGAGTTTCATGCGTTTAGCAAATTGTATCTTATATCTTGGGCATCCTAAGTTTTGGGCTAATATCCACTTATCAATGAATACATATTGTGTGAGTTCCTTTGTGATTGTGTTACCTCCCTCAAGATGATGCCCTCCAGGTCCATCCATTTGGCTAGGAATTTCATACCCAGAAGATGTTCCAACTGGTAAGAAGGACACATGCTCCACTATGTTCATAGTAGCCTTATTTATAATAGCCAGAAGTTGGAAAGAACCCAGATGTCCCTCAACAGAGGAATGGATACAGAAAATGTGGTACATTTACACAATGGAGTACTACTCAGCTATTAAAAGGAATGAATTTATGAAATTCCTAGGCATCTGGAGGATATCATCCTAGTGAGGTAACCCAATCACAAAAGAAGTCACTTGATATGTACTCACTGATAAGTGGATATTAACCCAGAAACTTAGAATACCCAAGATACAATTTGCAAAACAAAAGAAAAAAGAAGGAAGACCAATGTGTGGATACTTCAGAGTGTTCTTATGTTCTTATGTCCTTCCTGATTGCTCTTGAAGTGAAGCCTTGGGTGCTGTGTTCCCTTCAAAGGAACACTAGAGACAGCAGAAGGCTCAATGTTGGTGGTACTGGAGAACTGAATCCAGGAGTATAAATGGACTGCCTAATCTTTCTTCTATTGTATAGCCCCTGTCTGTTGATCTGTCTGACTGACTTTTCTTTTCTTTTTTCCTCTGTTTATCATGTCTATGAAATATATTGAATGCATTATCTAGGAGTTTCTTCTGCAGAGTATCAGATCTTTTTATTTTTTTATTTTTTTTTAAATTTTTAATATTTTTTATTACATATTTTTCTCAAGTACATTTCCAATGCTATCCCAAAAGTCCCCCATAGCGCCCCCCACTTCCCTACCCACCCATTCCCATTTTTTGGCCCTGGCATTCCCCTATATTGGGGCATATAAAGTTTGCAAGTCCAATGGGCCTCTCTTTCCAGTGATGGCCGACTAGGCCATCTTTGGATACATATGCAGCTAGAGACAAGAGCTCCAGGGTACTTGTTAGTTCATCATGTTGTTCCAACTATAGGGTGCAGATCCCTTTAGCTCCTTGGGTACTTCCTCTAGCTTCTCCATTGGGAGCCCTGTGATACATCCAATAGCTGACTGTGAGCATCCACTCCTGTGTTTGTTAGGCCCCTGCATAGTCTCACAAGAGAGAGCTATATTTGGGTCCTTTTAGCAAAATCTTGCTACTGTATGCAATGGTGTCCGCATTTAGAAGCTGATTATGGGATGGATCCCTGGATATGGCAGTCTCTAGATGGTTCATCCTTTCATCACAGCTCCAAACTTTGTCTCTGTAACTCCTTCCATGGGTGTTTTGTTCACAATTCTAAGGGGCACAGTGTCCACATTTTGGTCTTCATTCTTCTTGAGTTTCATGCGTTTAGCAAATTGTATCTTATATCTTGGGCATCCTAAGTTTTGGGCTAATATCCACTTCTCAGTGAATACATATTGTGTGAGTTCCTTTGTGATTGTGTTACCTCACTCAAGATGATGCCCTCCAGGTCCATCCATTTGGCTAGGAATTTCATACCCAGAAGATGTTCCAACTGGTAAGAAGGACACATGCTCCACTATGTTCATAGTAGCCTTATTTATAATAGCCAGAAGCTGGAAAGAACCCAGATGTCCCTCAACAGAGGAATGGATACAGAAAATGTGGTACATTTACAAAATGGAGTACTACTCAGCTATTAAAAGGAATGAATTTATGAAATTCCTAGGCATCTGGAGGATATCATCCTAGTGAGGTAACCCAATCACAAAAGAAGTCACTTGATATGCACTCACTGATAAGTGGATATTAACCCAGAAACTTAGAATACCCAAGATACAATTTGCAAAACAAAAGAAAAAAGAAGGAAGACCAATGTGTGGATACTTCAGAGTGTTCTTATGTTCTTATGTCCTTCCTGATTGCTCTTGAAGTGAAGCCTTGCATGCTGTCTTCCCTTCGAGGGAACACTAGAGACAGCAGAAGGCTCAATGTTGGTGGTACTGGAGAACTGAATCCATGAGTATAAATGGACTGCCTTATCTTTCTTCTATTGTATAGCCCCTGTCTGTCGATCTGTCTGACTGACTTTTCTTTTCTTTTTTTCTCTCTTTATCATGTTTATGAAATATATTGAATGCATTATCTAGGAGTTCCTTCTCCAGAGTATCAGTTCTCTTTATTACTGGCTAAGCTTGCTGTAGATGTCAGGAGTAGGCTGTTTAATGGATTTAACTAACTTAGAAATCTTCAGACCAAAAGTAAAAGACTGTTTTCACCAATTTTGTTTGATATCTCTGACCTTACCATAATTGACAGTGGTGTGAGATTTTTTTGTTTGTTTGATTGGTTGGTTTTGCATATCCTGTTTTAAAGGCATGTGATTATCAGGTTAAGCCAGACAATGCTTTCCCCAGGTTCTTGGTAATTACAATAAGATTACTTGGTTAGAATACCACAACAGTAAGTCTGTGGTTATTTACTGCATGTAAAGATTCAAGTGGATTAATTAGAATACCAGATGTATTTCTTGTTCATCTGAAGTAAGAGGGTTAGTTAGAGACTATAGTGTATATAATGCCAGATTACATGGTGCATGTGAGTTATGTGGAGCATTTATGTAATCAGTGAAATTGTTTTCTAAAATAGAGGGGAGGCATTGAAAAGAAAACTAGTCTCTCTATTTGATTCATATCTGAGGAGAAGAGAGACATGTATTCAGATTGGTCCATTGTGTCCTAAAACTTCTCTCAATATAATCATATATGGGAGAGATACTTGTGAGTAAGGGAGCAAGGATTAAGAAAGAACATGACAAGAGAGGAATTGGTGTAGGAACCAGGATGCTGTATGAAATGAGTGAGCAGAGGGTGGTGGTAGGTACTGGTGAGATAGGAGGAAGAAATTCTGGGTTGCTTGGAGAAGAGGAAATTGAGGACTATAGGGTAGGGGTTGAGGGACTAAGGGGGGTTAGGATATTGGTAGGCTGAATGCACCTCTTTTCTTGATATCAAGCATAGTGGTTTGAGTATGCTTGATCCATAAGCAGTGGTACTGTTAAGAGGTGTGGCCCTGTTGGATGAAGTGTGTCACTGACTGGGTGGGATTTGGAGATCTCCTACTCCCATTTCAGAAGAGAGCTTCCTCTTAACTAGCTGAAGATGCAAGACTTCTGGCTCTCTTTGGTCAAGATATAGAACTCTCTGCTCCTCCAGCACAATGTCTTCTGGGCACTGTCATGATTCCAGCCATGATGATAATGGACTGAACCTCTTAAACTTTAAGCTAGCTGCAAGTAAATGTTTTCCCTTATAAAAGTTCCCTAGGTCATGGTATCTCTTTATAGCAAAGGCAATTCTAATTAAGACATCAAGTAATAAAAAGCAAGGAAAAAAAGCTGAGGAATTCCTAGAGTTCTGGAATAAGTTTAGTTCTAGGTCCATACAGTGGCTCAGCTGTATAATCCTACTGAGATTGTTGAAGATGCTCTTTTGTTTTTATGTAATGGCTTACGAATATAAAAAATAATATATATATATTATATATATATATATATATATAATAACTAGAATCTAAAAACTACACGTTGTGTTACAGTGGACATGGTTGCATGAACTGATTTTAATCCCCAATAAAAGGATTCTGATTTTTATATCATGAAAATAAGGAAAACAAATAGAAGCCCTTTAAATGTTCTTGACAAATGAAAGAAGCCACTCTGAAACACCTATGCACTGTATGTTTCCAGTTACATAGCTCTCTGGCTAAAGCAAAGCTACTAAAATATTAAAATTAAAAAAAATAATAATAGTTGCTAAGAACTGGGCAACAAAAGCTGTGAAGGTCTTTCAAGGCAGGGAAATGACACTACATGAAATGTAGTGATGGGTAATATTTGCCATTTTTCTTAAGTCACTATTTTGGCTCGTTTTATGTCTACTTGACTCAAGTTATAGTCATCTCAGAAGAGGAATCTCGAATGATAAAATGCCTCCATAATAATGGGCTGCTGACTAACCTGTAGAGCATTCTCTTAATTACTGATAAATCGGGCTATCTCCCAGCCTGTTGTGGGTGAAGTCACCACTGCACTGGGGGCCCCAGATATTATGAAAAACAAAACAAAGCCATAAGAACAAACCACAAAAACATCTGTGCAAGACATGAATATCAAGGCAGTAGTAAACAGAACGTTTCAATGACCTCTGTGTCATCACAGCAATATTAACTCTAAGACAATCCCATTATGTAACACAAAGAATAAACTGTGATGTTTCATATGGATTTGAAGTAGTATTTACATTGCAAATCTAGCTAGGGATCTTTGATTTTTATTCTCTCATACATTACATCCTAACTGTAGGTTCCTCTCTCTCCACACCTCCCAGCACTCCCGTAACTCCCCTTTCTAGTCTACTTCTCCTCTGTGTCCTTCCCTTCCCGACAAAATAAAAAGGAAGAAAAAATTAAGAAAAAAACAGACCTCTTATCAATATCCTCTGAACATGAGCAAAGAAGAAAACAAGATACACTAAAACTAGGCACAAGCTTTCAAATCTCAGCAGGATGTGGTAAACATGTAGAAGCTAAAGGATGCTAAGCACAGGCAAAAGAGTCAGAGACATTGGCATTTCTATGGCTGGGAGTCTCACAGAAACACCAAGCTGCACAAAGAAGTACATATGTATGTACAACAATAATGTACACCAGATGTTACTGTATATCACAAATACTTTCCTTCCTCCCTTCCTTTCTTATTCCTTTCTTTCTTTTCTGCCTGTTACTGTTAATGATGATGATTTAAAATTACTCAGAAGTGTCAGAAGAAAGGAATAGAAATAGACTGGAAAAAAGAAGGGAAGCAAGGAAGAGAGAATGAAGGAAGGATGAAAAAGCATGCCATGAGCCAAAAGAAATAAGGTCCTAATTCATGGAGTGAGGAATCTGGAACTGTGCTATGTCGACTACCATAGCACTAATAGCATGAAGAGAACAGTGATAGAATTTACCTTTCTTTATTATGTTAATGATGAAATGATTATTTAAACTTTGTCAAAATGAACTGTGCTACAATCCTCCCAATAATTGTAAAATGAGAAAACCTTCTCCATGACTGTTGCACCTCTTTAATGAAGATTTCACATTCAGTATAAATCATAACCCAGAAATTTAAAGTATATTTCCTTTTCTCAGTTATGAAATCAAAGAGAAGAAATCAGATAATTTTTCCTTGTTATTCCTAGTTTTATCATTTTACATCTTTGATATGTAACAACCTTTAATCTCTGCAGATGTATTTCACTTAGCAAATGCAGCATGCTTGAAATATGTTTATCCTAGACTCTTATTCAATGACAATATTACTAATCTATGAAAAAGAAATGTTTTACATCTCATAAAGTGTTAAAGTAACATTAAAATAGGAATATTGAAAAATTGAAGCATTTCATACTTAAATTTTCAAATATTTTAAAGTTATATCATGATTTGTAAAATGCTTAACATGTATAAAAGTCTGAATGATGCTGGGCAGTGGTGGCCCATGCCTTTAATCCCAGCACTGGGGAGGCAGAGGTAGGAAGATTTCTGAGTTCAAGGCCAGCTGGTCTACAGAGTGAGTTCCAGGACAGCCAGGATTACACCGAGAAACGCTGTCTTGAAAAAACAAACAAACAAACAAACAAACAAATACAAATCAAACAAACAAACAAATCTAAATGAAAGAAAAATCAAGTGTTCTTTGAGTAATAGCCTATATATAAAAGATGTATTTTATCAGATTTAATTAAACAGAGCACATATGATACAGTCATAGTTAGGTAAAATGATCTAAATCCACTTGATAGTTATCTACAGGATATTTTCACCTTGCTTGCAAATCTCTACCTAGTCATTTATTACCAGATTATTATAGACAAGCTTTTATTTTATTCTCAAACCATTTGCAAACATGACAGGGAAAGGATAAATCTGCTAATAAGGACACATAAAACTAGGTAGCCCTCATCAGAACTTGCATTCTAATTGATGTTATGTTTAGAAAAATCTATTTTATGTGTATTTAAATTTGAAATTAATTCGCAGAATTCAGAAAGCAAATATTTAAGGAAATTTTCCTACTCAGACTGCTCTACTCAGAGATAAAATATTTCACATATTCAGATAGAAAATGGGTTGATACTGCATTTTAAGTAAAAATCCATCTAAAATCATTAAAATAATAATCTCAGATGCAATTGAAAATTGATATTGTGCCAATTTACAATAAATCTGTTCCTTGTTAAATACAATTTGCTGCCCATGAGCACATCAGTTCTCACTGAATAATTACATAAAAATATCTTAGTTCTTGGTTATAATTCATCTATATATTAGGTATTATAACAGTGTCTATTTACAATTCTTAAAGCATGACTCACTATTCAAAACAGAAAGGATATGCAGTCATCTATTGTTTTCTTTAACAAGGTGTGGATAAAGAAAATATGGTATTTAAACAGTGAAGAAAAGCAATAAGCCACAGAATAATAGAAGTTGGAAACTTTAAGGGAGCTCGGTGCTCCTAGTATTTACTATGTGAACTGAAATAAACAACAATGGAAAGAGAAATATTACAGCTTTCTTTTATATGAAATATAAAACATTCACTTCATTGAGTGTCAGAGAGCTACCTTGGTGGACAACGACAATGCTAGAGATTATGGAGTATTGGGGAATGTAGCTACTGATTTGGGACACCTGGGGACAAAAATTCAAGTTCTGCCAAGAAGTGGTTTACCAAATTCTAATTTCTCTTTAAATGTTCAAAGATGTTGCATTCTAAGTTTATAAGAAAGCAATGTAATGTGAGAGTCTATAGATGACAAAATAACCAAATGGAATGATCATTCTTCTCAAATCTTGTCAAATGTTATTGGAGCTAGAATTGCTCCGAGAAATATAGGGGATTATCCTGACATTATAAGAATGGAAGGTACTGGTTGAAAAGGTGGGTTTTATTTTTTTTCTTTCAATATGAAAATTTACTACCGGGCAGTGGTGGCATATGCCTTTAATCTCAGCACTTGGGAGGCAGAGGCAGGTGGATTTCTGAGTTCGAGGCCAACCTGGTCTACAGAGTGAGTTCCACGACAGCCAGGGCTATATGGAGAAATCCTGTCTTAAAAAACCAAAAAGAGAAAAAAAAAAGAAAAGAAAAAAATGAAAAGAAAATTTATTAAATAGTTACTATGAGCATAACTATCTAGTTGGAAATAAACAGTTTTCTGATATATCATAATTATGACAATGCATTTTGGTAATAGCATTTTAGGAATCTTACATGGGAGAAATCGTGTATTTAAAAAAATTAAATAACTAAGATTTGTGCAGCTGAAGTTGTGAGAATGGGTTTGAAAACTGTGATGGTAGAACAGAAAGACTTGTGGTAGAATAAATATATGGATGGAGCAAGGGTTTATTTCCCTCCTAGTGATCAGGCACAAAGTAGGTGGGTTTTTTTTTCTTATTATTTTTTTATTTTTATTTTGTGGTAGATGAGCACTACTTCTACTTATTTTTCATGAAGTGCTTATACTTACTTTACAAAAGGACATTTTATGATGTTCAAAAAGTGTGGTGGTGAAAATGTTTCTCAAAATTCTAATACCCTTGCAAAGACGAGGTGATTAATATTTAGCCCAAAAGTGAGCATCTCTATCACACTATCCCACACAGGCTCAGAGAGCATCGTAGAAGAAAAGAAATATTAAATAAACTATATATGTTGCATTTTATGTTTATATATTATATTGCTTTAAAATATTTAACACATTAATACTTCTGTAATACAAGATTGCTTATGTATATTTACTATAACTTATAAAGAAATGTTATGTTTTTGTTTCTACATTCTTTATACAATGAAATAGAGTTGTTTACATACATATATGAGTGTAGCAATGACCCACATATCTTTGAGAATGCTTCAACATCAAATGAATTGGAGAGGTAATTATCAAATAGGTTCTAGACCGTAAGTATTGCCAAAGTACAGAGAAGTTGCATTTTCCCAACAAATGTAAATCAGTATAGCTGTTTTGAAAATTTTATGAATATTCTTCAAAACCTAAAAGTGTAGCTATGCTCAGTAGTCTTGTCTCAACTTGGCACACAAATTAAATGTATCTGAAAAAAGAGAACCTTTAATGAGAAAAATGCCACCATAAAATCCAGATGCAGGCCATCTTAATTAATTATTGATAGGGAGAGGGCAACACATGGTGGGTGGTACCATTTCTGGGGCAGTGGTTCTGGTTTCTATGGCGCATCCTTTTAAATCCAGCACTCGGGAGGTAGAGGCAGGCAGATTTCTTAGTTCGAGAACAGCCTGGTTTACAAAGTGAATTCCAGGACAGCCAGGGCTATAAAGAGAAACCCTGTCTCGAGGAAAAAAAAAAGGCAGTCTGAGCAAGCCATCAAAAGCAGGCCAGTAATCAGCATCCTTCCATGACCTCTGCATCAGCTCCTGCTTTGAGGTTCCTGCCCCCCATTTGAGTTCCTGTCTTGACTTCCTTCTATGTTGGATATTAGTATGAAAATGCAAGACAATCAAAGCCTTTCCTCCCCAACTTGCTTTTTGGTCATGTTGTTTTGTTTCAGCAATATCATAACAAAGACAGTAACATAAAATATAGACATTTAACTGTTTGATATTTCATCAAAACAATTGATAGTATTGGTATGTCAAAAATCTGTCAGGTCAAATAGAGCTCCCCCACTCCTAAGAAAAGTCCAGGAAAGGATCAATTGAGTATCTGGGGTGGATTAGGAATATAGTATTATTGTATAAGTATAGCTCACTAACCAATTGCGTCACTAGAGCGTCCCATGTCTCTAGCTGCATATGGACCAGAAGATGGCCTAGTTGGCCATCCCTGGGAAGAGAGGCCCATTGGTTTTGCAAACTTTATATGCCCCAGTACAGGGGAACGCCAGGGCCAAGAAGTGGGAGTGGGTGGGTATGGGAGCAGGGCAGGGAGGGGGAGGGTATAGGGGACTTTCAGGATAGCATTTGAAGTGTAAATGAAGAAAATATCTTAAAAATTGAAAAAAGGAGCATATTATTTTGTGATTTTTTCCATTGAAGCCAAAAAATTAAAGGATAATACATGCTCAAGGAAATTTCTCTTTGCCACATATGTAGAACATTACAGGAAACCACAACCAATGGAGATGCAAAACTAAAGAGGCTAAGTTTTAATGGATACATTTACAACACATCTACTTATGGAAGACTTATGGATTGTAGAAATTAGGAGGTGGAAATATTGTAATAACCAGCAGATAGATAAAGGAGTTTGACTTTAGATGTCTCCTCACAATGTCAGAAGATATACCAATGATGTCTTACCAATGTACCCAACTAAACCAACAAGGAGGACACTAGGACACTGATAAGATGCTAACATGGAAGATCTCAACCCTAAACAAAAATCTACAAATAAAGAATACTGACAGTGAGTAAAAGAGACATTTCCAGGGAAAAACTCACCAATTGGTTATCCAATGCCAAATGTTCAGTCCTAAAACGATAATACACATAATATTACACAGACTAAATAGGCTATGCACACAAACACACACACACACTCACAGAGAGAAAGAGAGAGAGAGAGAGAGAGAGAGAGAGAGAGAGAGAGAGAGAGAGAGAGGCAGACAGACAGACAGACAGACAGATAGACAGAGTCAGAGACACACAGAGAGACAGAGACACAGAAAGAACAACAATTAGAGAAACCATGATTTTGAAAACTAACAAGGGATATATGGGAGGATTTGTGGGGAATGAGAGGGAAGGACAAAATAAGCTAATTATATCATAAACTCATAAACACACAAACATATACAACATATAATGAATACTTATACATACTGATTAAAGAACTTATAATGTTTTTTATAATCAAGTAAAAGCCCACGTATATGCTGGGCTTATGCCACAGAGAGCAGTGATCCAACCTTATCTAAAAGGATTAGCAAATAAGGTTGGAGGAGGTGAGGTGCTAAGGGGATGCAAACATACAGCCATTAAACCTGTTCATAAGAAAAGAAATTACTGATTCACGCATAGATGTTTGATGTCTGCAAGGAAGCAAATGTATTTAATGGCATTTTAGACTGGTGATAAAAGATCCTCTTTACTTTATAAAATGAAGTAGTAGTTTTACATAATTAGGCTATCAACAAAGTGTCTGAAATATATCAGTTGAGAAAAATTAGGGCATTTTACTGAAAAGGAGTTACTGGGGCAATAAGCTATTGGCAGGATGAAAGGAAGTGGGGAATAAAATAGTCATATTTTAATAAAAATATATAGAGGAGTTATACGGAGGATCAAGAAATTGAATAGAGGTGTCTAGCAATGGGGGATGGAGAACTGGGGATAACAACCAGAAAGTCCCAGATGCCAGGAAAGCAAGAGCCTCTCAGGATCCCACGGTAATGATATTAGCTGAAATACAGCACAAAGGGGAGGGAGAACCTGTCAAGACCATATCCAGAAGTTAGGCATGACCCCATGGTAGCAGGATGGGGCCACCCATCCATCTCCAAAATTTTAACCCAGAATTGCTCCTGTCTAAAGGATATACAGGTACAAAGAGTGGAGCAGAGACTGAAGGAAAGGCCATTCAGAGGCTGCCCCACCTGGGGATCCATAACACATGCAGACACCAAACTCAGACACTACTGTAGATGCCAAGAATTGATTGGTGACAGGATCTTGATAGAGCTCTCTCCTGAGAAGCCCTGCCAAATCCTGACCAATATAGATGTAGATGCTTGCAGCCAAAACATCAGACTGTGCGCAGGGACCCCTATGGAAGAGTTAGGAGAAGGACTGAAGGAGCTGAAGGGGCCTTATCTGGTATCAATGGGAGGGGAGGCCTTTGACACTGTGAAGGCTTGAGGCTCCACTGTAAAGGAATGCTAGGACGGTGAGGTAGGAGTGGGTAGGCAGATGGGAGAGCACTGTCAGAAGCAGGGTAAGGGGAAATGGGATAGGAGGTTTGTAGAGGGGAAACAGGATAACATTTGAAATGTAAACAAATAAAATATGCAATTTAAAAAAAGAAAATATGTAGTTAAACATTGAAAAATATAATTGGCCAGCAAAGAATATGTCATTTCAACAAAGCATCATGTGTATGTATGTGCTTAGAAAAAGAAAGGGAGAGAAACTACCGAGCTACCCTGCCGACTCCAGTGTCATCTCAGAAGAAAAAGTCTTCTCCTTTCTCATTCTCGTAAATACCCTTCAACTTGAAGATCCTCCTTTCTCTTTCCTGGGTTTTCTTATGTTCATTCCCTGTCAATTGGATACTTGCTCTACCTCTTGAATTATTGTTGACATTATTTAGTTCTATTTACAAAAAGCTCTTGGGCTAAAGATGTATGCTAGGGCTGACCCAACCTATAACAATAAACAGATTTTTCCAGGACACAATCCCCATGATCACAATGTGACCAAATATTCTGCAATATGGTGGGAGAAGAAATAAACTTGTTGGAGCTTGTTGGAGCCTTGCTACATCATCTACAACGTGTGTGTGTGTGTGTGTATGTGTGTGTGTGTGTATGTGATGTGTGTGTTTGTGTGTGTGTGTGTGTGTGAGATATATATATATATATATATATATATATATATATATAGAGAGAGAGAGAGAGAGAGAGAGAGAGAGAGAGAGATTTATCCCCAAATAAAGATAAGAGAGAACCTATTTGACTTGAAAAGACATTTCCTGTATCTGTGTTAGGCCTACTCCACACCTTCTCCATCAGACCCTAATGTGTTGAAGGTGACATAAACTAGATCTTTTACGATTCTAACATAAACATTATACATGATTTTTTTTTAATATAAAGCTATTTTCCTCTTTCCAAAATCAAACAAGCAAACAAAGCAACAAATAGGAAAACCAAAGGAAAAAAATTCCAAATACCCTAGATATATAAAATTTGTTAACACACAGAAAATATTGACCTTGGTAGTATTTGCTCACCAGTGATATTTACATACTTTGATACCATGATTTGTTATTAAACTACAATGTAAATGCTTTTAAAAAACTCTTTTGGCATAAATCATACAAAACTTAAGTTAAATAATGATGGAGTTAGGCTTAGTTGTAGACTAATTTATGGGGCTGAACTAGGCTTCTGAGGATTTCATCAAACTACTTCGTATATGTTTTTGCAATTTTCTTTTCGTAATTGAAGTTTCTAAGTTGCCTTTTCTTGTGCTCTTAATCATTGCATTTATAAAGTTTTCTGATATGCTAATGTCACTAGCTGCTTAATTTTCAAAAGACGACTTTAGATCATTTCAAAAGAAATTAGAATAATTACTGAGAGGAAAGTGTGCTTTCTGGAGATTATAATTATTAGTTAAGGTGTGTCTATTCATTATGTCTTATCTGCAAGAAGAGAACTTGAAAGGAAATGCTTTTTTTTTTTTTGCAATAACACTTTGTCACACTATGTGAAGCCTCTCACTGTGTTTCTCATATCAATAAATGGAGCAACACTGTATTATGAAGCCCAGTGTGAGCTTTTGTCAAATCATTGGAAAAACTAAGGGAGAATTGAGTCTATTCACTACTATAGAGACAAGGAAAGTTGAGACATGTAGATTCAATAATCTGAATTTTCTCCCTTGTATTCTATATTTATTAATAAATTCTATAGTTCTGAATGCTACAGTTTCTCCCAATATATAATAAATATTTTCTCATTGTTGTGGAAGTTGTCATGGAAGCAAAATCAACTAGCAAAGGTAAGAGGCAATTTTCAGGAACTTCGGCAATTTCAACACATGACCATGATGTAAGTTTGATATTCATTACCAGTTTGAGGATAAGTTGCATACAGTGCCTACCCACTTTCTTCATCATATGTTCCTCATAATACATGAAGTCATCTCTCATTAAACTAACACCTATATCAACAAAAATAGAATAATAGAAATGGAGAATGTGAGCAGAAGCATTACAGAACCCAATTATGTTATATCTTGGGTATCCTAAATTTTGGGCTAATATCCACTTATTAGTGAATACATATTGTGTGAGTTCCTTTGTGATTGTGTTACCTCACTCAAGATGATGCCCTCCAGGTCCATCCATTTGGCTAGGAATTTCATAAATTCATTCTTTTTAATAGCTGAGTAGTACTCCATTGTGTAAATGTACCATAATTTCTGTATCCATTCCTCTGTTGAGGGGCATCTGGCTTCTTTCCATCTTCTGGCTATTATAAATAAGGCTGCTATGAACATAGTGGAGCATGTGTCCTTCTTACCAGTTGGGACATCTTCTGGATATATGCCCAGGAGAGGTATTGCTGGATCCTCCGGTAGTACTATGTCCAATTTTCTGAGGAACCGCCAGACTGATTTCCAGAGTGGTTGTACAAGCTTGCAATCCCACCAACAATGGAGGAGTGTTCCTCTTTCTCCACATCCTCTCCAGCATCTGCTTTCACCTGAATTTTTGATCTTAGCCATTCTGACTGGTTTGAGGTGGAATCTCAGGGTTGTTTTGATTTGCATTTCCCTGATGATTAAGGATGTTGAACATTTTTTCAGGTGTTTCTCTGCCATTCTGTATTCTTCAGGTGAGAATTCTTTGTTCAGTTCTGAGCCCCATTTGTTTTTAATTTTTAATATTTTTTATTACATATTTTTCTCAAGTACATTTCCAATGCTATCCCAAAAGTCCCCCATAGCGCCCCCCACTTCCCTACCCACCCACTCCCATTCTTTTGGCCCTGGCATTCCCCTATATTGGGGCATATAAAGTTTGCAAGTCCAATGGGCCTCTCTTTCCATTGAGGGCCGACTAGGCCATCTTTCGATACATATGCAGCTAGAGACAATAGCTCCAGGGTACTGGTTAGTTCATCATGTTGTTCCAACTATAGGGTTGCAGATCCCTTTAGCTCCTTGGGTACTTTCTCTAGCTTCTCCATTGGGAGCCCTGTGATACATCCAATAGCTGACTGTGAGCATCCACTCCTGTGTTTGCTAGGCCCCTGCATAGTCTCACAAGGGGCAGCTATATTTGGGTCCTTTCAGCATAATCTTGCTAGTGTATGCAATGGTGTCCACGTTTAGAAGCTGATTATGGGATGGATACCTGGATATGGCAGTCTCTAGATGGTCTATCCTTTCATCACAGCTCCAAACTTTGTCTCTGTAACTCCTTCCATGGGTGTTTTGTTCCCAATGCTAAGAAGGGGCACAGTGTCCACATTTTGGTCTTCATTCTTCTTGAGTTTCATGCGTTTAGCAAATTGTATCTTATATCTTGGGTATCCGAAGTTTTGGGCTAATATCCACTTATCAGTGAATACATTTTGTGTGAGTTCCTTTGTGATTGTGTTACCTCACTCAAGATGATGCCCTCCAGGTCCATCCATTTGGCTAGGAATTTCATAAATTCATTCTTTTTAATAGCTGAGTAGTACTCCATTGTGTAAATGTACCATAATTTCTGTATCCATTCCTCTGTTGAGGGGCATCTGGCTTCTTTCCAGCTTCTGGCTATTATAAATAGGGCTGCTATGAACATAGTGGAGCATGTGTCCTTCTTACCGGTTGGGACATCTTCTGGATATATGCCCAGGAGAGGTATTGCTGGATCCTCCGGTAGTACTATGTCCAATTTTCTGAGGAACCGCCAGACTGATTTCCAGAGTGGTTGTACAAGCTTGCAATCCCACCGACAATGTAGGAGTGTTCCTCTTTCTCCACATCCTCGCCAGCATCTGCTGTCACCTGAATTTTTGATCTTAGCCATTCTGACTGGTGTGAGGTGGAATCTCAGTGTTGTTTTGATTTGCATTTCCCTGATGATTAAGGATGTTGAACATTTTTTCAGGTGCTTCTCTGCCATTCGGTATTCTTCAGGTGAGAATTCTTTGTTCAGTTCTGAGCCCCATTTTTAATGGGGTTATTTGACTTTCTGGAGTCCACCTTCTTGAGTTCTTTATATATATTGGATATTAGACCCTTATCCGTTTTAGGATAGGTAAAGATCCTTTCCCAATCTGTTGGTGGTTTTTTTTGTCTTATTGATGGTGTCTTTTGCCTTGCAGAAGCTTTGCAGTTTCATGAGGTCCCACTTGTCAATTCTCGATCTTACAGCACAAGCCATTGCTGTTCTATTCAAGAATTTTTCCTCTGTGCCCAAATCTTCAAGGTTTTTCCCCACTTTCTCCTCTATAAGTTTCAGTGTCTCTGGTTTTATGTGAAGTTCCTTGATCCACTTAGATTTGACTTTAGTACAAGGAGATAGGAATGGATCGATTCGCATTCTTCTACATGATAACAACCAGTTGTGCCAGCACCATTTGTTGAAAATGCTGTCTTTCTTCCACTGGATGGTTTTAGCTCCCTTGTCGAAGATCAAGTGACCATAGGTGTGTGGATTCATTTCTGGGTCTTTAATTCTATTCCATTGGTCTACTTGTCTGTCACTATACCAGTACCATGCAGTTTTTATCACAATTGGCAAGATATAAGATACAATTTGCTAAACGCATGAAACTCAAGAAGAATGAAGACCAAAGTGTGGACACTGTGCCCCTTCTTAGAATTGGGAACAAAATACCCATGGAAGGAGTTACAGAGTAAAGTTTGGAGCTGTGATGAAAGGATGGACCATGTAGAGACTACCATATCCAGGTATCCATCCCATAATCAGCTTCCAAAAGCTGATACTATTGCATACACTAGCAAGATTTTGCTGAAAGGACCCAGATATAGCTGTCTTTTGTGAGACTATGCTGGGGCCTAGCAAACACAGAAGTGGATGCTCACAGTCAGCTATTGGATGTATCACAGGGCTTTCAATGGAGAAGCGAGAGAAAGTACCCAAGGAGCTAAAGGGATCTGCAACCCTATAGTTGGAACAACATGATGAACTAACCAGTACCCTGGAGCTCTTGTCTCTAGCTGCATGTGTATCGAAAGATGGCCTAGTTGGCCATCACTGGAAAGAGAGGTCCATTGGACTTGCAAACTTTATATGCCCCAATACAGGGGAATGCCAGGGCCAAAACAATGGGAATGGGTGAGTAGGGAAGTGGGGGGGGGGGGATGGGGGACTTTAGGGATATCATTGGAAATGTAATTGAGGAAAATACGTAATAAAAAATAAATAAATTAAAAAAAAAGAACCCAGTTAAGCTGAGAAATTGTTAATGAACTTACTACAGAAACAGCCAAAGCATTATTATGTCACCTTCTAATAAAATGCATTTGATCCTTTTTCTGCTCAAAATTGATCTACTTTTAAGTAAATTTTAGTTTAAAGAATTATGAGTTTAGATGCAGCAATCAGCATGCATCATCAAAGCAAATGATAGCAGTCACGTACCTTGCAAGTTTTTTTTATTCATTTTTAATTACCACAATACGCTTATATTAATCTACCTTATCCAGCTTCTTTTTCACTTAAGATAATGTCCAATCACACTTTTTTTTACTTAAAAATTATATTAATAATAAAGATTTATTTCTGTGCTGTAAACAATATTTTTTGTTTACCACTGTGAGTTTTTTTTTAAGATTTTCAATGTCTAAAATATTGGTTGGTTGGAATATTTAACTATTTTCACTAATTGCATACATGTTTATCAGATCTGACTCTTGTATTACTTGGGTAAGTAAAGAAATATGTTATTCTATGAAACATATAGTACTCACATTGTTCGGGTATAAAATTCATCTATATTCCCATAAAATAAATTATTTATGAACATCTTCAAATAAGTAATGACACTTTCTAGGTGGCAATATTTAACTGTCATTCTAAAAATAAATATAATCTTTTAGGGAAGGTGTTTTGTTTTATAATTTTATTTCTTTTAAGCATATGGGTCTTTTGCCTGTATGTATGTATGTATGTATGTATGTATGTATGTATGTATGTATGTATGTGTGCCTGGTGCCATTAAAGGCCAGAAGTCATCTCATCATTTCCAACTGGACTTACACATGGTTGAGAGTCATCATGTGGGTTCTGAACACTCAGTCACTCAGTACCCACTGGAGAAGCCACAAGTTCTCTCAACCATTGTGTCATCTCTCCAGTCTCATGGATCTTCTTGACTTACACAGTATTGGTTCGATGAAGTTTCCCAATCTGGCAGACAACAACTGGATGCACCATGAGCAGAAGCACATCTCTGCAGATACTAGGGGGAGTTGAATTTATGATTTTGGCTATCACTACTTCCTACAGGATGGACCAAGGGTTTCATAGCCATATGTAATGCATGTCAAAGCAGAGACTCGTGGCCTTGTGCTAGTAGTAGGCACTGCCAGACTGACATTAGTATAGGTATGGCAGTTGAGTTTCTACTAGTTGCTACACCAACAGCTCTGTTGACACATGAAATAGCCTTCATGGGAGTCAATGGCACCCCACTCAGATATTTGAAACACAGTTACTGAGTTCTGAAAGATGATTATGGATTAGTTCCTGGAGGCTCTGGCAGTCTGGTGCTTGCCCCCAGGCTTCTCCTTGGGACAGCATGCAGAAGAGTGGGGCTACTCTTTCCACACTGGATATAATGTCCAGTGGAAATGCCCTCTACAATAATGAAGACCTCTTTCCACTTCTTAAATATATAGAAATCCATAAAGACAACGTCATGGGAGGACCACAAAGGTTGACTTCATGAATGATTTCATTGTTGTAATGGTGGGTAGCTTGGTGAAGTCTACAACCCACAGACTAGTGGAGCCCTTGTGGAACAGAGTTGGTGCCTTTCCTTCAAGCATCACATGATCCATGGCTGAAGGGCTGATAGAGAGCTTAGCAAGAGAAGAATCACAAGTTATGGTCAAACAAAATTAAGTATTATTTGAGATCATATCAGCATAGGAACTTCTATATAGGAAGCTACAATCTAATAAAATCACAAGAAAAACAGCCAAAATCAAACAGGAGGGATAAAAAAATAAATAAAATCTGTGAATCAGGATAGAAACTACATCATCTGTAAAGTGTGTGTTTGGGATGAATGTGTATATGATTAAAATTTTAAGATGCAGTCTGTTTCACATGAATTGCTTGCCAATGCAACACTCATGTGGTGCTGTTACTGACTACTGTAATGTATTCAAGGGGTGTCTATTTTAATTCAGTTGAAACAGCATTGTTTAGAGAAAAATCAGTGAGGTGAACCTCTGACAAATAAAACACTGATAGATAGAAGCATACTGCCATTTCCCACTTTCTTTTTGTCTTTTCGTGCAGTGATCCTAATAAGGCAAATATTTTTCATAAACAAGTAATAAAGAATACAGTGGTTCCTTATGGTTCCTAACTGTCCATGGAATATTCAAATAGAAGTCTGAAATCCATTTGCTGTAAGCAACCGAATAACATTCTGAACTTTCTCTCTCTCTCTCTCTCTCTCTCTCTCTCTCTCTCTCTCTCTCTCTCTCTCTCTCTCTCTCGATTTATTTATTTATTTATTTATTTTATGCATATGAGTACATTGTAGCTGAACAGATGGTTGTGGGCCTTCATGTGGTTGTTGGGAATTGAATTTTAGGACCTCTGCTTGCGATGATCAACCCTACTCTCTCAGTCCTGGCTCACTCTGGCCCAAAGATGTGTTTATCATTTTACATAAGTACACTGTAGCTGACTTCAGACACACCCAGAAGAGTATTTCAGATCTCATTACGGGTAGTTGTGAGCCACCATGTGGTTACTGGGATTTGAACTCAGGAACTTTGGAAGAGCAGTCAGTGCTGATACCTGCTGAGCCACCTCACCAGATCCACTAAACCCACTTTAAACAAATAGAATAAATATCTAAATTTTACTTTTTAGTATTTTATCTTTAAAATAGAAGATATTAACTTGGATCATTCTATAAAAGTCATGTTCATAACCATACTTAGATGAATGTACTCTTAGAGTTATTTAAAAATTCCATTCTCCATATTGGTTTCCAATAATCTTTCTGAGGTGAAATAATCCAAAAAATGAGAACAATGTCAACATAAAGTGATAAGTTCTGAAAGTAACGATGTAAGTCAGAAATTTGTTGAGTTTAAGAATACTCTAAGCTATATGACTGTAAAAGAATTGTGATACAATAATGTATTATATAGACCTGAATATAATGTACAAATGTTCTTTCATTCTTAAAGTCAAGTAACAATTGAAGAAAATTGTATTACATAATGTACTAAAATTAGAAATAGTACAGCTAGCATTTGCAGGTACTCTGTCTATAATTCATTTTATTAGTGTGATATCATTCAAAGCCAATGAAAGGCAGAACCAGGAAGATTATGTAACTTCCCCAGAGAGTCTCAATAAACATAATAGCGACTCTCTTATTTTTGTTTGAATGCATACCTGAAATGTTAAATGGAGACAATAATGAAATACAATGTTATAAAACTGTACATAATAAGAATGGCAATAAATGCTTAGTAATGCTTATACATTTTACATCTTAATAAATTTTTATCATTAAATTTAGACAATGTAGTGTGAATCAAACACATACACACTCTTTAAACATATACGATTTTCTTTTTTAAAATATTTTATTAGGTATTTTCCTCATTTACATTTTCAATGCTATCCCAAAAGTTCCCCCATTCCCTCCCCCCCACTCCCCTACCCACCCACTCCCAATTTTGGCCCTGGCATTCCCCTGTACTGGGGCATATAAAGTTTACAAGTACAATGGGCCTCTCTTTCCAGTGATGGCCGACTAGGCCATCTTTTGATACATATGCAGCTAGAGTCAAGAGCTCCGGGGTACTGGTTAGTTCATAATGTTGTTCCACCTATAGGGTTGCAGATCCCTTTAGCTCCTTGGGTACTTTCTCTAGCTCCTCCATTGGGGGCCCTGTGATCCATTCAATAGCTGACTGTGAGCATCCACTTCTGTGTTTGCTAGGCCCCTGCATAGTCTCACAAGGGACAGCTATATTTGGGTCCTTTCAAAATCTTGCTAGTGTATGCAATGGTGTCAACGTTTGGAAGCTGATTATGGGATGGAATAAAACCATCCAAAACCTAAAAAGGGAAGTAGACACAATAAAGAAAACCCAAAGTAAGGCAACGCTGGAGACAGAAACCCTAGGAAAAAAATCTTGTACCCTAGATGAGAGCGAGCATCAGCAACAGAATATGGAAGAGAGAATCTCAGGTGCATAAGATTCCATAGAGAACATCCCAAACTTATGGGACACAATGAAAGCATTTCTAAGAGGAAAACTCATAGCTCTGAGTGCCTCCAAAAAGAAAGTAGAGAGAGCACACATTAGCAGCCTGACAACACACCTAAAAGCTCTAGAACAAAAGGAAGCAAATTCACCCAAGAGGAATAGATGGCAGGAAATAATCAAACTCAGGGGCGAAATCAACCAAGTGGAAACATACACAATTTTCGTAAGTAAACTAAAAAGTAAACAGTAATAAGTCAATACAACAATCCACTTCTAAAGAACATAATTTTAGAAACATTTTTTTTTGGAATTTTGTCGTGGTAGTGTTTTTCTGGAAAGTTAATAATCTAGAGTCATCTTCATTTGCTCTAAAATTGTTTTATGCATTCTGAATTGCATAATAAAGATTGTATAGAGGATTTATCTTCAGGTGCATGTGTACTGTGCATGTGAATGTATTATCTTTTTAACAATTTTGAATCTTAATCACAGGAGCATTTTCTCAAATGCTTTAAGTACAGCTTTGGAAGACCGTTTGCTATTAACACTTGAAAAATCATCGTTAATGTTAATTACATAAAATTATTTCTGTAGTTATTGGTGTTTTCCATGACTCTCCATTACCTGCTCTGCTTTAATGTGTATGTCAATCTGATTTTCCTATTGTTAAATGCAGTGATTGCTTTTGTGAATGTATTTATATGTGCAAGCTATAAGACTTTCTCCTTGCTCAGACTATTCTTTTTTAGAGCGTTTTGTAATTATTATTATTTATTATTATTATTATTATGAATTATTATTATTATTATTTTATGTTAGTATATGATTTTGAAGTCCTGGATGATGAGAATCTAAAGAATGGTCTGAACAACTTTTGTCAAGGAAGTTCGCCATCATTGGAAATTATTTCACCTTGGTTATTTGTGGGCAGGAATTACTGCCTTTGAGATATTTGAGCCTATATAACATTGGTAACTTTTATTTTACAGATGCCTAGAATGTGTGTTAATTTTTTTTCTATTTTTGATTCATTTCTAACTTAGATGTACTGTCTTTATTTTAAAATATGCTAAGTTGTATTCATCATTTTGCAAGACAATTGTGATTTTTTTTTTTTTTGCCTTGTACTTTTGCTAAATAATGATAAAAATTTAAAAGTTGGAAGTTACCTTGGAGACAGGCTTTTCAACTCCTACAGGGAAATTTTCTTGTGCTATTTGTTTCTTTTACCTTACAAATTACTGCTTAATTTATTCCTCTTTACAGTGATCTCTGTACCATATAAAAAGTTTCATGTTATTAAACTTAACTAAACTTTTGTTGTCTAGTCTCTAAAGATAAAATATAAAAATAATATTTTTTTTTGTTTTTAGCAGGAAAACTTATTGGTATATGGTCATTTACTTTTTACCTATAATTTTATTATTTATTATATCCTGATGCCAAATAATTTTAAAAAATCCATTTCATTTTGTTTCCAATTAGAGGAAAATATTTTTGTGATTCCCAAAATACATTTGCTTTTGGGTTTATGAGAAGGAAGAAGCCCTTAGTGGGTAAGCAAGAGGACCTGTGTTTTTATTTCCAGAAGACAAATAGGAGGAGAAAATTCCTTAGTAAAGTTTCCTCGACCTCCACAAGTGTGCCCTGGTACATGTGTTCATGTGTCCACCCCACCTACATTAATTATAAAAGTGAAAACACTGATTCACTTTCTAATTCTATTTAAAATAGTAACAATAACTCAGGATCTCACGGAGTGAAAACTGACCCACTGAATTTCTGTTCTTTAGGAGCCAGGAAAGTGTTAATAGGCGGGGAAGGAGGATATCATAAAGCTGACAAAAAAGGCAACAATAACGTGCATTTTTTCTATGCAGAAGATATGCATTATGCATTTTTGGCCTGAAGGGATGATTCCCCTTTTGGCATCCATCCTCAGAAAACATTTCTCAGGTCCAAGGATCACTTGCACCTGCAATCCAAACAGATCCTTCTGCTCTGGGTATTCAAATTTTGAACTGCTGAGGCAAAATAGTTAAATTATTTTAAAAGATTGTCTGAGAAGAAAACCCATTCTTGTTTCTGAGCATCAACATAAAGAGCTTGAAACAGCCTCCAGTGCCAGTATCTCTGGAGAATGCATATCAAAAGCAGCGTAAATGTATTATGAGTCATATTAGTAATCTGATTCATAAAGTCATCAATATCTGGACAAACAGTGAAATTTATATGTATCTTCCTCATCCTAAACAAAATTTTCTAGAATATTTGTCAGCCAAATATAACTTTTAAAGGTATTTTGTTAATCGTCTGATTTAATACGTTACATGTTTAAATCTTTAAAGCTTTCTTTTTTAATATTTACCTAATTTGGCTTGTTTATTTATTTATTTATTTATTTATTTATTTATTCAAATTACATCACAGTATCCATTCCCTCTCCTCCCTCCATGCCACCCAGCCTTACAGGACTCTTGTGCCCATTCTCCATCTGCTTCCCTTCTGAGAAGGGGGCGGGGGGGTGGCTAGGTTATCATCCCACACTGGCACAACAAATCACTGCTTTCTCAATGAGGCCAGAAAAGGTAGCACATTTAGGAGAACAGGATTAATAGGCAAGAAACATGTTCAGGTACACCTCCTCTTCCAGTTTTGGGGGGACTTAAATGAAGACCAAGTAGCATATCTGCCACATGTGTGTGTGTGTGTGTGTGTGTTGGGGGGAGTGGGTAGATAGGTTCAGCCCATGGACTTTCTCAGTTGGTGGTTCAATCTCTGAGAGCCCCCAGGGATACAGTGTTGTTGACACTGTTGACTTCCTGTTGAGTCCCTATTCTCTTTGAATCCCTCAACTCTTCTTCCAACTCTTCCACAAAATTTCCTAAGCCCCATCTAAATGGTTAATGGTAAGTCTCTGCACCTGTTTCCTTTGGCTACTGGGTGGAGCTTCTCAAAGGACAGATATGCTAGGCTCCTGTCTGCAAGAACAAAATAGTACTATTACTAGTGTCAAGGATTGGTTCTTGCCTATGGGATGGGTCTCAGTTTGGGGCAGTCATTGATTGGCCATTCCCTTTGCCTCCACTCCATTTTTGTCTCTGCACATTTTATAGGCAGATCACATTTTGGGTCAAAGGTTTTGTGGATGGCTTCCTGTCCTTATTCCTCCACTGTGAGTCCTGCTTGGCTACAGGAAGTGAACTCTTCAGGATCCATGTTCCCCACTGCTAGGCATCTAACTCAGCTGGAGTCTAATCTAGGTCTTAGGCAAGTCCTAGAAAAGCCCTACCTGAAAACCCCAGATTTCCATTCTTTCTTCCCTGCTTTCCCTATAACTAACCCCCCTCCTACCTGCTCCCCATCCCTATCCCCTTTTCTCCCTCCATCAAGCTCATACCTGTTTTATATCCCTTTCTCAGATAGATTCAAACATTTTCCATTAGTATTTCCCTGTTATATGGCTTCTTTGGATCTATGGATTGTAGCATGGTTATCCTGTTCCTTATGGCTAATAAACATTTAAAATTGAGTATATACAATGCATGTTCTCGTGGGTCTGGGTTAACTCACTCAGGTTGATTTTTTTCTATGTCTACCCACTTGCCTGCAAACTTTACGATTTCTTGGTTTTTTTTTTTTAATATTTTTATTACATATTTTCCTCAATTACATTTCCAATACTATCCCAAAAGTCCCCCATAGCGCCCCCCACTTCCCTACCCACCCATTCCCATTCTTTTGGCCCTGGCATTCCCCTATATTGGGGCATATAAAGTTTGCAAGTCCAATGGGCCTCTCTGTCCATTGATGGCCGACTAGGCCATCTTTCGATACATATGCAGCTAGAGACAAGAGCTCCAGGGTTCTGGTTAGTACATCATGTTGTTCCAACAATAGGGTTGCAGATCCCTTTAGCTCCTTGGGTACTTTCTCTAGCTTCTCCATTGGGAGCCCTGTGATACATCCAATAGCTGACTGTGAACATCCACTCCTGTGTTTGCTAGGCCCCGGCATCGTCTCACAAGAGACAGCTATATTTGGGTCCTTTCAGCAAAATCTTGCTAGTGTATGCAATGGTGTCAGCTTTTAGAAGCTGATTGTGGGACGGATCCCTGGATACAGCAGTCTCTAAATGGTCCATCCTTTCATCACAGCTACGAACTTTGTCTCTGTAACTCCTTCCCTGGGTGTTTTGTTCCCAATTCTAAGAAGGTGCACAGTGTCCACACTTTGGTCTTCATTCTTCTTGAGTTTCATGCGTTTATCAAATTGTATCTTATATCTTGGGTATCCTAAGTTTTGGGCTAATATCCACTTATCAATGAATACATATTGTGTGAGTTCTTTTGTGATTGTGTTACTTCACTCAAGATGATGCCCTCCAGGTCCATCCATTTGGCTAGGAATTTCATAAATTCATTCTTTTTAATAGCTGAGTAGTACTCCATTGTGTAAATGTACCATAATTTCTGTATCCATTCCTCTGTTGAGGGACATCTGGGTTCTTTCCAGCTTCTGGCTATTATAAATAGGGCTGCTATACCATTGTGTAGAGCTGAGTAGTATACCATGAACCACATAATCTTTATCATTTCTTCAGATAAGGGACATCTGGGTTGTTTCCAGTTTCTAGCTATTACAAATAAAGCAGCTATGAACATATCTGAGAAAGTGTCATAATGAGAAGTTGGGGTTCATTTTGTCTATATACCCAGGAATGGTAAAGTGAGGACATGGGGTAGAAATATTACAACATTTCTGAGAAACTGCAAAATTGATTTCCATAGAGGTTGTCCAAGTTTGCACTCCCACCAACAATGGAGGATTGTTCCTAATGCTCCACATCCTTGCCAGTAATTTTGTACCTTTGAGTTTTTGAAATCAGTTATTTTGATGAGTGTAATGTGAAATTTCAGAGTCATTTAATTTGCATTTCCCTGATGACTATGGATTTTGAGCATTTCTTTAAGTGTTTCTCAGCCATTAAAGATTCCTCTGTTGCGAATTCTCTGTTTAGCTCTTTACCCATTTTTAACTAGGTTATTTGTATTATTGATGTCTAACTTCCTAAATTCTTTATATATTTTGGATACTAGCCCTCTCTCAGTCGTACGGTTGTTGAAGTTCTTTTCCCTATCTGTAGGCTCTCATTTTGTCTTACTGATAGTAGGGATAGTGATTTCTCCTTGTGCTCTTTTATTTTACATGATGGTTTTTGCTATCCTGGAGCTATTTTTCCAGCATGAAGTTGAGAATTGTTCTTTTATGGTCTCTAAAGAATTGTGTTGGAATTCCGATGGGGATTGCATCAAATCGTAACTGTTTTGGGTAAAATGGCCATTTAAACAATGTTATTTCTATGGATACATGGACATGTAAGATCCTTTCATTTTCCAATATCTTCTTCAATTTCGTTTTAGTGAGAAATCTACTGTACTTTCAAAGAAGAGGTAATATCAATATTCCTCAAAATATTCCACCCAAGTAGAAACAGAAGGAAAATTAGCAAATTCATTCTATGAGGCTATAGTCTCTCTGATTTTTAAACCACAGGAAGATACAACAAAGAAAAAGAATTTCAGACCAATTTCTCTCATGCAAATTGAGGCAAAATAAATAAATATGAAAAAATATTTTGGACTTTGTATACTACATTACCACATTTAACTATATTTTACTAATATCTAAGTAAAAACATTGTATTATTTTGTAAGTTTTTTTTTTTTTATTCAAGTTCAATAAAAACCGTATCAGTATCAAAATCTTAACAGTATCAACAAAAAATTTCCAGGGCACATCATGAGAGACATTCACCTGTAATTATTTTGTGGTTAAATGGGTTTTTCTCCTTTACCCAGAATTGAATAGGCACTTTTTAATGAGGTTGTTTGCAGTGATTAATTGGAAACATGTTTAAGAAATATCTTTTGAAGGTAGCTAAAGTAGGGATTTTTTTTTTTCGTTTTGCCCCTGGAAATGCCATTGTTTTAATTTTAGCTCAAGTATAAAAAGATAAAGTAAAATGACTAAATGTATACATAATTCATATAATAAACCCATTTAATCTGATAATCTTCTAACAGGTTTATCTGGAAGAAAATAATTGTAAGCTGTGCAATCAATTTTTTATTCTATCAATGCCAGTCATTTGTGATCTCTTATTTATGGGTACTTATCTTTCAAGCCATTTCAAACTATTTTCATGACATTATGACTTTCAAGGATACAGGGATATGATAGAAGATGCTTTAACTAGCATGTAAACCACATTCTATATGTTGAATCTAATGTTTTCTTTTAACTGAAACATAATTATTTGATTTTATTAATATGTTTATTAGTAATAAGAATATTCCAATGATCTGCTGAAAAGAAACTAGAATAATAGACTTAATTCTTTTGCAGACACAATAAAGTAATGTAAGTACATGACATTGAAAATTTATTAGTTGTTCTTGCATTGTTCTGAAAAATATATATTTGATGGACACCTCTTAAATGAATCCACATTTATTTTGATTCAAATTTTATATAATTTAGGACACTGAGCAGAGATATCACAATAGGAAGAGTTTGTGTTGAAGACAGTTTTACATGAGATAGATCAGCAAATGAGAACAAGATTGAATTGGGGTCTGGCTATAAGAACCTTTCCAAACACTAATGGGATCCTCTACTAGCCAGACTCTACATGTTCCTGCATATTTCACAGCCTCCCTTGTCATAGTAATCCATTGAAAGAGAATCATTTCAGACCTGAGCTAGTAAAAAAAAATGTATATTTAAAGCAAAGCAGGTGAAAAAACAAACTAAAAACAAAATAATAGACCAAGCAGTTTGCTTGAGAAGGCAGAGTTTTTTTCCTTAGGTGACTAGCCAGTTGCAATTCAACTATCTATCCTTGAGCACCTAAACTCACATTAAATTTTGATTGTTTAACTTTCTGTAGTATTGACAAAATTGTTAGGGTAAAATATACACCTTGTTTTATTGGAAACAAAGTAGTAACTGCTTTGTAATCGTTTAATCTTTGGCTTAAAATCCCCTTAAGCTCTCTAAAATTGAGTAACAGGGACTTTTTTTGTAGAATGCCTTCACCAAATTGTATTATGTATATATAATCTTGCTCTTCTTCAAAAGAAACTAATATCCTAATGAGAACACCCACACTTCATTTAACACTGCAAAGCTGACTTCATAAGGGCATTTCTCCTGACACTGAGTTTGATCTGGAAGAGATGGTAAATCAATGATCATTTTGTGTTGACATACTTTTCCCTGTAAAAATAAGAGCTTTACACAAAATTATTTTACATATCTGTCAATGCTCTACCAGTTATAGAAAATCTCTATGAAGATAGTTGGGGGACAAAACTACTTTTTGGTTTTCTCATTAGCAATTCTCTCTTTCAGTAACTATGATATATTTTGGTATTGGCAGTTATTGCTAGATAGATGGTAATGATTTTTTAAAAAATTCTTTTTAAGGTTTATTTGTTTTATGTTTGTTTACACTGTAGCTGTCTTCAGACACACCAGATAAGGGCACCAAATCCCATTACAGATGGTTGTGAGCCACCATGTGGTGGCTGGGAATTGAACTCAGAACTTCTGGAAGAACAGGCAGTGTTCTTAATCACTGAACTATCTCTCCAGCCTGATGGCAATGATTTTTTTAAAGGCACAAAAATGTGACAAAGATCATGAAATTACTGTGTACAGAAAAAAACATAAATGCTAAAAATTCTGTCACTTTCAGTTTGCTGATATGGAGTTACAGCTTTATGTTTGAAAACATTTGATTGTCTGATTGATTTTTTCTTTTATTATTATATAAAAATTTACCATATATACACATATACATCACACACACACTCACACACACATACACACACATATGCATGCATGCAACACACATAAATGTTCTGCAATTCTCCTCTGAAAAAATACTATCACTTGTATTGAAATTTTGCTACCTGAAGTCCTTTCATTTCTCATATTTCTCTTTAACACAGACTTAATATAGACATGGAAATTGCTAGAGATTCATTTGCCATATTTTGTTTAACTATTTAACAAAAAATACGGTCCTATTTAAGTCTAGCAGTAGGCCTAATTTTTTTTTAGATTACCATGCCACGGAATTTGCCTAAAAAAATTGACAGCCAAAAATTTCTATTCTCAATAGAAATCTCATCGTGGTTTATATTAATGAATATAAGGTTGTGATCAAATTTCATGATTTAATATTTAATAAATATGTCAAACATAAGATGTCCAGACCTACTCCTTCATCCTCACTATCTGTTGAAAGTACTTTCATTATAATTTCTCAATCTAACTATACAGTAATATGTTCTTTTTAATTTCTTTTCAAAAATGTGTTTTCTTGTTTAGGGAGAATTTCATACATGAACACTGAAAGTATTCCTATATAAAGTACATCTGGATCCCCACTGACAAGCTCATAATCTCTCTAATATTGTTTCATGTGTGTACATTACATATATATATATAAATTTTCATTTATATGTATGTATGTAGTATGTATGTAAGTACTCACTCCATTTATCGTTGATGCATGTATATGTGTCCAAGGCCACTGGGAACTAAAGAGTCTACACTAGGATTTGACAGCCTATGTTGAAGATCAAGGCTGGTGTGAACTGATTTTTCTCTCATAGCACCCATGCACCATTCACTCAGGAAATAATATCATCTGTTTCATTAATGGATTTTTCTTTGTATCAATACTCATGTTACAAACAACTACTATTTTTTTTACAGTTCTTTTTTTCATTTATTTCATTTACATTTCCAATGCTATCCCAAAAGCCCCCACACGCTCCCCGACCCACTCCCCCACCCACCCACTCCCACTTCTTGGCCCTGGGGTTCCCCTGTACTGAGGCAGATAAAGTTTGCACGACCAATAGGCCTCTCTTTCCACTGATGGCCGACTAGGCCAACTTCTGATACATAAGCAGCTAGAGACACGAGCTCTTGGGGGTACTGGATAGTTCATATTGTTGTTCCACCTATAGGGTTGCAGATCCCTTAAGCTCCTTGGTTACTTTCTCTAGCTCCTCCATTGGGGGCCCTGTGATCCATCCAATAGCTGACTGTGAGCATCCACTACTGTGTTTGTTAAGCCCCGGCATAGTCTCACAAGAGACAACTATATCTGAGTCCTTTCAACAAAATCTTGCTCGTGTATGCAATGGTGTCAGCGTTTGGAAGCTGATTATGGGATGGATCCCCAGATATGGCAGTCTCTAGATGGTCCATTATTTTGTCTCAGCTCCAAACTGTGTCTTTGTAACTCCTTCCATGGATATTTTGTTCCCAATTCTAAGAAGGGGCAAAGTGTCCACACTTTGGTCTTCCTTCTTCTTGAGTTTCATGTGTTTAGCAAATTGTATCTTATATCCTGAGTCTTCTAAGTTTCTGGGCTAATATACACTTATCAGTGAATACATATTGTGTGAGTTCCTTTGTGATTGTGTTACCTCACTCAGGATGATGCCCTCCAGGTCCATCATTTGCCTAGGATTTTCATAAATTCATTCTTTTTAATAGCTGAGTAGTACTCCATTGTGTAAATGTCCCACATTTTCTGTATCCATTTCTCTGTTGAGGGGCATCTGGGTTCTTTCCAACTTCTGGCTATTATAAATAAGGCTTCTATGAACATAGTAGAGCATGTGTCCTTCGGACTGGTTGGAACATCTTCTGGATATATTTGCAGGAGAGATATTGCAGGATCTTCCCATAGTACTATGTCCAATTTTCTGAGGAACAGCCAGACTGCTTTCCAGAGTGGTTGTACAAGCTTGCAATCCCACCAACAACGGAGTAGTGTTCCTCTTTCTCCACATCGTTGCCAGCATCTGCTGTCACCTGAGTTTTTGATCTTAGCCATTCTGACTGGTGTGAGGTGGAATCTCAGGGTTGTTTTGATTTGCATTTCCTGATGATTAAGGATGTTGAACATTTTTTCAGGTGCTTCTCAGCCCTTCGGTATTCCTCAGGTGAGAATTTTTTGTTTAGTTCTGAGCCTTATTTTTAATGGGGTTATTTGATATTCTGGAGTCCACCTTCTTGAGTTCTTTACATATATATTGGATATTAGTCCCCTATCTGATTTAGGATAGGTAAAGATCTTTTCCCAATCTGTTGGTGGCCTTTTTGTCTTATTGACGGTATCTTTTGCCTTGCAGAATCTTTGCAATTTTATGAGATCCCCTTTGTTGATTCTTGATCTTACAGCACAATCCATTGCTGTTCTATTCAGGAATTTTCCCCCTGTATCCATATCTTCGAGGCTTTTCCCTACTTTCTCTTCTATAAGTTTCAGTGTCTCTGGTTTTATGTGGAGTTCCTTAATCCACTTAGATTTGACCTTAGTACAAGGATATAGGAATGGATCAATTTTCATTCTTCTACATGATAACTGCCAGTTTTGCCAGCACCATTTATTGAAAATACTGTGTTTTTTTCCACTGGATGGATGGTTTTTGCTCCCTTGTCAAAGATCAAGTGACTATAGGTGTGTGGGTTCATTTCTGGGTATTCAATTCTATTCCATTGGTCTACTTGGCTGTTGCTATATCAGTACCATGCAGTTTTTATCACAATTGCTCTGTAGGACAGCTTTAGGTCAGGCATCTTTTTTTTCTAATTTTCAAGTTGATAATCACATTATTGCAAAATTTTCAGGCATATAACATTAAATTGTGTCCAGTGAATGTATGAATGTGCAATTCTTTTTTTTTAATTTATTTTGGGGGTATAATTTTTATTAGATTTTTTATATATATTTCAAATGTTATCCCCTTTTCTAGTTTCCCTTCCAAATAATCCCTCCTCCCCCTGCTCACCAACCCACCCACTCCCACTTCCTGGACCAGGCATTCCCCTATACTGGGGCATAGAACCTTCACAGGACCAAGGCCTCTCTTTGCATTGATGACCAACTAGGCCATCCTCTGCTACATATGCACCTAGAGCCATGAGTTCCACAATGTGTTCTTTTTGATTGGTGATTTAGTCCTAGGGAGCTTTGTGGCTACTGGTTAGTTCATATTGTTGTTCCTCCTATGGGGCTGCTAACCCCTTCAGCTCCATGGGTGCTTTCTCTAGCTTTTTTATATTGATCTTTATATGCCTCATCAATTATATTTTTCTTAAATATCTCCTCAAAGTCTTATGTTCCTTATATATATTACCAAAAATACCTTAATGTATCGAGCTAAATACTTTCTATTGTTTTGCATCACTTTATACTCAAAAATCATCTGACATCATGTATATTTTACTAATGTACCATATATTGCTTTACATAGTTACAAGAATGCAAATCTCACAAAAATATAGATAATTGTTTATAATGGTCAATATCTATTAGCAATGTTTAGTTTATGAATATTGTGTTTATTTCTAGAATTGCAATAATCATCTCAGTTAAGAATATATTATAGTTTAAAGATTATGTCATAATACTATAATCTCTTAGACCAGCACAATTTCTAAAATAATGAAATTGTAAAGAAGTTAATTTGCCCAGAAGCTTGGAATACCCAAGATACAATTCACAAACCACATGGAACTCAAGTGTGGATACTTCGATCCTTCTTAGAAGGGGGAACATAAATAAGGAGTTACAGAAACAAAGTGTGGAGTAAAGATTATAGAAATGACCATTCAGAGAATACCCCACCTGGGCATCCATCAAATATACAAATCCAGACCAGACGCTATTGTGAATGCCAACAAGTCTTGCTGACAGGAGCCTTATATAGCTCTCTCCTGAGAGGCCCTGCCAGGCTCTGACAAATACAGAAGTAGATGCTCACAAGCATTTATTGGTCTGAACATAGGGTCCCCAATGAAGGATTTAGAGAAAGGACCTAAGGAGTTGAAAGGGTTTGCAGCCCCATAGGAGGAACAATAATATGAGCTAACCAGTATCCCCAGAGCTCCCAGGGACTAAACCACCAACCAAAGAGAACACATGGGTGGGACTCATGGCTCCAGCTGCATATGTAGCAGAGGATGGCCTAGTTGAACATCAATGGGAGGAGAAGCCCTTGGTCCTATGTTTTATGCTCTAGTGTAGGGGAATGTCAGGGCCAGAAACGGGGAGAGGATGGTTTGGTGGGCAAGAGCAATGGGGGAGGTGATAGGCTGAGTGGGATTTTAGAGGGAAAACCAGGAACAGGGATAACATTTGAAATGTTAATAAAGAAAATATCAAACAAAACAAAACAAAAAAAGAAAGAAAAGAAGTTAAACTGCAGAATTCCCTAGGTATTCTTCTGTAATGTGCATGTATACACATAGACCATGATATACAAAATGCAATGTCTTTTAATATTATTAATTCTTTTTTTTTCTAATAGCTTACTTCTAATAGTTTATTTGTAACAGCTTGTGGGAAAAGAAGTAAAATATTTTTTTTAATTTTTATTAGGTAGATATTTTCTTTATTTACATTTCAAATGTTATCCCCTTTTCTAATTATACCTCCCCAAATCCCCTATCACCTACCCTCTCCCCCTGCTCCCCAATCCAGCCACTCAAATTCCTTGTCCTGGCATTTCCCTATAATGAGACATAGATCACAGGCCCTAGGGACTCTTCTCCCATTGATGACCGGCTAGGCCTTCTTCTGCTACATATATTACTAGAGCCACAAGTTCCACCATGTGTTTTCTTTGGAAGTTCCAAGGAGCTGTGGGTGTACTGGTTAGTTCATATTGATATTCCTTGTGTGAGGCTTCAAACCCCTTCAGCTCCTTGGGTACTTTCTCTTGCTCCTTCATTGGGGACCTTGTGCTCCATCCAATGGATGATTGTGAGCATCTATTTCTGTAATAACCAGGCACTGGCAGATCCTCTCATCAGACAGCTATATCAGGCTCCTGTCAGCAAGCTCTTGTTGGCAACTGCCATATTGTCTGGGTTTGGTGGTTGTTTATGGGATGGATCCCCAAGTCGGGCAGTCTCTGGATGGTGGGTCTGTCAGTCTCTTTAACTCCTTCCATGGGTATTTTGTTCCACCTTCTAAGAAGGATTCTGAGCTTCTGGGCTAATATCCACTTATCAGTAAATGCATATCATGTGTATTATTTTGTGATTTGGTTACCTCACTTAGGATGATATCCTCCAGATGCATCCATTTATCTAAGAATTTCATAAATTCATTGCTTTTAATACTCCATTCTGTAAATGTACCACAATTTCTGTATCCATTCCTCTGTTGAGGGACATCTAGGTTCTTTCCAGCTTCTGTCTATTATATATAAGGCTGCTGTGAACATAGTAGAGTATGTGTGCTTATTACATGTTTGAGCATCTTCTTAGTATATGGCCAGGAGTGGTATTGCTGGATCTTTAGTTAGAACTATGTCCAATTTTCTGAACAAAACGAAAACTGATTTCCAGAGTCATTGTACCAGCTTGTAGTCCCATCAGCAATGGAGGAATGTTTCTCTTTCTCCACATCCTTGCCAGCATCTGCTGTCACCTGAGCCTTTGATCTTAGCCATTCTGACTGAGGTGGAATCTCAGGGTTGTTTTGATTCGCATTTCCCTGATGATTAAGAATGTGAACATTTTTTTAGGTGCTTCTTAGCCATTTGGTGTTCCTCAGCTGAGAATTCTCTCTTTAGCTCTGTACCCCATTTTTAATGGGGTTCTTTGGTTTTCTAAAGTCTAACTTCTTGAATTCTTTGTATAGATTAGATATTAGCCCTCTCTTGGATTTATAATTGGTAAAGACCTTTTCCCAATCTGTGTGTTGCCTTTTTATATCATTGACAGGGACCTTTGCCTTCTAGCTTCTTTGCCATTTTATGAGGTACCATTTGTTGATTTTTGATCTTTCAGCACAAGCCATTGGTGTTCTGCTCAGGAATTTTTCCCCTGTGCCCATATCTTTGAGGCACACTTCCCCACTTTCTCCTCTATGTTTCAGTGTCTCTGGTTTTATGTGGAGTTCCTTGATCCTCTTAGACCTGAGCTTTGTACAAGGAGATAAGAATGGATCAGTTCACATTCTTCTACATGTTAACTGCCAGTTGAGCCAGCACCATTTGTAGAAAATGCTGTCTTATTTTCCACTGGATGGTTTTAACTCAAGTGATCATAGGTGTGTGAGTTGATTTCTGGATCTTTAATTCTATTCCAATGATCTACCTGTCTGTCACTGTACCATTACCATGCAGCCATTACCATGCAGTTTGTTTGTTTGTTTGTTTGTTTTTTTATCACAATTGCTCTGTAGTACATCCTGAGGTCAGGGATGGTGATTTCCCCAGAAGTTCTTTTATTGTTGAGAATAGTTTTCACTGTCCTATGTTTTTTGTTATTCCAAATGAATTTGCAAATTGCCCTTTCTAACTCTGTGAAGAATTGAGTTGGTATTTTGATGGGCATTGCATTGAATATGTAGATTGCTTTAGGCAAGATAGCCACTTTTACTATATTAATCCTGCCAATCCATGAGTATGGGAGTTCTTTCCATCTTCTGAGATCTTCTTCAATTCCTTCAGAGACTTGAAGTTCTTATCATACAGATCTTTCACTTCCTGAGTTAGAGTCACACCAAGGTATTTTATATTATTTGTGACTATTGTGAAGGGTGTTGTTTCCCTAATTTCTTTCTCAGCCTGTTTATCCTTTATATAGAGAAAGTCCACTCATTTGTTTGAGTTAATTTTATATCCAGCTATTTAACTGAAGTTATTTTTCTGGTTCAGGTGTTCTCTGGTGGAATTTTTGGTGTCATTTACACATAATATCATATCATCTTCAATTCATGATATTTTGACTTCTTCCTTTCCAGTTTAGATCTGTTTGATCTCTTTGTGTTGTCTAGTTGCTCTGGCTAGGATTTCAAGAACAATATTGAATAGGAAGGGAGAGAGTGGCAGCCTTGTCTAGTCTCTGATGTTCATGGGATTGCTTCAAGTTTTTCTCCATTTACTTTGATGTTGGCTACTGGTTTGCTGTATATTGCTTTTATTATGTTTAGGTATGGGATTTGAATTCCTGATCTTTCCAAGACTTTTATTATGAATGGGTGTTGGATTTTGTCAAATGCTTTCTCAGCATCTAATGAGATGATCATGTGATTTTTGCTTTTGTTTAGATAGTAGGTTATGTGGATGGATTTCCCTATATTAAATCATGCCTGCATCCCTGGGATGAAGCTTACTTTATCATGTTGGATGATCCTTTTGATGTGTACTTGGATTCGGTTTGTGAGAATTTTATTGAGTATTTGTACATTGATATTCATAAGAGAAGTTGTTCTGAAGTCCTTTTTCTTTGTTGAGTCTTTGTGTGATTTAGGTATAAAAGAGTTTGTGGCTTCATAGATTGAATTGGGTAGAGTACCTTTTGTTTCTATGTTATGGAATAATTTGATGAGTATTGGAATTATGTCTTCTTTGAATGGAACTCTGCACTAAACCCATCTGGTCTTGGGCTTTCTTGGGCTTTTTTTTTTTTTTTTGCTTGGTAGACTATTAATGACTATTTCTATTTCTTTAGAGCATATGGGGCTGTTTAGATTGATAATCTAATTCTAATTTTACTTTGGTACCTGGTATGTATCTATACAATTGTGCATTTCATTCAGGTTTTCCAGTTTTGTTCAGTATAGACTTTTGTAATAGGAACTAATGATTTTTTTGGATTTCCTCAGATTCTGTGTGTTGTCTCCCTTTTCATTTATGATTTTGTCAATTAGGCAATTATTTTAACATGGCAAGAAAAGAAGAACTGCTAAGTGTACTCATAGAAAGCAAAGTAAAATAAAGTGTCAGATTCAACATATTATGAACTCAATGTCAAGAAGCACAACTAGTTCAACAACTCATGATACACTAATCCAATCTCAGTAAATGAAGAATACAAATAAATAATCAAGCAGAACATATCAATTGCACCCTTTGATGTTTATAAGAACTGCTTTTATGTATCTTATATTCTCATACAGGTGTATGGTATGATTTCTCTTTCCTGTCCCATCTCATTTTTATTAAGCAGTGTTACATACTTAATTGTGAATCACATTGATTTCTTGCCATTAAGGGGATCAATTGTTTTGTTCTTATATATGCTCTAGTGTTGATATTTCATTATTATGTTATTGTCTTATGTATATTTTATTATTGTTGTTGTTGTTTTGTGTAATTTTATTACTTCTTTTACACAAAGCTTAACTTAGAAATCAAGGTTTATAGAGTGACAAACACCAATTTTCCCATTTATAATGAACACTGAGACAAGGCTGTCCACTTTCTCCATACCTATTCAACATTGTACTTGAAGTCCTAGCCAGAGCAATTCGACAACAAAAGGAGATCAAATGGATACAAATTGGAAAAGATGAAGTCAAGATATCACTTTTTGCAGATGATATGATAGTATATATAAGTGACCCTAAAAATTCCACCAGAGAACTCCTAAACCTGATAAACAGATTTGGAGAAGTAGCTGGATATAAAATTAACTCAAATAAATCAATGGCCTTTCTCTACACAAAGAATAAACAGGCTAAGAAAGAAATTAGGGAAACAACACCCTTCTCAATAGTCACAAATAATATAAAATATCTTGGCGTGACTATAACTAAGGAAGTGAAAGATCTGTATAATAAAAACTTCAAGTCTCTGAAGAAAGAAATTATAGAAGATCTCAGAAGATGGAAAGATCTCCCATACTCATGGATTGGCAGGATCAACATTGTAAAAATGGCTATCTTGCCAAAAGCAATCTACAGATTCAATGCAATCCCCATCAAAATTCCAACTCAATTCTTCAACGAATTAGAAAGTGCAATCTGCAAATTCATCTGGAATAACAAAAAACCTAGGATAGCAAAAACTCTTCTCAAGGATAAAAGAACCTCTGGTGGAATCACCATGCTGGACCTAAAGCTTTACTACAGAGCAATTGTGATAAAAACTGCATGGTACTGGTATAGTGACAGACAAATAGACCAATGGAATAGAATTGAAGACCCAGAAATGAACCCACACACCTACGGTCACTTGATCTTCGACAAGGGAGCTAAAAACATCCAGTGGAAGAAAGACAGCATTTTCAACAAATGGTGCTGGCACAACTGGTTGTTAACATGTAGAAGAATGCGAATCGATCCATTCCTATCTCCTTGTATTAAGGTCAAGTCTAAGTGGATCAAGGAACTTCACATAAAACCAGAGACACTGAAACTTATAGAGGAGAAAGTGGGGAAAAGCCTTGAAGATATGGGCACAGGGGAAAAATTCTTGAATAGAACAGCAATGGCTTGTGCTGTAAGATCGAGAATTGACAAGTGGGACCTCATGAAACTGCAAAGCTTCTGCAAGGCAAAAGACACCATCAATAAGACAAAAAAAACACCAACAGATTGGGAAAGGATCTTCACCTATCCTAAATCAGATAAGGGACTAATATCCAATATATATAAAGAACTCAAGAAGGTGGACTCCAGAAAGTCAAATAACCCCATTAAAAAATGGGGCTCAGAACTGAACAAAGAATTCTCACCTGAGGAATACCGAATGGCAGAGAAGCACCTGAAAAAATGTTCAACATCCTTAATCATCAGGGAAATGCAAATCAAAACAACCCTGAGATTCCACCTCACACCAGTCAGAATGGCTAAGATCAAAAATTCAGGTGACAGCAGATGCTGGCAAGGATGTGGAGAAAGAGGAACACTCCTCCATTGTTGGTGGGATTACAAGCTTGTACAACCACTCTGGAAATCAGTCTGGCGGTTCCTCAGAAAGTTGGACATAGTACTACCGGAGGATCCAGCAATACCTCTCCTGTTCATATATCCAGAAGATGTCCCAACCGGTAAAAAGGACACATGCTCCACTATGTTCATAGCAGCCCTATTTATAATAGCCAGAAGCTGGAAAGAACCCAGATGTCCCTCAACAGAGGAATGGATAGAGAAATTATGGTACATTTACACAATGGAGTACTACTCAGCTATTAAAAAGAATGAATTTATGAAATTCCTAGCCAAATGGATGGACCTGGAGGGCATCATCTTGAGTGAAGTAACACAATCACAAAAGAACTCACACAATATGTATTCACTGATGAGTGGATATTAGCCCAAAACTTAGGATACCCAAGATATAAGATACAATTTGCTAAACGCATGAAACTCAAGAAGAATGAAGACCAAAGTGTGGACATTGTGCCCCTTCTTAGAATTGGGAACAAAACACCCATGGAAGAAGTTACAGAGACAAAGTTTGGAGCTGTGATGAAAGGATGGACCATTTAGAGACTGCCATATCCGAGGATCCATCCCATAATCAGCTTCTAAACGCTGACACCATTACATACACTAGCAAGATTTTGCTGAAAGGACCCAAATATAGCTGTCTCTTGTGAGACGATGCCGGGGCCTAGCAAACACAGGAGTGGATGCTTACAGTCAGCTATTGGATGTATCACAGGGCTCCCAATGGAGAAGCTAGAGAAAGTACCCAAGGAGCTAAAGGGATCTGCAACCCTATAGTTGGAACAACATGATGAACTAACCAGTACCCTGGAGCTCTTGTCTCTAGCTGCATATGTATTGAAAGATGGCCTAGTCGGCCCTCAATGGAAAGAGAGGCCCATTGGACTTGCAAACTTTATATGCCCCAATATAGGGGAATGCCAGGGCCAAAAGAATGGGAATGGGTTGGTAGGGAAGTGGGGGGCGCTATGGGGGACTTTTGGGATAGCATTGGAAATGTAATTGGGGAAAATATGTAATAAAAATATTAAAAATTAAAAAAAAGAAAAAAAAATAAAAGTTATACGTAATAAAAAAAAATAATGAACACTGAGTCATGGACGTAATATGTAAAATCTCTTTCAAACTGATAGTCTTCCGTGGGTTTTTGTGGTACAATATTTGACATGTTGTGTTATGACTTTTGCTTGTAAGTGGAATAATTTAGGTTCAAAGTGTTCACATGGTTAGTAACAGTGGCTTTTGAAGTGTTAGATACTGCAGGTTGGATTTGATAATTAAGTATGCTATGAACCAGAGAGAAACATCACTGTAGGAATCATTTCTTTCCTTATGGAAGTTTCTGTCTGGACATCAACAATATGTGCCTATGTCAAAAACAATGTTTTTTATTCTTAATCTTCTTTTGTGCTTAAGTTTTATCATAGGGGCGTTTAGATAAATTTTGTAGGTAATAATTACATAAGGTTTGCATCATGCAATGGAGGGCAAATGTAGCTTCTTGTCATATGACTTATCGCATGAGCCATCTAACAGGTGTCATTTGGATAATTTTGGATCCTCTATGGAATGGTGTAAAGCAAATGAAGAGTAGGCTATTTTCCTCAGAAGAATGAAACTGATGAATCTGTTTCTAAAAACAATAACTTGTTCTGTAATAGAAAAATTCTATGAACACACATTCACAAAAACATAAGCATGTATATAGTCATACATGCATAAATATTAGAGCATATCAGTAATAAGAAAGGGGATATTTTATCAAAACTATCTCTTTAAGATAAAAATGAGGGATGGGGTTGCCATGACACAGTCACACCTCTGATCCATAATTGTTTCTGTCTGAAAAGAATTCTTTCATTATGCCTAAATTTTTATAAAATAATTAATATTTTATAATTAAAAACATCTACAAAATAGTTGAAGAACCTTCAATGATTCAACTAAGAAATAAACCTTATTTCTCATTTATTCTATGTAGAAAAGAGACATTGCAAAATTCATAAAAGAGTGACAGTTAAAGCTGGGTATAGTGGCGCATGCCTTTAATCCCAGCACTCGGCAGAGGCAGAGGCAGGCAGATTTCTGAGTTCATGGTCAGCCTGGTCTACACAGTGAGTTCCAGGAAAGCCTGCACTATACAGAGAAACCCTGTCTCAAAAAAACAAAAACAAAATCAAAAACATCAAAAAAAAAAAAAAAAAGAGTGACAGTTAAGTAGCTTTTGACTTCCAGAGAATGGATTAATCATTAAAAGATTTTAAGAAAACTTAATTAAATTTAGTTTTAAATTTATTATTTAAAACTAATTGTTGTTATATAATGTAGAAACATATTTCTTCAATCATTTCAAATAAAGATGAAAATGTATGCTATGCCCACTTATCATATATGCATTTAAACAATATTACAAATCCATAGCCTATGCTGCTTGCAATAATATTGGTTTGTTCTGAGTAGTTTGTAAGAATTCTTCTATTGTGATAAATATTTATCTATATGTTATACAGTTTTTGTTATTCAATTTTTTATTTGATATAATATTATGCCTTTTGTATGAAAATTGTGACATTTTAGAGTCTATAAACATTGTTGAATTATTAAATACAGCTAATTGATGTTTGCATTCATTCACCTGGCTATTGTTTTTCAAAGGAGATGAGTACATTATTTAAAGTATTATTATGCAGATTATGCATATAGAAATTTAACTAATGGAACCTACCGTCATCCTCTGACTGTGGCTTCATTAATTATTTGATCATAGTCAAGTGTGGCCTAAATACTTAATTTTTATTTTTGTCAAGTTTACATGTAATTATGCTATTTCATGGGAAATACTCTCCTTGAAGGAACTTTCAGTTAGAAAGTTATGTTCTTGAGAAAGTATTTCTTCTCATTACCTTTTGGTACAAGGGGAAAATCCCATCAACATTAACAATTTCATTTTACTATTATTGAGAAATGAGATCCTTATAGTAAACATTCAGTTAAGGCTAACTTAAAAATAGAACTAGCTTTTGTTCTTTTGTTTTTTTTTATTTCAACACACACACACAGACACACACATACACACACACACAGAGAGACAGACTTAATTCTATCCCAAATGACCTGTAGACCATAGAAAAATACATCCATCACTTAAGAAACAGCCATCTAAGTAATAGCATGAAAATGTAAAGTTAAAACATTTTGACTGTGGAAGCTTTATCATAATAAAATGGTTTAATTTCCCAGAGCATGAAATATACCCTCCAAGGAGCATACCTATTAATGACATGCTATGATTAATTAATTGGTTCTGGGAACTATTATACCATATTAGTCACTTTCATATTAGTGTTCCCAAGAGTGGCAAATAAATAAGACAGTGATTTTGCTTCTACATGTCCAGTGATTTCTTGCCAAGACATTCTGCTGACATGAATTCTAGCTGCAATTTTTCACTTTGTACTCTCTCAGCCAAGTAGTACAGGGATGTGTAATAAAATGCTTAGAAAAGACTTCTGTTATATCTAGAATTTTTTTCTCATATCTTTTCCTTTGTGTGTGAGATTTCCTTCAGAGCCATGACAATGGATTCCAACTGGGTTAGTTTCAGTGATATTTATGGTAGCTATTTATGGGATCATGTCCAAAAAACTTCTAGGTATATGATCCCCATAGCATACTGATATGCCTTGTATCAGTGTAAGATCTGACGGTAGTACAGGCAAACCCTTAGTCTATACCTTTAATAATGGAGGTAAAATTAGTTTGTAGAAGGAAGAAGCTATGTTTAAAAGTGACTTTTCACTGAAGGGCAGACAAAGTGGTGAACCAGAGAGTGATTTGACAGAATGAGTCAGAGATAGGATATGCCAAACTCATAGGAAAACAGCACCAGAAAGAGAAACTATTAAAACGGAGGGTAGGGAGAGAGAGTCAGTCAGTTGGGAGTCAGGGCAGTGAATGCAAAGTAGTGGAGTTGAGTTTGTTGGTGAGTTCATGTATTTCAGTACAGGTCAGTAAAGGCACTTGAAGCCAGAGAATAAAGAGCCAGAAGATTACAAGAGTTGCCAGAGTTAGTTTGAGGCCAAGCAGAGTGACCCAGCAAGAGGCTGAGAGAAGCCAGATTGAATCAGGCAACTTGCAAAGGAGTTTGAACCAGAACAGCTGAGTTAAACCAGCCAGCCAGAATTCAGAAACTAGAAGGGGTAAGCATATTCCACAGTAAACTCCTAAGATGATATAACATTTGGCCAATAAAAATTACCTGTACAGACAATTAGTAGACAGTTTTCTTCCCTCAATGCCAATTCCAATCTCTGCATTTATAAATAAGTCTCTAATTTATGTTTCTAGTTAGGTCCTGCTATCTATTTAAACATATGTGCAACACTCACAGCATAACTTTGCTCTTTTCTTATTTCTTCTGAAATGTGACTGGTATTTGTTTTCTTTCACAAAAAGCATAAATTAAATATGGTCATTTATTTTAAAAGTCGTTGTAATTAGCAAGTTCTGCATTTGTTGATATGACATCATTGGACTTCACATATCATGGGATGCTATAAGAATATTGATTAGTTGTTGCTTTTTTAGGTACTTACACATAATGAAATTTATTTCCTTAAATTTCAAAACACAGCTTAATATCATATCAATATATTCATGTCAAAGTGTTTAATTAATGAAATATTCTCAAATAAAATACATTCCAGAATCATTGAGTCAAAACTTCCTATAGGCTGCATAAAATATGTGGTTAAAATAATATAATTTCTCCTTAGAGATGTTAACTCGGCAAATTTTGCAGAATCATTAAATTATGATCTGAATTTTCAGACATCGAATATAATATTATTTTTATGCTATATTGATCCTATTCACTTAAGATGCCTTCAATATTGTTCAGCAAAGAGAATAGGCTTCATATTCTGTCATCCACCAGAAATTTATATCCTTGATCAAAATCTTATAATGAGACAAAAACTAGATGCTGTAACACTCTTTCAAAAGAAACCCAAATCATCCCAAATTCTAGGAGAAAACAGTGTATGTTAACCATAGGCATTAATATATACAACAGCTAGAGGATAAGCAAAGAGGATAATCTACCTGGGTGGGACCCAGTCCTGCAATTACCATTTCTGACTTACTTGAGTCTAACCTTGCTGAGACCCAGGATGACCTTGAACTCAGGAATCTGCCTGCCTTTCTATCTGCCTGCCCTTGTATATTTCTAACAAGCTGGCTCATTGATACAGCTCCCTTTGTTCCTTTAGATTTTTGAAGCCCCTCATAATTTATATTGCAACCTTATTTTTTGCAAAGTTGAGAAATTACATTTTTTTTTTGTTTTTTTTGTTTTTTGTTTTTTGTTTTTTTTTAATTTTTAATATTTTTATTACATATTTTCCTCAGTTACATTTCCAATGCTATCCCAAAAGTCCCCCATAGCGCCCCCCACTTCCCTACCCACCCATTCCCATTCTTTTGGCCCTGGCATTCCCCTATATTGGGGCATATAAAGTTTGCAAGTCCAATGGGCCTCTCTTTCCAGTGATGGCCGATTAGGCCATCTTTCGATACATATGCAGCTAGAGACAAGAGCTCCGGGGTACTGGTTAGTTCATCATGTTGTTCCAACTATAGGGTTGCAGATCCCTTTAGCTCCTTGGGTACTTTCTCTAGCTTCTCCATTGGGAGCCCTGTGATACATCCAATAGCTGACTGTGAGCATCCACTCCTGTGTTTGCTAGGCCCCGGCATAGTCTCACAAGAGACAGCTATATTTGGGTCCTTTCAGCAAAATCTTGCTAGTGTATGCAATGGTGTCAGCGTTTAGAAGCTGATTATGGGATGGATCCCTGGATACGGCAGTCTCTAGATGGTCCATCCTTTCATCACAGCTCCAAACTTTGTCTCTGTAACTCCTTCCAGCAAATTCACACATTATCTCTCCACGAATCCAGCCCTTCAAAGGATAATAACAGGAAAAAAACCAATACAAGGACAGGAACCATGCCCTAGAAACAACAAGAAGGTAATCCCTCAACAAACCTAAAAGAAGACAGCCACAAGAATAGAATGCCAACTTTAACAACAAAAATAACAGGAAACAACAATTACTTTTCCTTAATATCTCTTAATATCAACGGCCTCAACTTCCCGATAAAAAGACATAGACTAACAAACTGGCTACACCAACAAGACCCAACATTTTGCTGCTTACAGGAAACTCATCTCAGTGAAAAAGATAGACACTACCTCAGAATGAAAGGCTGGAAAACAATTTTCCAAGCAAATGGTATGAAGAAACAAGCTGGAGTAGCCATTCTTATATCTGATAAGATTGACTTCCAACCCAAAGTCATCAAAAAAGACAGGGAGGGGCACTTCATACTCATCAAAGGTAAAATCCTCCAAGAGGAACTATCAATCCTGAATATCTATGCTCCAAATACAAAGGCAGCCACATTCATTAAAGAAACTTTAGTAAATCTCAAAGCACACATTGCACCTCATACAATTATAGTGGGAGACTTCAACACACCACTTTCACCAATGGACAGATCATGGAAACAGAAACTAAACAGGGACACAGTGAAACTAACAGAAGTTATGAATCAAATGGATCTGGCAGATATCTACAGAACATTCTATCCTAAAACAAAAGGATATACCTTCTTCTCAGCACCTCATGGTACCTTCTCCAAAATTGACCACATAATTGTTCACAAAACAGGCCTCAACAGATACAAAAATATTGAAATCGTCCCATGCATCCTATCAGATCACCATGGACTAAGGCTGTTCTTCAATAACAAAATAAATAATAGAAAGCCAACACACACGTGGAAACTAACCAACACTCTTCTCAATGATACCTTGGTCAAGGAAGGAATAAAGAAAGAAATTAAGGACTTTTTAGAGTTCAATGAAAATGAAGCCACAACATACCCAAACTTATGGGACGCGATGAAAGCATTTCTAAGAGGAAAACTCATAGCTCTGAGTGCCTCCAAAAAGAAACTAGAGAGAGCACACATTAGCAGCTTGACAACACACCTAAAAGCACTAGAACAAAAGGAAGCAAATTCACCCAAGAGGAGTAGATGGCAGGAAACAATCAAACTCAGGGGCGAAATCAACCAAGTGGAAACAAGAAGAACTATTCAAAGAATCAACCAATCAAGGAGCTGGTTCTTTGAGAAATTACATATTTTTAGAGTTCTTTTACACAGCCTTAAGAGCTGTCCTGAAGGTCCCAGTGTTTACCACTTTGCTGAGCCACTAGCTATACCTTTGCCTCCTGGACTCTTGCTACCAGATTACATGGAGTCATTAACGTTAACAAGAAAGACATTGTTAAAAGGAAGAAAGTAAAATATTTATATTATTACATAAAAAAGCCTTAGGGCCATAGCAGCCATCCATACTAGTGCAGGCCCAAGTCTGCTGGCACTGTCCCAGGGACTGACTGTGTCATACAGTCCACATCAAGGCTATTCTACACATGGCAGTTTGAGGCCAACCAGACCAATTGAGTCAAAACCAAGAGAAGATATATTTAATCAATAAGCTTGAAAGATTAGGTTGGAAATCCCTAGAAGCTTCCAGGCCTAGGCCTAAGGATAGTTAGAGAAAGACAATATCTGAGCTCAGGGTAAGCCACCTATTCCCATACCTTCAACATGGCTCTCATCATATCTCTCTATCTGAGCAAATTAAAGCAACATTTACAATATATTAGTTTTAAAGTCTAGAATGCAAAAGAAGATACAGTTTAATTTTATATGTGAATATCTTTCTTTGTTAGTCTTACTGAAGCTGTAGTCTTATCTCCAGTATGTCTTTTTTGGCTCCTATAAACCTGATCAAAATATTATAGATAGAGAAGACAAGGGCCAGCAAGAGGCTGAAACTACCTTACTACTGTTGTTTCCTAAAGTCATATTGTCACACTGCATTTTAATAATTTTTTACAGACCTAGATTGGTGCTGTTCTGATGTTGGAACAGAGAAGCTCTTTTGTGCAGGGAGTGATAGCTTACGTGCAGACTTATATATAATCAAAATGACTGGGAAATGATAATCTTTAAAATCCATAATCTGTAGTCTCTCTCTCTCTCTCTCTCTCTCTCTCTCTCTCTCTCTCTCTCTCTCTCTCTCTCTCTCTCTCTCTCTTACACACACACACACACACACACACACACACACACATACATACATACATACACACAAACACACACACACATACACACACACACACAAATGCACCAAGGCAAGATATAAACATAGAAAAAAAGACATAAATAATTCATAAATAATTTAAGAGCCAGAGGTCAGGGAAGATTTATATGGAATCTGGCCATCCAGGTATATCATTTCATTGTAGCTGTAATACTTATGTCTCTGTTGCTGTGATAAAATATCATGACTAAGGTAGCCTATGGAAGAGTTTATTGGGACTTTATCTCTAGAAGGATAAGAATCCATTATTGCAGTGAAATAAGGAAAATATGGCAGACCTGTCAAGGGAACTGGATGCCTAGAGTTTACATCTTGAACTGCAAACATGAAACAGAAAGCACACTAGCTGTGGACAAGGCATTTGTTTGTTTGTTTGTTTGTTTGTTTGCTTGCTTGTTTTGGGGGGTTGTTTTGTTTTGTTTTTATACCAATGCTTTCTTCCAGTGACATACTTCTTCCAGCAGGGCCACAGCTTCTAAATGTATGTAAGAAACACTGCTAACTCAGTACTAAAATGAAGTCTATAGTGAAGATTAACAAATCAAAATACCACAGAAGTTACTAAAACATGGTTACTATGGATACCTACACCATTTTGAGTCCTTCACCTTCCAATACAGATAAAAGTGATAACCATGAACTCCCACCCCTTTATGGGGGCATTAAACGATGGTGTAAAAGGAGAGTGTCATTTTATCTACTACATGCAATCACTTGCAGAACTAAATCAAAAAGAAGAGGAAAGGTAAATCAGAGAATATTGAAACTGTCAAAATAGGAAAACAGAAAAAACATGTAAATTATTTATAATACTTTTAAAGATATCAAAAAATTATAATATAAAAATAATGTAAACATTTAGTACTTAATTTAACTAAATGTATTTAATTAAATATATTTTGATTCTATGAAATTTAGGGAGATTTACCAAAAAGAATAAACTTATTAGTCTTCAATAAGGAAAAAATCATGGTAAAAACCAAACATAGATACATGCAGACTAATTCATACTCTACAATAATATATTTTAATGCACACTTTCTTTCTAACCTTTCTTTTCAGATATACCTTAGTCACCTATGTGCCTGGATATATTTCTGCAAAATGTTGGTTAGCTCATTCACAATGCATCACATGTTGCTTAGGAACTGTTACAGATGTCATAACTCTCTCACTAAATCTTTAAAAGGTTAATTCATTCAGAGGATGGACAGAACTTTGATAAGGAATCTTAAAAATATAATATAGCTATATGACAACATGATTTCTTATTATTTCCACTGTTTTTAAGAAAGAGCTTGACTGTAATTACATTATTAATTATTCACGTGTTACAAGGAAGTTAAAACACCTTGATAAATATTATCATTTGGATTACACAAAGTATTTTCAAATTCTGCCTGATATTTTAATTATACTACATGTCATTGCTGTAACATCTGAAACAAATCTATCTCAAGGAATGCTATTTAGTTACTCTCTTAAGGTGCATGCATAAGTAAGTGAATTCCCCTTAAGTGTTTGAACGAAATAGAATTCTCATAGTTGTTTGCTTTTAAATTTTTCTATGCCCTCCTTTGTAACCTACAATCAGATATATATATAATGAAGCAATTTTGTAGGTTTGAAGAATATGAAATGAGAGTTGGCACTGTGCACTTTTTCATGTTATGTTTTACCCTTACAGTTTTAGCTCATATAAAAATAGTATACTAAACAATAGATCACAGATGAGTAAATTAAATTACAGAGGGAATTCAAGTTTAGATGAACAATATTTATTTTTACCATACATGAAAAAGGAAATGAGGGGATAGAGGAAGATGCTGGGAGTGTAGGTGCATTAAAGAGTGCTTGCCTAGACACTGAGACTGACACACAGCACAACTAATTGAAAACCAACATGGCTGGCTGCAATGAGATTACTGTAGTAGCTGAGAAGATTTTATTTGTATTTGTAAAATAAATTTATTTCTAAGTATAAATCTGTGAAAGGACTAATGCACAAATGGCAAGAATTATTTTTATTTTCTGTGCACGTGTCATATAAATATAACTTAAGTGATTGCAGTGCTGTTATCTTAGAAAATACTTTAAGATCTTGGTCATCTGCAATTGTATTATTAGTGTAACAAAATCCTGCTGTGGAAATAAGAAGCAGTGTACAATTCCAAAGCAGAATAATGAGAACCAGAAAAGTTAAACCACAAAGAAATTATCAGAGTATGAAATGGTGGGTATTTGATAGGAACAACTATTTTCTATGATTTATTAAAAATTAAAACTAAGATATTTTCTATATATTATTAGTAACAAAACATACACACACACAAGTATCAGTTTAAGAAATATCTTTCTAGCTCTAAACTTCATCTTTGCAATTCCTTCTATGGATATTTTATCCCCTATTCTAGGGAGGAATAAAGAATCCACACATTGGTCTTCCTTCTTGATTTTCTTGTGTTTTGGAAATTGTATCTTGGGAATTCTAGGTTTCTGGGTTAATAACCTCTTATCAGTGAGTGCATATCAAGTGACTTCTTCTGTGATTGAGTTACCTCACTCAGGATGATATCCTTCAGATACATTCATTTGCCCAAGAATTTCATGATTTCATTGTTTTTAATAGCTGAGTAGTACTCCATTATGCGAATATACCACATTTTCTTTATCCATTCCTCTGTTGAGGGACATCTGGGTTCTTTCCAGCTTCTGGCTATTATAAATAGGGCTGCTATGAACATAGTGGAGCATGTGCCCTTATTTCCAGTTGGAACATCTTCTGGGCATATGCCCAGGAGAGGTATTGCTGGATCTACCAGTAGTACTATGTCCAATTTTCTGAGGAACTGCCAGACTGATTTACCGAGTGGTTGTATAAGCTTGCAATCCCACCAGTAATGGAGAAGTGTTCCTCTTTCTCCACATCCTCGCAAGCATATGCTGTCATTGGAATTTTTGATCTTAGCCATTCTGACTGGTGTGAGGTGGAATCTCAGAGTTGTTTTGATTTGCATTTCCCTGATGATTAAGGATGTTTAACTTTTCTTTCAAGTGCTTCTCAGCCCTTCAGTATTACTCAGTTGAGAATTCTTTGTTTAGCTCTGTACCCTGTTTTTTAATGGGGTTATTTTAATTTCTGGAGTTCAGCTTCTTGAGCTCTTTGTATATATTGGATATTAGTCCCCTATCAGATTTAGGATTGGTAAAAATTCTTTCCCAATCTGTTGGTGGCCTTTTTGTCTTATTGACAGTATCTTTTGCTGTACAGAAGCTTTGCAATTTTATGAGGTCCCATTTGTAGATTCTTGATCTTACAGCACAGACCACTGCTGTTCTGTTAAGGAATTTTCCCTTGTACTCATATCTTCAAGGATTTTCCCCACTTTCTCCTCTATAAATTTCAGGATGGACCATTCAGTGACTGCCCTACCCGGGGGTCCATCCCATAATCAGCCACCAAATGCAGACACTATTGCATACACCAGCAAGTTTTTGCTGAAAGGACCCTGATATAGCTGCCTTCTGTGAGGCTTTGCCAGTGCCTGGCAAATACAGAAGTGGATGCTCACAGTTATCAATAGAATGAAACACAGGGCCCCCAATTTAGGAGCTAGCGAAAGTACCCACGAGCTGAAGGGGTCTGCAATGCTATAGGTGGAACAAAGATATGAACTAACCAGTACCCCCAGAGCTTGTGTCTCTAGCTGCATATGTAGCAGAAGATGGCCTAATTGGCCATCACTGGGAAGAGAGGACCCTTGGTCTAGCAAATTTTATATGCCCCAGTATAAAGCCAGTGCCAAGAAGTGGGAGTGAGTGGGTAGGGGAGCAGGGCGGTGGGGAGGGTATAGTGTACTTTTGGGATAGCACTTGAAATATAAATGAAGAAAATATCCAAAAAAAAAGCAAAAAAAGAAATATCTTTCTAATTCATTTTATAAGGAGGATATGTTGTCCATAAAGAATAGACCTGAAGCAAAGATTATGGCATTGCTGCATGCTTGAATCTGCCTTTAGAAGCAGCCCAAAACATATTTTAATATTAAGTGGAATGAACCTCAATTTTGTATTACCCATTCAAATAAGACAAGTCATGAATATTTAAGTCATTCTAAATTGCTTCCTTTCAAAAGTCTGTGGGAATCAGAAGAAACAAAACAATGGAGCTGGATTCAAGAGCACAAACCCTTTCCAATTCATTAAATAAACCAGATATATTGGAACAGTAACCTATTTTAATTGAAACACATCTTATTCAAAGTTTACCCACTATCCCTCAAATCATAAGAATTTATAGATACACTTATTTTGTATAAGATTTGTTATGTGTATCTCCCTCCTTATGATTGGAGAACTAAACACAGTTTCTGTGAGATTGTAGTTTACTGCAGAGTCACTGTAGTCTGTTGGACCAGCAGCCCCAAAAGAGTGCAAAGATGCACCCTGGTAAGCAAACTCCATCAATATCACCAAAAAAAAAAAAATCTATATCATAGCAAACTCTGACAAAATGACAACAATTCTTATACTATTTTCTTAGATTTTCATCATCACTACCATCAAAAAAAAAAAAAAAAAAGCTTCATATGGACCAAGATCAGAACATATATTTGTGAACAGTTCCACAGGGCAGAACCCACAGAGATAAAAGTGACACATCATCTGAGCCAGGCCTTGGCTTACTCTGGTCCATGTGTGTTCTCATGACTGCTCTCTTAGGGAGAGTTAATGGGGAATCTTCCTGGTTCAATTCCTTTTCCTTTCCTCAAGAATACAGATTTCATGGTCCGAATGGTCTTCTGAATATCTGCTGGTACAATGATCTTTCATAACTGCAGACCTGATCATCTGCCTTTCAGCAAATGTCTATTTCAGAATCAAGGTTTTCCAACTTGGCAGTCAGATGTGTGTGTGTGTGTGTGTGTGTGTGTATGAGTATGTGTGTGTTTCTGTGTGTATAAGCTTTCTTTTTCACTTGTTTTGCTGTCATTTTGAGTCTTTTTCCTTCTTTCATGTGGAAGCTTCTCTTATCCAGACTGGATTTTATTAATTTTGTTGGAATCTATAGTCTTCCATCACCTGGGGAAGTACAGACAAAACATCTTCCCCAGTGTAACACATTCCTTAACTTCCATTCTGATGTCAAACATCTGTACAGTATACAGTTATCTAATTCAGCAAGCTTTATTTTTTTTTCTACAATCCAGTGCCTTTTGGGAAATATCCCCCATTCTCTTTATCAAGGTACAATTATGTCTTTATCAAGCCACATATAAACGAGGCACTTAAGTGCTTTCAACCCATTCCTGGCTCTACAACAGTGGACTTAGCCTCTCATCCATATGAACACAGAAGCAATCAAAATATATTACATAAGATATCAATGTACACAGTTAAAATAGGTATTCATGTTCTGAGATTAATAAGAACTTGCCAAAAACAAACAAACAAAAACAAAATGAAACAAAAACATCTTTCAATACTTCTAAATTATACTGTTCTTTCAACTCGAGCTACTTTAATTTTTATATATGGAAGCAATAGAAGCTGAGCAATCTTGTCTCCCACTCTATCCTGTATGACTTTCTTTTTTCATTGAATATTTTATTTATTTACATTTCAAATGTTATCCTTTTTCCCAGTTTCCCCTCTGCAAACCTTCATCACATTATCCCTCCCCCTACTTCTATGATAGTGTTCCCCCACCCACCAACCTACTCTCACCTCACATCTCTGGCATCTCACTTCTCTGGTGGATCAAGCCTCCACAGGTCCAAGGGCCTCTTCTCCCACTGATGACTGACTAGGCCATCCTAGGCTACATATGTGGCTGGAACCATGGGTCCTTCCATGTGTACTCTTTGGTAGGTAGTTTAGTCCCTGAGAGCTCTGTTTGGCCTGGTTGGTTGATATTGTTGTTCTTTTGGGGTTGCAAATCCTTTAACTTCTTCAGTCCTTTCCCTAGATCCTCCATTGGGGTCCCCACGCTCAATTCAATGGTTGGCTGTGCACATCCACATCTGTATTTGTAAGGCTCTGACAGAGTCTCTTTTATCTCTCCTTTGAAGTCTTCATTTATAATTTGTAAATGTTCAATGAATCCTTGAGATATTAGGCTACTTCTTCCTAAAACCATTCCTACTGTCTTTGGGGATAGTGGTCCATAAACTTCCGTGGATATTTTATAGCATGATTTTTTATGATAATATGAGATTTTTATTTATGGATAAGGCTGGGTCATGCTTCCTTCTATTTCATGCATTAGATCTCTAATACTTACCTTAGTTACTTCTCTTTCTTCCAAAGTGCTCCTCCCATGAAATCTCAAAGCATAATGTACATTTGGTTTCTATAGCTAAGGTTGCAGTCCTAATTACTATCAGCACTGTCCTTTTTTTCTTACATAGTTCAGGTTTGACCTTGTTATATCCTATTTTTCTTCTCTCTCTCCATGTTTCCATGTAAACATATAATAAAGCATGTCAGAATATGAAGGTATGTAAATTTCTCTATGAACTAATATCGATATGTCAGGCAGATATCTGACACTGACTATGTTGAGAGGTCTAGTAAGCATGCCTGGTGCCTTTCTCTAACAAATCATATTTCAACGGACTTACACATATACCAGAATGATCATAAATTTAGGATGATATTTGCAATGCATAAAGCCCAAAAATGTAGCAACCAAATACCTAATTAAAGTCTCAACAAGTTACACAAATTCTACAAGGAGAAAAGTTTTTCCAAGATTTACATTCAACTATGCTACCTTGTGTACTACTGAAAAATAAACAAACAAATAAAAAACCCAAAAAATTTTAAACAACTTTCAGGTTGAATAGAAGATAAAGTAAAATGCAATAATAACAATAAAATTAATAATAATCTTTAGAAACAGAAGGGAGAAAACAAGAAAATTTGTATTTGGAGAATATGGTAATTACATAGTTAACTAAAGATGCATGCCACCCAAGTTAAAGCAAATATCTTAGAAAACTAAATTGCTGCCTTCTCATGCTAAACTAATTCTTCTTCCAAAGTGAAATGTCATCTTCAAGGTTACTTTATGTTACAGTTTTCACTATAAATATCCACAGAGACCCAGAGGGTTCTCTCAATCCATACATTTATGGGTTAAGGTTTGGGAAAACAAGAGAAGAGTTAATTTATATTTGAAAAAGCAAAATACTTTTTTAAAAAAAATCACCACTGCTCTCTATTTCTTTCTTCTTCTACTTTTTTTTTTTTTTTACAGTCTATTACTTTTCTCAATATTTTATTATCAGGCAAGTGACTGGAACTAGACAATATCATCCTGAATAAGGTAAGCCATACCCAAAAGGACATACATGGTATATACTCATTGATAAGTGGATACTAGCCAAAAAGTTCAGAATACTCATGATACAACTCACAGCAGAAGGAAGAACCAAGTATGGATGCATCCGTTCCACTTAGAACAGACAGAGAACAGAATAATCACAGGAAGCAGAGGTAGCAAGGGACCTGGGTGGAAGAGGGGAGAGGGAGAGAAAAAAATGAGGGGCCAGGATCAGGTATGGGTGAAGACAGGAGAAAAGCCCCGGGGACCTGGAGAATGAATAGAAATATGCAGCAGTGTGGGAGTGAGGAACAGTGGGAACCATGAGCAAGTCCCAGACACCAGGGATGTGGGAGGTCCTAGGAACACGTGGAGATGGCATTAGCTGAAATGGCCAATAGCAGGAAGATAGCAACCTCCAATAGATAGACATGACCCCCAGCTGAGGAATGGGGCCACCTACCCATCTCAAAATATTTAACCCAGAATTGTTCCTGTCTAAAGAAAATGTAGGGGGAAAAATGGAGCAGAGACTGAAGGAAAGGCCATCCAGAGACCATGTTAACATGGGATCCATCTCATGCACAGACATTAAACCCGAACACTATTGCTGAAGTCACACTATGCTTGCAGACAGGAGCCTGGCATGACTGTCCTCTGAGAGGCTCTGCCAATATCTACCTGAAATAGAAGCAGAAACTTACAGAAAACCTTTGAACTGAGTCTGGGGTCCCCTGTGGAAGAGTTAGGGGATGGACTGAAGGAGCTGAAGTGGATTGCAACCCCAAAGGAAGAATAACAGTGTCAACTTACCAAGCATCTCAGAGCTCCCAGGGTCTAAACCTCCAAAAATAAAAAAATAAAAAAAAATATGTGGGCTGGTCTATGGCCCCTTTTAAATATGTAACAGAGGACTGTCTTGTCTAGTTTCAGTGGTAGGAAATGTGCTTGGTCCTCTGGAGACTTGATGCCCTAGAGAAGGAGGATGCTAGGGGGTGAGGTGGGAATGGGTGGGTGGGTGGGTGAGCACCCTCTTAGAGGTGAAGGGGAGGAGAAATGGACTGGGGGACTCATTGAGGGGGGACCAAAAAGGAGGACAACATTTGATATGTAAATAAAATAATAGAAGAAGAAGAAGAAGAAGAAGAAGAAGAAGAAGAAGAAGAAGAAGAAGAAGAAGAAGAAGAAGAAGAAGAAGAAGAGGAGAAGGAGGAAGAGGAGGAGGAGGGGGGAAAGGGGGAGGGGAGGAGGAGGGGGGAGGGGGATGGGAAGTTGTTGATATCTAGTATTTCTGTAACCGTGTTTGGTATGTGGTAAAGCATGTACATAAATCACTCTAGTGGGTGTATTTTCTTAATTTACTATTCTTAACAGGCCACAAAGGGACCTTATCATCTCATGATAAAATTGAAAATAAAATACTCAGAATAATTTTAAATTATAAGTTTATAAATTACCATACAAAACCTACTACAATTAACTCAAAATGAATAATTTCATTACTTATGACAGTTAAAATAACGCATACACAGAAAATTTATCCTAAAGGCAAAACAAAAGCAGTTTTGCTTATAATAAGAAATGTAATATCACATTTTTCTTTAGATATGCATGCGTTCAGTCTCCCATTCAAAAATATCATAACACCTTAAATTGAGTGTTCTTATTTTCATTAACAAGTTGAAAGATGATGAACTGAAAAATTACTGAATGTTGTGCATTTACAACTAATGCAACACAGAGTTTTTGAGAATAATTATTTTCTTGTGACCCTGAGGAGAAATATATTTTAGTACTATTAACACAGCCAAATAAAGATAATGATAGAAAGACACAAAGCAAAAGAATCTGCATACTATATTAAAATAAATAATATTTATAATATCTCTACCAGAATAAAAGGACACATTGAAATATCCTGGAAATTAATGCTAATTCTGTACCTGGTATTAATAAATATGATTAAACAGATAATACATACTAAAACTAGGGCAGAGAATAAGCTGAAAGATGAAGCCAAAACCTGCTATAAAATTGCAATGGAAAATTACTATTAAACAAGAAAAGAAATATAATTTGAAAAAAAACTATTATATATATAAATAAATTAACAATTAGGTTAGATGTAAAAGCATAAATGATGTTTAATTAAATTTACGTAATATTCTTATTTACCTAAAGCTCCATACAAAAAGGAATTAAAGTTTATTGATTCTTTAAATCAAATAAATGTAAAATTTGCAAAATGTACATGTGAGATTGGACATCAGACAATTAAAGAGATGTTATTGACGATACATAATAGACCTAAGCAACAAAGACTAACAACTACATGACTGATATTTTAAGTAGTTTTCCCAAGTAACTTGATCCAAGAATGAATAAATAAATATATAATAAGATGAGAAGGACTTTAAGTAATTTAATCTAGGGCCTTGTTTTTCATAAGTGCAAGTCTGTATGTGCACCAACTGCATACTGAAACGTTAATGAAGTATATAGCTGAAAGAGACATAAGTTATTCATTACATTCTCAGAAATATATTGAAATAATAATAAAATATATAATAATATTCTAACATAATAAAAAATAAGCAATCCAAAATGATAGTCTCTTGTTTCCAAGCAATTGTATATATAAAATAAGAAATTCACAGTTATTGAAGACAAAATATGGAAGTGTGTTAATGTTTCATATTATTTGTCTGGCTTTCATAAGATAAAGTATAAAACGCCCTTTAGTCACAATAGATATTCTGATAAATCTTTTCTATATGTCTTCATGGCCTTGTGTGGAAACCCCTTTTATTTTTCAATATAGATAAAAATATAAATGTTTAAAGGTATCATCTTTGAAATTGTTTAATTAAAATTTATAAATAACACTTTATAAAAATAAAATTCGTATATGTTTTACTATTAATGCAATCTAGAATTCTCAAGTTAGAGCTAAAATGTGTTAGCACCCTGCAATCAATTTGTCTTGTGTAAACATATTTTCATTTTGCATAAGCAATATATTCATACTTGAAAATTCATCTACATGTCCTTGGTTTATGTCTTTCTCATATGATCTCTCTATGAGCTTTATATTATAAACTCAATGCCATTTAATGTAGCTCAATAAATAATTAGGGAAGACATGAGCACGCAGTTCACATGAAATGGAAGGAAACATGCCTTTCTTCCTAACCATATGTAGTTGGCCATTTAAGATGTTTTCCCCTGAAAATAATTGCACACTAATTATTCTCAAGAGAAAAAGTCTTGATGCCAGTTTACAAATTGATTTATATTTGTTTGTGTTCCAAGTGATACCATTTTGTGGTATTGGCAGACTTGTAGAGTGCATTTTTCATCCTTGTTTATATGGCACAAATAAATCACATCAATAAAGCATTTTATTAACTCTTTATAATATGTACAGTAGTCATTTGTTTTGTCAATAAATCGCTGATTTTTATTGGCCATGTCACTTTTAAACAGAGCATAAAATGCAGCTACATAAGGGCCTGAGGCATAAAAGAAAGGCTTTTCCTGACAGCATATAAAACTGAGGAAGATGAAAATGTGACTAAAGTGGAAATTTAAAATAGATTTCATGAACACTGTAATTAGCATAAAACAAACAGGCAGAAAGCTATTATTTTTAGATGAAATCCAGTCTTGTTCTTAGATAAAACAATGCTTGCATTTTGTGCATCTATCAGTGTTTACATGATATTTCAATAAATCTATTGTTAATGTTTCCATTCATTACATGTTGGAAGTTTTATTTTATGTTCCAAAGTTTCACATTTTAACTCTATAGCAATACATTTTATTTACTACCCGTTTTATTTTTAGATTTGAATTGAATCTTCTGTTTTCTAGTTTTTATATTTTAAAAGTAGCACTGTCTGAACATTTCTATTATATCATTCTGGAAATTCTCACTATCTTTTCTCCTTTGTTTTCACTCTCGGATAACATTCAATCTCAGGCATGCTAAGCACGTGTTCTACCAATAATCTATATTTTAATCTTATTTCCCTTACTTCTCTATAATATTTTTACATGAAAACATTACTTGATTCATCATTTACACATTCAAGTGAGTATGTATACCTCCTCTCAAAGTCATAACCTATTCATTGATGTTACAAGCACATATGTGGATGCAAAAATAAATATATGTATAGATCAAACTGCTCAGTTTCTATGTTATTTGTATAGATGGCTTCAAAAATGGATATTTGGTATTAGATAATCAACTGATGAGTTCATTCCTAGTGAGGACCATTTCTCCAACTATCAGCATTTCTTAGTTTTCTGTAGTTCTTTTTGTAGGATTGGAGACTCATGCTCTTACCGCATACACTTCAGGAGGTCTGCTGCATTTTTCTTGTTCAGCTCTAGGAGCGAACATTGACAGTAAAGATGACAAACTTTCTCTTAAACTGTATATGTATCTTTATACACAGACTTATGTCTGTGGTGTCTTTTTAGGTGTATGATTATTTGTAACTTTTCTCAGACATGCTTATTGTGATTTTATCTTCCCCCCTCTGTCCCCTGTAGTAATCTACATCCCCATTTCCCAACTAAGCAACTAGAGCTCTTCCACTTTCCCTGTTTATTCAATCATGTCACTTGTATACCAGGAGGAGATGAGAGAAACACAAAAAACAAAAAACAAACTGGTTCAGACACTATGCAAAAAAGAGTGGAGAATTCTCAAATTAATAGTGATAATAATGATAACAACAACAAAAAAAATTTATGGAGAGGTACTTTTTACCAAATTGGTTCTTAATTTGGTCAATAAAGAAGGTGGAAATCAATTTCTGTGTGAAAGATAAAGATGGGACTTCCAGGTCCCAGGAGGAAAAGTGGAGAGTCAGGAAAAGAGGATATCTTTTCAGTCAGGCTTTGAAATGAGAAGCACTAACAACCATGAAAGATCTTGGGATAGCAATAGAACCAGAAATCTCTGCAACCTGCAGCCTCAACCACATTCAGAAGCTGGCTGATATGAACCAGCTGATATAGGTTAGCTGATAAGATTAAGGCAGGAGATTCAGTGCTGTACAAAGGTCTGATCTGGCTAGTTTTTAAAATAATAAACTGTTTTTCTTCTGCATAGCTAAGAGGGAAAGAAAAGATAGAAGCCAGGGCACTAGCTGGTGACTTGATAGAGCTGAGCTTGGAGGAATGAGCAAATCAGGAGTGAGGCTGGCTGCTTCCAATCTTGGAGCTAAGCTGGGGCAACAGGCTGTGGTCCCGGGCAGAGGACCCGGCTTGTTTTTAAAATTACACCCAAAAATAAAATGAAAAGTCAGGTGACAGCACTTGCTGGCGAGGATGTAGAACGAGAACACACCACATCCTCGCCAGCGTCTGCTGTCACCTGAATTTTTGATCCTACTCATTCTGACTGGTGTGAGGTGGAATCTCAGGGTTGTTTTGATTTGCATTTCCCTGATGATTAAGGATGTTGAACATTTTTTCAAGTGCTTCTTAGCCCTTTGGTATTCCTCAGGTGAGAATTCTTTGTTTAGTTCTGTACCCCATTTTTAATGGGGTTATTTGAATTTCTGGAGTTCAGCCTCTTGAACTCTTTGTATATATTGGATATTAGTCTCCTATCAGATTTAGGATTGGTAAAAATTCTTTCCCAATCTGTTGGTGGCCTTTTTGTCTTATTGACAGTATTGTTTGTCCTACAGAAGCTTTGCAATTTCATGAGGTCCCATTTGTTGAATATTACTCTTACAGCACAGGCCATTGCTGTTCTGTTTAGGAATTTTTCCCCTGTGCCCATATCATTGAGGGTTTTTCCCACTTTCTCCTCTATAAATTTCAGTGTCTCTGGTTTGTTTTTTTTTTAAGAATTTATTATATGTAAGTACACTGTAGCTGTCTTCAGACATTCCAGAAGAGGGCGCCAGATCTCGTTGCGGATGGTTGTGAGCCACCATGTGGTTGCTGGGATTTGAAATCTGGACCTTTGGAAGAGCAGTTGGGTGCTCTTACCCACTGAGCCATCTCACCAGCCCCCAGTGTCTCTGGTTTTATGTTGAGTTCTTTGATCCACTTAGACTTGAGATTTGTACAAGGAGATAAGAATGGATCAATTCTCATTCTTCTACATGATAACCTCCAGGTGTGCCCCTACCATTTGTTGAAAATGCTGTCTGTTTTCGACTGGATGGTTTTAGCTTCCTTGTCAAAGATCAAGTGACTATAGGTGAGTGGGTTCATTTCTGGGTCTTCAATTCTATTCCATTTACCTACCTGTCTGTCGTTGTACCAGTACCACACAGTTTTTATCACAATTGCTCTGTAGTACTGCTTGAGGTCAGGCATGGGGATTCCCACAGAGGTTCTTTTATTGTTGAGAATAATTTTTGCTATCCTAGGTTTTTTGGTATTCCAGATGAATTTTCAAATTAACCCTTCTAAGTCAGTGAAGAATTGAGTTGGAATTTTGATGGGGATTGCATTGAATCTGTAGATTGCTTTTGGCAGGATAGCCAGAGAACTGGAAATAGTACTAACTCTAGATCCAGCAATACCTCTCCTGGGCATATACCCAGAAGATGTTTAAATGGTAGTAAGGACACATGCTCCACTATGATCAAAGCAGCCCTATTTATAATAGCCAGAAGCTGGAAAGAAACCAGATGTCCCTCATCAGAGGAATGGATACAGAAAATGTGGTACATTTACACAATGGAGTACTACTAAGCTATTAAAAACAATGAATTCATGAAACTCTTGGGCAAATGGATGTATCTGGATGATATCATCCTGAGTGAGCTAACCCAAGTACAAAAGAAGTCACTTGATATACACTCACTGATAAGTGGATATTAGCCCAGAAACCTAGAATACCCAAGATACAACTTCCAAAACACAAGAAAATCAAGAAGGAAGACCACGTCTAGATACTTCATTCCTCACTAGAATATGGGATAAAATATCCATGGAAGGAGTTGCAGAGACAAAGTTTGGAGCTAAGACGAAAGGATGGACCATCCAGAGACTGCTCCACCTGGGGGTCCATCCCATAATCAGTCACCAAATGCAGACACTATTGCATATGCCATCCAGATTTTGCTGAAGGGACCCTGATATAGTTGTCTTCTGTGAGGCTTTGCCAGTGTCTGGAAAATACAGAAGTGGATGCTCATAGTCATCTATAGGATGGAACACAAGACCCCCAATATAGGAGCTAGAGAAAGTGCCCAAGAGCTGAATGGGTCTTCAAACCTATAAGTGGAACAACAATATGAACTAATCAGTACCCCCAGAGCTCATGTCTCTAGCTGCATAAGTAGCAGAAGATGGCCTAATCGGCCATCATTGAGAAGAGAGGCCCCTTGGTCTAATAAACTTTATATGCCCCAGTACAGGGGAATGCCAGGGCCATGAAGTGAGTGGGTAGGGGAGCAGGGCAGGGAGAGGGCATAGGGGACTTTCCGGATAGCATTTGAAATGTAAATGGAGAAAATATCTAATTAAAAAAAATATGGGGGAAAAAAAGAAGAGAGTGACCCTATAGGAAATCCAGCAGTCTCAACTTACCTGGAACCCTGAAATTGCTGTGATACTGAACCACTAACTAGACAGCATACACCAGATGATATGAGGACCCCAACCCATGTACAGCAGAGGACTGTTGGATCTTGATTCAGTCAGAGAAGATGCACCTAACCCTCAAGAGACTGGAGGCCCTATGGAGATGGGAGATTTGGTGAGGTGGAGGGATGGGGACATCCTCTTGGAGAGAGTGGGTTGGAGGGGAAGTTATAAGATATGGAACACTAGAGGGTTGTTGTCGGGGCAGTGGTAGATAAAAACTAGACTGTAAAAAAAAAGATTAAAGAATAAAAAGAAAAAAAGAAGTAAAAAATTTAAAAAATAAAATAAGATTAAATGAAATCTACTTAATGATCCAGGTATACCAGGCCTTGTCATTCTACTCCTTAGAAACTTGATCAGCCATACTCAATACTATTTAAATCACAATATTTTGAAAATAAAAAGAACCTCAATGCTTTTAACCATCAAAAACATAATGAAATTGTGGCACATATACACCATGGAATGCTATTCAGTTATAAATCTTAACCTATGAGAATACAGCCTATAGTAATTACACAAACTAGGAAATTAAGAAAGAACCATTGCAGTGGTAATTGTTAAGAGGGGAGCATTAGATATGGTTTGCATATTCTTATCATCATACACTCTTCCTATCAATTATTGTGGGTGTGTTTTCAAGTGTTAAATGTAGAAATTTATTTTAGTAGTAATTCTAATTGAATTGATATATATTAAGAGAAATTATGCAGTTGATATAAACCAATTAGCTATTTTTATGTATATATTTAATAATGATTGCACTTGTCCTCTCATCATTGAGTTGAAGACTAATATATAGCAGGTCATTTAATATCTTATTAATTATGAAGATAAACTCATCATATATAAGTTATATCTGCAAAAATGTTAGATGCAAACAATGGGTATAAAATGTTTTGAAATTACATGGAACAGTTATAGTTCTGTTGTGAAAAGATTCTTTCGACTTTCCCCACATAAAGTAGAACACTACAAAATGGTCTTGTATAAAAAATATAAAAGAAAGACAAGCAAACTATGTATCACATACAGAGAAAATATCTGTCTTGACTATGCTAATTTTCCTCATGGCTAAGACTGGTAGAGTGTACCATAAATCAAAATCAGCAACACTGTGTAGAAGAAAACATAATCCAGGGAAACTGAAGTGGAACTGAAAAATCTACTTTGACATAAATGATGGTTAAAAAATATATATGTGCACAAACAATACTAAATCTGAAAGAAAAATTTTATAAGACACAAAACAAACCCTAGGGTCATAGCTAACTGGCACCTTAGCTATATCATTTCCTTCCACCCCAATCCACTGCTGCTGCCATGTGTGTCTCAATTAATAACAACCATTCAGCCTAACAATCAGCTAAGAAAAGTATAAACCATACAGAAGGAGCAGAAATGGCAGGGTAAGCAGACAAATCAAGTCCAAATTTACCTACAGAGCTATTCACAGAAGTTGTTTCTATCACATTGATCATGATTGGGGTTTGAAAACTTATAAAATGATGTGAATAATAATGTATCAAATTAATTTAATAGTCTAAAAATTATTATTACATCAGTGGAAGCTAGACTGAGATCTTACAAAAATAAAGGAGATTTAACTCTTATAAGCACTTTGAAAAGTTGACTAAAAATTCCTAGTGTTTGTGTTTTCCAATGCTTCCAAAAGGGAAATGGGAGAAAAGGCCAGATGAGCAGATACAAGGATGAATAAGTAACTTCAAGGAAATATTTTTACAAAGTGACATGAAGGGGCTGAAACTACGGCTCATCATTTAGAGCACTGCTCACTGTTCTAGAAGATCTGGGTTGTTTCTAGCACATCCAGGATGACTCAAAGTCTTCTGCAAATCCATTTCCTGGTAACTCATGATCGTTTCTGGCAAGCACAGGTACTGTACACATTTGGTACATGGATGTATATGCAGACAAAACAAACATGCACAAAACATAAAATAAAAATTTAAAAAGAAAATATTACATGGAGATGCATTACTGCAGGGATGTTAAAAAATACACACAACATAAAATAATTTAAGTCAATCTATCCAATAAGAATAGAACAATGCTGCCTATATACCATAAGAAAACAAATACAAATCAATCCCAGTGTCAGGAATTTGTTATTTCTTTTGGAGATATTAGCAAATAAGTTTCCACAGAAGACTAAACATTACACGCTAATTTCAATGTCCTTGGTTACACACAAAACTGAATAATGACCAGTTACTAAAGGCGATTTCTTTTATGTTTTATGTTGTATGGTCATATTTTCTGTTCGTGTGTTTCACATTTTTATGTAAATAAATTTACTTGACTGTGAAACTCCTGTTCTCAGTTTCAAAATTATAAAAGCTGTGTAGAGGACTAACTTGATTTTATTGTTTTTCCTTAAACACAAATTCTAACATTCACAGAATATTTTCATTTCCATTCAGTATTCAGGTGTTAGTAATAAGTTAAGTAATTATTTTATTAATGATCTAGTAATGAATCCATAAAACAGAAGAAAAGCTGAAAGAACTTGTTGATGACTTGTGCTAAGTAGGAATGTAGGATGATGTCTAGTTCAGCAGTGTCTGCTCCATGCTTCTGTAATGTGCTGTGCAGGCTGTCTGCAACTGCTAGGTCCTTCACTCCTCACCTTTGTGTGCTTGAACCACAATAGACTTACTTTTTGTATTTATATTAATTTTATTCTATGATATCTGAAAATCTACGAGAACTGTTTTCACTGCATCTGAAGTACTTTCACCATCCGATCTCTTTCATTTGGTACTTAGTCTAAAATCGCATATTAGTTACACTAACTTTCATATTAACCCCTTCAATGAATCCCACCAAGAAAATTGTTAAATACCAAGAGCTTGATTACAAAATATGAAGACAGTGTGTCTTCTCAGTGAATTAACCTTCCACCATTTCTCCATCCAGAACATGAGCTTCTGTGAAGCAAGACAACTGGTAAGTCAAATGTTCCTAGCATTTTCACCCTTGTCCTTTCGTCACATCATTACCCTTTAATGTGAAACTGCTTTGCTTCCATATTGCCCAGTTTCAAATTCAAGTCTGCTCTTCAAGCTCTAGCTAGCTTAATTCCTGCTTACTCCCCAAACTCATTTGTAAAGACTCCAGGCAAAAGTGCTGCTGTTTCCAGTCTAAATTCTTATGCAATTCAGCATCTGCTTACACTTGTGAATGCATTATTCACTACTCTGTAGAACCATGAATGCTATTGCATATGTTTAATTTATAGATTGGCTTTAGAATATAATTTTAACACAGCCGTTATATAAAAAAGAAAGCACCAAACATAGCACATATGCTTGATAAAGGAAGATGATTTTTTTGTTAAAATGAAAATGTAGCAAGATTATTTAAGGAAAAGTAAGACCACAATAACTTCATTTTCTCCTAAATTGTGTTCTCATGTTTCTATAACTTTTCCTCACAGATTCTATGATTTAGAAATTATAAAGTAGTGCAATCTAGGTAAAACGCATACATCACAGGTAGACATAGACTTTTAAATATGTTTAAAATATTCAAAATAAAAGTCAGGCCAAAATAGGAATAAAAAACACCAAAATAACATCCTTATATTACCTCCTTCTTACTCTTCAATTTTTTTCAATTTTGACATCTTTATCTGAATATGAACATTTTTCATATCAATGTAAAATTTGCTATTTTCATTTTTTCTGAGTCTTTTGCAACCTGTAGTTTTTATTAAAATACTTCTTTTTTTGTTTTTGTTTTTGTTTGGTTTTGTTTTTCAAGACAGGGTTTCTCTGTATAGCCCTGACTGTCCTGGAACTCACTTTGTAAACCAGGCTGGCCTTGAACTCAGAAATCTGCCTACCTCTGCCTCCGGAGTGCTAGGATTAAAGGCATGCACCACTACGCCCAGCTTAAAATACTTCTTTTAATTAAGCATAATTTAAAATTTCTGGTAGGTATGACTGAAGCTCTTAATGTTTTGAGTTATGTAAACTCAAGTTATCATTCCTTGAAGTTTTGTCACCAATCAGTACATGTGAAGTGTGATGAAGTCCAACATAATCTACCCAACTGATGTCTTCATCTATTAATTTATCCAGTATTGAAACATTACATATGATTTTATTGATATCATTATTATTCTATTATGACATTATGGATTTTAAATTTTACACACAGTTTTCATTAATTTTCTTCCATTTATTTTACTCTACTTTTCAAGCTCTACCTATTTTAAGTCTTTTCTTTCTTTCTTTCTTTCTTTCTTTCTTTCTTTCTTTCTTTCTTTCTTTCTTTCTTTCTTTTTTCCTTCTTTCCTTCCTTCCTTCCTTAGTTTCTTTCTTTCTTTCTTTCTTTCTTTCTTTCTTTCTTTCTTTCTTTCTTTCTTTCTTTCTTTCTTTCTTTCTTTCTTCAAAATCCATTTTTAAGCATCCTAAGCAGAAGTGTATATCCTTCATGTCATATCCATACTGATACATAAAATCTTTATGTTGTGTGATAAACTCTCAAAAACCATATTAAACCAGAAGAATATCTATTTCATGCATCTTAAAACCAGATATAACTTCTATTTCAGGCTTGACTTGACACATGATCTCTACAGATGTGAACAGAACTTGGGCAACACTCCACACATTTCCATTTTTAGATAACAAGCATAAGATAGCCGCTTGTGTTGGCTGGTCAATTACTTTCTAAATCTTGAATCAATTGCTTTGCTATGGACATGAGAAATATTTATTGAGCTGTGAGCTCCAGAAACCCACAGGAGTAGTGTGAGATAAACATTAATGAGAATGAATGTCTGGGAAAACCCACCATCCCAGAAAAAAAAATGTCAGTCAACTATTCATTATATGGTAGGTTTTCAAGATGTGGGGCAAATGTCTATGTCTTATGTGAGTTATGGGTTAACTAGCCCTAATACACTTTCCTTATTTATTCATAAATGAAAACTTCCTCTCTGATTTATAAATTTATCCATATATTGGGTATCCTATTTATTCAGTAAACACACAGAGAATGTGGCTGAGGAAAAAATTAATGTGCATAGGATTGCCCATGTAAAGCACACCAATCAAAAGCATTTGGACACAAATGAATATGCTGAGTATATTTGCAAATTGCCTACATAACAGTAGAGCACACTAAGTATCTGAAGGAGGTTTGGCAAATCAGTATAGAGGCAAATTTTTGGTGTAGGTAACAAGCATCTGAGACAGTGGTACTAGAAATTGAACTATGCTCCTCAAGTTGCATATAAAATTAGACTTAAATGCAGGTAAAGGCAGAATGGAATCTGACATAATGGTTAAGGAGGAAAAAGGGATAAAAATATTTGCAGTCAAGCTTCAAAACTTGACTTTAATATCCAGTACAATATGAAAGAAAGCAAAAACCAATTCCTAAAAGTTGTTTTCTGCCATTCACATGCACATTGTGTGTTTGTTTACACACATAAATAAAAAGGAGAAGCAGAATGGATGGCCATCATATGTAGTAGAGAATAGATATTTCTGTTTATAATTAGAGAAACACTGAATATTACCGAAAAATACTGTAATTATATGTATATGTATATATGTATATTAGAACAGTTTCGTTCATAGTTCAAAACTAGTAGTGTGGAAGTTGTTTAACAGTATCATAATGTCTCTCCTTCCCCATCATCACCTTGGCAGTTGAGAGACCTGATCCCAGGGTTATGTGAGTGGGAGTGCAGGCTCTGCACCTCACCTGAGCAGTACAGCACCTAGGACTGAATGCAGTAGAGCTTTGAAGAGGAGTGTGCAAATGAGTAATACCCTCTCCACTCTCACCAAATGCCACCTGAGGTCTAGACAGCTGGTCCCCAGATTATGAGTTTGGAAGATCTGTCCTGCCCATGTCATTAATAACTGTAGCACTCAAGAGAGGTGGCCATGTGCCTGCCTGGGAAACACAGTGGAGCTGAAACTGATGGCAATGTTACATTTGAACCAGCCCTAAGGGGTGTGAGAGCTAGGGCCCAGTCCCTTGCGGGCTGTAGCAATTGGGTGAATAGGCTTTGTAGTTCAGCCCAAGTTGAAATCAGTTCTCTCCTTCTATCATGGAGATCTATGGGATTGAGTACATATTGTCAGCCAGTTGTAAGCCTTTATCTGTTGAGCCTTCTCAAAAAGCACTGGTCATAAAATTTAGAGGGAAGACCATAGAGGTAAAGCCATTACACCAATTTTCTGCAATTGGTTTTACTTAAAATGCCAATTACCATTCAGCAAATTTTTGGAATATCATATCATAAAGTAGCAGTCTTTGCTCCTATGTTTTGCTACGAAACTAAGAAACCTACTGCATTACTAAGAAACCTACTGCATTGACCACATTTGCATGAGGTTTATGCTAACATATGACTTTATTGGAGAAAGATCCATAAAATTCAATTCAAACTTCTTACATAATATAGCTTTGCCTTTTTGATTTGATAATTTTACCAGTAATTTGTATATGATATGGGCATATGGATACATATTTTATATGTTGAGTTGTAGGGAAACATTATTTTATCTTACTATTACTTTATTTTATGTCTGAAATAATTTGAGACATAATTACCTATTAATCGATTAATCTTTGTTTTGTTGTTGTTGTGTTTTTTGGTTTTGGGGTTTTTTGTTTTTTTCTGTTTTTTTTTTTTTTGTTTTTTGTTTTTTTTTTTGTTTTGAGACGGGGTTTCTCTGTATAGCCCTGGCTGTCCTGGAACTCATTTTGTAGACCTGGCTGGCCTCGAACTCAAAAATCCACCTGCCTCTGCCTCCCAATTGCTGGGATTAAAGGCATGTGCCACCACCGCCCTGCTAATCCATTAATCTTAAGAATGGGTGTTATATTCCTTAATACATGTTGTGGTTGGATTCAGTAATAGGGCTTGTTTTGAAATAATTAAGAAATATTTGCTTAGTTTCTAGTACAAGATATTTTAGAAGTTTCACTGCACATGTTTTATATACTTTCTGCCCTACTCTTAGAATTGTCTGATTTTCCAAGATTCTTTTAATTATTTATCATTGATAAGGGCATCAAAACACATAACTCTAAGTGTGAAGTTCACCATTAGAGTATTTGTCCAGCATAACTGAAACCCAATCCAGTAACAATGAATCATTAATAAACACCAACACTTAGATATCTAATGTGTATTCATTGAAACTAATGTGCTATTTTTAGTGTTTAGATTCAGATCGAACAAATGTATGAACATATAAATCAATGAATCTATCTACCACTCCTATATGTAGTGCCACAGATTTCAACCAGCAGAGACAAAAATGACAAGGGCACCAAGACGGGTTCACGCAGCTTCTGCTTTACTTGGGGCAAGGGTTATTCTTATACAGTAGCAGCAACTGTCCTCATCTCACTACACACCACCTCATCCAATCAGAATCACACAAGCTCCATTCATGGATCGGGCACGAGCTCAGATAGGTCACAGATAGGCTGACAGATCCGGATCATGAGGAATAATCTAACTTGGCAGGCAGCTTACCCATGCAGTTTCACTGCACATGTTTGGGCAAGGCAGTAAACATATGGGATTCACAGGGCCTGGCAATGGGCCAGGGCGTCATCTTGGCCCATGCAGCCGCACCCACTTCCTGCATGTAGTTCTAATTTACATAAGTAAATGTACCTTCTAACTGAACACTGCAATGCTGTAGGATACCTGGCTTGAATTTGATCCTGATATTTACATTTCTGCAATAACCAGAAAACTTGATGCTGAATCTGTGTCATATGTATACTCAAGTGATTATTTCAATATAAACTGATAGCACTAGCAAAATTTTGATGTACTGCTCATGTGGGGGAAGTTCCAGTAACAAGAATGAAACACATTTGCTCTTGACTTAGTTTATAGTCATCATTTATTCTGAAGTTCCATTGGTCCACATGTTTTCTTCCACCCTTACAGTGACATGGTTTCCTACTCCTATAATGTCATCAGATAACTCTGTCATAATCTCTACTTTTATGGGGCTTTCAATTGCCTAGCTGATTTTATTTGAATACATTAAGGTCCACTCTTCATAAAAATTAATGAGTTTTTCCAACTTCAAAATGTCATATGTCCTCCATTAAAATGACATACAAAATAATTTCACAGCTGCAAAATTGACCTGTTCTTCACCTATTAGTGCTTTGCTACTTTCTTTCAGATTTTGGCAACCAATGATCTGTGGTTGCCTTTAATTTTAGCTCTTTCATTAAGTTAGAACTATCTAATTGCTGACTTTTTCATACTGACATTTTTATGTTAGGTATACAAATTTGATTTTCTTTCATAATTGCTCATTACTTCTAAGATGTAATATTTTGTTTACCTTTTCAAATACTAAGGGCATTTTCACTTACTATTTCTAACAACACTGAATAATACTGTTAAATAAAACCTTGTGAATATTTTTCTCAGCTTAATTTTACAGGGAAGGACTTATAGTATTTTTGTAAAACTACAACTGTCTCAATAGATGAGCAATTTAATATTTTAGTGTATCTCTATCATTTAAATAAGTGCAAGCATATAGGTCAAGTTTGAGATCACTACGTGTGTGTGTGTGTGTGTGTGTGTGTAAATACAAATTATGGAAAAATCAAGGTTGTAATATCTAGTACAAAGCAGTCAACCTTAAGATTATATAAATACAAGTAAATAAATAAAAAGTGAGCAAATTATATTTGAATAGGAATGCATATAGTTTATTTGTAAAAACAACTAAAGAAAAAGAGGACATGAATTTCAATGTGAGCAACAGGCTTCATGGGAAGTGCTGAAAGAAGTAAAAAATAAACTGTGAGAAATGATGCAATTACATATTTAAAAATGTTAATTTAAAAAAAATAATAATGAAAACTGTTATGATAATTGCCAATCGGCTCAATGGTATAAGTACATGTTGTTTAAAACTTATGAAATAATTTTTAACCTTACAACCATAGTGGAAGGTTATAATTTACTCCTATAATTTACTCTGTCTTCTGACTTCTACATGAACATGTGAAAATTCTGCCCTGTGCTCACGTATGCATGCTTATCCGCACATCACAACACACACACACAAACACACACACAAACACACACAAACACCCACACAAATACATGCACATGTGAACACATATATCATTAATATGAACATAAAATAACAAAAAATACAAAACAGTGAGAATGCATAAATTATTTTCTCTATTAAAATCACCGTTTTATTTTTCTTTTGAGAATTTCAGGATGTGATCCAATATTTTAATTTTGTATTCATCTGACAACCTTTATAGAGTGTAAATGAGTTCATGCCAACAAAAATGTTTTTTTGCATTACATAAAAGAAGGAACAAACTCATTAATAAAAGTCATTGTCAGGGATGCTGCTCAGGTTGCAAACAGCATCTCTGTTGAAACCAGACCTACTACTGAAATTTAACATTGATACTTGCAGATAAGCATTGCCTCAAAATCTCTAAACTCATGTCACATTCTGCCATTGTAATACTCTGCCTTTGTGAGACCGGTTTGATATTCTCTCCCTCTATGTAGGTATTAGGCAATGAAAGAGAGTCAGAATTATCTTCAAGGTCTTCATAAAATGTTTGCAAAGGTATTTATGTGAATCATCAGTAAGTAATTTTTTAAAAACACTGGGAAGTAGTGGAAACATAAGCAACTACATTCTACCAAGTGTTTCTTGCCTTGGATGCCTAAGATAATCACTGGCAATATAAAGCTTAAAAAGTATGAATGGTGTAAGGGTGGAATACTTAAACCACTTTGACTCGTGGCAGGTGGTGGGAGTATTGTACAGACCCAAGTGCTCTCTAGATTCATGAATGAAATACACATACACTCCAGATGTTTGTTTGTTTGTTTGTTTGTTTGTTCATTCATTTATGTAAAGCTAAGTGAATATAATTGGAGATATAAGTGAGAAGTCATTGTCCAAGTTTTGTGGAATATGAACTTTATTAGAGGAGAACATCAGAAAAGGAACATCACAAGGAACGATCCTGTGGGCATGTTGAAGAAGCCCACACAATTAGGTGAGGTATCCAAGTATAATAGGCAAAAACTCTTCTAGCTGGCATTTCAGATTTCATTCTTGATTTATGTCAGAAGGTGATATTAAAACTGTGATGTGGCCTTTCCGGTCCGACCAGCACCAGGGTAGCTAGGGTGCAGAGTAGGCTGACACCGCCAACTACCCACCACACCCACTGCAGAATCTTAAGACTTCTGGTGAGTGGAACACAGCGTCTGCTCCAATCTCTAAACAGAGACAACTATAACAACTAATTCCAGAGATTAACAGATGGCAAAAGGTAAATGTAATTATCTTACTAACAGAAACCAAGACCACTCACCATCATCAGAACCCAGCACTCCCACTTCACCCAATCCAGGGCACCCCAACACACCAGAAAAGCTAGACCTGGATCTAAAAGCATATCTCAAGATGATGGTAGAGGACATCAAGAAGGACTTTAATAACACACTTAAAGAAATACAGGAGAACACTGCTAAACAGGTAGAAGACATTAAAGAGGAAGCACAAAAATCCCTTAAAGAATTGCAGGAGAACACTGCTAAACAGGTAGAAGACATTAAAGAGGAAGCACAAAAATCTTTTAAAGAATTTCAGGAAAACCAGACCAAACAGGTGATGGAATTGAATAAAACCATCCAAGACCTAAAAAGGGAAGTAGACACAATAAAGAAAACCCAAATTGAGGCAACGCTGGAGATAGAAAACCTAGAAAAGAAATCTGGAACCATAGATGTGAGCATCAGCAACAGAATACAAGAGATGGAAGAGAGAATCTCAGGTGCAGAAGACTCCATACAGAACATTGGCACAACAATCAAAGAAAATACAAAATCCAAAAAGATCCTAACTCAAAACATCCAGGAAATACAGGACACAATGAGAAGACCAAACCTACATATAATAGGAGTAGATGAGAATGAAGATTTCCAACTCAAAAGACCGGCAAATATCTTCAACAAAATTATAGAAGAAAACTTCCCAAACCTAAAGAAAGAGATGCCCGTGAACATACACGAAGCCTACAGAGCTCTAAATAGACTGGACCAGAAAAGAAATTCCTCCCGACACATAATAATCAAAACAACAAATGCACTAAATAAAGATAGAATACTAAAAGCAGTAAGGGAAAAATGTCAAGTAACATATAAAGGCAAGCCTATCAGAATTACACCAGATTTTTCACCAGAGACTATGAAAGTCAGAAGGACCTGGACAGATGTTATACAGAAACTAAGAGAACACAATTTCCAGCCCAGGCTACTATACCCAGCCAAACTCTCAATTACCATAGATGGAGAAACCAAAGTATTCCATGACAAAACCAAATTCACACATTATCTTTCCACGAATCCAGCCCTTCAAAGGATAATAACAGAAAAAAACCAATACAAGGACGGAAATCATGTTATAGAAAAAACAAGAAGGTAATTCCTCAACAAACCAAAAAGAAGACTGCAACAAAAACAGAATGCCAACTCTAACAACAAAAATAAAAAGAAGCAACAATTACTTCTCCCTAATATCTCTTAATATCAATGGACTCAACTCCCCAATAAAAAGACATAGACTAACAGACTGGCTACACAGACAGGACCCAACATTTTGCTGCTTACAGGAAACTCATCTCAGAGAAAAAGATAGACACTACCTCAGAATGAAAGGCTGGAAAACAATTTTCCAAGCAAATGGTAGGAAGAAACAAGCTGGAGTAGCCATCCTAATATCTAATAAAATGGACTTCCAACCCAAAGTCATCAAAAAAGACAAGGAAGGGCACTTCATACTCATCAAAGGTAAAATCCTCCAAGAGGAGCTATCAATTCTGAATATCTATGCTCCAAATACAAGGGCAGCCACATTCATTAAAGATACTTTAGAAAAGCTCAAAGCACACATTGCACCTCACACAATAATAGTGGGAGACTTCAACACACCACTTTCACCAATGGATAGATCATGGAAGCAGAAACTAAACAGAGACACAGTGAAATTAACAAAGGTTATGAAACAAATGGATCTGACAGATATCTACAGAACATTCTATCCTAAAACAAAAGGATATACCTTCTTCTCAGCAGTTCAAGGTACCTTCTCAAAAATTGACCACATAATTGGTCACAAAACAAGCCTAAACATATACAAAAATATTGAAATTGTCCATGGATCCTATCAGATCACCATGGACTACGGCTGATCTTCAATAACAAAATAAATAATAGAAAGCCAACATTCACCTGGAAACTAAACAACACTCTTCTCAATGATACCTTGGTCAAGGAAGGAATAAAGAAAGAAATTAAGGACTTTTTGGAGTTTAATGAAAATGAAGCCACAATATACCCAAACTTATGGGACACAATGAAAACATTTCTAAGAGGAAAACTCATAGCTCTGAGTGCCTCCAAAAAGAAACTAGAGAGAGCACACATTAGCAGCTTGACAACACACGTAAAAGCTCTAGAACGAAAGGAAGCAAATTCACCCAAGAGGAGTAGATGGCAGGAAATAATCAAACTCAGGGGTGAAATTAACCAAGTGGAAACAAGAACTATTCAAAGAATCAACCAATCAAAAAGCTGGTTCTTTGAGAAAATCAACAGGGTAGATAAACCCTTAGCCAGACTCAATAGAGGGTATAGTGAAAGTATTCTAATTAACAAAATCAGAAATGAAAAGGGAGACATAACAACAGATCCTGAAGAAATCCAAAACACCAGCAGATCCTTCTACAAAAGGCTATACTCAACAAAACTGGAGAACCTGGATGAAATGGACAAGTTTCTAGACATATACCAGGTACCAAAGTTAAATCAAGATCAGGTTAATGATCTAAACAGTTCCATATCCCCTAAAGAAATAGAAGCAGTCATTAATAGTTTCTCAACCAAAAAAAGCCAAGGACCAGATGGGTTTAGTGCAGAGTTCTACCAGACCTTCAAAGAAGATCTGCTCCCAGTTCTTCACAAACTATTCCACAAAATAGAAAGAGAAGGTACTCTACCCAACTCACTCTATGAAGCCATAATTACTCTCATACCTAAACCACAAAAAGACCCAACAAAGATAGAGAACTTCAGACCAATTTCCCTTATGAATATCGATGCAAACATCCTCAATAAATTTCTCGCTAACCGAATCCAAGAACACATCAAAAAATTCATCCATCCTGACCAAATAGGTTTCATGCAAAGGATGCAAGGACGGATCAATATACGGAAATCCATCAATGTAATCCAGTATATGAACAAACTTAAAGACAAAACCACATGATAATCTCGTTAGATGCTGAGAAACCTTTGACAAAATCCAACACCTCTTCATGATAAAAGTCTTGGAAAGATCAGGAATTCAAAGCCCATACCTAAACATGATAAAAGCAATCTACAGCAAACCAGTAGCCAACATCAAAGTAAATGGTGAGAAGCTGGAAGAAATCTCACTAAAATCAGGTACTAGACATGGCTGTCCACTCTCTCCCTACCTATTCAACATTGTACTTGGAGTCCTAGCCAGAGCAATTAGGCAACAAAAGGAGATCAAAGGGATACAAATTGGAAAAGAAGAAGTCAAAACATCACTCTTTGCAGATGATATGATAGTATACATAAGTGACCCTAAAAATTTCGCCAGAGAACTCCTAAGCCTGATAAACAGCTTCACTGAAGTAGCTGGATATAAAATTAACTCAAGCAAGTCAATGGCCATTCTGTACACAAAGGATAAACAGGCTGAGAAGGAAATTAGGGAAACAACACCCTTCTCAATAGTCACAAACAATATAAAATACCTTGGTGTGACTCTAACTAAAAAAGTGAAAGATCTGTATGACAAGAACTTCAATTCTCTGAAGAAAGAAATTAAAGAAGATCTCAGAAGATATAAAGACGTCCCATGCTCATGGATTGGCAGGATCAACATAGTAAAAATGGCTATCTTACCAAAAGCAATCTACAGATTCAATGCAATCCCCATCAAAATTCCAACTCAATTATTCAAGGAATTAGAAAGGGCAATCTGCAAATTCATCTGGAACAAGAAAAAATCTAGGATAGCAAAAACCCTTCTCAAGGATAAAAGAACCTCTGGTAGAATCACCATGCCTGACCTAAAGCTGTATTACAGAGCAAATGTGATAAAAACTGCATGGTACTGGTGTAACGACAGACACGTAGACCAATGGAACAGAATTGAAGATCCTGAGATGAACCCACACACCTATGGTAACTTGATCTTCGACAAAGGAGCTAAAACCATGCAGTGGAAAAAAGACAGCATTTTTTCAACAAATGATGCTGGCACAACTGGTGGTTATCATGTAGAAGAATGTGAATTGATCCATTCCTATCTCCTTGTACTAAGGTCAAATCTAAGTTGATTAAGGAACTCCACGTAAAACCAGAGACACTGAAACTTATAGAGGATAAAGTAGGGAAAAGCATCGAAGATATGGGTACAGGGGAAAAATTCCTGAATAGAACAGCAAAGGCTTGTGCTGTAAGATCTAGAATTGATAAATGGGACCTCATAAAGTTGCAAAGCTTCTGCAAGGCAAAAGACACCGTCAATAAGACAAAAAGACCACCAACAGATTGGGAAAGGATCTTTACCTATCCTAAATCAGATAGGGGACTAATATCCAATATATATAAAGAACTCAAGAAGGTGAACTCCAGAAAATCAAATAACCCCATTAAAAAATGGGGCTCAGAACTGAACAAAGAATTCTCACCTGAGGAAAACCGAATGGCAGAGAAGCACCTGAAAAAATGTTCAACATCCTTAATCATCAGGGAAATGCAAATCAAAACAACCCTGAGATTCTACCTCACACCAGTCAGAATGGCTAAGATCAAAAATTCAGGTGACAGCAGATGCTGGCGAGGATGTGAAGAAAGTGGAACACTCCTTCATTGTTGGTGGGATTGCAAGCTTTTACAACCACTCTGGAAATCAGTTTGGCGGTTCCTCAGAAAATTGGACATAATACTACCAGAGGATCCAGCAATACCTCTCCTGGGCATATATCCAGAAGATGTTCCAACCGGTAAGAAGGACACATGCTCCACTATGTTCATAGCAGCCTTATTTATAATAGTCAGAAGCTGGAAAGAACCCAGATGCCCCTCAAGAGAGGAATGGTTACAGAAAATGTGGTACCTTTACACAATAGAGTACAACTCAGCTATTAAAAGGAATGAATTTATGAAATCCCTAGGCAAATGGATGGACCTGGAGGGCATCATCCTGAATGAGTTTACACAATCACAAAGGAACTCACACAATATGTACTCACTGATAAGTGGATATTAGCTCAAAAACTTAGGATACCCAAGGTATAAGATACAATTTGTTAACCGCATGAAACTCAAGAAGAATGAAGATCAAAGTGTGGACACTGTGCCCCTTCTTAGAATTGGGAACAAAACACCCATGGAAAGAGTTACAGAGATAAAGTTTGGAGCTGTGACAATAGGATGGACCATCTAAAGACTGCCATATCCAGGGATCCATCCCATAATCAGCTTCCAAATGCTGACACCATTGCATACACTAGCAAGATTTTGCTGAAAGCACCCAGATATAGCTCTCTTTCGAGACAATGCCGGGGCCTAGCAAACACAGAAGTGGATGCTCACAGTCAGCTATTGAATGGATCACAGGGACCCCAATGGAGGAGCTAGAGTAAGTACCCAAGGAGCTAAAGGGAACTGCAACCCTATAGGTGGAACAACATTATGAACTAACCAGTACCCCAGAGCTCTTGACTCTAGCTGTATATGTATCAAAACATGGCCTAGTAGGTCATCACTGGAAAGAGAGGCCCATAGGACTTGCAAACTTTATATGCCCCAGTACAGGGGAATGCCAGGGCCAAAATGTGGGAGTGGGTGGGTAGGGGAGTGGGGGGGGTGTATTGTGGACTTTTTGGATAGCATTGGATATGTAAATGAGGAAAATACCTAATAAAAAAGATTAACAAAAAGTGTGATGTGAAATATGAGTTAGTATCTTACTCTTGTTCTCTTGGGACAGAAATAGAAGCTTGAAGGAAACCTGAAGCTTTTTACACAGGAAAATATTAGGAGTAATGAGTAAATAGGAAGAGCGATGTTGGGGAAAATATGAACTGGTGCAAAAATTAAAAAAAAAACAAACCAGTTTGTTCTTTAGTCAGGGTGAACATGTTGGAAGACATAAAATATTTGTGTCTTTCTTTCCCAAATTTATTTCCCAAATGAACAAATGTTTCTTCCTGACAACAGTACCAAATAGTGTTATCTACTATCCACTGAGAGTTGAGAAGCCAGCTAATTTTGCTATGCCTTTACTAGCTCAATGGTTGGGTACTTCTAAACCTCCCAGTGGCTAGCACACTGTTCCCTTAATATTTCTAGCTTAACATCTTTTAAAAATCAATATTCCATCTCTGTTATCTGAGACCCAATTGGGCAAGTAGCCCCTATGAACAGTTTCCTAGGTTCATACAAAAGGACAGGTCTTTAAATTCTATTCTTCTGATTCCCTGTCATGGCAATTCTCCCCTTGCCATCTCCATCCCCTTATCTTGCTTCATCCCTGACCCTTCTCTTTCTCTTGGTCCCTTGCCCATCAACACAATCTCAAATTCCTGCCCCAATTCCTTGCCCAGGCATTAGCTGTATGGAAAATTTTATTATTAATGAAGGTAAGGTGGATGCAGGAACCCTAAGGTCTCAAAACCCAGCTTTTGGGAGACAAAATAAGACAAAACATTAGAACCAATTTCCAATAGAATGATGTTAATATAAATTTTGATTGTCTATTCCCAGTGTCAAAACATTTTAGGAACTGTTATAACTTTGTTACCACTATTCTATCTTAAATAGTCATGTAAATAGTAGATTTAAAATATACTGCTTGTATCATTTTTTTCTTTTTCTATTTTCTTTTGCTTTTCTTTCCTTTTGTTTTGTTAATTATTATTCCTTTGTTTGTTTGTTTCAGAACAGTGTTTCTCTGTGTAACTTTTGATCTCAGGGTCCTTGTTCTGCAAATCAGACCGGTCTTGAACTCAGAAAACAGAGATCTGCCTACCTTTGCCTCCTCTTAGAAAGCAAGAAGTCAAAATATCACTGTTTGCAGATGATATGATAGTATATTTTAGTGATCCCCAAAACTCCACCAGTGAACTCCTATACCTGATAAACAACTTCAGTAAAGGGGTCAGATATAAAACTAACTAAAACAAATCAAATGATAAACAGGCTGAGAAAGAAATTAGAAAAATGACACACTTCACAATAGGCACATACAATATAAAATATCTTGGTGTGATTCTAACCAAACAAGTGAAAGATCTGTATGACAAAAACTTCAAGTCTCTGAAGAAATCACTCAAAGAAGACCCGAGAAGATAGAAAGATCTCCCATGCTCATGGATTAGCATGACTAATATAGTAAAATGACCACCTTGTGAAAAGCAATCTACAGATTCAATGCAATCCCCATCAAAATTCCAACTTAATTCTTCATAGAGTTAGAAAGCACGATTCTCAAATACATTTGGAATAACAATAAAGCCAGGATAAGGAAATATATTCTCAATAATAAAAGAACTTCTGGGGGGAATCACCATTCCTGACTTCAAGCTGTATTACAGAGCAATCATGATAAAAAACTGCATGATAATGATACAGAGACTGGTAGGAATATCAAGAGAATACAATTTAAAAATCAGAAATGAACCCACACACCTGTGGTCAGTTGATTTTTGACAAAAAAAGCTAAAACCATCAAGAGGAGAAGACAGCATTTTTAACAAATAGTGCTGGTTCAACTGGTGGTCAACATGTAGACAAATGCAAATTGCTCCATTCTTATCTACCTGTAACAAAACTCAAGTTCAAGTGAATCAAGGATCTTCACATAAAACGAGACACACTGAATCTAGTAGAAGAAAAAGTGGGGAAGAGTCTTGAGCGCATGGGCACAGGGAAAATTTTCCTGAACAGAGCACCAATGGTTTATACTCTAAGATCAAGATTCAACAAATGGAACCTCACAAAATTGCAAAGCTTCTGTAAAGCAAAGGACACTGTCAATAGGAAAAAATGGCAACCAACAGATTTGGAGAAGATCTTTAACAATCCTATGTCTGATAGAACACTAATAACCAATATATACAATGAACTCAAGAAGTTAGACTCCAGAGAACTAGATATCCCTATTGAAAGTTGGAGAACAGAGCTAAACAGATAATTCTCAACTGAGAAAACTCAAAGATCTGAGAAGTGCCTAAAGAAATTTCAAACACCTTTATTCATCAAGGATATGCAAATCAAAATAACTTCGAGATTCCACCTCACACCAGACAGAATGGCTAAGATGAAAAACTCAGGTGATAGCAGATGCAGGCAAGGATGTGGAGAAAGAGAAACACTCCTCCATTGCTGGTGGATTTTCAAGCAGATACAACCACTTTGGAAATCAGTCTGGTGGTTCCTCAGATAATTGGACATAATATTACCTGAGGATCCAGCTATACCAATTCCTGTGCATATACCTAATAGATGATCCAACATGTAGAAAGGACACATGCACCGTTATGTTCATAGTAGCCTTATTTATAATAGCCAGAAGCTAGAAAGAACCCAGAAGTCCCTCAACAGAGGAATGGATACAGAAAAATGTGGTACATTTACACAATAAAGTACTACTAAACTATTAAAAACAATGACTTCATGAAATTCACAGGCAAATGGATGGAACTTGAAAATACCATCCTGAGTGAGGCAACTTAGTCACAAAAGAACACACACACTATGCACTCACTAATAAGTGAATATTATCCCAAAAGTTCAGAATACCAAAGTTTCAACTCACAGACTATATGAAGCCTTAGACTAAAGAAGACCAAAATGTTGATGCTTCAGTACTTCTGAGAAAGGTGAATAAATTACTCACAGGAAGAAATATTGAGACAAAGTGTAGAGCAGAGACAGAAAGAAAGGCCATCCAGAGACTGCCCCACCTTTAGATCTATCCCATATACAACCACCAAATCTGGACACTAGTATGGATGCTGAGAAGTGCCTGCTAATTTAAACCTGATATGGTTGTCTCCTGAGATGTTCTGCCAGAACTTGACAAATACAGAGGTGGATGCTCATAGCCAACCATTGAACTAAGTATAGGGGTCCCAGGTGGAGGAGTTGGAAAGGTGCTGAAGGACCTGAAGGGGTTTGTAGCCCCATGGAGGGAGCAACAGTGTTGACTAGCCAGAACCCCAGGAGCTCCCAGGGTCTGGACCACCAACCAAAAAATATACATGGAATGACCCATGGCACTGACAGCATATGTGGCATAGGATTATCCAGTTGGACATCTGTGGGAAGAGAGGTCCTTGGGTCTGAGGGTGTTCTATGTCCCAGTGTAGGGGAATGCCAGGGTGGGAAGACAGGAGTGGGTACCTGAGTGGGGAACACCCTCATAGAGGCCATGAGGACAGTGTTTGGGATAGAGTGTTTCTGAAGAGGAGACCTGGAAAGGGGAAAACATTTGAAATGTAAATAAAGAAAATATCCAATTTAAAAAATGTGTGTGCCACCACTGCCTGTCTATTATCTGTACATTGTGTTTTTGTGTATATGAGAAATTATATTATTACTACATTGCTTTGGCAAGCCTGAAAATCACAATGTTGACCACAGAGCCCTTGAACTCACAGAGTTTCACCTGTCTGCCTCCTTTAGAACCTGAATTAAAGAAGAGTACTACCATGTCTGGAATTAGTACTTACAATGTAAAATAAATGCTAAAAAATGCCTTATGTAATAATAAATAAATGTGCTAGTAGACAAATAAAAATAGGTAATTACCTTTTACCAGTTACTCTTAAATCACTGGAAACCACTCAAATAGAATTTTAAAATGGCATTCTATTTTTATATATACATATATAACTTACATTTTTTTATTTTAATACATTTTTATTAGATATTTTCTTACTTTATTCATTTACATTTCAAATGTTATCCCCAAAGTTCCTTATATCCTCCCCCCACTCTGCTCCCCAATCACCCATTCCTGCTTCCTGGCCCTGGCATTCCCTGTATTGGGGCATATGATCTTCGCAAGACCAAGGGCCTCTCCTCCAAATGATGCCCAATTAGGCCATCCTCTGCTACATATGCAACTAGAGACACAGTTCTGTGAGGTACTGGTTAATTCATATTGGTGATCCTCCTATAGGATTGCTGAACCATTTAGCTCCTTAGTTACTTTCTCTAGCTCCTTCTTTAGGGGCCCCGTGTTCCATCCAATAGATGACTGTGAGCATCCACTTCTTATTTGCCAGGCACTGGCATAGCCTCACAAGAGAAAGTTATATCAGGGTCCTGACAGAAAAATCTTGCTGGCCTATGCAATAGTGTCTGGGTTTGGTGGTTGTATATGGGATGGATCCCCAGGTGGGGCAGGTCTTAAATATTTGAGTAAAGTATTAAATGTTACTCAGAAATAATTATAATTGGAAAATGAAACTATAGCTAAGCTACATGAAAATAATATGTATAAATTAAATGAGTGTGGTATGTATTCTTTAGTGGACTAAATGCATTTTCTTTAAGTCAGAGAGCTTGGTCTATATTTTACCTTTGGTTTCATTTATTTACCTACTTATTTTCTTTGAACATGTCTGTGTATGTGTTTGTGTGCATATATGCTCACATGTGAGTTCCTGTGAAGTCAGAAATCAACCACAGGTCCCTCTTCTTTGTTGTTCCAAACCTTAATTTCTGAGTCAGTATCTTTGCTTTAAAGTGGAGCTCACCAGGGTTTTTATGTCAAATGACCTGTGAAGCCCCAGGATCCTGCTGTCTCCTTTTTCTCCAATATTAAGAGTGCAGTCTTACACTTTCACAGCTAGCCTTTATTCATGTGTACTGAGGATCCAAGCCCAGGTTCTCACACTTTTACTAATGGAATCGCCACCCTAACCCCAATATATTACTTATATAACAGCAAAGAGAGGACCTGAGCTCTTTTGGGGAAAGTAACTGTGCCTAGTATGGTGATATTCTACAGAAGCAGCAAAGAATTGCAAAACAAAGCTGTAGGAATATAACAATGAAAATTTTTAAATTAATTTACTTTACATCCCAATATCAGCACACCTTTCTTCCCAGTACTCTGTCACATAGCTTCTTCCCATCCCACCTTCCTAACCCCCAACAAGATATCTATCCCCCCCACCACCACTCCTTCAACATACATTCCCACACCAGCTCTGGCATACCAAGTCACATCAGTATTAGGCACATCCTCTTCCACAGAGGTCAGACAGGCAACCCAGTAGGGGAAAAGGATCTGCAGGCAAGAGACAGGGATAGTCTCAGTTCTAGTTGTTGGAAGACTCAACATGAAGACTAATCAGCACATATGTTAGATATATTCAGAGTGCCTATATTTAGCCTGTCCTCACTTTTTTTGATGGTACTAGATTCTGTGTCTCAGAGCCTCCAAGGACCAGGTTAGTTGACTCTGTTGGTCTTCCTGTGGAGTCCCTATCCTCTTTAGGTGTCTCAATCCTTCCCCTACTCTTCCACAAGACTCCCTGAGCTCTTTCTAATTTTGGTTGTGGATCTCTGCATCTCTTTTTACTCCCTGCTGGGTTGAAGCTCTCAGAGGACAGTTTTGTTAGACCCCTGTCTCTCAGTCCAATAGATCACTGAAAATATCTGCATCTTTCTCACTCATGTTGTAGAGACTCTCAGATGACATCCATGGTAGGTCACTACCTGCAAAAATAATATTGCATCAATAATAGTTTCATGATTGGGTGCCCAACCGTGAGATGGATCCCAAGATGGGCATGTCACTGGTCGGCCATTACTTCCGTCTCTGCTCCATGTTTGACTCTGCATTACTTTTTTGACAGGAACAATTCTGGGTCAAAAATTTTGAAGTCAGTTCTGTGTCCTATCCCTCCACTCGGGGCCCTGTCTAACTACTGGAGGTGATCTCTGCAAATTCCATATGCTCGCTGTTGAACATTTCAGCTAAGGTCACCTACATTGGATCCTAGGATCCCCTGAATTTCAAGGTCTCTGGGACTTTCTAGAGGTTCCCTGCACCCCCTACACTTTATGCTCGTCTTTTTCTGTTACCTACATTCTACCTGACATCATCTCTCTCTGTCTCTCTGTCTCTCTGTCTCTCCGTCTCCCTCACTTCCCGCTCTCTCTCCCCCTCTTCCCTCCCTTTTCTCCCTCCCCCTCCTTCCCCCTCCCTCTCTCCCTCTCTCCCTCTCCCCTGTCTCTTTGTGTGTGTGTGTGTGTGTGTGTGTGTGTGTGTATCTGTCTGCTTCTCTCTTATCTCCTGACTTCTCTCTCATTTGAAATGTGAAGATGTTATAGACAAACATAACCTACAAAAGTAGAATGATTGAATCAAAGGATTCAATCAAAGATGGTATATTAAATGGGAAAGGGCAATGTAGAAAAAAGGTTTAACCGTGTTATAACTAAGGATAACTGGAAGGCAGTCTTTTCTTTTTTTCTTTCTTTCTTTTTGTTTTTTTTTTAACACATTGCCAAAAAATTATTAGATATTTTATTTATTTACATTTCAAATGTTATGCACTTTACCAATTTGCCTCCCAATGGAAACCCCCATCCCACCCCCTCCTCTTGCTTCTATGAGGGTGTATCCCCACCCACCAACCCACATCCACGCCTGCCTTCATATTCTCCTATACTGGAGCATCAAGCTTTCAGGGGACCAAGGACCTCCTCTCCCATTGATGCCCAACAAGACCATCCTCTGCTACATATACGGCTGAAGCCATGAGTCCTTCCTTCTATGTGTATTCCTTAGTTGGTTTTTTGATCCTGGAAGCTCTGGTTAGTTCATATTGTTATTCTTCCTATCAGGTTGCAAACCCCTTCAGCTCCTTCAGTCCTTTCTCTAACTCCTCCATTGAGGACCCCATGATGAGTTCAGTGGTTGGCTGTGAGCATCCACCTCTGTGCATGTCAGGCTCTGGCAGAGCCTCTCAGGGGACAGCTATATCAGACTGCTGTCAGCATGAACTTCTTTGCATCGACAATAATATCTATGTTTGGTAATTGTATATGGGATGGATCCCCAGGTGGGGCAGTCTATGGATAGCCTTTCCTTCCATTTCTGCTCCACACTTTGTCTCTGTATTTGTAATGGTGAGTATTTTATTACTTCTTCTAAGAAGGACCAAAATACCCACACTTTGGTTTTCCTATTTCTTGAGCTTCATGTGGTCTATGAATTGTGTCTTGGGTATTCCGAACTCTTGAGCTAATATCCACTTATCAGTGAGTACATACTATGCGTCTTCTTTTGTGATTGGTTACCTCACTCAGGATGATATTTTCTAGTTACATTCATTTGCCTAAGAATTTTATGAATTCATCATTTTTAATAGCTGGGTAATACTCCATTGTATAAATGTATCACATTTTCTGTATCCATTCCTCTGTTGAGGGAAATCTGCGTACTTTCCAGCTTTTGTCTGTTATAAATAATGCCACTATGAACATAGTGGAGCATATGTCCTTGTTATATGTTGGAGTATCTTTTCAATATATGCCCAGGAGTGGTATAGCTGGATCCTCAGGTAATATTGTGTTCAATTTTCTGAGGAAACACTAGACTGATTTCCAGAGTGGTTATACCAGCTTGCAATTCCACCAACAATGGAGGAGTGTTCCTCTTTTTCCACATTATTGCCATCATCTGCTGTCACCTGAGTTTTTCCTCTTAGCCATTCTGACTGGTGTGAGGTGGAATCTCAGGGTTGTTTTCATTTGCATTTCCCTGATTGCTAAAGATGTTGAATAGTTCTTTAGTTACTTCTCGGCCATTCAGGTTTTCTCAGTTGAGAACTCTTTTTTTTTTAATTAGATATTTTCTTCATTTACATTTTAAATGCTATCCTGAATGTCCCCTAAAACCTCCCCCACCCTGCTCACCAACCCCCCCATGTGATAGATTTTTTTTGAGTATATGCGTACTTTACTGCCATGTATGTAGGTGTACCACATAAGTTCCTGGAGCCTACAGATATCATAAGGGATAACATCCTTTTTAACTGGAGCTATGGAAGATTATGAGACATGATGTGGTTGCAAATGCTCTTATCCACTGAGTATAAATTTGTATTTATATTCACTGGGCTTCAAATTTAAAGTGGTTTCTTTTAAGGCCCAGCAAATGTAAACAGAAAGTCAGTGATATTGATAACCTGATGGTGATTTTTCTTTAGCTCTCTAAATACAAAATCCAGCATAGAATGAAGGACTGTAAGATAAAACTCTCATAGATAATGACAGAAGGAAAAAAAACTGTTCTTCAGTCAGCTGACACTATGTGTGTTCTTTTTCTAACCCACACGTACAGTATGCTCCTGCAAATCTGCCTGCTTTTGTCTTGATATTTCTCCAGGCATTTTAGAATCTTCTGTTTATTTTTGAGCAGGTGTAGTCAGAGGACAAGTGGGAACAATATTGTATGAGTCATTTCACATTTATAATTCATCTTTTCCTTTTATACTTAATGATCTGTTTGTCTAGATCAAAATACAAATAAGCCATAGACACCTATCAATAAAAGCAATGTTTTAAACAAAACAAAACAATGCCTATTATGTTGTTGAAGCAGGTATTCTGTTCCATTTGTATTTTGTAGTTTTTGTTTGGCTTTTCCTAGGAATAGTTTGTGAAACCGGAAATGAACCAATGGGATACTGATTCTGGATTCTTTCTATTAGAAATGGCATTTGCCTTTAAGCCAGACATTTAGAACACTTGTTTATGTCTGTGTAAGATCATACATTTTCCTAAAATAGGTTTCATTGTTGGTTATTTAATTCGGTTTTTCCATGTACTAAATTTATCCTTCAAATATTGGGTTGATCCCATATCTTTTAATACTCTCTTAATTTAATGATCATATATCCCTATTACTGGTGGTTAGTTGTTTTTTATGGAATCATCCATATGTGATATTTACCTGTCTCTGTGTACAATCCTTTCTGAGTCTTTGTTCAGTTTTGTATGTTATTTATATTATTTTGAATGTCTTATTTACTCATCTTTCAAATATATCCCTGATTATGACTGTGGATACTTTTTATTTATCTATATAATAGCTTCACTATTCTTTATTTATTTACATGTGCTTATATGCCTCTATGTGTGTGTATGAGAGAGACAGAGATAGATAAACAGACAAACACACACACACACACACACACACACAGATTATAGTTACACCTGAATGTCAGAGACAAATGTAGGAGTATATTTTCTATTTACACTGTGGATTCTCTTAACTAAACTCAGGTTTCCTGGCATTTACAACAATTTCTTACCTAATAAGCCATCTTGCCTTCTCTTTTCTACATGTATCTTTGGAATGGAATCAAAGTCTTTTTATTTTTAATGGTTTTTTGAGACAGGGTATCTCTATATAGCCCTGGCTGTCCTGGAGCTCACTTTGTACATCAGGCTGGCCTCAAACTTAGAAATCCACCTGTCTCTGCCTCCCAAGTCCTGGGACTAAAGTTGTGTGCAACCACCACCCGGCTGGAATCAAAGTTTTAAAACATTGCTGCAATCATCTCTATACTCTAAACTATCCTACCAACATCAAGGAATATCTCAGGCTGGCCTCACAATTATGATTTTCCTGTCTTCCCTTCTGCAGCATATTCTGTTGTACACACCAACACAATTAGTTATGTACTGTAAAATTTTTATTTCATTTCATTTTTATTTCATTTCATTTTTATTATATGTCTTGTGTTTGTTCCAGGTTTCACATGGTAGAGGAAAGGACACTCTGACAAAGTTCTTGTCCATAAAGCAGAGCCAGAAGCATGTGGGTCTCCTTGAGTGCCAATGCTATAGGAAATAAAGCTTGTTTGAATAACAATGTGCATATTTTACTTCATGTTGCTCCTTCAAGAAATGTTCTCACTACCAAGGTTAATGACTCCAAGATAATCAGAAACAGCATGATTCTGGGCAGTGAGAATGTATCTGGCAATCCTTTGAAAAACCGTGATGCGGTGACCTCCAGGACAGCCCTTGAGACTGTGGGAAAGAACTCTGAAAACATGAGTTCAAGAATACAAAAGGCACTGTAAGAACTGTCTGTACAGGATTTCTCAACTATGCACATTATAGGGATAGAATAAGTATTATATGAGGGGCTTCATGAACCAGAAGAGAGGCAACTTCACTAATGAATTAGGTTTGTCAGAAAGACATTGAGGAAGGAGACATGGTTTGATCAAGAAAGGAAAAACCTGTATTTAAGAGAAAAGAATAGTTTAAAAAACAAGACTCAGAGAGATGGTTATATAATATTAGTGGTAAAATGGTGGTCTCCTCCACAGAACCCATCAACAACTACATTTAATTAAGGTATTCTACTGTCTGAAGGAGGCCATTCTATGTGAGATCCAAATAGAGGTTAGAGATAGGCAAAATTCCATCATGATAAAAGGTGATATTCCTACTTTCTGGACATTTACTACTTTCCAATAATAAACCTTGGAGTTTCTAAGATACAAAAGAAAATATCCAAAGTTAAAAGAATATTTTGAGGTAGCTAAGAATTATAAAAGTGAGCTTCAATACTGCTTGCATCACCATAAACAAGAGCCCGCCAAATTGAAAAAAAATCATAAAAGTATTATACCTAAAGCTAATTTTCTCACATCAAAAGAGCCTCTATGTCTAGACTTTGCAAACACAAGCACATTGCCCAGTGAATTGCATAGGATTTGCTAGGTTACATAAAAACGCACTTACTGTCAGGTTCATTTGTCTTCAGTATGCTCTGTATTTCGATTTCTATTTCTAAGAGTCAGTACCTAAGGTCATAAACTGCTGATTCATGGAATGATCAAGAGGAAACCTGGGGTAAATGATTAAACTGATATGCAAGCTCTAAAGAAATAGCTTATTCAAATAAATGACAGGACTTTGGTCTTCAAGAGAGAGCTGTCTCGAGCAGAATACAGAGATGTCAGCTTTTATCCACCACTGATTCTGAGTCATTCTTTCGCTGCTGATACTTACCTTTTCCTCAGGATCCTTCCTTAGGCTGAGTATGGACATTTATAGGGTGTGTGTGTGTGTGTGTGTGTGTGTGTGTGTGTGTGTGTGTGTGTGTGTATGTGTGTGTGTGTGCCATATATATCACACGTGTGCAGATTCAACTTGCAAAACCTGGCTCTGTCCTTCCATCATATATGTTCCAGTGATCAAACTTAATCAGTATGATAGATGGGAAGACTATTTCCACTGAGCCAACTTTTTAGACCCCATCTGTATTCTTGATTAAAATGTACCACTTTTCTTTTCTGACTCTTCCTTTCTCTCTTTTAAAAGTTGTCATCTATGGCTTCCTTTTCATTTATATTTTTTGTTTTAATTGAAAGTTTTACTTTTGACATTTTTTTCTTCAGTACTGTATTTGCATTTTATTATATTTTAATTAGGTATTTATTTTATTTACATTTCCAATGCTATCCCAAAAGCCCCCCACACGGTCCCGAACACACTCCCCCACCCACCCACTCCCATTTCTTGGCTCTGGCATTCCCCTGTACTGAGGCAGATAAAGTTTGCAAAACCAATGGGCCTCTCTTTCCTCTGATGGCCTAATAGGCCATCTTCTGATACATATGCAGCTAGAGACACGAGCTCTGGGGGGTACTGGGTAGTTCATATTGTTGTTCCACCTATAGGGTTGCAGATCCCTTTAGCTCCTTGGTTACTTTCCCTAGCTCCTCCATTGGGGGCCCTGTGATCCATCCAATAGCTGACTGTGAGCATCCACTTCTGGGTTTGCTAGGCCCCAGCATAGTCTCACAAGAGACAGATATATCTGGGTCTTTTCACTCCATTTTTTCCTGCAGCTTCTCCCAGCTACCAATAATTCTTAAATTATGTCCTCTTCTTTAATTGCTTTGTCTGTTTAAATAGATAAACTAAGTCCATTTATTGTTGTTTAGTGTTAACCATTTAGAACTGAAGGATCTATCAAAGTGCCTTTCTTTTGACAAAACTCTCTTCATTGCAGCTACCATTAATTGCTTGAAGATCTTCATCTAGGAATGATGCCTTCTGAAACTAATCCCATCCACATTGTGGTGTGAACTGGTGTACTTGTTACATAAATTCTGTTTTGGCAACCACAATGATTTATATTACTATTTTCTTTTTATTCTTTTTTTTGTTTTTGTATAAAACTGCATCTTCTGTATTTTGCATACTTTTAATTTCAGAACAAAATAAAACCAACAAACAAACCAAAAACACAGTACACAGCACCTGATTCTGTCAGAGGGGATCTTCCTACCTTAAGGCACAAGGACAGGATAGAAGAGATTCTTGTAGACATGAGCAGAGAGCCAGGTGGATCAGGGTCAGTCAAGGCTGCTGGGGAGCCATGGGGATACTATACAAAGGGCTTCCAGGAGACTTTAATCCACTTCTTCCATGCAAGAGGAATCCTCATCATTTTCCACTGAGGCGGGGCGGGGATGTGGATTTCACCAGGAACAGCAGCACTGGGATCTTGCTAAGTAACCTCATCTTCATCAATGCCCAGGCCTAATTTAATCATGCAGTAGATGCTGTTGGAGTGAATTTGTGGAACCTCAAGTGAGAAACCAGGGGAGAGCAGAGCAGTTTCAAAGAGCAGCACCACCAGTTCCTTGACAGCATTGTCATTTTTGTCTGCCTCTCAGCCTTTTGCCACAGGGTCTCCACAATGGGGTGGTCAAGGTAGATCTCTAGGTGTTTTTTGGCCATTGTGTAGCCCATTGTAGAGTTGCCTCTCAGTACCTGGGCTGTCATGATGCATTCCATGTTGGCTGTCCAGCCATAGGTGCTTGTGTGCTAGTCATAATGCAGCAACATGAAGACTAAGCCTATTGGAGATTGTCAGTTTTTCAACCTTCTTGTCTAAGATCTCCTTCATGAGCTTGCAGAGATTCTCAAACTTTGCCTTGCTCTCCTCCATTTTCTTCTATCACCTGTGGTTGCTGGTTTCCATTCTTTCTGCTGGACCTCAGGAATTCAGTCCTTTCCCCTCACCCAATACCAGATCACGTTCCTCTCTCTCTCCCTACCACACCAGTCCACTTTCCCTCCCAGGTCCCTCCCTCTCTTCCCACATGTGATTTTTTTTTCTCCCACCATGCATCTGAGGTGTCCTCACTTGGGACTTTCAGCTTGTTGACCATTTTGAGTTTTGTGGATTGTCTCTTGGGTATTCAGTACTCTTTTTTTTCCCTTTGGGGTAATATCCACTAATTAGTGAGTACATACCATGCCCATGAATGTCTTTATGGGTCTGAGTTACCTCACTCGGGATGATATTTTCTAGTACCATCCATTTGCCTGCAAAACTCAGGATGTCCTCATTCTTAATAGCTAAGTAATATTCCATTGTGTAAATGAACCACGATTTTTCTATCCATTCTTCTGTCATGGGAAATCTGGGTTGTTTCTAGCTTCTGGCTATCAAAAACAAGATCACTATGAATATAGAAGAAGAACACATGTCGCTGTGGCATGGTGGAGCATCTTTTTGGAATATGCCCTAGAGTGGTATAGCTGGGTCTTCAGGTAGATCTATTTCCAATTTTCTGAAGAAATCCAGATTGATTTCCAGAGTGATTGTACCAGTTTGCACTTCCACCAACAATGGAGTAGTGTTCCTCTATCTCTCCAAATCCTCACTAACATGTGTTGTCACCTGAGGTTTTGATCTTAGCCATTCTGATTGGTGTAAGATAGAATCTCAGGGTTTTGATTTGCATGTTTCTGATCACTAAGGACTTTCAACACTTCTTTAGGTGCTTCTCCAACATTTGACATGCCTCTGTTGTAAATTCTTGGTTTAGTTCTATAATCCATTTTTTTATTGTGTTGTTTGGATTTTTGGTGGTTAGCTTCTTGAGTTCTTTATATATTTTGGATATTAGCCCTCTATAGGATGTGGGGTTAGTAAAGATTTGTTTTCCCAACCTGTAGGTTGCTGATTTGACTTATTCACTATGCATTTTGCCTTACATAAACTTTCCAGTTTCATGAGGTCCCATTTACCAATGTTGATCTTAGAGATTGGGCCATTGAAGTTCTGTTTGTGAAATTTCTCCCTCTGCCAATGAATTTAAGGCTCTTTCCTACTTTCTCTTCTGTTAGATTCAGTGTATCTGGTTTTATGTTGAAGTCAATCCACTTGGACTTTAACTTTGTGCAAGGTGACAGATATGGGTCTATTTTTATTTTTCTACATACAGATTCAAAATAACATACTACAATATTCTTATAATTTAGGGTATACATTTCCTGATTTGATTCACCGATTATTGGTGTAGTTATCTGATCATAATGTTTTTCTTCTCAAAAATAATAAGATTAAACATTTTTAAATTACTCATTTCAATACAGTGACTATTTCTGATACAGGGGAGCCAAGAATAAAATATTTCAACAGACTTATGACTAGAGCAGTATCTCTCACGACCTTCAGTGCATACACAAAATTTGGGCTGTCTATTCATAAAGATATTCCTCCACTCTTCATCCCTTCCATCCTAATTGAGATGAGCTCTTTGGTGCCTACACTGATATTTCTATGCACTGGGTCATGTTCACATTTAACATTGCAAAGCTTTGTCCAAGAATATTCACATGATGTACCAGTTATTCTTCTGCTTCCTTTTCTAAATGATGAGACATCTGTCCATATTTCCATCCCAGCCTCTGAAAATTCATAACCTGCCAGAGAAAACTGCAGAATGTGTTTATTTCCTGTTTAGTAAGAAAGGCAACCAGTTTTAAAAACATTTTATTAATGCATTTTTGAAAGATAGAAGTATGAAATGTAAACATCACATTATTAACATTATTTATTGAAAAAGAGAGATCTGGAAGTTTATAGTTATATAGTGAGGAACTGGAATCTGTTTCTGAACATTTGTTTTATTTATTGTACCACTAAAATATGATTTAAAACAACATAAATTATTTAAAAATAATATAGTGGGACATATACTAAAAATGTTAACTATCTGTTTGGAATTCTTTCTGGAAATCTTGTTTTTGCACCACACACATAAAAATAAACTGGTGTGATTATATGAAATGTAGATTTGTGCTCACCATTTATTTCCCAAGTAACCCAGCTAAACTAAAATTTTAACTTCAGGGGATGCTTGCATTGATTATAAATTAAGATTCATTTTCTTAAAGGAAATTGGAATATTTTACAAAACATTGGTGGCTTTGGGCTATATTATTTCTAACCACTTTGGTGTATGAATTAAATATAATTTAAGTATATTCTAATATATCCCTAATTTTGGCTCAAATATTAAAGACAATCAGAGAAAGTATAAGCTATAAGTAATTATTGCTCACATTAAATAATGTGTAGTTAATTCACTAAAAACTTAAATCTGTCTATTTATGTTTTCTTTAGTTTTGCAAGACAGGCAGTAATGCGTATTTTAGTAGAGGTTGGTTGATTGCAAAATAGCTCCCATAGATCAGAATTTGATTTCTGGTGTGGGCAATTCAATGAATCATTTATTACATCATGCACAGGTGTTCATTAGGAAACTGTAATATTATAGTGAAAGAGCAGCTATTCTCTCAAGATCATTCAAGTGCAAAATTGCATTAGGGACTATGATAAGAGATTAAATGACTATAAGTGCTATCTTTTTACCTTATGTTGTAAGCAATTGAAATGACCCTCATATTCTTTATGTTGTCTCCATAGGGACTATAATATATATTGCTTTCCAAACTGATTGAGAAAAAGTCAAATAGGCAAATATATATTATGCTGTGAATATTTTGGTCAAATGATGCTTTCTAGTGATTGTGTTCTTCACATTTCAAAATTACTATTTCAAATAGGTTTGTAATGAAGTCTCTAATCTTGAAACTCTGCTTTTAGTTGTATATTTGATTTATTTTCAATAAATTGTTTTATGTATGAACTCCACACACAGTGACTGTAGAAGCAGAGGAAAGTGCCTGATGTCTAAAAGCGGTGTAAAAGTGTGCAAGGACCCAAACTTGGTTACTTTGCAAGAGCAGTGAGTGTCTTCACCACTTAGCTTATATCTAGTCCTAGGTTTGTATATGATTTAGTCCCATCCTTTTTATGCAGAACATTTCTAGCAGATCACAATATGCTTATATACCAAATATCACATGGTTTCCACTTAACATCTTCAATTTTATGTTTTAGTTAAATTTTATTTCCAAAATAATTTATATAAAATCCACTAAATAAGAACAACTTCAGTTCCAACTCTACAAAATTATTTAAGTAACAATTAATATTTTGCATATTTTAAAAGAAAATTCCTTAGGTCCTATTCATTCTTTAACTTCTTTGCATAAAACTGTTAATAGATTTCTAAATATGCTTTGATTTCTATCCCTATCATTTTGTAAAACACTCAAACAGAAATATAAAAGTTACCCAGTTCTGAGTAAGAATTTATTTGAGAAAATGAACAACAAAACAATGTTTTTTAACAATAAATCTCCCCAACTGTTCATGTATTTTAAAACACATATCACAAAAATGTAGTGTTTTCTTCCATAATACTCATTATCTGTTTTCTGCTTTACTGTAAATATTATTCACTTTTATCCTATATTACTTCCGGAAAATCTGTTCTGTCTCATGTTTTGTTCTTGAGTAACAACTTGATCAATAAAGGAGAGAATTTTAAGAACTCCAGTTTCAACATTCAAATCCGTAAGTGTGGCATTATTGATTGATGTTCCATGAAAATATTAGGGCAACAGAACTCTATTACCAAGATAACGAAATACTATATAAGGGTAATTCTGAAATTGCTAATGAATGCTTAATATGAGATATTTTAATTTTAAGACCCTATATATTTGTGGAGTGAAAAAAATGTAGAAGTAATTAAAGCTAACAAAGTTGTATGACTTGAAAGCATGAAGAGCATCAACCAGAATTTGAGGTGAGAGGAAATGGTAACTATATTGTTTTTGTTTGTGTGACTCTGCACTTTTAATATATGTGTTTACATATATAAAATATATAAGTATTAATGCATATGCTATAATATGATATATATATGTATATATCACCATTTTCTTTGAAGAAATCATATTTTAAGGAAGGATATATACATTTATGCATGTAATAAATAAAATATCTAACATTGCACAAATGAAGAATATTTTCTATTACTTACTTCAATCACCATATTGAAAGTGACCTTTAAAAAAGCATACTTCCCAAATAAAATGTTATTATTGATAACTTTTTATAGAAATGAAATAAGTTATGAAAATAGGATATGAATATGAGGAAATTGGTGAACTAAAACAACAAATTCAATAGACAGAAATATGCAGTTTTATTTTAGTTGTCTTTGTTAATGGGCTTAATTTCCATGATCTTGTACTTTATTACTAATATTCTCTTTCACATCATATTAGATACATTATAATTTTAGCTATTTTATCAACATATTAAAGGGAGAATGGTGCTCAACTTTTAATTTGTCACTTTATTTCTCAATAATTTTGTAACATCTTATATGTATTAAACAGATCTATATTCTCCTTTAAACCATCTAATGAGGTGATTGTTCATTCTAAGCGAATAATCCTGATGATTATAGCTATGGCAGAAATTTTACAAGGTGATTTCTGTTGTTTAATTTATGGAGCTAATTTTCAGAAGCTACATGGCTTATTGAAAAGGTTCAATAGGGAATCTTTTGCATGTATTAAAACTTCAAAGTCCCTCATTATATACTGCTTCCCTTGGTGGTTCAAAAGTTGTAAATCCCATTCTCAAATTAGATTCCATTCTCCCTCATATCTTAATATACCTAAGTATCTTGATTTACTGCTATGAACTGATTATTACTCTTAAATTTACAAACTGTGAACTGTTTCTGTAGGTAATGTGGGATATATTCAGATGAGGGATATCCTTGACATTATGCTTTGAGATTCATTGGGAAGAAGATGGTGATTGGAAAGATCTTCACTGATTTTCTTAATTTTCTAAGGAATGGCTCCACAGGAAGCAATTCTATGTTCTTTTCTCAGTTCTCACATTTGTTGTATTATTTCTCTCATAGTTTTAGTCATCACACTTTTTAATTAAAAACTTTAGATTCCTCCGGTAAAGTATAACTATATTTATTTACACTTCTCAATTCATATATTCAAATTGTGTCCAATGTCCAAGAAAAACTTAGGAGAATGTCAAACCCATGGATTCATGTTTGAGCTATTGGGGCCAGAAATCTAGATTTCTAAGTGGTGTAGTCAGAATTTATTTCTAGAATTAAAGAACCAGCTACATCTGGAATCACCCATGACACTCATGAAAAATAATCCAGACAATGTCTATGTGGTGACTCAAACCTATAAAAGGTCTCTCTTAAGTCTTTCCCTCTTACTTGGTTCCAGTTTCCTCCTACCTCATTATTCAGGACCAGCTCACAGGCTACTTTGTTCTTCCTTCCTTCCTTTCTTCCTTTCTTTCTTTTTTTCTTTTTTAGATATTTTCTTTAATTTTATTTCAAATGTTATCCCTAAAGTACCCTATACCCTCCCCAAGCCATGCTCCCCTACCCACTCACTCCCATTTCTTGGCCCTGGCATTCCCTTGTATTGGGGCATATAAAGTTTACAAGACCAAGAGGCCTTTCTTCCCAATGGTGGCTGACTAGGCCATCTTCTGCTACATATGCAGCTATTGGACATAGTACTACTGGAAGATCCAGTTTCCTTGAGGAAATAATTTTATTTGAAAAAATACATAGAATTAATGGATAATGTCAACTGGATATAAAATGAAAATAAATAAAATTTCTAACCACAAGTGAATCTTCAAGAAGAAAATCATTATGATTACCCCTTTACAAGACATGTGTATGTTTTCTCCACTAATGAGAAAGGACATTACTTACAGCAGGCATTGTAATATCATTGAATCTATACTCTAAATATGTTTGATCTCTTTTTTAAGTTTTGCGTATGGTTTATATTGTTTTTCAATATTTATACATTAAATTCTTTGAATACTTTAACTCAACAGTGTATTTTGCTTCATTATGCGCTTATAGTTTAAAATTTTAAGACTAAAATGTGATTTACAAGGATGTAAAAATAAAAAAACGTATTAATTTTAAAAAGACTGAAAAGTATTGATATTTTCAATGTTGATAAGTTGCAAATAAGCATATGTGTTTAAAGGGAAGAATTAGCTATCTCAAAACTGATTATGTTCATCTGAATTTCAAAAACAAATGTTTTCTAAAATGAGGAGTTTATTTACATTTTAGAATACTCTAAAGCAAATGAAATGGTACTAATTAACTTAAATAATAACATTTAAGCCTTTTCATGCCATCATTTCTGTATTTGTCATAACAAGAAAAATGTGTAATTTTGAATATTCCTTGGAGCTATTGCCTTAGCCTCATGAAGAAACATCGAGAAATAGAGTACATTTTCTTACAATCCTTATTTTGGCACTGGCTTTTATAAGACATCAAAAGACATAAAAAGCAATGAACTCTTTCCTCCTTTGTAGTTAATATTTGTACATAGTTGATAACAACATGGCTTTTAAGTTTTATTTATTGTTTTTGCCAAGAGTATCATTATCTCTAGGTAATTTATTTCTATTTTAATTTTTGAAAGTTATATGCAATCTACATAAAAGTATATTTATTCCCATCCATGCAATGAATTTCTCAAATTTGCTGATATGCATATTTTCCATTGAGTATTGACTAGGCTTGTCATCTATTCTATGTTGACATCTTCACGTTACAGCTATTTCTTAGTTTGCATATTTGTTTTTAAATTACATCTTCACGGCACCTTATTACTTATTACTGCTGTTACCTACTATGAACTATAGTAAACTATACAGACTAATTTTTTGATTTATTTAATTAAAAAGTGTGTTAATTCCACTAAAATTAATTTTCTTATTGTACATCTATTAGATAACATAGAAATAATTGTAATCCGATTTTAGTATTATTTTCCCTAATAACTGCCATCATGTTAGCAAAATTTTATAAACTTGCTATAATTACACAGTATTTATTTGTAATTTCATGAATAACAAAAAGGAAAACATTTTTTCCAGATGTTATATCTCCAAGTTGAATATTTTTGGTCAGAAAAATTACATTGTGCTGTGGACTCAAACCAAAGGCCTGTCCTTGGCATCATCGTTAACTCTGCCACCTTGTACTGGTCATAATTTCACACTAACACTTCAATTTCTAAACTCTTTTGGTAATCCTTTAAATTTTTAACTTTATGGTAAATAATCAGTTTATATTGGCAGGCTAAGAATAATTCTCTTTTTTACAAAGCTAAGATGCAGAAGAAAATACGGTACACACTTATACAAATGATGGTGTGTGCCTTGTGCAACTTTTGTGTGTGAATTGAATTAACAAAATTAACCTTTATTTTTGGTCTAAGTGCTAAGAATTTCAATCATTAGTTCTTATGATGGAGTCTTTTTCTCAGAGTAATCATATTTGAAAACCCAGATAGCTGATCTAACTTACTTTCTTCATTGCTGAGGGCACATTTAGTTCACATCCTAAATATTTTTTCCTAAGATGGGACTCAAGCTTTATAAAAACATAAACATTGTTTATGTTGAGGTACACTAACATTGGAAACATTGTTAAATATGTAATATGAAGAATACGTCCATGAAATACGAACCAGTATCATTGTGAACTTTTGAGTTAGAAATTTTTCACCCAGGCCTAGGCTTAGTTGTTAAAAGCAGATAATCCTCTTAAAGAGGGCCCAGGTTTGATTCTCAAAATTCATGTTGTATGGCTAACAACTGCACATAATCACAGCTTCAGGAAACTAATGTCTCTGGTGTCTATAGCTCTGCAGTAACATAGTATACATTCAAACAAAGATACATCCACCTTGGGATAATTAAAATTTAAAAGTAATCATCCAGAAAGTTAAAGACCCATTAACTTTAAACATAAGAACTCTTAACTTTTTATAAAAACTTTATAATGTTTTATTTACAAAGTAATATATTCAGCAAACATATGTAACAAGTTTGTGTAGAAATAAGTTTTAAGTAGTTAATATCTAAAAAAAAAATAAAAGAAAAAGCATTCAAAGTACAAAATCTATAGTGTCTAACACCACAGTGTGGATACTTCAGTCCTTTTTAGAAGGGAAGACAAAATTTCCATGGGAGGCAATACAGAGAAAAAGTGTGGAGCAGAAATGGTAGGAAAGACCATCCCATATGCAGTTCCTTAACCCAGACATTATTGTGAATGCCAACAAGTGCTTGCTGACAGGAGTCTGATATAGTTGTCTCCTGGGAGGCTCTGGCAGTGCCTGACAAATAGAGGTGGATGCTCACAACCATCCATTAGACTGAGCACGGGGTCACCAATGAAGGAGCTAGAGAAAGGACCCAAGGAGCTGAAGGGGTTTGCAGCCCTATAGAAAGAACAACAATATGAACTAACCAGTACTCCCAGAGCTTCCAGGGACTAAACCACCAACCAAAGAGTACACATGAAGGGACTCAAGGCTCCATCTGCATATGTAGCAGATGATATCCTTTAGCGACATCAATTTGAGGAGAAACCCTTGGTCCTGTGAAGGCTTTATGCCCCAGTGTAGGAGAATGCCAGGACAGGGAAAGGGGTGTGGGTATGTTAGTGAGCAGGGGGAGGGACTAGGGGGCTGGAGGGGAAATGAGGAAAGGGGTTAACATTTAAAATGCAAATAAAGAAAATATCTAATCAAAAATAAAAATAAATAAATATTATAAAAATAAATTACTCATCATATGATTAATAGAGTTATATAATTTTATACTGATCCTTATAGATTTTCTTTAGAACAAATTTTATAAAAATAGTATAGTTTAATCCATGATGCTATCTGGTGAGAAGCACATAGAACATATGACCATATGAAAAATGCAGAGGGCCAAATATGGCTTCTAACATCATCCAAATGCCTCTGTCTATTGAAGAATCAAGAACTGAAGATCCTACATCATCTAATCTCTTTTCTCTCTCATCTGTATGTAGAGATCACTTTGTTTTCTGACTTTCTATTGACTGTCAAATTTTATATAATATACATAATCAGATTTGTTCCTATGTATAATGAATAATCTATTTCTGTAACATATGTAATGTTAGTGTGGCATCAAAATCATTGCTAGCTTTTACAAATCCTATGACAGGAGGGAAGGAGGAGTGTTCCACAGCTATGATTATTGTTCCAAAATAAAGTTTGGCTCTTATTTAACCCTCTTAATTTTTGGCTTCTAATTTCCTGTAAGCCATACAATATAACTTTATTAATTAGTTCTAATATTCTATAATAAAATTCATTTAATATATGCATTATATTATTTATATTATTTCAAATCTAATTTTGTTTTGCTTTTCGTGATTTGTTGTGATTTTTAGATGAAATTAAGGAATTTCAAATGTGTATGAAATTTTTATCTCTTGTTAATTATCCCTGGTTTTTAAATTTTTATCTTTCAAGTCACATCATCCTGAAAATGTTAACATGAATATAATTGAGTATAGAAGATACTGTTTTTAATTTGGGTCAGTGTGGAGCCTGGAGTCAAACCATGACAAAGAAGTGAGGAGAATTGGAAGTCTGAAGGACTAGGAAGCTAATAATGAAATCAGCCATATGTAGGAAACTGGCTCTCATTGAACAAAGAAATGTAGCTTTGTTAAATGAAAGACAGGATTTCTACACAGCCACTGTGCCAATTAGGGACATGTACATAACAAGTTATCACTGTGGAAGTTGAAAAATTGTTGACAAATTTAATTGTAATTATAGGGCTTTGCTTTAATAAATTATTTTAATTTTATGTCCTATTGAATCAAATTGGTAAGAATGTGTCTAAGAACTGAATTTTCTTACATGCTGATTCTTAGTAATGTAATTTACTCCATGGGTTTTACTAAGAAACTAACTACCTGGTCTGAAAGTAATTAAAATCAGCATGACATATGTGATTAGCCATGTGTGGATGCTTCCTGTCACTGGATACAGTATGCAAATATGTCATGGATTGAGCTAAAGTAATTTCCAAGTCTAATCCATGACACTAACCTCAAAGTACATTTGAAAGTTTAACAGAGGTATTGCAAGATAAAAGAAAATCTTATTTGAAACAAAATCCTATGGTAAATGAACAAGCTGCAAAAATCTAAAAACAAATAAGATGAACAGTGGGGATTTTTAATATCTTCTGTCTGGGGCTTTGGATAGTTGATTTTACTCTTAATTATGGGGAACCAAATACTAACTAAATAAATGGCAATAATGAAGATTGATGGGTGGGCTCAGTATGTGACAACAATGTTCACTACACTCATAAAGATTTGTGGATTGCAAATTACACTCACCTTAGAAGCTTTGGGGTTTTAGTGAGTTTCTCTATCACCAAGGATGGCTTTATGAAAATTAATTATCCTTGTTATCTCATGTCACTCAGTGGTTAGGCAAATATTTACTGTAGTTCATTATACATGAAATACTGCAGATGCCTAGGTGTGATGCCTGAATGATGAAGAAAGAGCATCATAGACCTTCAGGAGCTCATCTTGTGTTGAAAGAGTCAAAAATACAAATGACGGTTTGGGTATACTTTTCTAAGAGTGATAACGAATATAGGATTTATATGAGAAAACTGGTAAATGATCAGAGCTAAAATCGCTTTTGTCATAATGCATTCACTTGCTTATCCTAGGAGATTTCTGATAATATAACAATCAAGATACATAGAATCTTTTTCTTAGAAACTCATTAATTCATCCCTTTGTATTTTTTACTTATTTTCTGCGTTTTAATTATTTTTGAGACTGTCAGACATGTATACGATAAAATGTAATTTTTCTATCCCTGTCATTCCCATTCCTGCTGTCTTCTTATAGCATGTAACCTCCCATAAGGAGTCATAGGTAATCTTAGATAATGAAGACTTATATGAAAATAAGCCAAGTGTATTTGTTTAAAAACAAGAGCAGGAGAGCAAGCTAAGTTAAAACGACATTTCAGGTAGTGAAATAATGGAAAATTACTAGCATATCCTAGTTGTAAAGAACCTTCAGATCAGAAAAACTGAATTGCAAACTGTAAGCATAGGAGAAGAGAAAAATGAGTGTGGATGGCTCAGTGTAGTCCTTGTTTTATGTTTTATAACACAATGAACCAGTAGCTCTGTCACTTACTGCTTAGGATCTATTTATATGTTGAACAGAAGTCATCAAATATTTGAGAAAAATTGAACCATTTTACTTGTTTTCAGTCAACTATCAGACCCTTCATCATTTTGTAACTATTTTTGGTAACATTTACAATAAATGTTTTGTAAGTAAAAAAATCATTACTCGTGTGTGTGTGTGTGTGTGTGTGTGTGTGTGTGTGTGTGTGTGTGTTTGGTATTTGGGAATCTGTGTGCCATGAGATTTATCTGTGTAAAATGTTATGAATGAATCCTCTTTTAACTTTTGACTCTACTAATCTTGTTTTGTATTGATTACATTTGTCTTAGAATTTTATTTATCCTAAAGAGGTGGATTACTTTTGGGGATCTTAATAATCATTGTTTATTTTATTTTGGGGGCACATTTGTTAATGGAAAATGATGACATAACTGTTTAAAAAACAATAGAAACAGTTTTGTTCTTTTCGGTTGTTTGGTTGGTTTATATTTTAACTTGTCCAATTAATGGTCTTTAGATTGATAATTGGTCTTCATGGTGTTAAAATATGAAATGATTAGAAACAAAATATAATCATGAAGATAGACTTATGGAAGAAAGAAGCTGATAAAAGAAAACTTTGGAGTTTGGGGTCAAAAGTATAGGAAATACCACTAACATGGTTCTATACAAGATTTTTTTTCAACATTTGTACAAACACATAGACTGAAAGTGATAAGGATATATATTTTATATAATGAAATGGGAATGAAATGGATATGGTATTTCACTTCATAGTGTCAAATAGTAAAAGAAATCCATAAGTATTCTTTTTCTTTTATTCCTGTTAATTTATCTTATATTTAATATAGAACACAGACATAAGTGTGCATGCACACACACACACACACACATGTATATATATATATATACACACACAAATACATTCACAAATGAATGTATGCATTCTAGTTCTTGGTATATCATATATATATATATATATATATATATATATATATATCACACAAATATACAAAATCCACCACTGCTAAACGACTTAAATATTTTCCATTGGATGTCAATTATCTATAAGGACTTCTAGGGTTTTTGTTGCTGCCTTTTGGAATGTCTTGAATCAAATGGTTTATTATAATTTTTATTCTAAGTTTGTAATGTTATTTTTTAAATAATGACACTTGAGTATTGTGTGAAGTGCTATATTTCAATGATACATTGACTTGTGTGTGTGTGTGTATGTGTGTGTGTTAGAGAGTAATGAAATGAAAGAGAACTCATCAGTTGTCAGAGACAAATATCTTTTGTCATAATGCATTATAATCCAGATATTACATTCTTGAAACTGGAACTAGCAATGGATATAGGATATATCCTTAGTACTTGTCATTAATGTCTTGAAAGGAGTGAATTGGTCTGTGCTAGTCTGACTCAATGACAGGCTGCAAAGTAGCAGTTCACCAGACCAGGTCTGAGATTCTCCTTCCCAGAACTGGGCAAGTCATGTACTGAAACAGCTTCAGGCTTACGTCAGGAGGTACCCATCCCAAGCTTGAGAAAGGGCAGTTAGCCAACCTTATAGAGATACCTCTAATAGGCGTGAATCAAAGATAGTCTGAATCCCTTTTTGTGAGTACTCCATAGCTCCCCATAATAGTGTCAGACCTTGGGACTTCCCCTTGATCTGGATTCCACTTTGGGCCTGTAACTGGACCTTCTTTTCATCAGGCTCCTATCCATTTCAATCCTTGTAATTCTTTCAGTCAGGAACAATTATGGGTCAGAGCTATGACTGTGGAATGGCAACCCCATCCCTCACTTGATGTCCTGTCTTTCGGCTGGAAGTGGGCTCTAGAAGTTCCCTCTCCCTACTGTTGGGCATTTCATATAAGGTCCCTCCCTTTGAGTTCTGGGAGTCTCTCACCTCCCAGGTGGCAGGTGCATTCTGGGGGTTCCCCCCAACATCCTGAGGATATGGAGTGTTCACAAAAAGGGACCTATCATGACTGCCCTCCAAAAGACCCAACAAGCAACTGAAAGAGTTGGATACAGATATTTGCACCCAACCAATGCACAAAAGCAGCTGACCCAGTTGTTAAATTAGGGAAGGCTGAAAGAAGATGAGAAGAAAGATGACCCCGTAGGAGGAGCAGCAGTCTTAATTAATCTGGATCCCTGAGATCTTCAGATGCTGGACCACCAAACAGATTGCATACATCAGCTAATATGAAGCCCCACAACACACATGCAGTAGAGGACTTCTGGGTCTATGTTCATTCAGAGATGATGCACCTCTCAAGCGACTGGAAGCCCCAGGGAGTTTAGAGGTCAGGTGGGGTGGGACATGGGGGCATCCACGTGGAGACAGGATGGGTTGGGGAGGAGGTGTGGGACATGGTACAGTCAGAGGGTGCATAGAGGGCAGGGAATGGAATGGAGTGTAACAAATGAATTAAAAAAAAAAAAAATAAAATAAAATAAAATAAAATAAAATAAAATAAAATAGCAACAACAACAACAAAAAACAAAACAAATAAAAAGTCAGTATCATAGCATTGCCCAGACCTCCATATATAGAATCCAATAATCAAGATATAGATCAGGTATGCCTCCTTAATGTTTTTCTTTTTGGCCTTAAAACTGAATCTGTGAATTCAGTCATGATCCTTCCATGTCAAAGCAACTAGGTATCTGTATGTAGGAATAAATGCTCTTTTGCATGCTATTTGAGTTTGTGATATTGTTCTTTAGTGATTCATAGACTCTAACAACAACCTTTTGTCTTTTGTAAAATGCTTCATATAGCCGGGCGTGGTGGCACACGCCTTTAATCCCAGCACTCGGGAGGCAGAGGCAGGCGGATTTCTGAGTTCAAGGCCAGCTTGGTCTACAAAGTGAGTTCCAGGACAGCCAGGCCTACACAGAGAAACCCTGTCTCCAAATAAACAAAAATAAATAAATAAATAAAATAAAATGCTTCATATACTATATAATTTATTATTTCATTATATATTATACATATCTAACATATACATATATTATATATATATGATAAAATAAAATATGATCTTGTCTACATCTGTCCTTCCCCTTCCTGCCCCCCCATAACTTTCCACCTTCCAACTTCATGACATGTGTGTGTGTGTGTGTGTGTGTGTGTGTGTGTGTGTGTGTGTGTGTGTTCTTATACTGGAGCCTGGCTAACCTAACAAGGGATCACATTTAAAAAAATAAATAAAAAAAAAAGAATACAAGATTCTCCCTTTCCCAACCAACTAGCAACAGTCAAAAGCTACTAAGGGTTGGAGCTTGTGACTGTCACATCTGTGCTACAATTTTGCTAAATTAAATTTTGAACGTCTTCTGCAGGTCACCGTATGTTATAAATTCATTACTGTGATAGCCACGTTACATCCAGAAGTCAGCACTCAACATCAGTCTTCTTCTTTCTACTTCTTTCTGACTTCTTTTCTAAAGTGTTTCTTGAGCTTAGAAGTAGGGTTAACATAGATGTCCTATTTAGGCATTAGTACTCAGCCTCCTATTCTCAACACTTTGACCAGTTAGGCATCTCTCCATTAACTACGACCCACTGCAGAAAGAAGCTTCTCTGAAAAATATTGAAAAAAATTAGGTTTACAAATATAAGCATAAATATTTATATATGCCCAGGACAAATATATAGTATCTTTCTTTCTGGGTTTAAGTTTACTTACTAAATCCTTACTAAAGTGATCTAGGCTAAGCACATAGCTCACACCTTAATCCCAGCACTTCGCAAATTGAAGCAAGGGGGATGTTTTTGAAGTCTGCATGTGTTCTATAGTAGATTTTATGCCAATCTTGGCTACTGCCTGAATTAGATTTCTATTGATTTTTCAGATATCATAATCAAGACAATTTATAGAAGATAGATTTTCTTGAGTAACAGTTTAAAAGAGTTAGATAGATAGATGCCCATCATAGTGTGAAGCATACCAACAGTCAGACAAAGTAGGGTACCAGAGCTGACTGACCACATCTTTGAATACAAGGGAGAGAGCTAGTTAGCTAACTGAGAATGGCTTGTGATTTTGAAACTTCAAGGTCTAACCCTTATGAAACACATTCTCCAACAAGGCCATAATCGTAATCCTTCCCAAACAGTTCCATTAATTGGATACATAGCAGTCAAATGTATGAGACTCTGGGGCCATTCTCGTTGAAATAACCATAATTACAGAATGAGAATCTCTCTTTCTAAGATGTAAATAAAAACAATTATGGATTTCATTTATTTGTGACTACATTTGGTCATGACATTAATAGGAAATTCTGGTTCTAGTTTTAATCCATGAAAAAGAAGCTATTGCTTTGCTTGTTAAAAAAAAAATAATTAAAAATTTAATCAGGCTTCTTTTAAGAAATATTTTTTAATTTATTTTTTATTAGATATTTTCTTCATTTGCATTTCAAAGGCTATCCCCAAGATAGCCTAAAATTGCTTAAATGTAAATTCTGTGTAGTATGCAGGTAATATTTGGTTTGGGGTAGAGTATATTTTTTAAATGAGACCATTGTTATGGGTCTGAAGAGGTTAATAGATTTAGCAGTCTGACCAATAGTAAATTTTAACAAAGAAGAGTTTTTGTTCAGACTCTGGCACCAGGTCTACACTTGGAGCGCATAATTCTGAAATGCAGTTCCCAGTCACATTAGTCAGGCCTTTTAAAAGCAAAGAACCCAATGTTAATTCTGCTTTTAGACAAGATGAAGGTCTTCTCAGGAAAACCAAACTTGCCTACAGGATCAGAAACACAAGTTTAACCTTTAATAACTATAAACATTTGAAGATTTCATTTTGCTTTATAGTTCTCTTAAGTATAAAGATTTTCAACATTTAAACATAAAGTTAGCCATCATCATAATGTTATTAATCATGTTATTTCATTGAGATAAACCTGAGTCACATCCTTGACTCTGTGGTAGGAACCTGTTCATACTGAGACTTAATTGTTATCAGCTTATTAGCTCCTAAGGAGAAATTATTTTTCTTGTTAAGGCATTAATGATTAAGGGCCAACCATAATCAGCAGGAGTAAGAGTGAATGATCCCTGTGATGGTTAACAACAGGATTACTAGCCAGCAAGAACCAAAGAAAGAAAATTGGAGCCACTTATTTCCTTCTCATAGGATTTTTTTCCCTATTATTAGTGTGAATTTCAGCCAAATTGTCCTTTATAATTTCTGAGTTGTTTTCATAGATATACCGACTATCTCCAAGACCATATATTAACCTTCTTGTTCTCCATAAAGCAGATCAGGATACCATGTTGTAAGACTACCTCAGCTAAGGAGTTGCCCTATCCTTCTAATTTTGCAATATATTTTCCTAATACAAATAAATCTTGTTTATTTGACATCCAAAGATTTTGAACTTGACACCAACCATTGTTGTCCCTTTTGCCTTGAGAGTATCTCCAGCTGTTCCCAACCCTAGTATTACTATGAGGGATATAAAGAGAAGAACCAAGGAACTAAGAAAAGTTTGTTACTACAAATAGCCTCTCCCTGCTTTATTCTCATATGCAAATATTCAGGGTAATAGGAATGCTAAGATATAACACTTGGGGACTTGATGTACATGCCAAAGAGCTAAGGAGTATGCTATCAGTCATTACATGAAAATCAAATATTTTCATCCTAGAGATGAAGGGAGGAATGCCTCCCTGAGTTAGTTGTGGTCAGGAGCCATGAGACTTTCACGGACTGTTTATATTTGCTTTTGAAGGGAGATCTAAACACATACTCCATAAAAGAAGAAACATACACATACCATGATTAGTTTCCAAGAAACATTATTTTACCATTTAACAACCCTTTTTATCTTTAGTGAAGCTTCCCAGACCTTGGTGACAGTTCATCATTCTGCAGCTGGGTTATTTATCATCCCTTGTGATATGCCTGACCTAGGAGTGGTATATCCAGGTAGGTATGTGGTCTACCTTGACAGCAGTGGCAGTGTTATGAATAGCAAGATATGTTGCTCTCCAGTAGGGTAAAAATTTTGTTTAGACCTAACATTTCAGCCTTTTCTTGAGGATAAGAATTGCTGTATACTTATCTGTAATTTCTTTTCAGCTGAAATTAGCATGTTGTTGTCAGGATCCATGAAAGTTTGAATGCTAGTCAAAGGCCAAGGTTTGGCAAATCAGGCAGTAGAGGGTATTCATTAGAAACTTTTGGATTGCCAAGGAGAAACTGAGAAACTACATTGACTGGACAGGTTTACATCAGATTTCAGCAAGCCCAGGGTTCATGCCATTTGGAGCAATTTGAAATTGGCAGCTGATTCCTAGATGGTGTCTGTCAGCCAAGTGGAAATCTGCTGAGACAGATATAGAATAGGGAAAGACATCAACGTTTAGGAACGTAAAGAAAAATCTTGCATTTAGAACATGCCCCAGGAACAAGCAGTTTGTAGGGAAACTTAGGCTGCTGATTCAGAGGAGGCCTTATCTTCAGTTATTTGAAGTTGGAAGTAGATTCCAGTTACAGCTCCCTGAAACTTAAATGTGTTTGAAGTTTACAAAGAGATAAAAGTTTTAGATATATTATCATTAACAATGTTTATAATCTGTACATAAATCCATATTGTAGAATATGATGTATATTCCAGCCTTTGAAACATAGTCAAAGCATTGATGATTTTGTGTTAAAAGCATTGACCCCTTATGTGGTATATATATATTACAGAAATGCTATTTGCAAGGTGAGAAGCACCTTTTAATCTATACTTAGAAAGTAACCAAAGAAAAATGTTTAAATTTTAACATCTGACATTCATAGTAGTCAATGCATATCTATCCACAGTAACATACTTCCTCCAAGGCCACACCTACTTCAACAAGGCCATACCTCTTAATGACACTCTCTAGTGACCAAGCATTCAAATACATGATAGTATAAAGACCATTCCTATACAGATCACCAAAATAATTATATTTTTTCCTCTTCACCTCTTCTTCCTCCAGTTGCACTCATGTACATCACTGGCTTGCATTTAAATTCATGGCCCTTCTTTCTTCCCTTGTTTTTACATATATTCTTATGTGCAAACAGAAATAAATACAACTTGTCCATTGTGTAATGTTACCTGTAGGTACATGATCTAGTGGCTGTCCATTTGGTACTGGTTATTTAGTGGCAGGTTGGGTTCCCTTGAATTTCTTCCTGTCAGCATCCCCTAGTTGCACTGAGATCTTTATCTAGGATTAAGCCAACTCAAGCTTTGTTTCTTACATATTATCTTGTCCACTGATTTAAATGCTGTTGAGGTCTTTCTTTACATAGCCATGCTCATGAGTCTTCATGGGTATAGCCTCTCTGATACTTTAGGAGACACTGTTTCACAACAAACTTTATGCTTTTCTGGCAATCCTTTTCAATCTTTCTGCCTCCTTTCCATAATAATACCTTAGACTTAAGTGAAAGATTGTTTTGTGGGTATATCAGTTCAGAAAGGACACCATATGTTTGTTTGATATCTTCATGCTGAATTTTAATAAGTTATGGTCTTCTCTATATTTGTCTGAATTTATTACAAAGAGCAGTTCTTTTACACACATGTTATATAATATATATATATATATATATATATATTGCTTTGTATTCATTGACCCAAGATTTTCTTTACATGTTGAAGAACAAGTCATAGACAAAGAATGCATCTTGAACACCTGGCATTCTATTTTAGTTGGCTAATATATTTAAAATCCTTTATAAAATGTCTCTACAATATCCTAATGATTTTTAGTTTTTAAATGTATTTCCTAATGATTTTATTTTGAAAACGTATATTTTATCATGGGAAATATATGCCATAATATGAACTGTTATGAGAAAAAATGATCTGATGCTGTGTTTACTAGAAATAAAATGTACTATTAAAGAGACTCAAATCATTAATTCATCAAAATAATTTCTCCCCATCCCCTTTTGATACATATCTCAAGTTGAGAACAGTAATATCAACAATGAATTGATTCTTAATTTGTGTTTTTATTCAAATATTTGAGTAAACTTTATCTTCTTCTCCCTTAGTGGTAGAATTTTATTGCAAATTGGTATGATCTTTTACTAATGTAAAAGAAAAGTACTCTTCACATTTCAATTGTTTCAAAATAGTCCAAAATTTCACACACATACATTAAAATGAAATTAAAAGTGTCTATGCCGATTATTATGCTTTAAGGTAGCTGTTTCCATGGATCCTGCCACTGTGAAGAAGGCTGGACTGTCCTTAGTGTGCTTGGCATGCTGTCGGGCTTACAGTTGATATCCTTGTCCCTTCTTTTTCTGATTAATCCTCCTGATTAATCCTTCTCTGCTTGCCTCTAGTGCTGTTAATAGTGGTCCTGGTCATAACCCTGACAATCAGTGCAGATGTTTCCTAAGGTCAGAATACAAATGTTGGCTTATTTATATTCCATTTTCTATAACTACACTAGTTATCTTCAAGAAATAGAAAATTATTCATATATAAGTACTTCCTATCCTGATTTCTCTAATCTATATTACCTAAGGGTACAGTCATTTTTCACTGAATAAACCAAAAATGAGATTTAAGTGAGATATGGGTTCATGATAATACAGCAAATTGTTTTTCCCTTCTGACAGGGTATTGATTTATATATTAATCTCAATTATGCAAATATATTTTATTAATGAAATAGTCAATACTTAAACAAAGCTTAGTTTTAAGATATCAGTTTCATTTTTTCTGTGGCAGCACAGTACACTTGAAAAAGAGTGAGACAAGCCTCTTCCGGTCAGAAAAGCACCAGGGTAGCTAGGGCGCAGAGTCGGCTGACACTCGCCAGCTACCCACAACACCTACCACAGGATCTTAAGACTTCTGGTGAGTGGAACACAGCTTCTGCTCCAATCCAATTGCGCGCGGGACCTGAGACTGCATTAGTTAGGGAAGCAGAAACCGGCCTGAGTAGGGCCACAGGCCTAATCCGGCCAGAATAGCACCTGTGTAGCTAGAGCACAGGGTCGGCTGACACCCACCAGCTACCCACTACCCTCGCCACAGGATTTTGAGACTGCTGGTGAGTGGAACACAGCTTCTGCTCCAGTCCAGTCACGCAGGACCTGAGACTGCTCTGGTTGGGGAGGCAGAAATCCAGCCTACGTAGGGCCACAAGCCTCTTCCGGTCAGAAAAGCACCGGGTTAGCTAGGGCACAGGGTCGGCTGACACTCGCCAGCTACCCACAACACCCACCACAGGATCTTAAGACTTCTGGTGAGTGGAACACAGCTTCTGCTCCAATCCAATTGCACGCAGGACCTGAGACTGCATTAGTTAGGGAAGCAGAAACCCGCCTGAGTAGGGCCACAGGCCTCATCCAGCCAGAACAGCACCGGTGTAGCTAGAGCTCAGGGTCAGCTGACACCCGCCAGCTACCCAGGACCCCCGCCACAGGATTTTGAGACTGCTGGTGAGTGAAACACAGCTTCTGCTCCAATCTTTAAACAGTGACAACGACAACAACTAACCCCAGAGATTACCAGATGGTGAAAGGTAAACGTAATAATCTTACTAACAGAAACCAAGACCACTCACCATCATCAGAACCCAGCACTCCCACTTCGCCCAGTCCAGGGCACCCCAACACACCGGAAAAGCTAGACACGGATCTAAAAGCATATCTCCTGATGATGGTAGAGGACTTCAAGAAGGACTTTAATAACACACTTAAAGAAATACAGGAGAACACTGCTAAACAGGTAGAAGACATTAAAGAGGAAGCACAAAAATCCCTTAAAGAATTGCAGGAGAACACTGCTAAAGAGTTACAAATCCTTAAAGAAAAACAGGATAACCTAATCAAACAGGTAGAAGTCCTTAATGAAAAACAGGAAAACACATCCAAACAGATGAGGGAAATGAACAAAACCATACTAGACCTAAAAAGGGAAGTAGACACAATAAAGAAAACCCAAAATGAGGCAACACTGGAGATAGAAACCCTAGGAAAGAAATCTGGAACCATAGATAGGAGCATCAGCAACAGAATACAAGAGATGGAAGAGAGAATCTCAGGTGCAGAAGATTCCATAGAGAACATCGGCACAACAATCAAGGAAAATGTAAAATGCAAAAAGATCCTAACTCAAAACATCCAAGAAATACAGGACATAATGAGAAGACCAAACCTACAGATTATAGGAGTGGATGAGAATGAAGATTTTCAACTCAAAGGACCAGCAAACATCTTCAACAAAATTATAGAAGAAAACTTCCCAAATCTAAAGAAAGAGATGCCCATGAACATACAAGAAGCCTACAGAACTCCAAATAAACTGGACCAGAAAAGAAATACCTCCCGGCACATAATAATCAGAACAACAAATGCTCTAAATAAAGATAGAATACTAAAAGCAGTAAGAGAAAAAGGCCAAGTAACATATAAAGGCAAGCCTATCAGAATTACACCTGATTTTTCACCAGAGACTATGAAAGCCAGAAGATCCTGGACAGATGTTATACAGACACTAAAAGAACACAAATTCCAGGCCAGGCTACTATACCCAGCCAAACTCTCAATTAACATAGATGGAGAAACCAAAGTATTCCATGACAAAACCAAATTCACACATTATCTCTCCACGAATCCAGCCCTTCAAAGGATAATAACAGAAAAAAAACCAATACAAGTACAGGAACCACGCCCTAGAAACTACAAGAAGGTAATCCCTCAACAAACCTAAAAGAAGACAGCCACAAGAACAGAATGCCAACTTTAACAACAAAAATAACAGGAAACAACAATTACTTTTCCTTAATATCCCTTAATATCAATGGACTCAACTCCCCGATAAAAAGACATAGACTAACAAACTGGCTACACAAACAAGACCCAACATTTTGCTGCTTACAGGAAACTCATCTCAGAGAAAAAGATAGACACTACCTCAGAATGAAAGGCTGGAAAACAATTTTCCAAGCAAATGGTAGGAAGAAACAAGCTGCAGTAGCCATTCTAATATCTGATAAGATTGAAATCAAACCCAAAGTCATTAAAAAAGACATGGAGGGACACTTCATACTCATCAAAGGTAAAATCCTCCAAGAGGAACTATCAATCCTGAATATCTATGCTCCAAATACAAAGGCAGCCACATTCATTAAAAAAACTTTAGTAAAGCTCAAAGCATACATTGCACCTCATACAATAATAGTGGGAGACTTCAACACACCACTTTCACCAATGGACAGATCATGGAAACAGAAACTAAACAGGGACACAGTAAAACTAACAGAAGTTATGAATCAAATGGATCTGGCAGATATCTACAGAACATTCTATCCTAAAACAAAAGGATATACCTTCTTCTCAGCACCTCATGGTACTTTCTCCAAAATTGACCACATAATTGGTCACAAAACAGGCCTCAACAGATACAAAAATATTGAAATTGTCCCATGCATCCTATCAGATCACCATGGACTAAGGTTGATCTTCAATAACAAAATAAATAATAGAAAGCTAACATATATGTGGAAACTGAACAACACTCTTCTCAATGATACCTTGGTCAAGGAAGGAATAAAGAAAGAAATTAAGGACTTTTTAGAGTTCAATGAAAATGAAGCCACAACATACCAAAACTTATGGGACACAATGAAAGCATTTCTAAGAGGAAAACTCATAGCTCTGAGTGCCTCCAAAAGGAAACTAGAGAGAGCACACATTAGCAGCTTGACAACATACCTAAAAGCACTAGAACAAAAGGAAGCAAATTCACCCAAGAGGAGTAGACGGCAGGAAATAATCAAACTCAGGGGCGAAATCAAGCAAGTGGAAACAAGAAGAACTATTCAAAGAATCAACCAATCAAGGAGCTGGTTCTTTGAGAAAATCAACAAGATAGATAAACCCTTAGCCAGACTCACTAGAGGGCACAGGGAAAGCATCCTAATTAACAAAATCAGAAATGAAAAAGGAGACATAACAACAGATCCTGAAGACATCCAAAACACCATCAGATCCTTCTACCAAAGGCTATACTCAACAAAACTGGAGAACCTGGATGAAATGGACAAGTTCCTAGACAGATACCAGGTACCAAAGTTGAATCAAGATCAGGTTAATGATCTAAACAGCCCTATATCCCCCAAAGAAATAGAAGCAGTCATTAATAGTCTCCCAACTAAAAAAAGCCCAGGACAGATGGGTTTAGTGCAGAGTTCTATCAGACCTTCAAAGAAGATCTAATCCCAGTTCTTCACAAACTATTCCACAAAATAGAAACAGAAGGTACTCTTCCCAACTCATTCTATGAAGCCACAATTACTCTGATACCTAAACCACAAAAAGACCCAACAAAGATAGAAAACTTCAGACCAATATCCCTTATGAATATTGATGCAAAAATCCTCAATAAAGTTCTTGCTAACCGAATCCAAGAACACATCAAAACAATCATCCATCCTGACCAAGTAGGTTTCATCCCAGGAATGCAGGGATGGTTCAATATACGGAAATCCATCAACGTAATCCAGTATATAAACAAACTCAAAGACAAAAACCACATGGTCATCTCCTTAGATGCGGAAAAAGCATTTGACAAGATCCAACACCCATTCATGATAAAAGTCTTGGAAAGATCAGGAATTCAAGGCCCATACCTAAACATGATAAAAGCAATCTACAGCAAACCAGTAGCCAACATCAAAGTAAATGGTGAGAAGCTTGAAGCAATCCCTCAAAAATCAGGGACTAGACAAGGCTGTCCACTTTCTCCATACCTATTCAACATTGTACTTGAAGTCCTAGCCAGAGCAATTCGACAACAAAAGGAGATCAAAGGGATACAAATTGGAAAAGATGAAGTCAAAATATCACTTTTTGCAGATGATATGATAGTATATATAAGTGACCCTAAAAATTCCACCAGAGAACTCCTAAGCCTGATAAACAGCTTCGGTGAAGTAGCTGGATATAAAATTAACTCAAACAAATCAATGGCCTTTCTCTACACAAAGAATAAACAGGCTGAGAAAGAAATTAGGGAAACAACACCCTTCTCAATAGTCACAAATAATATAAAATATCTTGGCGTGACTCTAACTAAGGAAGTGAAAGATCTGTATAATAAAAACTTCAAGTCTCTGAAGAAAGAAATTATAGAAGATCTCAGAAGATGGAAAGATCTCCCATGCTCATGGATTGGCAGGATCAACATTGTAAAAATGGCTATCTTGCCAAAAGCAATCTACAGTTTCAATGCAATGCCCATCAAAATTCCAACTCAATTCTTCAACGAATTAGAAAGTGCAATCTGCAAATTCATCTGGAATAACAAAAAACCTAGGATAGCAAAAACTCTTCTCAAGGATAAAAGAACCTCTGGTGGAATCACCATGCCGGACCTAAAGCTTTACTACAGAGCAATTGTGATAAAAACTGCATGGTACTGGTATAGTGACAGACAAATAGACCAATGGAATAGAATTGAAGACCCAGAAATGAACCCACACACCTACGGTCACTTGATCTTCGACAAGGGAGCTAAAAACATCCAGTGGAAGAAAGACAGCATTTTCAACAAATGGTGCTGGCACAACTGGTTGTTAACATGTAGAAGAATGCGAATCGATCCATTCCTATCTCCTTTTACTAAGGTCAAGTCTATGTGGATCAAGGAACTTCACATAAAACCAGAGACACTGAAACTTATAGAGGAGAAAGTGGGGAAAAGCCTTGAAGATATGGGCACAGGGGAAAAATTCCTGAATAGAACAGTAATGGCTTGTGCTGTAAGATCGAGAATTGACAAGTGGGACCTCATGAAACTGCTAAGCTTCTGCAAGGCTAAAGACACCATCAATAAGACAAAAAAACCACCAACAGATTGGGAAAGGATCTTCACCTATCCTAAATCAGATAAGGGACTAATATCCAATATATATAAAGAACTCAAGAAGGTGGACCCCAGAAAGTCAAATAACCCCATTAAAAAATGGGGCTCAGAACTGAACAAAGAATTCTCACCTGAGGAATACCGAGTGGCAGAGAAGCACCTGAAAAAATGTTCAACATCCTTAATCATCAGGGAAATGCAAATCAAAACAACCCTGAGATTCCACCTCACACCAGTCAGAATACCTAAGATCAATAATTCAGGTGACAGCAGATGCTGGCGAGGATGTGGAGAAAGAGGAACACTCCTCCATTGTTGGTGGGATGCAAGCTTGTACAACCACTCTGGAAATCAGTTTGGCGGTTCTTCAGAAAATTGGACATAGTACTACCGGAGGATCCAGCAATACCTCTCCTTGGCATATATCCAGAAGATGTCCCAACCGGTAAAAAGGACACATGCTCCACTATGTTCATAGCAGCCCTATTTATAATAGCCAGAAGCTGGAAAGAACCCAGATGTCCCTCAACAGAGGAATGGATAAAGAAATTATGGTACATTTACACAATGGAGTACTACTCAGCTATTAAAAAGAATGAATTTATGAAATTCCTAGCCAAATGGATGGACCTGGAGGGCATCATCTTGAGTGAAGTAACACAATCACAAAAGAACTCACATAATATGTATTCACTGATAAGTGGATATTAGCCCAAAACTTAGGATACCCAAGATATGAGATACAATTTGCTAAACGCATGAAACTCAAGAAGAATGAAGACCAAAGTGTGGACACTGTGCACCTTCTTAGAATTGGGAACAAAACACCCAGGGAAGGAGTTACAGAGACAAAGTTCGTAGCCGTGATGAAAGGATGGACCATTTAGAGACTGCCGTATCCAGGGATCCATCCCATAATCAGCTTCTAAAAGCTGACACCATTGCATACACTAGCAAGATTTTGCTGAAAGGACCCAAATATAGCTGTCTCTTGTGAGACGATGCCGGGGCCTAGCAAACACAGGAGTGGATGTTCACAGTCAGCTATTGGATGTATCACAGGGCTCCCAATGGAGAAGCTAGAGAAAGTACCCAAGGAGCTAAAGGGATCTGCAACCCTATTGTTGGAACAACATGATGTACTAACCAGAACCCCGGAGCTCTTGTCTCTAGCTTCATATGTATTGAAAGATGGTCTAGTCGGCCATCAATGGAAAGAGAGGCCCATTGGACTTGCAAACTTTATATGCCCCAATATAGGGGAATGCCAGGGCCAAAAGAATGGGAATGGGTGGGTAGGGAAGTGGGTGGCGCTATGGGGGACTTTTGGGATAACATTGGAAATGTAATTGAGGAAAATATGTAATAAAAATATTAAAAATTTTAAAAAAAGAAAAAGAGTGAATATCAGCTTCAAGTCTCTGTCTCTAAAATAATAGCATAATTGTTTATGTATCAATTTAAATGACCAAATATTATAGGGCAAGATTAATTTCATCTGATTAGTTAAATTTACATGAGGAATATTATCACTGCCTATGTTGGTGATGTACTATTTAGAAGTATATTCCACTAATAGCATGTTTTACAGTATTCATTACTTTGCAGTACACTATGTTTGTAACCCATAAAATATTATATTTTTCCTGAGTACTGGATGAAGTGTCAGTACAAAACAGAGCCTCCATCCTCAGATGGAAGTAAATTTATAATAAGATTCAAAAAGGAGAATGAATTCGGCAGAGATATTTTTGGTGAAAATAGGCTAAATTGCTGGTAGAGACTTGAGAAATACAGTGGAATTATTTTATAGGAAACAGGAAAAAAAATTTTTGAGAAGATGTCATTTATAAGAAAAGAAGTGGTAGCAAGGGCCAATGGTATTTGAGGGGAAATTATCATTAACATTGGAAATGGGAAATGTTAATCTGTTGTGAATATGGTTCAATGCTTGTCTTATGTTAATTAAGTTCCCAAATTTACATGAGAATCCCACATGTAAGATGCTGAGGGTTTCCTGCCCCCAGTTGGTTTCAATTGGTGAATAAAGTTGCCAGCAGCTAATGATTGGTAAGGAGACAGAGACAGGAATTTAGAATCCATAGGCATGTGGACTGTGTTACTTTACTGCTGTGAACAGATACCATGACCAAGGTAAGTCTTATAAAGAAAAACATATATTTGGGGCTGGCTTAAAGGTTTAGAGGTTCAATCTATTACCATCAAGGTGGCAGCATCTAGGCAAGCATGGTACAGGCAAAGTTGAGAGTTCTACATCTTCATCTGAAGGCTACTAGTGAAAGACTGACCTCCAAGCAGCTAACGTGAGGGTTTTATAGCCCACGCTAACACTGACACACCTACTCTAACAGGGCCACACATTCTAATATTGCCACTATGACTGAGGCAACTCTTATAAGAACAACATGTTTTTGGGACTAACTTACAGGTTTAGAGTTTCAGCCCATTATCATCAAAGCAGAAACATGGCAGCATCTAGGCAGGCTTGGTGCAGGAGGAACTGAGAGTTCTATATCTTCATCTGAAGCCCTCTAGCAGAAAACTGGCTTCTAGGCAGCTAGGATGAGGGTTTTAAAGCCCACACCTACAATGGCACACCTATTCTAACAAGGCCACAATTACTCCAACAAGGCCATTCCTTGGGCCAATCATGTACAAACCATCACATTCCACTCACTAAACTCCATAGGCTTGTTCAAACATATGAGTCTATGGAGGCCATACCTAAACATATAATAATGCAAAATACATTTAGCCCAACTTCAAATATCTCCACAGTCTATAGCAATCTCATGAATGTTAAAAGTCTAAAGTTCAAAGTCTCTTCTCAGATTCATCCAGTCACTTACCTGTAGTTCCCAAAGAAAGACAGGAAATCAACTGGACAAACTCAAACTGTGCATCTCTATGACTGATGTCAAAACAGTCTTCAGATCTCCACTCCTTTTTCATCTTTGTTGACAGCAACAAACTGCTTTCTCCTGGGATGTTTTCATTCATTGTTAGCACCTTTCCTCAGCAAATAGCCCATGGTTTTGACATCTCAAACATCTTGGGGTCTCTAAGGCAAGTTCAATGTTACAGCTTCTTGTTCCAGTGTTTGGGATCCACACATGATCTTCTGGACTCCTCCAAAGGACTAGCATCATTTCTCCAGCTCTGTTCTCTGTAGCACTCTAAGCTGAAGTTGATCCATTCCACTGCTGTTGGTATTCTTGGTGATCATCCCATGGTACTGGCATCTCCAATACACTGGGTTCTTCTGCTGCAACTAGGCTTCAACAATTGCTCCTCATGTTCTCTCTTTATGGTGCCAAGTCTCAACTCCTTTGCATGACCTTGCAGAATCCAAAATAATTTCAAGATCACCTAGCTCCAACCCTCCGAAGGGACTTTCAGTAACATAGTGGTCAAAATGACTAAGTCTGCAGCTGCCAAAACAAAATGAGCTGTTCTCAGAAAAAATAACCATAACAAGATAGCAGTTCCCAGAGAAACCCCCCTACCCTGCCCCACACTGAATTCTGAGAAAAAACAAACAAACAAACAAACAAACAATCTTGGCTAAGAAAAAAATCCGCTTTTATCAAAATACAACAAAAGCATAAATCCTTAACCAGGTCTGAATTTATTCTTGTATAGCAATAGGCTGTGGGGTATTGGGTTATGCAAAGACAGTCTGGTCTCCAGTCGAGCTGAGGTGGAACCCTGTGACCTGGTGGTGATAATTCACCTACATGGGATGGAAGGAGTTCTCTCATATCTCCTGGGCTCAAGGCTTCTCTCGAAGTTACTGCCCCATCAGCCCCCACAAGAGAAGCATGGCTAGCAGTCACATAGACAATGTCTCAAGCTTCTGACCTTCAGGCTAAACTCCTACCCAGTTACCTAGCAACAGTAAAGATAACAGCATATCGTAAGAGGGGCTGTTTGGCCCCTCCTCACTCTCTTGCTCTTTTGCTATTACTCCCCTTACTCTTCTTACTCTCCTCTCTCCTCTCCTTTCTTCTCTCACTCTCTTCCTCTCTCTCCCTCTTCCTCTCTAGCCTTTCTTCTCTTCTCCCTTCCCCTTCTCTCCTCTTGGCCTTGGCTGCTCTCTCTCTCTCTCTCTCTTTCTCTCTCTCTCTCTCCTTTCTCCCTGCCTTTCTATAATAAAGCTCTAAAGCCTTAGACTATTTCTGTTCATCAAGACCCGCTGCACATACTCTCGCCTGAGTTGGAACCTCTCTCCCTTAGCCTTCTCTCCCACAACCCTGGGGTACAGGGTGTCACCCGAGGGCCTTGATCAAGGACTGCCCCTTGTCCACCACCGTTGAGTGGGGTCAGTGGCTTAGATGCCCACCCAGGGCTGAGTGGAAAGCATCTGGTAGCCCTCCCGCATCAGCCTGCCCAGAGTCTAGGAGAAACTCTGGCTGGACATGGGCTATCCTCCCTCTTCCCTCTTTCCCCTGGCCCCTTTTAGTTCCCACAATAGGCATTCTTGATATTTCCCTATGTCTTTCACACAATTCTAGAACAGTACACTTAATCTGCCTCTGTTCAACATTTTGCATACTGGCCTTTGGGCTTTTACCAGAATTATCATCCCTGTTGACTATATGCTCAGTGTTAGAGAACCACAAAGCAAAGGACTTGACCTTCTTTTCTTTTTGTTATCAATCTGCATGTATTTAGTTTGTCTCATTGATTTTGTATGCATTAGACTACAACTAACACCAATGACTGTTCCAAGTAGATCCAGTTAAGAATGTCAAAGTTACCAAGTCCATTGTGAATTACAGATGCTCACCAAATCCGCAGCTTTTGACTATATATAATTGGGAATTACCATTTGCTAGTTCCCTCTGACTGTGTCTGTCTGTGTCTATTTCTCTCTCTCTCTCTCTCTTTCATACACAGAAGCAAACACATGCACACACATACACACACACACACAAACACACGCACACAAACACACACACATTTCCACATTAGGTATGTGTTTAGTTATGTGTTGACATTTGAAATTCCATCTATTTTACTTTAAAACTATAATAATTCCAAAACAATACATGAAAGTGGTGTTTTCAATTTTATTTTTCTACTCTCACCCTATAGTGCCTACAATAATTGCCTCAGAACACCAAAACCATGCTACAGAAATTCCTTTGGGGACCTCATACATATTATACAGTATTTTACTTTCATAACTCTAAGATTTATGCATTCTCCACATTCTATTCTGTTTGAAGCTTCTGTTGTTACCTCCATTTAATCCAGTTTCTAAAAAGGCAACGCAGTGTGAGATACCAAGACATTCCTGGTTTACAGTCCCCACTTAGATAATTTCTTTCTTTCAACCCTGAAATTTAAATTAAAGGCAAGGAAGGAACATTACCAATTTTATCAAGGAACGTGTTTGTAGATATTAGGTTTCATCTTACACAAGTACTTAGTAAATGTTTTCAACAAAAGGAATCATTTAATATTTTAAGTAAGATGTTTTTCCATTTTAACTTGTCATTGCTTAATTATCTCTATTTGTTTAAATTTTAATGGAGTTTGAGAGTGATGCTGAGTTAAGGAGAATTGACGTTTCAGTAAAGAGCTTATATATCTCAAAAGGACTAATTAGTTTAAAATTTAGTTTAGTATATAGTATTATGAAGTGATTGTTTCATCATTCTTTAAGTTTTAAAATTTGTTTAACCAAACTGAATTGCACATTTTCAATTGGTTTCATAAAAGATGAATTTTAACTCTTTTCCATATGTGTATATGCAAACATAAACATGTATACAAAGATGTTTATTTATAGTTACATATATATGTATGTATATTCATGCTCGTACCTATATTTGTTTGTCTCTAGTTCTGTATATGTATACAAATTCTTTCTTCAGATGTCATAATGTTCTTGTAATATTTGTAAGACAAGTGTTATGTATTATTTAGAACTATGCACTCAGGCATACTTTACACTTAAAATACTAAAACGTTTTAAAGTTTATTACTTTAAAGTACATGAAAAGTTTTTCAATCAAGATACTGAATCAAATGTTAAAAATGGCTTCTGATTACTTAAAAAAATACAAAGACAGGGTCTGGGTTCAGCCAGAGAAGAGGCAACTACCCCTCAAGAGACTGGAGGCACCAGGAAGTTTAGAGGTCTGGTTGGGTAGGGATTAGGAGTGGGGACATACTTGTGGAGACAGGGTGGTGGTGGGGAGGTATGGGATATGATACAGTTGGTGGGTGGACAGGGGGTTATACAATCTGAAGTGTAAATAAATAAATAAATAAATAAAATGATAAAAAGTTAAACAGAAAAAACTCACAAAGATAAAAATCTTTATAATTTTAACATTGCTTTCTATTATATTGTGACCATAATGTTTATTGTATATTGTGACCATAATGTTTATTGAGAATGTTGTTTCAGGAACAGAGGGTTGCTGCTGTGGAAAGAATTCCACTGATGTTCCCATCCGAGAAACTTTGTAAGCCGAGAAGAAGCTTCAATAGACTCCTTGTGGGTCATCTAATTTATATTAGGTTTCCATGTAAGATTTTGTAAATGACTATGTAGTGATAGTAGACAGAGGAGATAACCACACTTGGAAACCACTTTCAATAGAAGAACAATAATGGATTACAGTAGTAATAGTTTGTCTACTGTTTCATAAAGCATTACACCCGACATGTGAAAAATGGAGGAGGGGAAGGATGATGAGGAGAAAGAACAGTTGTTATTCTGAACTGTATGAGGATCACTAGAGAATTATATTACATATACCATGCATGAGGAAGCTGACTCATAATATCTGGTTTAGAGTTCTGCTATGATTATCATGTTCATGTTAGATCTGTCCTTAAGTAGCTGGGTCCAGATTAAATCCATTTTCTTCGTTATTTTTTTGGATTTTTCTCTCATGTATTTCACTAATGGGAATTTTATTTTCATCAAATACAAGAATATCATTAAAGAGGTTTTGAGGGTCTTCAGATATATATGAATTACAAACATACATAAAGCCAGAAGGAAGGGCACATGCCATCAATGCCATACTTAAAATACTGATAAGGATCATTTAATCCAGTGTATGAGCAGAGATGCCAATAATTTCTTTTTTTTTTTTTAATATTTTTTATTACGTATTTTCCTCAGTTACATTTCCAATGCTATCCCCAAAGTCCCCCATACCCTCCCCCCCCACTCCCCTAACCACCCATTCCCACTTTTTGGCCCTGGTGTTCCCCTGTACTGGGGCATATAAAGTTTGCTTGTCCAATGGGCCTCTCTTTCCAATGATGGCCGACTAGGCCATCTTTTGATCCATATGCAGCTAGAGTCAAGACCTCCAGGGTACTGGTTAGTTCATAATGTTGTTGCACCTACAGGGTTGCAGATCCCTTTAGCTCCTTGGGTACTTTCTCTAGCTCCTCCATTGGGGGTCCTGTGATCTATCCAATAGCTGACTGTGAGCATCCACTTATGTGTTTGCTAGGCCCCGGCCTAGTCTCACAAGAGACAGCTATATCAGGGTCCTTTCAGCAAACGCTTGCTAGTGTATGCAATGGTGTCATCGTTTGGAAGCTAATTATGGGATGGATCCCTGGATATGGCAGTCTCTAGTGACAGTAAGGAGCAGTACTTTTACTAAAGTTCTATACTAAATTGTTAAGCTGCTTTAAAGGCAGAGGCATATCCTATCAGGGAGAAGAAGGATATGTAATCCAAAATGTTATAACTCATGAAAATTAACTATACATTTTCAGATATGAAAGTATTAACAAGAGCAAGAAGATGTAGCTTAAAATAAAACATCACTTGCAATATTTAACCTTTTTAAATTAATTCTTTAAACGCTTTTAATTTGCACATATATTTATAAATACATTTAATTTGCACATATATTTATAAAATCAATCATAAGGCAAAATCAAGTTTATTGAGAGTAATGTACTTACATATTTTTTCTTTCTTGTGATTTCAGAATCATGAGGAGGGAAAGTGAGTGATATACATAAATACAAGTTAATATTGTGTTACTCCTTTAAGAGATGGAATGTAAAATGAAACTTTCTTTTGTAATAAAAACCATTATAAAGCAGAAGGAACATATCCATGTGAAAGTTAGAGTTTCAACAGCAAGATCTACTAGGATTGAGTACATAATTTATTAATCATTATTGGGCTCTATAAAAGAGATAGACATATTATTAGTGAGTAATTTATCACTTGTTTTTAGTAATGGAAATAAAACATTTCATGTTTATAAATAAGGAAAACAGGATCAAATCATGTCACCACTATTAAGTATCAAACTACCTATTCTCAAATCATGAAAAAATGTAAAATAAATGCTCATTTCTAAATGAAGTATACAATTTTTAAGTCTCAGTAACAAAACATGTATTTGAAATATTATTGTTAAATTGTAAAATGTCTTAATTTTTGGTTGAGAGCCTAACCTTTTAAGGGCTAATCCATCTCTCAGGTTCAGCAGATAAGAGCACTGCCTGCTCTTCTAGAGGTCCTGAGTTCAATTTCCAGAAACCACATGGCTCACAACCAGCTGTAATGGGACCGGATGCCCTCTTCTGGTGTGCCTGAATATAGTGACAGTGTATTCACACATAAATAAATAAATAAATAAATAAATAAATCTTTTTAAAAATTATAAAATGTTAGTAGACCCTTTTTTCAGTAGATATTTAATAATTAAAAATATTAAATAAGTCAATCTTAATTTTAAGAGATAATTCTAATATCTTGTCTATTTAACACATAGCACATTTTCCTGACCGAAATGAAATCCTTATGTGACATTTTAAATCAGTTTTGTCTCTATACAATGCATAGTTCCTTTCATCAATGTTTAAAATATCCTTAAATTCTCAGTGGATGATGAAACCAGAGATCACTTTGAGAGCCAAAATGCACAGATCTCAATTCACTAGGCTTTGTGCATCTGATTTAAAGAAGTACAGAGATTTAACTTTAAATCCTCTGGAGCTGAAGTTCTTGATCCTAGAGAATTATTTAATGGTTTCATGTATTTAACACACAATAATTAGTGGGACAGGCACAGGATAATCTATCACTGTAAGACCCTCTTTTATATAGAACATGCAAGAAATATTTTTAAGTCTCTGGTCCAGAGCAGTTGAGAAAGGTATTCAGATGAATGTTAGGCTACCTAGTGGTACATGGTGCAGGGGAATCATCATGTTGCCTTCCTGGTTCTTCTTTATCTATTTGAAGATATTCTTCCTTTTATATATCAGTGATTTCAGCTAATTTTCTCTCGATCATTTGAAAATAATGTTGAGTTTAATAAAGAGAAGTTTAAGCAAGTAGTATGACTAAATATAGAGTATAATGTAAAACAGATCTGGAATATATATGTACATATTATATATATATATATATATACATGTATATATAATTAGCCTACTCAAAATACATAAAATATATTAAATATTGAGTATACATATATAAATATATTAAAATATTGAACCACAAACCTGCTAATAATTTTAATAGAAAAATATTGTCTCATATATTTTTTAAAAAAGAAGAAATAAATTAAACAAAAGGAGTATGCTTTCAGCTTCTATAAGAAACACCATACTGAATCAATTGGTAATGTAGAAAGTTTTATTAAGTTTATGGTTTTGGGTATGCTAAATAGCTTCCATATTTCATATTCTTGTAGAATTCTCTCTTTTTAAGTACTGGCAAGATTTAAATTTACTTCTCATGTGACAAAAAGTAACTGGAATCAGTTTGGCTCAAAAAGCAACAATGGGCTAGGAAACTGAGTCTGGGTTATCTGATTCCTCAAGTGAGTGTGGAATTGGCTTTGTCCTTGTCATCCAAAGACCCTTAGAAGAGACTAGAGACAATACAACACTTTCACTGCACTTAAGTTAGAATCTGAGATGGGTGTCCATCTCAGCCCCAAGGAGACTAATTCGGGCAGTTTGGGAGATGGTATGCTCCTCATATGACAAGGTGCCCTCAGCTCTCTTCTCAGCAAGCTCCTCAGCAGGTCATCACTAATGCACCACAACCAAGGCCTCTTTTTAGAGTAATAGCTCGCTCTTTGCCCCACATTTCTACTGCACTTTTTCTTATTGGTATATCATCATAGTGCTTTGTATAGCCTAGCTAAAACCATTTGTATGCTATTATTTGAAAATATATTCTCACAGTCTGAGAACTGAGCTTAACAATATCGTTTTAAAGAAAGAAATGTTAGTAGTGATAAATCTTGATTTATTCATTTTAATGGCCCCACTAAAAGCTTTGTGTATGTGCATGTGTTATATGGATGTTTATTGATGATACATGCCACAGCATGTGGGGGCCACAGGGAAAGTTTCAGGAGTTAGTTCTCCTTCCCCTCTGTTTTTGAGGCAAGATTTTTCTTGTTCCTACCAGGTTTGTTATCCCACAACCTTGTGGGTAATCCTCCTGTCTCTGGCTCCAATAACATTATAGTGCTGTACCCATCATGATCTTTCACATGGATTTCATGAGGTTGTACTTACATAGGAAGCACATTTTGTTTACCAAAATAATACCCATACTAAATTTATCCATTTCAAAAGTGTATAAACCATGATTTGAAGATTATAGTTACTAATATTTATAGAAATATATGCCATTATTATCTGAGTATAACACATGCAATGGCAGAATCCTTATACCTCCAAGGTCCACAATTAACAATACAGATACTATGCAAATATTAGAAATAAAGATTTCATGTTACATTGAAGAAAGTTAATATATTAAAAACTATGTATTTTATTTAAATTTAAGCCACTGTGGGGTTTGAGAGATTTCTTACTAGGGAAGAATACATGTACACTCATGAGGATCAGTTTTTTGAATTTCCAGCCCCCTTATGAAATGTGGGTTATTGAAGTTCATGTGCATTGTGTATATAAGGAGCAGCATTGGGGTTTGCTCTGCACTGATGTAGATCTAAGTTCAGTGACAGATTCTGTTCCAAAGAAATAAGCATAATATAAAAAGATGCCAGATGGTCCTCTATGAACTCTGCACACACATAGATACACAGCTGCACACTTCTATACATATATCCAACATACATTTAACACACTTCCCCAACAAAATGTCAAGAAAATATATGCATTTCATATAAAATTTGTAATAATTCAAAACTTTGATTTTAAATACAAAATGAATTGCAATCTAGAACATGTTTAATATAAAGCAATCAGAAATAGTTTAAGGATACTTTCCTTTGGTAATGGCTACCAAGTGCAATCAAATACATTAACACCTTTATATGGATGATTATAATATACTTCTATATACATAAAATAAAATATTTGCTTTTCCCTTAAATATCAAAATTTAAAAGCTTCTATAAGAAAAGTCATAGTTTATTAATTAGATATTACTGGCAAATATAAACTATTAAGAATTATATTGACAAATTAAAGATAAATAATAAAACACAAATAATTTTATGTTAATGAATGCAATGTTACTCAAATTTCCATAGAATTATTTATTGTTTAGTAGATGTTTCCCCAATAACATATTAAAAATTAAATCCATTTAATTACATTATACATTATATGTCACTAATATATACAAAAAAGTGCATAGGTATTTAATTATGTAGGAATATTTTTTTGATGAAAGACTTAAGAAACTATATATAGACTAACATAAATTACCTTTATTTAAACAACACAGAAAGGCTGCTTACCTCTTAATTATCCTATACTATGTTGGCTAAGTGTGCTGCAGCGAAGGTCACTATGTATAAATGGTTGTTCTATGTAACCTGTAGCCTGACAGTTTCACCACAGATGAATGAGCAAAGAGCAAAGATTGGCAGCAGCATTCTATCCCATCAGATCTATATATGGATGATGACATAATCATTGTTATGTATAAATGTTGTTATAAATGGATCATATATACAGAGTGACCATAATAATTAGACTTATATTAGATGGTTTGTATATCTAGTAAAAAGCAATGCTGACAATTCAGGTATGTAAGACAAGGAAAAAATCAAGTTAATTATATTCACCATGCCTCAGAGTCATGAAAACACTACAAGTACAAAGAACATAGAAGAAAAGAGGGGATCAATGTACAGTTTTGAATAAATATACTAAACATTCTTTTAATTTTATGCATTCAATAACCTCCAAAAATCTGAAAAATGTCATTGTTTTATATGCTTGCCCAGATAGTGATTATAATTTTCTCAAATGAGAAATCACTCAATTTTTCTTTTCTTTATATCTTTACAAAAACAAAAAAATTACACTCATCTGATAATATATCTATCTGATCACCACAATCCAGAAAATATCCCAAGTGTCTCCACATACTAGTTAATTATCATTAGAAAGTACACAAAAGTTTTTGCGATTTAGGACCCCAGCCAAGCAAAATTTGGACAAAAGCTGGCTGTATAAATGTCTGTGATTCCCAGCTAGTAATCATAATTTTTAGATCAGCAGACTATGTGACTATGTTACTCATTCATTTTGCCTGTGGGAGAGCCTGATCATGCAGATAGCTGCAGAATGCACCATGTGACTGCCTGAATGTCGCCAAAAGCCATCTAATACTGATACCCCACTGTGTTTGTGTTTTATAGCTGCTTTCTAATTAGAGTAAAGAATATTCAAATTGAATGTTGTTTATTGCACAGTGTTGGAAATGCCTCCAAGAACTTAAAAAAATATTAGAGAAACAGTCTATATTCATAGTGCTTTTATATAGCAACAACAATGTGAATATAGCTAATCCTTTTGAGCCATTTCTTTTTGGCAGCCTCTGTAAACTACATGCCAAAGCTTTATCCATGTTGTCTTCCTTAATCTGCACAAGCATCTTTGAAGTTAAGCATCATTACTGATATTTTACAGATGATGGAAAGCAGTCAGCATGATCAGTACAATGCAATCATTAAATGGCAGGACTATTTGTGACCCCAAGACTGTTCTGACCTCCAAATGCATACACTGTACAACCTCATTATCCTGACTTCACGCTTTGTAAAGCATGATATGATGTGATGTATGAACTGCTTCAGTTGAATAATTCTAAATTATATGAACTAGATCACTGTCGTTTTATCATCTTGAAGATAATAAAAACAAGGTTTAGAAATTGAAGTAAAAGTCAAGATTTCTTATGTGAACACATCACAGGCTTTAAAAACATTAAAATTTCTGTATATAATAGTTCACATTTTCTGTTTTGATTTATTTCATAATAAAGCTCCTGAGTTAACTCAAAACTTTAGGTAAATGAAATGAGTTTGCCACCATGTTGGACTTCATACAAGCCACATATTCTATTCTCAATTATGACTTTTTTAAGTGATAGCCAAATCCAGTTATTACATCTAAAATTAAATTAATTGAAAAATAAAATTTAAGAATTCACTTAGTATAGTAGCAGTATGCAAGGCCACAGAACCATTTCTAGGGAGTGGCTATGTTGTTGAATAGCATTGGGAGGTCACCTACAGTTTCACAGAAGCAGGGTTATAGACACTTAAGCACACAGAGATAAACTTACATTAATATATTATCAAAGAATAATTCCCAGGCTTTCTATTAAACAAATTTACATATTATGTATAACACTGTGATGGCTGAATCCACCCTCTATTCAAGCCCCAATATCTTCAACAGCTTCTTTTCCCACTTTCAGAGATATGAGGCACATAACTTAGTGACGAATTATGCATGAATGTTTAGCTAGCCAAGGATCCAGGTAACAGATATCTCATCTAGATAGAGAGCATACATCAGAGGCACACATACTGATCCTCATTCCCTTTCCTGCTATGTGCTTAGAAATTAAGAAGCCTAGCTGTGGGCTTTTGCTGTCAAACCTCCATCATCCTCAGTAAACCTTGAGGTCAGACTTCAATTTCTGCCTAAAAACTGTGATTGCTTCTTCCAGAGATCCCCTGCCAAGCTGGTTGTACTCAAATCCATCTATAGTTGATAATATTATAATTGAGAATATATATATTCTTGATGTAGGATAATTTCTTCAAATTCTCATATTTGTTATATTTTGGGTATATTTATATGAAAAACATAAGCTTAGTTTTAGGTAAAAGCACTCTTGTATTTTGCCCTGTTTATTAAGGATCCCTTAGTGGTAGTTTCTAGGTATGTATAGATATATGTATATATAATATATATCTTACACAATATAAATTTGAAATATTGCAGTAGAGATATTTGTCTATTAAAATTTAGACTATTAGGCATAATATGGGAAGCAAAATGTATACCACTCTATTACAACATTTTTCTCCTTATTTAATGTATTCTCATTAAAAATGAATTATAGCTAAGCAAATACATTTTACTTATGCCTTCATTATTTAAAATTAATTAAGTAGAGTTAACAAACAGCTCCACATGGAAATAAAGAGAGGGGCTGTATGGGCTATGAATGAATTCTTGTCTGCTATTGAAGTTCACATACTGAAGCCATCACCAATATGATGGGATTAAAAAGGGCCTACGAAGACAAGTTAGTCCAGGGAATATTAAATTAAGAAAAGCCTGGAGAAAAATCTTGTCTATCCTTCTCCCCTACCTTTAATCTCTAGAAAAGAACAAAAATCATGTTTTGTAAACCCAAGAAATCTCTGAGCAAGACTTAATCAGTCAGTATATCACCTGGATGTCCCAGCTTCTCTACTTGTAAAATTGTAAAATTGTAATTTTATTATTTAGTTGACTAAAGCATGCAGTGTACAAATTTTGTATAATGGTGTGAACTGCAGGCACACTCTGTGGATAACATATAATTATCAGCAAGAGAATGAGGAATATGATTAAGTAATATTTAGCATCAATGGGCCTCTGAGATGGCTAAGCCTGGAAACTGCTAACTGGAGTTAAATCACAAGATCCTCATTGTAGAAGGAGAGAACAGATTTCTACATGCTATCTTCTGACCATAAATATACATACATACATACATACATACATACATACATACATACATACACTCTCTTGTACACACACACACACACACACACACACACACACGGAAATAGAGAAAGAGGGGGGGAGCTCAATTGCACATAAAATACAAAAATGTTGGTAGAGATCGTATAATTAAAAAACGTTCTCATTATATTCAAATATGGTTGTGAAAATATGATAAATTCTCACTAGGTCAAAGGTGGTACATTTAAACAAAAGAGTATTACTCAGTTATATAAAAATTGACTTCATGAAATCCTTATGCAAATGGATGGAAGTAGAAAATATCTTCCTGAGTAACGTAACCCAATCAGAAAACAACACACATGATATGCACTCACAGATAAGTGGCTATTAACCCAAGGACTCAGAATACCCAAAATACAATTCACAGACAACATGAAGCTCAATAAGAAGGAAGGCCAAGTATGAATGCTTCAGAACAACAACATCAACAAACCAGGTTCCCCAGAGCTCCCAGGGACTAAACCAAACCAGAGTACACATGGAGGGACCCATGACTCCAGCTGCATATGTAGCAGAGGATGGCTTTGTGAGTCATCAGTGGAAGGAATTGCCTTTGGTCCTGTGAAGGCTAAATGCCCCAGTACATGGGAATTCCAGTCTGGGGATGTGGGAATGGGTGGGTAGGAGGGATGGGAGAGCAGGGGTTCAGAGGGAAACCAGGAAAGCAGATAACATTTGAAATGTAAATAAAGAAAATATCTAATAAAGAATACAAAAAAATGTAGGATTAATTAGTTAAGGGTTGATTGAAGGGTTAATTAAATATATAAGTCAGTCAGACTGAGAAAACCAGTATGGAAATGTTGACTTGATTGGTAACACTGGGGAAAGCTGGTAAAGGGATACATTACCAACCCCAGTGGTCTATAATAACTACAGATTTCGGGGAAGCAGACAAGGAGAGAGATTATTCTATCCCACAAAACCTGAAGAACCCCAAGCTACAGGTGCACAGTCTCATTATTCTGCAGATAAGATGCAGCTCTTTATGTGCTGTGATGAAAACAACAATTTTACTTAACAATTTTACTGGAGATGTCTATCTTTCTTTTATTTCCAGATCACTTCCAGCAATTCCCAGTAAAAGGATAATAGTGTCTCTATTACTCAGTTTAAAAAAAATATGTCTGTATACATAATATCATTCATACTTCAAAGGAAACAGGTCACATCCCCAATTATAAAAATTGTTACTTATAGAGAGATGCTTAACAAGGCCTCTAATGTAACAGTTATTTTTCCTTAATATCGCTTAACATCAATGGACTCAATTCCCCTATAAAAGACATAGAGTAACAGATTGGATACATAAACAGGACCCAGTATTTTAGTGCATACAGGAAACGCACCTCAGTCACAAAGACAGACACTAAGTCAGAGTAAAATGTTAGAATAAAATTTTCCAAGCAAATGGTCCCAAGAAACAAGCTGGAGTAGTCATTCTTAAATCAAAATTGACTTTCAACCAAAAGGATAAGGAAGAACACTTTATACTGGTCAAAGGAAGAATCTACCAAGATGAACTCTCAATTCTGAACATGTAGGCTCCTAATGCAAGAGCACACGCATTCATAAAAGAAACTTTACTAAAGCACAAAGCACACATCTCAGCCCACCTCTCATCAATGGACAGATCATGGAAACAGAAACTAAATAGAGACACACTGAACCTCACAGAAGTTATGAATCAATTGTATATAACAGATATTTATAGAACATTTCATCATAAAGCAACAGAATATACTTTTTTTTCCAGCACCTCATGGTACCTTCTCCAAAATTGACCACATAGTTGGCCACAAAACAGGACTCAACAGGTACAAGAAGATTGAAATTATCCCATGCACCCTATCAGATCACCATGAAATAAGTGTGATCTTAAATTCCAACAAAAACAATGAAAAACAAACATACTCATGGAAACGGAACAATGCTCAACAATGCCCCAACAATACCTTGGTCAGGGAAAAAAATAAAAAAAGAAATTAAAGACTTTTTAGAGTTTAATGAAAATGAAGCCACAACATACCCAAACTTATGGGAAAAGATGAAAGCAGACCAATGAGGAAAACACATAGCTCTGAATGCCACCAAATTGAAACTAGAGAGAGTACACAGTAGCAGCTAGACCACACACCTAAAATCTCTAGAACAAAAGGAAGCAAATTTACTCAAGAGAAGTAGACTGCAGAAAATAATCAAACTGAGGTATGAAATCAATCAAGTAGAAACCAAAAAGAATTATACAAAGCAAAACCAAACCAGGAGCTGGTTCTTTGAGAAAATCAACAAGATAGATAAACCCTTAACCAGACTCACTAGAGGGCACAGGGAGAGTATCCTAATTAACAAATTCAGAAATGAAAAGGGAGACATAACAACAAAACCTGAGGAAACCCAAAGCATCATCAGATCCTACTACAAATGGCTATACTCAACAAAACTGGAAAACCTGGATGAAATGGACATATTTCTAGACAGATACCAGGTAGCAAAGTTAAATCAAGATCAGATTACTGATCTAAACATCCTCATATCCCCTAAAGAAATAGAAGCAGTCATCAATAGTCTCCCAACCAAATAAAGCCCAGGACCAGATGGGTTTAGTGCAGAGTTCTATCAGCCCTTCAAAGAAGACCTAATTCCAATTCTCCTCAAACTATTTCACAAAATGGAAACAGAAGGTACTCTACCCAATTCATTCTATGAAGCCATAATTTCTCTGATATCTAAACCACAGAAAGACACAACAAAGAAAGAGAACTTCAGGCCAATTTCCCTTATGAATATCGATGCAAAAATACTCAGTAAAATTCTTGCAAACTGAATCAAAGGACACATCAAAATGATCATCCATCATGGTCAAGTAGGCTTCATTCCAGGGATGTAGGGATGGTTTAATATACAGAAATCCATCAATGTACTCCACTATATAAACAAACTCAAAGACAAAAACCACGTGATCATCTCATTAGATGCTGAGAAAGCATTTGACAAAATCCAACACCCATCCATGATAAAAGGTTTGGAAAGATCAGGAATTCAAGACTCATAACTAAACATAATAAAATCAATAAACAGGAAACCAGTATCCAACATCAAACTAAATGGAGAGAAATGTGAAGCAATCCCACTAAAATCAGGGACTAGACAAGGCTGCCCACTTTCTCCCTATCTATTCAGTATAGTACTGGAAGTCCCAGCCAGAGCAATTAAACAACAAAAGAACATCAAAGGGATACAAATTAGAAAGGAAGACATCAAAATATCAATATTTGCAGATGAAATAATAGTATATATAAGTGACCCTAAAAATTGCAGCAGAGAATTTCTAAACTTGATAAACAGCTTCAGTGAAGTAGCTAGATATAAAATTAACTGAAACAAATCAGTGGCCTTTCTATACACAAAGGACAATCAGGCTGAGAAAGAAATTAGGGAAATGACACCCTTCACAATAGTCACAAATAATATAAAATACCTTGGTGTGACTCTAACTAAGGAAGGGAAAGATCTGTATGATAAGAACTTCAAGTTTCTGAAGGAAGAAATCAAAGAAGATCACAGAAGATGGAAAATCTACCATGCTCATGGATACGTAGGATTAATTTAGTAAAAATGGCTATCATGCTGAAAACAATCTACAAATTCAATGCAATCCCCATCAAAATTCCAACTCAATTTTTCACCGAGTTAGAAAGGGGAATTTGAAAATTCATCTGTAATAACAAAAAACCTAGGAGAGCAAAAACTATTCTCAATAATAAAAGAACCTCTGGTGGAGTTACCATGCCTGATCTAAAGGTATACTACAGAGCAATTGTGATAAAAAACTGCATGGTACTGGTACAGCAAAAGACACGTGGATCAATGGAATATAATTGAAGACCCAGAAATGAAACCCACACAACTACAGTTACTTGCTGTTTGACAAGGGAGTTAAAACCATTGAGTGTAAACAAGACAGCATTTCCAACAAATGGTGCTAGCACAACTGTTGGTTATCATTTAGAATATTAATCGATCCATTTGTATTTCCTTGTACAAAGCTCAAGTCTAAGTGGATCAAAGATTTCCACATAAAACCACAGACATTGAAATTTACATAAGTGGATGCTCACAGTCATCTAAAACATGGAACACGGGGCCCCCAATGGAGAACATAGAGAAAGCACCCAAGGAGCTGAAGGGGTCTGCAACCCTGTAGGTGGAACAACAATATGGACTAACCATTACCCGGAGTGTGTGTCTCTAGCAGCATATGTATCAGAAGATGGCCTAGTTGGCTATCATTGGGAAGAGAGGCCCCTTGGTCTTGCAAACTTAATATGTCTCAGTACAGGGGAATGCCAGGGCCAAGAAGTGGGAGTGGGTGGGTAGGGGAGTGGGGGGTGGGGTCTGGGGACTTTTGGGATAGCATTTGAAATGTAAATGAAGAAAATACCTAATTAAAAATTTTAAAAATTTTTCAGAAAGAAAGAAAGAAAGAAAGAAAGAAAGAAAGAAAGAAAGAAAGAAAGAAAGAAAGAAAGAAAGAAAGGGAAATGCAAATCAAAACAAACCTGACATTCCACCTCACACCAGTCAGAATGGCTAAGTTCAAAAATTCAGGTGACACCAGATGCTGGCGAGGATGTGGAGAAAGAGGAACACTCCTCCATTGTTGGTGAGATTGCAAGCTTGTACAACCACTCTGGAAATCAGTCTGGAGGTTCCTCAGAAAATTGGACATAGTACTACCAGAGGATCCTGAAATACCTCTCCTGGGCATATATCTAGAAGATATTCCAACCGGTAAGAAGGACACATGCTCCACTATGTTCATAGCAGCCTTATTTATAATAGCCAGAAGCTGGAAAGAACCCAGATGCCCCTCAACAGAGGAATGGATACAGAAAATGTGGCACATATTCACAATGGAGTACTACTCAGCTATTAAAAAGAATGAATTTATGAAATTCCTAGGCAAATGGATGGACCTGGAGGGCATCATCCTGAGTGAAGTAATCCAATCACAAAAGAACTCACACAATATATACCCACTGATAAGTGGATATTAGTCCAGAAACTTAGAATACCCAAGATATAAGATACAATTTGCAAAACACAAGAAACTCAAGTAGAACGAATACCAAAGTGTGGACACTTTGCCCCTGCTTAGAATTGGGAACAAAACATCCATGGAAGGAGTTACAGAGACAAAGTTTGGAGCTGAGACGAAAGGATGGACGATCTAGAAACTGCCATATCTGGAGATCCATCCCATAATCAGCTTCTAAACGCTGACACCATTGCATACACTAGCAAGATTTTGCTGAAAGGACCCAGATAGAGCTGTCTCTTGTGAGATTATCCCGGGGCCTAGCAAACACAGAAGTGGATGCTCACAGTCACCTTTTGGATGGATCGCAGGGCCCCTAATGGAGGAGCTAGAGAAAGTAACCAAGGAGCTAAAGGGATCTACAACCCTATAGGTGGAACAACAATATGAACTAACCAGTATCCCCGGAGCTCGTGTCTCTATCTGCATATGTATCAGAAGATGGCCTAGTCAGCCATCAGTGGAAAGAGAGGCCCATTGGTCGTGCAAACTTTACATGCCTCAGTACAGGGGAATGCCAGGGCCAAGAAGTGAGAGTGGGTGGGTGGAGGAGTGAGTGGGGAAGCATGTGGGGAACTTTTGGGATAGCATTGGAAATGTAAATGAAATAAATACCTAATTAAAAATAAATTTAAAAAAAAGAAATGTAAATAAAGAAAATATCCAACAAAAATAAATAGATAAATAAATAATAAATAAAACTTTTTTTAAAGTACTGAAAAAATATAAAACAAGGCTTACAACGAATACTGTTAATGCTGACTTTTTTTTTCTTTAGATATTTTCTTTATTTACATTTCAAAAATTATTTGCTTTCCTGGTTTCCCCTGAAATCCCCCCATCCCATTTCCTGTCCTTGTGCTTCTATGAGGTTGTTCCCCCACCTACTCTCTCCCTGGTCCTGCCTTGGCATTCCCCTGCACTGAGGCATTGAGCCTTCACAGGAAGGACTAAGGGCTACACCTCCGACTGAAGACTCACAGTTCCATCCTCTGCTACATATGCAGGTGGAGCCATGGGTCCCTCCATGTGTACTCTTTGGTTTGGTTTAGTCCCTGGGAGCTCTGGGGAACCTGGTTGGTTGATGTTGTTGTTCTTCCCAAGGAATTGCAGACCCCTTCAGCTCCTTCAGTCCTTTCTCTAAGTCTTCCATTGAGGATCACGTTCTCAATGGAATGGCTAGCTGTGAGCATCTGCCTCTGGATTTGTCAGGCTCTGGCAGAGTCTCTCAGTAGACAGCTATATCAGGCTCCTGTCAGCATGCACTTCTTGGCATTCACAATAGTGTCTCAGTTTGGTGACTGTATATGGGATGGATCCCCAGGTGGGGCAGTCTCCGGATGGTCTTTCCTTCCATCTCTGTTCCACACTTTATCTCTATTAAATATTAAAAGTAATCTCCTTTAGAAATATTTAATAAACTACTGACTGAAGAATTAAAAGACAGAAGCCAATAGAAAATGCAGAAAATTTAAAAATATCATAAATAAAAATTGGAATATTGGCTAGAGAGATGGCTCAATGATTATGAGTACTGGCTGCTCTTCCAGAGGCCCTGAGTTCAATTCCCAGCATGCACATGGTGGCTCACAACCATCTATAAGAGAATCCAATGTACTTTTCTGGTTTGTGTCTAAAGACAGCTACAGTATACTTAAATTAATTAATTAATAATATTTTTAAAAAATGGAATATTAAAATCAGTTACAAAAAGTCAATGACCTTGTTATACCTATGGATTCTAAATATACTGAAAAATGTTAATAAGAGGAAGCTCATCCACAAAATTATTATACTAAAAATAAAATGTCACAACCCTGCACAAGTTAACATATTCAATAGCTATCAGACATAGATTTTTAATCACTAGCACAAAAAAAATGATATTTAGAAGTTGAATATATTTCATATGAGCTTTCCCTGTGTTCTACCACTACAGGTTGTTTGTTTTTTTTTTTTTTTTCTGTAATACATTCAACTTCACCCAGCCAGATCTCTCACATCCTACTCCACGATCTAGCCTGGTGAATCTCTCTACCCCATTCTTTCTTTTTTATTTTTCATTTATATATTTTTTATTATATAAAATTATACAAAAAATATTTTTAATTTATTTTTAATTAGATATTTTCTTCATTTACATTTCAAATGCTATCCAAAATTCCCCAGACCCCCCCCCCCCACATCCCTATACACCCACTCTAACTTCTTGGCCCTGGCATTCCCCTGTACTGAGGCATATAAAGGTTGCAAGACCAAAGGGCCTCTCTTCCCAATGATGGCCAACTAGGCCATCTTCTGATACATATGTAGCTAGAGACACGTGCTCCAGGGGTACTGTTTAGTTCATATTGTTGGTCCACCTATAGGGATGCAGACCCCTTTAGCTCCTTGGGAACACTCCTCCATTGCTGGTGGAATTGCAAGCTTGTACAACCACTCTGGAAATCGGTTCCTCAGAAAATTGGACATAGTACTACCAGAGGATCCTGAAATACCTCTCCTGGGCATATATCTAGAAGATATTCCAACCAGTAAGAAGGGCACATGCTCCACTATGTTCATAGCAGCCTTATTTATAATAGCCAGAAGCTGGAAAGAACCCAGATGCCCCTCAACAGAGGAATGGATACAGAAAATGTGGCACATATACACAATGGACTACTACTCAGCTATTAAAAAGAATGAATTTATGAAATTCCTAGGCAAATGGATGGACCTGGAGGGCATCATCCTGACTGAGGTGACCCAATCACAAAAGAACTCACATGATATGTCCTCACTGATAAGTGGATATTAGCCCAGAAACTTAGAATACCCAAGATATAAGATACAATTTGCAAAACCCATGAAACTCAAGAAGAAAGAAGACCACAGTGTTGACACTTTGGCCCTTCTTAGAAATGGGAACAAAATACCCATAAAAGGAGTTACAGAGACAAAGTTTGGAGCTGAGACTAAAGGATGGAACATCTAGAGACTGCCATACCTGGGGATCCATCTCATAATCAGCCTCCAAACGCTGACACCATTGCATATACCTGCAAGATTTTGTTGAAAGGATGCTGATATAGCTGTCTCTCTGACACTTTGTAACCATTCCTTTTCTCTAGTCCATCATATCTATCCTGGATCTCACAGTAAGTAATCATTGTATGACCAATCCTAACAGTCTATAGGTCTCTTCAAGGACTTGTCCTTTCACCAGTAACACACAGTCCCCTCCCATGACACATCAATTTTTATGTGCAGCACTCCTACGACAAGAAGGCACATTCTCTACAGCATCCCAGTCCACTTCTGTCTACCTGACTACAGTCCCCTGAAGCCATTTCCATCTTCTGGGTTACCTGCTGAACTGGCTAGTTTTGTGTGATCTTGACACAGCTGGAGTTACCACAGAGAAAGGAGCTTCAGTTGAGGAAATGCCTCCATGAGATCCAGCTGTAAGGCATTTTCTCAATTAGTGATCAAGGGGGAAAGGCCCCTTGTGGGTGGGACCATCTCTGGGCTGGTAGTCTTGGGTTCTATAAGAGAGCAGGCTGAGCAAGCCAGGGAGGCAAGCCACTAAAGAACATCCCTCCATGGTCTCTGCATCAGCTCCTGCTTTCTGACCTGCTTGAGTTCCAGTCCTGACTTCCTTTGGTGATGAACAGCAGTATGGAAGTGTAAGCCGAATAAACCCTTTCCTCCCCAACTTGCTTCTTGGTCATGATGTTTGTGCAGGAATAGAAACCCTAAGACAAATTGGTACCAGAAGTGGGGTATTCTTGTGACAACCTGACCATGTTTTGTGGAGGACTGTAGAAGGACTTTGGAATTTTGGGCTTGAAGATCCATTCCTTGTTAAGATCTCTGTCAGATGTTGTGTAGGAGCTTGGAAGATAATGTTGAGAACAGTGCAGAAGATGGAGGTCTGGTTTGTGAAATTTCAGAGGGAAAATTAAAGACTCTTTTCAGGGCCATTGCTGTTTTGATTGTGAAGATTCTGTGGTTCTGGTTAGCTGGGGCTGAAGAATCAGCTGTTATTAACAAGATACCAGAACTACTAAAGCAAAAACTTGGCATTACTGGGACTACTGATGCTGGTTAGCTGGAGCTAAGAAATTAGCGGTGATTAAGAAGAGACCAGCATCATTGAGGTGACATCTTCTGGGAAGTGTTTTCTGAAAGCACAAAGAGGCTGTGTTCCAGAGATAGCCAAGGTTGTACTCCTGCTGCAGCGAGACTTGGTAATATGTAAGGGTCACCCAGGTGGTACTGGTTTTGAAGGCATGAAGGGGTTATGAAGAGCAGCTGAGGCTCGACACTGTGAGAGGCAATGGAAGGCCATTGGTGAAGGTGCAGCCTCAGTTGCAATTGAAGGCCCAGGAATGAAGGGGTCATGCAGTGTTTTAGAGGTCCCAGTACCATGAGATGACCACCAAGAGCAGCAGCAGCAGTGGAGTACAGGCATCTGGAGCCTAGAGGACGACACGTGTGCTACAAAGAGCATGGCTGGAGAAGTGACCCAAGACCTTGGAGGAGCTCAGAAGATCGTGAGTTGGATCCCAGACATTGGAAGGTTGGAGATTGATTTTTGCTTTTAATTGTGACTGTGCCCTGATATTTTCCCTCTTGAAGGAAGAAACTATTTTAGTGGAGCCCACAGTTAAGAGACTTTTAATTGTAAAAAGACTTTGGATTTTAAAAGAGATGGATATTTTAAAGAGATTAAAAATTTAAGAATATGTAAAGAATGTGGGGTGCTTAAAGTTATTTAGACCTTGGGGATGAATAAGAATGTAAGGGTTGAGGCTTACTAGTGATGTGTTTGTGTGTCAAGTTGACAAGGGGTTAATTGTACTGGCTAGTTTTGTGTCAATTTGACACAGCTGGAGTTACCACAGAGAAAGAAGCTTCAGTTGAGGAAATGCCTCCATGAGATACAGCTGTAAGGCATTTTCCCAATTAGTGATCAAGGGAGAAAGGCCCCTTGTGGGTGGGACCATCTCTGGGCTGGTAGTCTTGGGTTCTATAAGAGAGCAGGCTGAGCAAGCCAGAGGAAGCAAGCCAGTAAAGAACATCCCTCCATGGTCTCTGCATCAGCTCCTGCTTTCTGACCTGCTTGAGTTCCAATCCTGACTTTGGTGATGAACCAAAGGAAGTATAAGCCAGTATGGAAGTATAAGCCAAATAAATCCTTTCCTCCCCAACTTGCTTCTTGGTCATGATGTTTGTGCTTGAATAGAAACCCTGACTAAGACACTTGCACATACTTCTATCTTCTCTTCTATCCTGTTCTGTGCATATCATACATACAATTAACAAAGGAAGTCCTCATGCACAGAGCTCATCCACAAATTACAAATATTACAAAATATCAAGTTATGCTCTTCACTACAAAAATGTACCAGTCCTATGGAAATATATGCCAATGAGAAATACCTAGATGAAAACAGGGACAAAGAATTGACAGGAACAATCCTTAACATAATAAAATATTTCAAAGAATTAAAGAAGTCACACAGAAACGACTTAATGATATTAAGAAGGGACTTAAAAAGAATAAGTATCCAAGTGATAATCAAGAAAACAAAATATAAAGTTGGTAGAAATGAAGATAATCTAAGGCTTATGCATAGAACTCAAAAATGTGATAGAAACAAAGGCTTATGAGGAAAATTTATACTTCTAATTGCCTAAACTTTAAAAATTTCACAAAGAAAGCAAAACAAAACAAAAACAAGTTAATGATGCAACTTGATTTTCTGGAAAATCAAGAACCAAACAAATTAAAATAGACTAGATGTTGGACCACCAACCAGGCAGCATACATATGAGGCCCCCAACACATATATAGCAGAGGACTGCTAGGTCTCGGTTCAGTCAGAGAAGATACACTTAACCCTCAAGAGACTGGAGGCTCCAAGGAGTAGGGAGATCTGGTGGGGTGGCAGGTAGGGGGCTGGGGTCATCCTCCTGGAGACAGAGGGCAGGGGAGAAGGTATAGGACACATGAAATAGTCAGAGGATGGACAGGTTGGGGGACAAAATCTGGAGTGTAAAAAATAAAAGTAAAATAGAATAAAATAAAATAAAAAGTCTAGATGCCAAGAAACAATAAAATCCAAAGCCAAATAGTGAAATAAAAACAAAACAAAAATATACAAAATAAAAAGTAACAAACATAAGAACACAGCTGGCTCTTTGAAAAGATCAATAAGAAAAAAGTACTGGTTAAACTAACAAATGATGATGATGATGTTTTTCTTGTTGATCATGATGATGTTGATGATGAAATTAAAACACCAAATGACCAAAATTAACTGAGTGAGAAATGAACAGCAACAAGAAAATAGCACCAGAGACACCAAAGGCACCATAGTCAGCAACCTAAACAGACCAATACCATTTGAGAAGACTTAAATTGAAATAAAAATCTTTCAGTCTACGCAAGGTCTACACTATATTGAGTCAGAGCTCAATTCTTTAAGGCTTTCAATGAATATCTACAACCAATCTTCTTGGACGAGAGAGAGAGACAGAGAGAGAGAGAGAGAGAGACAGACAGAGAGAGAGAGAGAGAGAGAGAGAGAGAGAGAGAGAGAGGTTGTGATTACACATAACTTCAGACACTTAGTATTTGAGAAAGCTACAGAACAAAACAAAAAACCTTAAACTATAAACCCTAACCTCAAAGGAAGACACATATTCAACCAAAAGTACTTGGAAAACAGTGAAAAATATGTCCATAACTATCACTTTGTATAAGAATTAATTTCAAGTGGAAAGAAGACCTACACTTGAAACTTGCAGCTCCTAGAAGAAAACATAAGGATGGTGTTATATGATCAAGGTTTAGAAAAGTCATTTCTGAATAGTTCTCCATTTTCCCAAGTAATATGGTCACCAATTGAGAAGTGGGTCTTCTTAACACGAAAAAGCTTCTGTACCGCTTAAACAAACAAAGAAACAAACAACCAATCAAAAATAATCAACTAAGTAGCTGAATAAAGAAGAAGCCAGCGAACTGGAGTGAATCTATTCCAGCCATTCATATGACATATAATTACTATCCTGAGTAAGGAAAGAACTCAAAGAACAAAAAATAAAAATAAATGTCTGTTCAAAATTGTCCTTGGACCTGAACAGAGATTTCTAAGGAGACAAAGAAATGTGTAAGATATATTTCAAAAAAATGTCCTTTATCCTCAGCAATTAGGAAAATGCAAATCAAAACAACTTTGATATTTCTTCTTACCCCAGTAAGAATAGCAAAGGTCAATAAAGCAACCACCACCAGCAGCAGCAGCAGCATACACTAAAAAGGAGTTGATGAAAGAGAACCCACATTCACTCTTGGTGGGGGTGGTAAGATGGTCCAGCTCTCTGGAAATTAGTGTGTAGAACTCTCAAAATGGTTAAAAATTAAATGCCATATGACACATCTAGATAATTATTTGTTATAGGTGAAAAGGATTCAACATCCTACTCCACAGTTACCTCTCTTCTATGTTCATTATTGCTCATTATGTTCATAAGATCTAGGAAATGAATCTAACTAAATGTCCTCATACAGTTTATGGAAATGTAACATTGGAAAACTTATTCTATATTTCACTATTGCATTTTTATAGTACATGAAATATTCTTCTCTAGAAAGATTGAATATATAAATGACATCTACTAAAAGAAATGGATTATTACTTATCTTGGTTATCATTCAAAATACTACCTTATCAAGACAGCAATTACTACAGAAACACTACAAGAAAGTATTTGTTAGGGTTAGAAAGACACGAAGGAAATGGAAAAACTGCTACACTCTATTACATATATCCTTAAAATTATTGAAAATACCCCTAAGCAATGGCCTTGTTGGCTGATATTATATTGAGCTATGTAAGATTCAGAGCATCAGGAAAATGTGACACATGTAACATAACAATAATACAACAATGTTTTAACTAATGTAATGGTTTTCTGTACAACCATAGAAGACTGACATAATCATATTGATATTTTATATTCTCTAGTTTCTTTGCAGATTTTTCTCCTGGATCACAGGGCCCCCAATGGAGGAGCTAGAGAAAGTACCCAAGGAGCTAAAGGGATCTGCAACCCTATAGGTGGAACAACAATATGAACTAACCAGTACCCCCCCTGGAGCTTGTGTCTCTAGCTGCATATGTATCAAAAGATGGCCTAGTCGGCCATCACTGGAAAGAGAGGCCCATTGGATATGCAAACTGTATATGCCTCAGTACAGGGGAATACCAGGGCCAAAAAGTGGGAGTCAGTGGGTAGGGGAGTGGTGGGGAGGGTATGGGGGGACTTTTGGGATAGCATTGGAAATGTAAATGAGGAAAATACCTAATTAAAAAATATGTATATATATATAAATTTTATTATCTACTAAATCTTAGTGCATTTCCCAGATATATTTTACACAATTACTTATTTGGTGTATTAGGAAGTGTTGGAGAGGTTGTGTCTGTACTAAATATGATTAGTCCTTTTTCTATTAAAGACCATATCTATTTCTACCATTCCCTGTGACAGCACACAGCTGCCTATATACAAGGAAGAAAGCCTGCACCACACACCAACTCTATCTTTATCTTGGACAGTAACTCCTTAACCTCCAGAGTGGAGAGATGTGTCCTTTAATTGTTAAGAATGACATCACCTATGATGTCATTGTCATCTTGATAAGAAGTAAGCGTTAGAGGTTTTGTGGGTTTTAGTGGAGACCCAGTGCAGAAAGTGTACCTTTCTCCATTTCAGATGTCTTGCCATTGTTCAGAGTGGAGCAGACCTTGTGGCTAAGCACCATGGTAGGGGCAGAGACTGCTGGAGCTCCAGCCAGCTGCATATCACCCTGCTGGCTCCCTGTCCACCACTTTTTTCCCACATGTACCCCAACCATAACATCTCTAGGTACACCTACCTCTAACTTTCAAGCTGCTCATTCCTTCATCTCTTTCACCTCCCCATTGCATATTTGTTCATTGAAGTGTCAAGGCAGGCAGCAGATTTAAGTAGCTATTAAAATAATTAGTATTTTTAACATAGAGGATGGAAGCTGTGAACATTTCTGCATGGTTAGTAATTTCCATGTAAAATTAATTTATGAAAGTGCAGAATGTCTTCACTAAAGAGAGAGAGAGAGAGAGAGAGAGAGAGAGAGAGAGAGAGAGAGAACTAAGAGCAAATATCTCTTTCAAGATTTCCATAATCTATTTTCTCTTTTTCTCCCCTGAAATCTAAATAATTATAAGCACAACATCTGTTATTGTTGTATAAACATTTTTAATACTTTCTTATGTATACTCCTTTGTACTCTGTTATGCCTTTTGCTTAGGGTAGTTACCGCTGCTTGTCTTCAAGTTTGTCACTTGTTTTTCTCACTTGTTGTATTAGTAGGACCTTGTCATTATTTTCATATCCATGGCAGAAACTAGTGGAAAGGGTTTATCTTCATTAAGGTTTCAATTTCTGGGAAGAAACGTCATGTCCAAAAGCCAGTTGGGGAAGTAAAAGGTTTAAAATGTCTTACATGTTCATATTGTAGTCCATCACTGAAGGAGGGCAGGACTGTGGGATTCAAAACCATGCCAGGAAATTTGGTAAGGTAGAACAGGTCCAGGCCCAGAGACATGTTGGGCACACACACCTGAGGCTTAGGTCACTCCCAGCTCCCTGACAGACTCGACTTGGAACACACATGCCATTCTTCTCACATAAGAGACTTGACTACAGGTAATATAGGGCCAAGACAGAGATCTCCTTGCTAATGAGGCACCTAGAGGCCTGGAGGGTGTAGCCAATAAGCTTTTTCTAGACATTCCTCCCTGAAAAAGTTATTTAATTTAATGTCAGGGCCAATCCTGAGAAGTGGGGCATGGTTTTACACATCCGCTTTCTGCCATGACAATAAATGTATTAAAACCATGGACTGCCTCATTTAATCGAGATCCACTGTGGTGAGCCATGGGGAAGGCCTTTGCCTAGAGAATTGCAGTCTAGTCTCCCATAGAAGGCCTCTCTGTACTCCAGCCACAACTGCCACCAAGATTGCCACCGTCAAGCCAAGGACTCGCCCCATGGGACCAGGCAGAGCTCCCCTTCCCACCCTAACCTTGCCCCTGATGAGTCTCAGTGCGCTGTCCCAGACTCTGCTCTTACCTCTTCCACTACTTTCAGTGATGCCTGGCTGTCCAAGGGTCTGAGAACCCCAATGGTTCGTTGAATGCCTGGGGAGGCTACTCCTGCATTCCCACATCTCAGACTGTGCTTCCCCGCTCCCAAGCAATGTTCTGGTGCTTCTCTACAGCCCACACCTGAACCTACATGGGTAAGGACAGTCAAATTCCTCTCATCCCCCCTCCCCAAGCGGCTGCCCTACACAGGGCAGAAACTAAAACAGCAACACCTAGAGTGATGAAGAGGCCATGCTAGGGTGTTGCTTACTGGCTTGCTCATTTTGACTTGTTTAACCTGATTGCTTTTAGAACCTAGGACTACCAGGCCAGAACGGCACCATCTGTATTGGGCTACCCTTCCCCCACGAATCTCTAATTAAGAAAATATCCTGTCGCTGAAGCATATGTAGAAATTTACTCAATCCCAGTTCCCTATTTTCAGATCAATCTAATTTGTGTCATGTTGACTCTCCAGCCAAGAATAAACGTTTGGTGTTATGGTATGAGTGACTTCAGTCCAGGGGGAAGATGTGGAATACTGGGATGCTAAATGAATGGCAGCCAAAAGGCAGAAAGAAGGACTGGGCACAAATATCCTTTCTTCTCTTCCCACATATAGTATACCTGAGCTCTCAGACAAGAAGATGATGTTGCATTCTTTATAGAAAAACATGCTTTCAGACATACCTTGAGATGCACTTTTAAATTACCTCAACAACTCTCAATCTAAACAGTTAAAAATGTTAATGCTTACGTTTGTTGTATCTTAGGAATATTTTATTGACTAGTTTGAATTCAGCTTTTTTGTTGTTGTTTTATTATCAATTTAATTATTTTTTGTAGGGATCCTCTCTACTTAACATCGGAGTGAGTCCACATATGTTCTCAACTAAATCATTTAATTAGAACTAATTTGAAGTTTCCGAATTACAATTTTATGAATTGATACTTTAAAATGAAATAGTACACACTAATCAATAGCCATTTACACCACTGTTTCTTTTAGGTCTAAAGCCCTTGCACAGTAAACATTTTCTGTATAACATGACTTAGAATAAGATCATTTGTCAACCAACAATTTCTTATCTGAGAGTTAGAGTCCCTAAGTTCATGGCTAATTTTCACACTCAGTCTGTAGCAGTTCAATCTAGGACTAAGGATTGCTTCTTTAAGTCCAAATCAACACTTATATTTAGGTTTTATACTCTTTCTGACATTCAAAAAAAATTCTCCCTTCACGGATTAAAATAGGAATTCTGCTTGACAAATAAATGTTTCTAGTAGATTTAAATACTTATCAATTATGCTAGTTTTAAAAAATGTAGTCTTTGTTAGGTCTGAATTTTTTAAAAAAAATCATTTAAGCTGAATATACCAGTAAATGTCTTTAAACCATTAGACATAGACAGAAAGACCTAGGTTTAATGTCATCCTCACAGTGAGTTTGACTCCATGCTGATTTCATAAATGAAATCCTGTCTCAATTCAAGCAAATTCAATTTTACAACCTAATAAAAATAATATATCATTGCACCTATAATTACATGGTATAAAGAGAGTATACAGTGTGTTTCTAAATAGGATCAGGGAAATTTTTATGGCCATCGTTGAATCATGTTTTCTATGTATCTATCCTCAGGACACCATATGAAAATTTGCCAGTTGTAGTCTCCACTTCACATACCTAATTTTTTTTCTCTGTTCGTATATTCTAAACATCTCTTTTTATTTTATTGATTAATAATGATAATGGACCATTTATCATAACTCCCTGGTGATGAATACTCTCTTTTTTAACAGACATAGAATTTCCCAGTGTTTAATAAGATAGGTTGATGTCTCCTGCTAACTAGAAGACATTGTACTGTTCTGTAGTGATTTTCTTCATGATGTTCTTATTTTCCCAAAATTGTGAAGCTATCACACACTTATTTCCTATTGCACAGCTTCTGGTCTACAACATGAAGCCTGTAGGAGCCAAATTCTACTCTTCCTTCACACTAGAAATCTGATAGAGAAGATCTTCATGGTCATCCAACCATACCACGCTATTCAATTCTTTCTCCCTGCTTTGGCTTTATAGATACCTTTGTGTAGCTACATTTTCAGACAGAAGGCCTAAAAGACTTCCAACAGATTGTCTTCCAAGACTACTGAATGCACATGACTTATTTTGTGTCAACCATCTCTTTATTCACAGGTGAAGACTACTATAGTTTGTTTTTTGTTTTTTGGTTTTTTTTCGAAGGCAGATGATTTTCTTAGTCTGTGCTGAAAGTGAGCCGTGCGGGCAAAGTATCCAAGCCATAACATTTACCCTATTTCTGAACTTAGGCTAAGAAGTATTCATTCCCTTTTCCCTAAGTTTTAGATCTGAGTCTGAATGAAATATTTGACAAAACCTCAGAGTATATCTTCTTCTGTTTACAGACTGTAGTGGACTAGATTTAAGGTTACAGTGAGAGATTGTGGACAGAGAATTGCATACAGCACAAGAAGTAATTTTGTATGCAGTAAGTATACTTTAATATATCAAAAAAACAGATGGGTTCATGTAAATCTTTGGTAAGAACACATTACTTGAGCTCGGAAGATATCTTTATAGATAAAGAAAGCATTTGTAGTGCAAACATAAGGAACTGATTTAAAAATTTCAGAACATGAAGGTATTCATACCTTCAGTCCCAAGGCTCTGAGGGAAGTTGGGAATTGGAGATAGAAGAATTCATGGAAGTTTATATACGAGAGATCCCAGCATACACAGCGGAAAGAAACCAGAATCCCTTTTTCAAACAAGATGAAAGACAAGGGTCAGGATCAGATGTTATTTTACCTACATATGTGTGCGATAGCCATGTACATCCTCATTAGCATTCATGGATGCACAAACACAAATATACACATATCATGAACAAAGATATAAAATAAAAACACAGCTCTGAAAATTCCCTTTCATTTTAAGAATTAAATTCCACTTTTTGTTCCTATATTAATTAAATATACTTGTGTTAAGATGTACTTTTTGAGATTGTAAATTGTTTCTACATTTCCTGTTCTTCCTCACAACCCTCTCATATTCCTCTTCTTCAAATCCATCCCCTCTTTTTGCATATTTCATGCATATATGTTTTGTATTTACATATATATTTCCAAATATAGCCTGTTAAGTCTATCTATCCTTTGCTTATATGTATTTAAGGCTGACCATTTGACACTGGACAACCCACTGGTATTCTTTTCCCTGGAAGGATCAACTCTTCCACTCCTAGCTTTATTCTGCTGTGTGGAGTTCTTGTATAGAACTGAAATCTTTTGGTCTTTTCATCTTATATGGGGTATTCATGGGTGTCATCTATGTTCATTTGGGCCATCATTTTGAAGAGGCCATGAATGCAGTTTCTGATGTTTCTAAGAGACATAATCTCATAGCAAATGGCCCAATCCACTGGCTCCTACAATCTTTCTTTCCCTTTTCTACAATGATCCTTGAATGTGACAGTGTTTTGCATAGAAACCAAGAAAGCATCTTCAAAACATGATGCTCTAAAAATTAGATGTTCACATGAAAAAGAATGGAATTCCAACCATATCTATCACCTTGCACAAAAAGTAACTCCAAACTGATCATGATCTATACCTCAAAACCTGAAACACTTAAATTGATTGAAGAAAAGAAAAGGAAGACCCTCCATGATTTAGATGTACATGAAGAGGACTGTATTTCACAAAGAAACAAGGCCAGCAATTGACATAAGAGACTTCTTGAAAATATAAAGTGCTTAGCAAGGCCAGGCATGATGGTGCACGCCTTTAATCCCAGCACTTGGGAGGCAAAGGCAGGTGGATTTCTGAGTTTAAGACCAGCCAGGTCTACAAAATGAGTTCCATGACAGCTAGTGCTATACACAGAAACCCTGTCTCGAAAAAAAAAGGCTTAGCTACAGAAATACTTGTTAGAATTTTTTAAAGCTTATGTAACATAAGATTTCTAATTATGGAAGCTATAACTGTCTATATATTTGTGAACTTTTGTTGAGATAAACATCACATTTAAAATGCATGTTCATATGCATGAGAAGGCAAACAATTTTTAGTAGCTGATGACACAGGCTCAATGTCTATGCAGGATAATTAATCTCCTCAGAAGAACTTCTTGTTTCTATATATATACTTTTTTTTTTTATTTTTGGTTTTGGAGCACAACATTATGTTCTGTAAATTCATGTTAGGTAACCATGCAATTGTATTGTAGGAACTGTTCAATGAGGGAAAAAAAAAAAAAAACAAAAAAAACAAAAAAAACGGCTTCCTATACATGCAGGAAGATCTGAGTTCAGGTTTCCAGACCTCCCACAAAAGTTCAGTGTGAGATTTGCATTTGTAGTTCCAGAAATCTAGGACTTGGGAAGAGGTATATCCTCAGAGGCCGGTGAGCAGTCTGTCTTCCTGAAACCACAAGTTCCAGTTGGCAAACCAGTCTCAAAATATAAGGAGGAGAGCAATAGAAGAAGACATGGGATATTAACCACTGACCTCAACACAGATAAGAAGAGCATCACAACCATGTGGATACAGGGACATATACCAAGCAGAAGAAAGACACTGGGGAGTGGGAGAGGGATGAACAAGTACTAACAAAATCATATACAAAAACAGTTTGTAATATTCTAAATAAACTTAATTTTGTTTGTGATCACTAATTTAGGGTTATCAACTGGAATTTTTTTCCAAAGTTAAATGCAGCAACATCACTTTACAATACAAACAAACAAACAAACAAAAAACCAAAAAAAACCATTTTATCTTATCTCTAAATTTACCAGAAATTAATGCCTAATCAAAATATGGTTTTATATGGATAATTTGCTATTTCCCTTGTTTTAAAATCTATAGAAACCATCTGTAGTTTAAAATTATTTAATATTTGTTATACATAGTTCTAAAAGAAGTGAAAAATCATTGTACTTTTAAAAGTGATATTACTTTTCTATAATCCTGAAACTCATATCCTTATGAGTACACAGTTTAACCACTGAGCCATCTCTGCAGGACAAGAAATAACAAAGGCAAACGTCTAGCTGGGAAGCAGCTTAATGGGTAGGACAAACATTTGTATGTTTCAACTATTTCTTAATGATTTTTTAATTTGAAGAGTATATGGACAACTTGTAAGAAGAAAGGCTTTTGGGGGATTTTCATCTCAGAGGGAAAAAGCCCACCACCAGTGGTAGGAGTAGCAAGGAGTAGCAAGGCATGGGAGCTGGAGAAATGAGCTCTCAGCTTAAAAATGGGGAGCCTAGAAAGTCTTGGGGATAGTTGCCGGCTTTGAAACCTCAAAGGTCTACCCTAGTGACTCATTTTTTCAAGTAAAGCCACGTCTACAATGTCTCTCCCGAAAATATCATCCATTGGTTCCCAAGTATTTAAATCCCACCCCAAAGTAAGCCACAAAATAAACATAACAAGCAAATGCACATCCTATAAATATATGCATATGCAAGTACAAACATAGTCAAATTTGCAGGGGCCAACTATCTTCCCATTCATCTATATCTTTGGTGCTTGAATCTCTATGACTCTTCCAATTAAAATGTAAAGTCTGTTTATCCAAAGTGGCCATATAATATGTTGTCAAGGAAACAGGGCATGTGGAATATTACCATAAGGATGCTTGAAATAAAATAATATAGTTTTAGAAAATAGTTTAGAAAATCCTTCATAATCCTTAAAAAAATGCAGCAAAAAATTTTATTAAGTTTCATAAAATTTTCAAGAAAGTAGAAAGAAGTAGAAAAGAAGAACTGTATGAATAGCTTTATTGTAGGTTTATTTATAAATTCATAAGAAGTTGCAACAATCCTCTGTTTTTCTGTGTAAGCATTGCTAGGCCAAGCAAACTCTGGACTGACATATGAAATAGTATTTCCTGCTAAAAAAATAGAGGAAAAAGACAAGTTGAATGAATTAGAGCAAATGAATATTCTTTTTAGACTGAAAAGCAGCCCCAAAGTGCATTAGTGTAGTTAATACACACACACATACACACATACACACACATACACATACACACCATGCACTCCATGTTTCTACATTTACTATATCATCTAAAGCTAAATAATTTAGGTATGTTTAACTACAGAAAAGATATGCAGAATGATAGATGTATTTAACACTTCACTATTTTCAGTCAGTTGACACTCAGAATAGTTTTTAACATATCATAACAGGGATAAGATGTACAGTGTGCGTGTGTGTATGTGTGTGTGTGTGTATGTGTGTAGATAGAAAAATTGTGCCATAAGAAGTAGAAGATAAATCCTCTTAAATAACAGGTGACATTATAGTGTACATTGCATTCCTAAGACATAAACAAGAAACTATTTTTATCAAAATGTTATGGAAAATCCAGTAAACAAGTATAGGGCACACCATGATTTTAATCTCACTGCCCATATTCAGAAAATAAAGTTCAAAATATATCACTTAAAGTTGGACTAAAGTTATTAAACATCAATTTAATAAATTATCTTTCAAACATGCCCATAACAGAACTAAGAACCAATTGTGAAGAAAAGTATTTGTGCTACCCTGCAGCTACTGACTCGACTCCAAGTGCTTAAATATGACATTCTTAAGCACACACACATACACACACAAACACACAATTAGTACAACCCTAGGTGAAAATACATGCAGCATATTTCGGGAGAACACCCTTTTTTCTTGTTTAAACAGCATTTTTAATTTAAAGTTTAAATTAGCATATAGAGTATCTTTATTGCATTTTAAACAAAGAATGCTTCTCTTAATTCTCTTTCTCACTTTGTCTTACCTCTGTAGGCTTCTCCCTGTGTCATAGTTTCCTTTCCATGTTCACTTCACACTTGTCTCATTGTTCAACTTCTGCTCCAAACTCTAAAAGCTCTCATGATGTCTTCCTAGTATCAAAGCCTATATTCACACTCCCCCTCCCACATACACATACACATGTAAACAAGCTGTGGTCCACATATGAGAAAGATACACATTTTTTATGAATTTTATGAATTTATATACTGACTCTTTGTTCTCTTTTTTTCTTTCTTTATTATTTTTCTTATTCACTTTACAAATCTATCACTGTCACCCTTCCAGTAAACTCCTTCTCTGAACCAGTAGGGCCCTGCCCTGAGTATCACCTGACCTTGGCACTTCAAGTGTCTGAGAGGCTAGCTGCTTCCTCTCTCACTGAGGCCAGAAAAGGCAGCCTAGCTAGTAGAACATATCCCACATACAACAACAGCTTTTCAGGTAGACCCCATGTTCCAGTTTTGCGTTACCCACTGGACTCCCTTTCAAAAACAAAACATTTTTATTGATAGAGGTAAAAGCAAATTTGTGGATTTGGGCTATGTGATTCTAGAAACAAAGATGCTGCTCAGGAGATAAATAGGATATTGGCATGAAAATTTATGTAAAGATAGAAGAATAAAATCAACACATGAGAAGCATTTAGAAATGTATCCAAAATTGATTTCAATACTGCCAAAGTAATGACACCAGAGAAAGCATTATATTTAAGAAACACTAGTAGAACAATTTTCTATGAAAAGAATTCCAGGATGGCCAAGGCTGTTGCACAAAGAAATTCTGTCTCAAAAACAAAGAAACAAACAAAAACAAAGAACAAAAAAAGCAATAAGAAATATAAAACATTAAAAATACTTAGACAAGGATATAAACTTAGCTTTAAACCTAGTATACCTGAAGTCTAAAGATCACTATATATGTATAGGCCTGGAGATGTGGCTCAATGATTGATAGCACATACTTTTCTTCTGCAGGCTCCAGAACCCACTCAGGGCACCCCACATCTACGTGTATCTCCAGTTCCAGTGACCATGATGCTCTCTTCTAGCATACATGCTGCCTACACTTGCAGAGTACACATTCTACTCAAAACACACACACATACACATATACACATAAAGTAATTAATCAAACTTTTAAAAATAATACAGAGTTTTGAAAATAGGCATGAATATACATGTGAGTTATATATATATTAGGAAGACAGGAACATTGTAAACCTTAAGTAAGCGAAGACACTTAAAACATAGAAATTGTAAAGCCAGGAAAAAAATAGACAAATGAGATTTTAAAATCAAACTCTCCTTCGAAAGATAAATTTACCACATTAAAAAGCCCAAGCTCTGAGAAGAAAATATATACTTGACATAAAATTTGTCTCTAGAATCAATATACAATTTTAATAACTTAGTAACTGAGATGCAAAAGTTGCCAACACACAGTTTACAGAAGGCATCCCGCTAAAGAATATATATGAGTATCCATTACCACATGAAAATGTTCTTGAAATTGTTACTCAGCAGAAAAATACAAATTATAACCACAGAAGTCTTTACATGTGAGAATGCCTGAGTAAAAATCTGCAGAATGCTTAAGGGTGATGGTTCCTGCTCAGAGAACAGATAGAACTCTTATATTGCTAGGGAAAAAAAAATGTAACACACTGTCTTAGGCAACAATTTGGCCTTTTTTATCCTCTTACTACTAGTCTGGGTATTTTACTCCTCAGTATGTATTCAAATGCTTACAAGCATGTGTCCCTGTAATGATTCAGACAGAATGCTTCAGCAGTTTATCATAACAGTTAAAAAGTGAAAATCTTCCAAATACCTCTCAGTGAGAAATAACATATTGAGATTGGGTCATAAATAAAAGTGAGAGTGCCAACCAAAAATGTTTGATTCATTCAAGAATCATTCAATTAAAATGAGGTGATCTTTGCATATCTACTACTAAGAAAAATTCTTAGCTCCTGAAAAGTCTACACCCAGCTTGCTAAATTCCCACTTGCGGGTCATTGTCTTGCCACCTCCCATGCTACAAAATCCCCACTGCCTTTGTAGTGCACTTCAGGCAAACCCACACTATGCCACAGTACTTTTCTCTCTTGAACCCAGACAAGCTGCCTTGTGAAGAAAAACACACATATGTAATTCAGTAACTCAGTCGTTGGGTGCAGCAACTGAAATCCTAATCCTGTAAGCCTTATTAAATCTAAATCCTCTGGTGATGAAACCTGAAGGATATGCCATTGAAACCAGGATACACTTTTAACTACATCTTTTCCTCACACTATCCCTATCCCAAAAGGCCTAACTCTCTCTCTTCCTCTATCTAATTCTACTCACTCTCTTCCTCTATCCAACCCAGAAGTCCTGCTTACTCACCCAGCAATTGGCTCCTTTATTCATTGGGTGATGGTTCACAAGAAGTCACATGAGTACATGACTCACTCCTCATTTGCAGCCCCTCCTAGGAGAGCAGAATTACCACCAAAATATAAGCAATCCCAAGGCTATTCATAACAATTGTCCTTAATTTCTATTTGACACATGTTTTTCTCCTTATGAAACTTAGCTACTGCATCAAGATAAAACTTGTAACTGCCTCTTCAGCTCCTCTGGGCTCTAATAACTTCTCATATCCTCTTTACTTTTAGAACCTTAGAACTGGATGCTTACTTATCAACTATTTTTGAAAATGTTCCTGTACTAAAACATATTCTATATCCTTGTGTATTTAGAAGAATGCTATATATGTTTAGGAAAAAGGATCAATAAGATAAGGTTCTATTCTTATAACACTCAATTAAGGAATCACATAGCAGGGTAGTTACCAAGCAAACATTGGAAACCTTATGAGCCTGAGGTAGCATGTATCAGATTTCTGTTCTGCAAGTTTACTTTCAAACCTGTTGATATTCTAAATTCTTCCTCAGGAACCCTATAACTGGTAGTTAAGGTTGCTTTGCATTCTCAGATGTCATGAAAGGAAATTAGAGTACCTTTGTATGATGCTAGTGTGAAAATATATTGCTTCCCAAAAGTTGCAGCTAAGCATTCCTAAGTCCCAAACTAGATCATTCTATGCCTTGAGGCTTTGGTTACTATTTGTCTTTAGGCTGCTGTCAGGTTGTTACTCTAACATATTAGACTCCAGAAGGGCAGAGCACATCTGTGAATATCCAGATTAACCTATCTGTTTGTGTTCCAGGTGGTAATATGCCTCACCACCTCAGTCATCCAAAAGATCCAAAGAAAACAATTTGTTTTCATTCCGTTTTGATGTTTCTTCTTGGAAGAAGCGAAGTGATTCCTTCCAAATTCTTCATACATTGGAAGCTTAACTGAGAAGTTAGCAGCACATTTTGCAAGTAATTCATATCTTAAAAACAAAAAAAAAATGATAAGTACAAATAAATTATTACTGATTTACTTAGTACATATCATGGCAGAAATACCTGATACAAAAAGTTAATACATATGAGATCCTTTATAGATATGTATTCCACTGGACTGTACCAGCATGTTAGGTTCCACAGTATGCTTGGTTATATTGGAAAATGTATTATAATTCTCACATATGTCCTGTTCAATTTATTTCATCGGTAGAGGTATTTTTACGATTGATCATCTTTTGAATTACCTAAAATACCAACTGTTGGATAAACATTTAATAATATATATGTATATATATATGATTTAATAATATATATAACTAAAAATAAATTTATTATAAATGTAATTAGATTGACACCCTTTATCCAACAGTGATATCAATCATTGAATGACTAGAACAGAAGTATGGAAAAGAAACCCCACAGCTTTATATAAAGCCTGCTTCTTATGAACACAAAGCAGCACATTTTTCTATTCTATAAATAATCTGAGGGACTTCAACTTTTAGCAGTTTATTTTCTTTATAAATATTGAATAATGTGTAAGCATTGTTTAATGAAAGCATTTTGAGAAATATATTACTTACCTCTGAATCTCCTGGGTTGGTTTAGCATAAGTCAAAGAATATACCAAAAATCAGAGGTAAACATACTCTCTTAAATAATTATTTATAGTTTATCCAACAAAGGCTTGAATCCACTGAACAAGACTTTAGGACTTAGTTAAAAATTGTTTTTAACCAAGTTCTATACCTTATTAAAAGAGTAGTATCAATTGATATAGGGAATTAGAAATTTTAGTTTAGTTTTCTGCCTTACTAATTTTCAATAATTTACAATATTATATTTTTTTCTATGAACTAGAATGAACAACCTAACTCATTACAGGGTAGCCGTTTCTCTACATTGATGCATATGGCTATAACCTTGATACATTTGGACATTTGTTATAGTCAGTAAAAGCCACAACCAGTAAACATGGGTGCATTGCCTGTATAGTACTGGGCCTATGTTCTTTGATGGTGACAATGGGTCAGAGACACAGGTTCTGACAGCATCCTGTTGGCAAAATGACTTGCCAAAGAAATAATCCAACCCTGTTGGATCTTATTCAGCATGCCACTTCCACCATTGACTATGGAGAAAACAAACAAAGAGAACTGTATAGAAAGCATAGTATCAGTCTTGTGTTCCCCTTTGTGCTACGTCCCTCAAGTGAAGCAGGAGCAGGAAGAACCCACAGAGCTGAAAGAGTTGCTGCACTGTGGAGTCTGCATGTCTTAGGATGCTTGCACCACAGAATACACAGGAAAGTTCCAAAGATTCTAAGCAAGAAGGTGCTGAGAAATCAGTTAGATTAATTTTTACAGCTACAAGACACTTTTAAAAATTAAGTTATCAATGTAAATGTTTTTAAAATAAGATAATTCCTTCTACAGGAGAGAATCTTGCCATCTTTGATATATAGAGAAACAGAAAATAGTGCTGTTTAAGGCGACAGTGAAAGTTAAGAATCTTAAATGTTTTATTTATTTTTTTGTATGTGTTTAGTTTTGTAAGCTAAAATCTGTAACTCTAGGACAGCATTATTATTTCCATGTCACCCACTGTCCCCTAACCCCTGGTTAATACATCCTCTACTTTCTGGTTCTGAGTTTCATTTATTTAGAGAATTAAAGCAAATGTAGCAATAGTGTTCCCTAACTCAATTCTAGGGGAACATGAACACAGATCTACTCACATCTGATTGTGAATCAATTACAGACCAAACAAATGGTGTAAGGGTACCACCAAAGACTCCATTGATAAACAAAGAATTTTTCCAGGGTGATTTGCAGATGTATTTAAGAGGGATTGCTTATAGGAGCAGAGTATGTTTAAGTAATTTGCCTTTTTGATCTTTGAGAGAAATTTTATTCCAGCTACATGGCTGCACTAGCAAAGGATCACATCCAAAATATGTTGGCCTGTTTGATCTGGTAGGATTTCATACATGTCACATACCTTTAATTTCCATCTGGTTTGAATACTGGTATGCTACTAGTGTACAACTTTAAGTTAAAATTAATTTGTAGAAGGAAGCAGCTATGTTTGAAAGTAATATCTAAGTTAAGGATGAGTCAGAGAAAGATTGACAAAATGAGAAAGGATATGCTCAACTCTCATGGAAACAGCTCATGAAAAAGGATCTATCATGACTGTTATATGAAAGACCCAACAAGCAGCTGAAAGAGTCAGATGCAGATACTTGCACTCAACCAGTGGACAGAGTCTGCTGAGCCCTGTGGTTGAATTAGGGAAAAGCTAGAAGAAGTTGAGGAGGAGGACAACCCTGTAGGAGAACCAGCAGTCTCAATTAAGCTGGATCTCTGAGATCTCTCAGACACTGGACCACCAAACAGATAGCATCCACCAGCTAATATGAGACCCTCAACACACATACAGCAGAGGACTGCCAAATTTGGGTTCAGTCAGAGAAGACGCACCTAACCCTCAAGAGACTGGAGGCCCCAGGGACTTTAGAGGTCTGGTGGGGTGGTGGTGGTGGAAGAACATCCTCATGGAGAAAGAAATCAGGTAAGAGGTATGGGATGTGGAACAGTTGGAGAGTGGGTTAGGAGGGGATTAAAATCTGGAGTGTTACAAAGAAAGAAAAAAAGTAATAATAAAGAGAGAGAGAGAGAGAGAGAGAGAGAGAGAGAGAGAGAGAGAGAGAGAGAGAGAGAGAAATAGAGGGAAAGTCAGCCAGTTGGGAGTCACTTCAGTGAGTGCAGTACAGTGGAGTTGAGTTCCTTTGTGAGGTAATGCAATTCAGTGCAGGTCAAGAGAGGCAGTTGAAGCCAGAGAATAAGAAAGAGCCAGGAAATTACAACAAATTACAAGAGTTATTGGTAGTCATCAGAGAAATTAAGTGAAAAGCTGAGAGAACTCAGATTGAATTAGTCAGCTTGGAGAGGAGTTTGATCCAGAACAGCTGAGTTGAACCTCCTAGCCAGTTTAGAAAGTAGAGCCAGGCAGTGGTGGTGCATGCCTTTAATCTCAGCACTTGGGAGGCAAAGACAGGTAAATTTCTGAGTTCAAGGCCAGCCTGGTCTTCAGAGTGAGTTCCAGGACAGCCAGGGCTACATAGAGACACCCTGTCTTGAAAAACAAAAACAAAACAAAGCAAAACAAAAATAAAAACAAAATAAAAACAAAATAGAAAGGGTAAAAACTTACTCAATGGTAAGACTCTGAGTCAACAATTACATCAACAATTACATCTGTTAAAGTCACTTTAACAGATCTTGTTGCTTCTTACAAATAAAAGCAAAGGTAATTTGGTTATATAATGGTAAATTGTATCTACATGCAGAAATAATTATTGGGTTTTAATATTAAACATCTCAAATTTGTGCTTACCTTTTTGTGTCTCATAAATAACTGTAAAAATTTACCATACATGGTCATCTTAATTAGATCTCGCTTGTTTGTAGAACAAAACTCTGCACATTGTTTACAAATTAAGAATTAATATGAAGTAGTAATTTAAATAGCATTTATATTCCTCTTTATCATTATTATACATCTATTTTTATCATGTGAGCAGTATTGGAAATGAAAATAAACTTAATAAAAATTGTATATACTTTAAGAAAAAACTTTTACAAATCTCAAAAAATATATTTTTCTACTTTTTTCATTCCATTCATGAGAAATACATTTTATTTACATGATCTATAAAATACAATCTTTACAAAACTGGCCTAGTATACAAGGCATTTTCTTTTGAATTTCAGGTATAATAGTAATAAGATATCTAATGATATAAGTAAGTATTCTAACAGACAATAATTAGTGGTATTTAAAGGTTGTTTTACTGCAGTATGTTAAGTACTTCCACTCACATAAAATTGCTTGCTCTTATTTAGAACGTTTTCTTTTTCCTTTAGCACTATCCCTTTTAGCAATAATATTCCATATGCATGACATTTTTATGGCCTCCTTCATGGAAATTGATGAAGAATATATCTGAAATGGATAAGTGTCCTGAAATCAAGCAGTTTAAATTATTATGTTTAGAAAGATAAGTGAACAGAGATCCTTATTCCCTTTTATGCCAGCTGAAGTTGAAAAGGCCTACATTTAGAGTTTTGTTTATACAAATGTGCTTCACAGCACATACAAGCGGCATCATTACTGTAAGAATACATTTTGAAGAACAACTTTTCGAAAATAATGATGGAGAAAAGGAAGAGTGGCAGGTGGATAAGACAAGTGTCTGGCACCATAATGCTATTTTTATAAGCAGTATAAATAAAAAATGCAGTCAGCATTTGCTGTTTTTTTTTTTTCTTGACACATTTCCAACAGCAGATTAGACTAAGTTTCTTGCACTGAATAAATGAACTAGAATAGGATGTGAAGTGCTTTGGAAGACATCGACTGGCTGTCATGCCTCCTGCAGACTGAAGGGGGGGGGGGGCAAAGTATATTTTCTCTGAAGTTTACTTTTTAAATCCTTTGTTTCATTTCAAATATGACTTACTGTTTTTACTTCTTCTCTTTAGATTACTACTAGACTCAGAACATTTTAGGTAGTCATTTTGACCCATTGGAGAGATAAAAGATTGTTATGCATTGGGCTTCTCAGGTGGCAAACTGGCAGCAAAAGGGGGGTTTGGCCATATTTAGTCATCAAGCTGCAGTCCTGAATCTCTGTGTAACATAACTCCTCCTGAAATGCAAATCTTTGTAAAGGAAAAAGGAGGCTGTTCACACACAAACTAAAATACAGTTACATGTTTACTAAACATGAGTAAGATGCAAAAACTATTTTTTCTTCCTGCAGAGAAGTAACAAAACTTTCTCTTAAATCAAATAGATTAAGTACCTAAAATCCAGAAACTGTAACACTCAGGAAAGGAAGTGAAAGGTAATATTCTGTTTCAGTTGTTGATATATTGATTTAAATAACAAAAGTTCCCATGGGAGTATGTTCTTGACTATTTGGTGTCCAGTTAAGACAGATTGAGGATTCTCTTTGCTCTTTGCTCTTAACATTGTAACAAATGGAGAAATGGAAGGAAATATTTGAAAATTAGGTAGTAAACAGGTCCTTGAAGTAAACATATATTATGTATCAAAAACAGAATATTTGTTTACTTAGAAAAGAAAAGTGAGACAAATGTAGTCAGAAAATGTGTGTGTGTGTGTGTGTGTGTGTTCAGGGTTTTTGCCCATATGAAGTCTAGGGTATCATATCAGCTAACATAGTGTATTTCTTCTCCTTTTCTCCTTTGAGAAAGCTAGATTGCCTTAGATCTTGATTGCTGGCCAGTAAGCTACAGTTGTCCTCTTGTCTCTAGCTACAATAGGGATGATAGTGTGTAATGCCCTATAGCTTTTATAACATGGTATCTTAGCTACTGTTTTATTACTGTGAAAAGAGTTCATGATCAATGATACTCTTACAAAAGGAAGCATTAAGCAAGGGCTTGCTTATAGATTCAGAGGGTCACTCCATGATCATCGTGACAGAAAGCACGGTAGCAAGAAGGCAGCCAACACGCATAGGGCTGAGAGTTTACATCCTGATTCCCAGACAATAGGCAAGGGTGGGGAGCAGAAACAGGGCCATGGATTTTGAAATTTCAAATCTGACCCTGAATCCTTTCCATCCATCCTTTCCATCCACCCAAAGTAGTAGATGGTAATTAATACAAAATTGAACAAATTTGTCAGATTACAGAAAATAAGAGATTTAATGGTACTCAGCGCTAAATGAGACATCTATACCCCACAACTTTCACTATGGCTGAATGATAATTTGGTAAGAGAGTGCACAATATTGAAACATGTGGTATAGTAGCCATATGCAGTGAAACAGCCTTTGCTGGATAAGAAAGCCACAGATTTTCCCTCCTCCAGCCATCATCAGTTACATATTCTTTCTGGATCCTTTTGTCCATTTCAGCCATTGAGCATGCTCTTCTTTACTCTCTAATCAACTCTACCTATCTATGGAAAAATAAGGTATCATATGACATTCTAATGTATGGAAAAGACAGGATTTATACCATGAAGACAATGTACAATATTTTTAATCAGGGTGATAAAAAGTTCTTACAGGAAAGCAAAATCAATTGAAGACTTAAAAAAAATTGGAGGAAATAATTTGTCATTGAATGTTAAATAGTGTGTGAATAAGAGGAATAAAATAATTCACTAGAAAAGCTAAAGTTGAAAAAAGAAATTGTGTTCAATTAATAATGGTTTTATTGTTATCAGTACACAAAGATGCACTGAATTTTTAGAGCCCTGTCTTAAATAGACCCAGACTAACCCATCTCTAACATATGCATCTTTCCCATCTTTCCGTTGTGAGACATATACCACAGCTAAACATGTCAGCACATCAGTCCATGCTCCTCAGTGCCACTGTGATAAAATTCCATGCTCTTCACATCCACTGAATAAACTTCTCAGGGAACATTAATATTCAAATATTATTTATGATGTATCTCAGTAGACTTTAATATTTAAATATTTTCCTAGAAGGTACCTGTGGCATGAACCACAGCATCACTAATTATTTATGGCATTTCTGTTTTCTAACTTTGTAAGATTATTGCTTAACTTTTTTTTTAATAAAGATATGCTTACAATATCTTTTTCTAGAAGAGTGTATGTTACTTAAACAAAGCTATGATAAACTGTTTTTGCTTAAAAAGTAAATTAAATTCAATTAATTCAAATCTAATATTTTCATATAAATGGATGCTATTAATAAAACAAGCAATACATTATGACTTCCTTTATCATTTAGTCTTTTTCTGTCTCTTGAAAGAGGGTCTCGTATACCTTGTTTAATCTCCACCTATCCATGTAGTGAAGGATGATGTTCAACTCCTGATTACCCTGTGGTTTCATTCCAAGTGTTGCCATTGCATGTTTGTTTCACAATGCTGATAATTAATTACTCTCTTACTGTAACTTCATTCTTATGGTAAAAAATGCAGATAATGAGGTTTTGAAATTTCAGTGTTACAAATTTTTCTATGAAATATACATTAAATATAGGTTTTATTTCTTTATTGGAGATTTCATAAATATCTACATATATTAACAGTTATATAGGAATAAACTTTTATAAACTCTCAGTTTAGATCAAACTTTCATTTTTAATATAATAAGCAATTTAAATTTAAGTACATAAATATGATGTATACAGTTCTATACTGTTATGTATTAGATCAATTTGTTCATTACATTCTTCTCTGATTCCATATTCTCAAATCCTAGAATATTTACTCATTCCTTATTTCCTGATGACAAAACTTCACCTGGTTATGTTGTATTTCTAAGCTGATGCCTGCATTAGAACATTGAATAAACATGAAGATTCACTCAAAACTCTATTTTAATGGATATAATTTAAAACTTTGTTATGATTCTGAAATAAAATATGGGTTTGATACTCATTTATAAAACAAATTCTTTGTTTCCACCATATGTTTGTTTCTTTCACACATTCTCTTACTCCAATAGTTAAGTGTATCTGAGAATTACCTATTAGTCAGGCTCACAAACTAAAACAAAGACTATGTGTTATCTAAGAGTTTCACAACTGTCTCATAGATTAATTGATATTCTACAACAACCATATATATATATATATATATATATATATATATATATATATATATACACACACACACGTGTGTGTGTGTGTATGTCTGTTTCTGTGTATCTGTATATGTGTGTGTGTGTGTATCTGTGTATGTGTGTGTGTATGTGTGTGTCTGTGTGAGTGTTTGAGTGTGGGGATGAGTAAACAATGGTATGACTATGACAGTTACAGGACAATTGTTAGGACATGTTTCTTTCTTTCCACCATGGGTTCTAGAGAGTGAACTCAGGTTGGTTGGCTTTCATGGTAAGCACTTTAGCCCACTGACCCACCTCATAAGCCCTACATCACCCATTCTTAGAAAATATTTCAATTTCCCTCAATTTAACTATTTATAAGTCATTTGTAAATATTCTAACTCATGTTATTTTTTTAAGTTCTAGGTGAAAATCCATTTCAGATTTTTCATTTTATTTTTACTGTGAAATTGAGAGGATAATTCAGGTGCACAAATGTACATCACCACCTTGGTGCAAAGGTAAATGAACCTCTAATTGGAACCTCCTGGTTTACAAGCTTTTCCCATTTAACACATCATCAGACATGGGTGACTTTCGAAGCATTGAAATTGGAAGCTGTGATTCAAGTCATTCTTAGTGTCTAATGCTCATCTGTGAAATTTAATAGTGTGGAACTCCAGTATAGGCAGAGTGACAATATTTGGACTGACTTTTTAAAACAAATAGTACCATTTTGCCCTCTACCAGGAAAAAAAATTATCTCTAATAAGAGCTTCCAGACAATGGGCTTACTATTAAAAAGAAAATGAAGATGGACGAATCCAAATATGTATATGGAGCCAACAAACTTTGACTTTTAAAACACATGTTAAGTTGTTACTGAAGCAATGTCACACAGACACACACAAAAAAATGGGTGCAAAAAACCTGACTCAGCATGAAATAAGATCTTTTGGGAGTTATTGAACACTATTCATTTTCCTGGAACTCGGACAAGGTTATTTAGCACAGGTGTCTCGGTAATTGTGATGCATTAGTAGAATTAGTCATGTTCAATGGTCCTCAAACTTGCTCTGCCACCTGTGTGTGAAATGGCCTAGCATCAATACAATGACACTGAATGAAAAACATATACTGTAGAATTAAGTTCAAAATGTGTTTGTGCTTAAACTGCCTTATTTGGTTAAATAAAACTTTGCCTCACTGTACTAATTCTTTCTGAATAAAAAAAAAATTACATAAATAAAAGGGACAGAAAAATGAGAACACAATATCAAGCTCTCATCCAAGTAGAGGAGAAATAATGCTTAATAATCAAGAGAGCTGTGCAGATTCCATCATAGTTGAAAGGCGATTTCTGCTGTTGAAAGTGTATCCAGTGTTCAAAGCTCCTCTTGCACTGATAGACAGCTTGTCCATTAATCTGATACACAGTTACAAAGGTCTTGAGCTACCAATTATTTGTGACACTCAGAAGAGTGTCCCAAAGGTTCCAGCCATTGATCAAATGGCTAATGATTCATGGAACACATATAATACTTTAAAAACATATTTATCAAAATCTCTGTTTATGTCTCCATTTGAAAGAATGTAAATATCAGATTCTGTTGTTGCTGAGCACATCCTTTAGTATCCACAAGATGTAAAATATTTTCTTAATTTTCTTATTCAAAAATGTACAAGATGGCCATGACATTATTAATATTAATTCAATTTTTTCTAAGTTCCTGAATTCAAAAGGAGAATTGCTGAAATCACCACAGTTTAAAGAGAGAAGATGAATATTTTTGACTAAGCTCTTAAAAATCAACTAAATTTGGAGCAACATATCATAAAACATAATATATATTTCTCCCATACTGATTAATATATGTAGAGTATTCTTATGTCAAATACCTGAGGGATTTAAAAACTATTACTTTTGAATAAATCATTTTGTCTTAGTTAAGCTAAATCTTCAAGAAAAGTAACAACTTTGATTTAATATTTGACACAAATTAAATGAGTACTTTACATTGATGTGTCATAAAAACATATAAGTGATTACAAGAAATATTTTAATTCATAAGGTTATTTTAGTGGCACCAACAGATTATATATTATTGTGTGTAGGGCTTCTTAGTAAAAAACACAAAGGGATACATTCCGCACAATTATTTTTTCTAATTTTTAGGAATGTAATACATGAATATACTTTGATTAAATCTACCACATTTCTCAATTCAGTAATGCTCATTGTTCCAGGGGTACATAATTGTTCAGGACTGTGTGGAAGTCCTGGACACTTTTTTCTTTCTATATGAATTTTTAATTTTTTTCTTTTTTATTAGATATTTTCTTCATTTACATTTCAAATGCTATCCCCTTTTCTAGTTTCCTCTCTGAAAGTCCCTGAACCTAGTGAATATACCTCAACATAGCAATGGTAATGTATAAGGGGTGTATATTGAACATCATGTTAATTGGAGGAAGATATTCAAGTTATTACCTTACAACTGATTGAGACAAGGACTTTCCCTCTCTCCACTTTTGTTCAACAAAATAAATGAACTTACAGCCAAAGCAGTAAAAAAGGAGATAAAAATAAATGGTATACAAATAGGAGAGCAGAAAAATCAAAGTATCCTTAGTTGTAGAAGATATTTTTCTGTGCTTAAAAAATTCAAAGGATACCACCAAAATACTTCTATAGCTGATAAATATATTCAGTAAAATTAACACACAAAATTTGAGAAATCTGCCTTAGTTACTTTTATAGTTCCATAATATAATAGTATCAGCAGAACAGCTTATAGAAAAAAGGTTTATTTGGCTTACAGTTCTAGAGATCTTAGCATTCATCATGATGGGTAATCATGGCATCAAGCAGCAGGTACATTAGCTGGAGCAGGAAGCTGAGTGCTCCCATCTTCTTAATCCCATATAAAAGAAGTCGTAGGGAAAGCAAACTCAAAGTAGGGTGAGACATTAAGACCTCAAATGCTGCTACAAGTGCTACAATTTCCTTCATCAAGCTTGCAGGTCCTTGACCTCTGCAAACCTTACCACCAACTGAACTCCAAGTAATTACACAAATACTAGAGTCTGTGTGGGTTACTCTCACTCCACTACGGTGCCTTCTTCCTTTGTTTTAAACTTTATGTATTCTCATGCAAGATATCCCTATAGCAACCTTCCCAACATCTCTTTCTCCCAGTTCACCCACATCACATCCCCTCTCCATCTTTACACCAATGATTATAGAATTTTGGCTAGCAACCCATGGTTTCTTGAGCAGTCTTATCCACTTGGTTCATTAACAGTAGACAAATCACATGATCTAGCTTCAGCTCTCCTGGGAACCTTCCCAATGCTCTGTTCTGCTCACTACAAAGTTACTTGTACATTCATGTATAATTAGAATAATATACTAGGGTGAATATGTTTTCAGTGTAGTTCAAGTAAATTAGTTCAGAAAAGAGTTGATCATAATTTCAGAGCAGTGCCAGAGAAGTACTGGAGAAACCCGTAAGACATTCTATTCAGCTGTTGTTTGCCTAGAAAACTGAAACCAAGCAATAATCTAAATAGAGTAAAGTTAATATAAATGGATGTAGAAAATCAAACAGAAATTATCAACTAAAGATTAACCAAAAATCAAGATAGTGCAATGATAAAATACAAGTAAATATCACTCTACTCACCTAGATATAATTCAAACAAAGAAGAAATCTAAGAAAAACAACTACCTTCCCCACCTTTGGGAGATTTAGTTGTTTTCTGACAGACAGAAGAGAAAAAATTCCTATATATTATACTGACAAAGCTCTTTGGAGTTGCTCCTGTGAGTGCTAGGAAAGATCTACCTGCAGTGAAGTGACATCAAGTATTGGCTTCTCTGAGGGTTAATTTTGAGTATCACCATCCTTGAATTGAGAGATTCCTGAGAATTCATCCCAGTTTTATTTTGGAATGTGCCTATTAGTATGTTTCCAGTGAAGATTTACATGTTAATTATCCAACTAGATGGGGGAAATCAATGAACATGAGAACTACAACCAAAATAGCAGAGAAGAGAGGGCAAGGAGAGAACAGGAAAGACAGAAAAGTGTTTCATTTTGCATTGGCTTCTCTTTAGACTAAGAGCTGAATCACTATGATGCACTATGATGAAGCTTCTGGTTTCTCTGGCCTTATAGTGCATATAACCATCTTAGGAATGTTCTGTCCCTGTGGACCTGTGAGGCAATTTAATAAGCCTGCTGCTATATATGTATATATTTTATTGGTAATATTTCTCTAAATATTTCTTACACATGGTGAAATGCTGAATAACAAGTGAAAGCCATAAGGAGAAAGTAGTATTATTTATATACTAATAGTCACATTCTTTTCCATACTGCCTCTCACATGATCCCCTTTCTCTTTTTACTGGAGAATATGGGATTTCTCATTATTCTCCTACAGTCACATACTTCTGCCCTGAGCTCTTCTCCAACCTCTACCTCTAAACTACTTGTATGATTAAAGAGGTTATGTTTTTCTATTTTTTTCTCAATCTTCTAAATCTGAGCAAGTACCCTAGAATTTGTTTTTGTTATAGTCTAACAAAGGCCTTAACTTTCCTTCTAAGTCTGTTCTTACATATTTAATTATCAGAAAAATCCTTGAGACGAAATCCTAATTTTCCTAATAGCATATATTGATCCAGGAGTATCTCCACAAAATTCTAGTAACAGGATAGAATATAGATATAGAGATAGATAGATAGATAGATAGATAGATAGATAGATAGATAGAGATATAGAGATATAGAATGATATATAGATAGAGAGATAGATACTTATACAGTTACATAGTTATATAGAAATAACTTTAATGTATATATAAACTTTATATAAGCTTTAGTAAATAACTACATATATAAAGTTATAAAAATAGAATGAAAATTTTATTTCATAAATTCAGAGCAATGCCAGAGATTAAATACTCCAGAAACCTGTAAGACATTATTTTCAGCTCTTAATCCAACGAGAATACTAAAACCAAGCATAATCTGAATAGAATAAACTTAGTGTAGACAACTAAATAGAAATTATCCACTAAAGATTATCTAGTATTTGAGATATAAACCAAGAGCAGATATTTCTAAACTGCCTAAACAATGGTTGGAATAATATAAATAGATAATTAATTAGCAATTGCTAAGAAAATAGATCCTAAAATCAAAGTTGTATTGTACATGATTTATAAGGCTAACCTAACCAAATATTATGCATAATATAATAGTAAAAGCAGTAAAGTCATTTTACCTTTTTTTGGATCATAGTCTCACAAGTATGAATGCACAAGTCTAGGAATGATTGCATACACTACAGAAATACTTTTAACACTTGTAAAACACAAATGAAATGATCCATGAAATGAAGAAAAAATGCAGTCACATAATGTTCTATGACGTTTTCTGTAAATAGTCTTTCTGTTATAGAAACAGAGTTAAAAAATATTTTCTGTTTTGATTAGATTCTTGATTAGTTGATTCAGTAAATAAAGCAAAGTGAAAAAACATTTTATATAAATTGAGTGAAATGTATGACTATTAAGGTTTCATATGTAATTTTAATTTTGTAAGTGATTTTGCATATCATTTGAATGCAATCATTGCTTTATTTAGCTAAATATTAATTGCTAACTTTTTAAATAAAGTTGCTTTGATCATTTTATGTTTGAGAAGGAAGAATACATTCATAAACAATACTGGAGCTATGACTTTGATGTGACAATATTTGAAAAAATAAAACTAGTGACCACCATTGCACAGGGGAAATGAAGATTCTATATAATTATCTCATTAATTCATATTACACTCCAGTTAATTGAAAACACTTGTTAGCACTAAATTGTAGTGTTACAAATGTGACTAATTAAAGAGTGATTATTTTCAGTGAAAAATAATTCCTCTGAATGAAAAATGATTCATTTAATTAAGATCTTCCTATTGTTCTAGACTTCTTATTCATTGACAAATAAACATCAATGCAAAAATTGAAGTTAACATATCACAAAAAGTAAATGTGATGAAATTTAGGAAATACAAGACAGTAAAATTGTCCTATCACTTATTAGTGAAATACATTTGAATTTATAAGAATTTTCATTTGTAATATAAAAATTACAAATAACTATAACTATAAAGATGCAAAATGTGTTTTATTTGTATTCATCTACTTAGTAAAATATATTAATGACTGTTGTTCAGTTCTCTAATTTTATTTAATAATTCAGCCATCTTTATAAGTGCTGGGTCTATTAATATTAAATTAACTAAGTTTTATTCACAATTTGTTCATGTTAGAATGAACTTTACGCATTTTCAGCTTCATTGATATCTGTTTCTTCCCAGAATCTCCTTTTGAGATTTAGGCTGTTAGAGACTACATCTTTCGATTCAGACTTCATCTTAAAGAACCTGACTTAAAGTTGAACTCCCTAGCACTACTTTCCAGTTTACTCCCCAACAAACCTGAATCTAGCACCAGTCTCCTGGTTACACCCCAACAATCCTGCACCTCCAGGGTACAAGCTTCCCCCTAGCACTTCACTTCCTAACAACCACCAATCAGGAGGAAAACAAAGTTGAGTGTATGATTTGGCTCCCAGAACTAGCCAATTAGTTTAAAGGGCAACAAAATTCAATAATACCCATCCCCCAGTCAGAGGTGTGCTAGGTAGAACCCCCTTGATTGCTTCCAATTTCCTAAGAAACGTTGTACAGATGAGAGCTTGCTGCTTCACCATCAATGCTTTGCCTTTCTGTCCTGCTGTGTCAGGGTCTGCAGTGAGTAAGTCTGAGCTCTAGCATCAGAGCTGGCTCCTTGGGTGGTCTTTTGGGGCTGAGAAGTAGCAGAACTTAAGTGGCTGACTGCAGTCAGTTTGCTCTGCATAGCTGGGAGATGTGTCTTGTACTTATCCTCATTCTTTTTCACTAACTAGAATGTTTACAGCCTGGTACTTCTTTTCCTTCCACCCAAATCAGCAAGCAAGTTTTAACAACTGAATATAGTATAATTAGTTGTATCTTACTAGATCACAATCAAATAAAAATATTAATAGCAAAACCTATAGAGCATAGAAATTCAAGAATACTGAAAATGTATTGTTGCTAATCAACTGGTCACTGACGATGTCAATGCAATTAATTTTTAAAGATCCTCAAGATAAAAAAAAAAAAAAAAGGAAAACACAGCTTGCCAGGTACAAAAATGAATGTTTACAAGTATAAGTGATTACAGTCATATACAAAGATCACAAATAACCTAAAAAATCTTTCTCAAGGATTTGGAAAGGAAAAGTGAGTCAAACTAAAATAGTAATGGTAAGAGTTTCAGTGAATGACTTAAAAATAACCATACAAAGCATAAATCAAACATATGTTCCCATGAAAAGAAAAACACAAGCTTTTATATAGGAGTTTTCTCTGAGATAAGAAGAAAGGCATGTAAAAACACAATACATCTTAAAGTAGGGTGGAAGGAGCAAGTATTGTGTGACACATTCCATTTGTCATCATGCTCTTTAAGCCAAAAATAAACTCAAAGATTTCAGAAAGTACCTGAAACTGAAAAACTACATGAGATTCCTCCCTTTTGAAATATACATAGGTGTTATGGATTGTTGAAAAGTACTTTCAGACATGTTGAGCTGCATGTAACAGATAGCCAAACTGCTGGGAAGAAGATGAAACCAGCTGAGTTGCCTGTTAGAGATGCAAACTCATTAATTCATCTGAAAAGGACACTCTCTAACTGAGCTGTCTTGAGACTGACCACTATACCTCAAGTTTCCAAATTTCCTTAGCTGTCATCCATGCTGGAGTGAACAGTGGTAAGATGGCTGTCTTTGAGTTATTTCTGCTCTTGTAACACTTTCCTCATATTCTTACAAGTAACGTTTATAAAACCCCTATAAAATCAATGATTCAGCAAGTTTGAATTTGCTGATATTCTTCCATTGATCTATTTGAGTTCCCTATCTGGTGTTAACAAATATTTGCTCACACTTTCCCAGGAAGAGTGTCACACAAGATTGAAAAAAAAAATAATCAAATAAAACAAAAAAGCAGGCACTGTTGGTACATACACGTGATCTCAGGGGAGGCAGAGGCACATGGATCTATATCCTTGAGTTTAAAGCCAGCTTAGTATATGTAGTGAGTTCTAAGAAACCAGACCTATAGTGGCATAAGACCCTGCCTTAAGACAAAAGAATGAAGCAAAAAGATTGAAAAATAATTTAGAGGTAATATATGAGAAGAAAAATTAGGCAGTACTTGAATCCCAAGATACTTTTAAAGGTCAAATAGAAGGATGATAAATAGATAGATAGATAGATAGATAGATAGATAGATAGATAGATAGATAGATTAACAGACAGACAGAGGATAGATATATATGTATATACATAGATAAATACATATGCACATCCATAAATACATATGCACATACTTGTCTTGAAAATGTGAAATAAATGACAAATTTCCAGACATGTATTAACTACAAAAATAAACTTATAGGAATATATAAAATTGAATATATTAATAAGTGGTGGTGATTGAAATAGGCAGAAAAAGGCTTCTCTACTGTAAAAAAAGGGGTGCAAAATGGAAAAATGCATTGTTGCATTACATCTTAAAGTAAAAAAAATAACAAGGCACATTCTCAAATAAACCATAAAAAAGAAGGCATGAAGTACTTCAAAATTGTCTCAATGAAGCCAATATTTTTTTAATGAAACTATTTACAAATGAAGGACACTTCATATTCATCAAAGGAAAAATCTATCAAGATAAACTCTCAATTCTGAACATCTATAATCCAAATACAATGGCACCCACAGTCATTAAAATAAATCTTGCCGGGCGGTGGTGGCGCACGCCTTTAATCCCAGCACTTGGGAGGCAGAGGCAGGCAGATTTCTGAGTTCGAGGCCAGCCTGGTCTACAAAGTGAGTTCCAGGACAGCCAGGGCTACCCAGAGAAACCCTGTCTCGGAAAAAAAAAAAAAAAAAAAAAAAAAAAAAAGAAAAAAAAAATTAAAATAAATCTTACTAAAGCTAAAAGCACTCATTGCAACTCACACAATAATAGTGAAATAATAGTGAGAGATTTCAATACCCCACTTTCACCAATGGTCAAATCATGGAAAAAAAACTAAACAGAGACACAGTGAAACTAACAGAAGTTATGAAACAAATGGATTTAACAGATATCTACAAAACATTTTATACTAAAACAAAACAATGTACATTATTCTCAGCACTTCATGGTACCTTCTCCAAAACTGACCATATAATCAGTCACAAAACAGGCCTCAACAGATACAAGAAGACTGACATAATCACATGCATCTTATCAGATCATCATAACAAAAACAACACAAAGCCCAAATACACATGGAAGATGAACAATGCTCTCCTCAATGACACCTTGGTCCAGAAAGAAATACAGCAAGAAATTATAGACATTATATAATTTAATGAAATTGAAGGCACAACATACCAAAACTTATGGGACATAATGAAAGCAGTGCTAAGAAGAAAAATCATACCTTTAAGTGCCTCCAAAAAGAAACTAGAGAGAGCATACACTTGCATTTTGACAGCAGACCTAAAAGCTCTAGAACAAAGAGAAGCAAATACACCTAAGAGGAATAGATGGTAGATAATAAACTCACGGCTGAAAACAACCAAGAACAACCAAAAAGAACTATACAAAGAATCAACCAAACCAGGAGTTGGTTCTTTGAGAAAATCAACAAGATAGATAAACTTATAGCCAGACTAACCAGAGGGCATAGAGACTGTATCCAAATTAACAAAATCAGAAAAGAAAAGTGAGACATAACAACAGAAAGTGATAAAGTTAAAATAAAAAAAAAAATCATCAGATCCTACTATGAAAGCCTATATTCAACAAAGTTGAAAAATCTGGACAATTTTCTAGACAGATAACAGGTACCAAAGTTAAATCAGGATCAAATAAGCTATCTAAATAGTTGTATAACCCCTAAAGAAATAGAATAATTCATAAAAAGTGTCCCAACCAAAACAAAACAAAACAAAACAAAACAAAACAAAACAAAAAAAACAGAACCACATGAGTTTAGTGCAGAAATCTATCAGCCCTTCAAAGAAAACCTAATACTCTTCAAACTATTCCAAAAATGGACACAGAAGGAACACTAACCAATCCTTTCAATGAAGTCACAGTTACACTCACACCTAAACCACAAAAAGATGCTACCAAAACAAAGAGAACATAAGATCAAATTTTATTATCAATGTTGATGAGAAAATACTCAACAAAATTCTAGCAAACTATATCTAAGAACACATCAAAGCAATAATCCATCATTATCAAGTAGTCTTCATCCCAGGGATGCAGGGATGGTTCAATAAATGAATATTCATCAACATAATCCACTATATTAAATAACTCAAAAAAAAAAAGATCATCTCATTAGATGCTGAGAAAGCATTTAACAAAATTAAACTCCACTTCATTGGTAAAAGTTTTGTAAAGATCAGGAAGTCAAGGTTCATACCTAAACATAGTAAAAACAATATACAGCAAGCCAGTAGCCAACATCAAACTAAATTGAAAGAAACTTGAAGCAATCCCACTAGAGTGTACAAGGCTGTCCACTCTCTCCCTACCTATACAATAAAGTAATCAAAGCCCTAGTCAGAGCAATTAGACAACAAAAAGGAAGTCAAATGCATACAAACTAGAAAGGAGGAAGTCAAAATATCACTATTTTCAGATGATATGGTAGTGTACTTATGTGACCCAAAAAATTCCACCAGAGAACTCCTAAACCTGATAAACAACTTCAGCAAAGAGATTGGATATAAAATTAAACCAAAGTCAAAGGATAAACAGTTTAAAAAATAAATTAGAGAAATGACACCCTTCACAATAGTCAAAAATAATATGCCAGGCGTAGTGGCACACGCCATTAATCCCAGCACTTGGGAGGCAGAGACAGGCAAATTTCTGAGTTTGAGGCCAGGCTGGTCTACAGAGTGAGTTCCAGGACATCCAGGGAACACAGAGAAACCCTGTCTCAAAAAATTATATATATATATATATATATATATATATATATATATATATACAGCAAAGCTCAAATCCAATTGTATATATATATATGTATATACATATATATATAACCTTGCTGTGACTTGGACCAAGCAAGTGGTAAAACTTCAAGCCTCGGAAGAAAAAAAAAAAACAAAAAGCAAAACAAACAAACAAACAAAAAAAACAAAGAATATCTCAGAAAATGGAAAAAATCTCCCATGCTCATGGATTGGCAAGATTCATATAGTAAAAATGGCCAACTTGCCAAAAGCAATCTAAAGATTCAACGCAAGCACCATCAAAATTCCAACTCAATTCTTCATAAAGTTAGGAAGACCAATTCTCAAATTTATTTGTAATAAAAAAATCTGAGGATAGCGAAAAATATTCTCAACAATAAAAGAACTTCTGGCTCTCATCTAGCCGGATCAGCACCGGGGTATCTAGAGCGCAGGGTCGGCTGACACCCGCCAGCTACCCACGACCCCTGCCACAGGATTTTGAGACTGCTGGTGAGTGGAACACAGCTTCTGCTCCAGTCCAATCACGCGGGACCTGAGACTGCTTTGGTTGGGGAGGGAGAAATTCGGCCTACATAGGGCCACAAGCCTCTTCCGGTCAGAAAAGCACCAGGGTAGCTAGGGCGCAGGGTCAGCTGACACTCGCCAGCTACCCACAACACCCGGCACAGGATCTTAAGACTTCTGGTGAGTGGAACACAGCTTCTGCTCCAATCCAATTGCACACTGGACCTGAGACTGCATTAGTTAGGGAAGCAGAAAAACGGCCTGAGTAGGACCACAGGCCTTTTCCGGCTGGACCAGCACAGGGGTACTGACAGCTAACCACAACCCCCGCCACAGGATTTTGAGACTGCTGGTGAGTGGAACACAGCTTCTGCTCCAATCTTTAAACAGTGACGACAACAACTAACCCCAGAGATTACCAGATGGCGAAAGGTAAACGTAATAATCTTACTAACAGAAACCAAGACCACTCACCATCATCAGAACCCAGCACTCCCACTTCGCCCAGTCCAGGGCACCCGAACACACCGGAAAAGCTAGACACGGATCTAAAAGCATATCTCCTGATGATGGTAGAGGACTTCAAGAAGGACTTTAATAACACACTTAAAGAAATACAAAGGAACACTGGTAAACAGGTAGAAGACAATAAAGAGGAAGCACAAACATCCCTTAAAGAATTGCAGGAGAACACTGCTAAAGAGTTACAAATCCTTAAAGAAAAACAGGATAACCTAATCAAACAGGTAGAAGCCCTTAATGAAAAACAGAAAAACACATCCAAACAGATGATGGAAATGAACAAAACCATACTAGACCTAAAAAGGGAAGTAGATACAATAAAGAAAACCCAAAATGAGGCAACACTGGAGATAGAAACCCTAGGAAAGAAATCTGGAACCATAGATACGAGCATCAGCAACAGAATACAAGAGATGGAAGAGAGAATATCAGGTGCAGAAGATTCCATAGAGAACATCGGCACAACAATCAAGGAAAATGTAAAATGCAAAAAGATCCTAACTCAAAACATCCAAGAAATACAGGACACAATGAGAAGACCAAACCTATGGATAATAGGAGTGGATGAGAATGAAGATTTTCAACTCAAAGGACCAGCAAACATCTTCAACAAAATTATAGAAGAAAACTTCCCAAATCTAAAGAAAGAGATGCCCATGAACATACAAGAAGCCTACAGAACTCCAAATAGACTGGACCAGAAAAAAAATACCTCCCAACACATAATAATCAGAACAACAAATGCTCTAAATAAAGATAGAATACTAAAAGCAGTAAGAGAAAAAGGCCAAGTAACATATAAAGGCAAGCCTATCAGAATTACACCAGATTTTTCACCAGAGACTATGAAAGCCAGAAGATCCTGGACGGATGTTATACAGACACTAAATGAACACAAATTCCAGCCCAGGCTACTATACCCAGCCAAACTCTCAATTAACATAGATGGAGAAACCAAAGTATTCCACGACAAAACCAAATTCACACATTATCTCTCCACGAATCCAGCCCTTCAAAGGATAATAACAGAAAAAAACCAATACAAGGACAGGAACCACACCCTAGAAACAACAAGAAGGTAATCCCTCAACAAACCTAAAAGAAGACAGCCACAAGAACAGAAAGCCAACTTTAACAACAAAAATAACAGGAAACAACAATTACTTTTCCTTAATATCTCTTAATATCAATGGACTCAACTCCCCGATAAAAAGACATAGACTAACAAACTGGCTACACAAACAAGACCCAACATTTTGCTGCTTACAGGAAACTCATCTCAGAGAAAAAGATAGACACTACCTCAGAATGAAAGGCTAGAAAACAATTTCGAAGCAAATGGTATGAAGAAACAAGCTGGAGTAGCCATTCTAATATCTGATAAGATTGACTTCCAACCCAAAGTCATTAAAAAAGACAGGGAGGGACACTTCATACTCATCAAAGGTAAAATCCTCCAAGAGGAACTATCAATCCTGAATATCTATGCTCCAAATACAAAGGCAGCCACATTCATTAAAGAAACTTTAGTAAATATTAAAGCACACATTGCACCTCATACAATAATAGTGGGAGACTTCAACACACCACTTTCACCAATGGACAGATCATGGAAACAGAAACTAAACAGGGACACAGAGAAACTAAGAGAAATTATGAATCAAATGGATCTGGCAGATATCTACAGAACATTCTATCCTAAAACAAAAGGATATACCTTCTTCTCAGCACCTCATGGTACCTTCTCCAAAATTGACCACATAATTGGTCACAAAACAGGCCTCAACAGATACAAAAATATTGAAATTGTCCCATGCATCCTATCAGATCACCATGGACTAAGGCTGATCTTCAATAACAAAATAAATAATAGAAAGCCAACCTTCACGTGGAAACTGAACAACACTCTTCTCAATGATACCTTGGTCAAAGAAGGAATAAAGAAAGAAATTAAGGACTTTTTAGAGTTCAATGAAAATGAAGCCACAACATACCCAAAATTATGGGACGCAATGATAGCATTTCTAAGAGGAAAACTCATAGCTCGGAGTGCCTCCAAAAAGAAACTAGAGAGAGCACACATTAGCAGCTTGACAACATACCTAAAAGCACTAGAACAAAAGGAAGCAAATTCACCCAAGAGGAGTAGACTGCAGGAAATAATCAAACTCAGGGGCGAAATCAACCAAGTGGAAACAAGAAAAACTATTCAAAGAATCAACCAATCAAGGAGCTGGTTCTTTGAGAAAATCAACAAGATAGATAAACCCTTAGCCAGACTCACTAGAGGGCACAGGGAAAGCATCCTAATTAACAAAATCAGAAATGAAAAAGGAGACATAACAACAGATCCTGAAGACATCCAAAACACCATCAGATCCTTCTACCAAAGGCTATACTCAACAAAACTGGAGAACCTGAATGAAATGGACAAGTTCCTAGACAGATACCAGGTACCAAAGTTGAATCAAGATCAGGTTAATGATCTAAACAGCCCTATATCCCCCAAAGAAATAGAAGCAGTCATTAATAGTCTCCCAAGTAAAAAAAGCCCAGGACCAGATGGGTTTAGTGCAGAGTTCTATCAGACCTTCAAAGAAGATCTAATCCCAGTTCTTCACAAACTATTCCACAAAATAGAAACAGAAGGTACTCTACCCAACTCATTCTATGAAACCACAATTACTCTGATACCTAAACCACAAAAAGACCCAACAAAGATAGAAAACTTCAGACCAATATCCCTTATGAATATTGATGCAAAAATCCTCAATAAAGTTCTTGCTAACCGAATCCAAGAATACATCAAAACAATCATCCATCCTGACCAAGTAGGTTTCATCCCAGGGATGCAGGGATGGTTCAATATACGGAAATCCATCAACATAATCCAGTATATAAACAAACTCAAAGACAAAAACCACATGGTCATCTTGTTAGATGCGGAAAAAGCATTTGACAAGATCCAACACCCATTCATGATAAAAGTCTTGGAAAGATCAGGAATTCAAGGCCCATACCTAAACATGATAAAAGCAATCTACAGCAAACCAGTAGCCAACATCAAAGTAAATGGTCAGAAGCTTGAAGCAATCCCTCTAAAATCAGGGACTAGACAAGGCTGTCCACTTTCTCCATACCTATTCAACATTGTACTTGAAGTCCTAGCCAGAGCAATTTGACAACAAAAGGAGATCAAAAGGATACAAATTGGAAAAGATGAAGTCAAAATATCACTTTTTGCAGATGATATGATAGTATAAATAAGTGACCCTAAAAATTCCACCAGAGAACTCCTAAGCCTGATAAACAGCTTCGGTGAAGTAGCTGGATATAAAATTAACTCAAACAAATCAATGGCCTTTCTCTACACAAAGAATAAACAGGCTGAGAAAGAAATTAGGGAAACAACACCCTTCTCAATAGTCACAAATAATATAAAATATCTTGGCGTGACTCTAACTAAGGAAGTGAAAGATCTGTATAATAAAAACTTCAAGTCTCTGAAGAAAGAAATTATAGAAGATCTCAGAAGATGGAAAGATCTCCCATGCTCATGGATTGGCAGGATGAACACTGTAAAAATGGCTATCTTGCCAAAAGCAATCTACAGATTCAATGCAATCCCCATCAAAATTCCAAATCAATTCTTCAACGAATTAGAAAGTGCAATCTGCAAATTCATCTGGAATAACAAAAAACCTAGGATAGCAAAAACTCTTCTCAAGGATAAAAGAACCTCTGGTGGAATCACCATGCCAGACCTAAAGCTCTACTACAGAGCAATTGTGTTAAAAACTGCATGGTACTGGTATAGTGACAGACAAATAGACCAATGGAATAGAATTGAAGACCCAGAAATGAACCCACACACCTACGGTCACTTGATCTTCGACAAGGGAGCTAAAAACATCCAGTGGAAGAAAGACAGCATTTTCAACAAATGGTGCTGGCACAACTGGTTGTTAACATGTAGAAGAATGCGAATCGATCCATTCCTATCTCCTTGTACTAAGGTCAAGTCTAAGTGGATCAAGGAACTTCACATAAAACCAGAGACACTGAAACTTATAGAGGAGAAAGTGGGGAAAAGCCTTGAAGATATGGGCACAGGGGAAAAATTCTTGAATAGAACAGTAATGGCTTGTGCTGTAAGATCGAGAATTGACAAGTGGGACCTCATGAAACTACAAAGCTTCTGCAAGGCTAAAGACACCATCAATAAGACAAAAAATCCACCAACAGATTGGGAAAGGATCTTCACCTATCCTAAATCAGATAAGGGACTAATATCCAATATATATAAAGAACTCAAGAAGGTGGACTCCAGAAAGTCAAATAACCCCATTAAAAAATGGGGCTCAGAACTGAACAAAGAATTCTCACAGGAGGAATACCGAATGGCAGAGAAACACCTGAAAAAATGTTCAACATCCTTAATCATCAGGGAAATGCAAATCAAAACAACCCTGAGATTCCACCTCACACCAGTCAGAATGGCTAAGATCAAAAATTCAGGTGACAGCAGATGCTGGCGAGGATGTGGAGAAAGAGGAACACTCCTCCATTGTTGGTGGGATTGCAAGCTTGTACAACCACTCTGGAAATCAGTCTGGCAGTTCCTCAGAAAATTGGACATAGTACTACCGGAGGACCCAGCAATACCTCTCCTGGGCATATATCCAGAAGATGTCCCATCCGGTAAAAAGGACACATGCTCCACTATGTTCATAGCAGCCCTATTTATAATAGCCAGAAGCTGGAAAGAACCCAGATGTCCCTCAACAGAGGAATGGATACAGAAATTATGGTACATTTACACAATGGAGTACTACTCAGCTATTAAAAAGAATGAATTTATGAAATTCCTAGCCAAATGGATGGACCTGGAGGGCATCATCTTGAGTGAAATAACACAATCACAAAAGAACTCACACAATATGTATTCACTGATAAGTGGATATTAGCCCAAAACTTAGGATACCCAAGATATAAGATACAATTTGCTAAACGCATGAAACTCAAGAAGAATGAAGACCAAAGTGTGGACACTGTGCCCCTTCTTAGAATTGGGAACAAAACACCCAGGGAAGGAGTTACAGAGACAAAGTTCGTAGCTGTGATGAATGGATGGACCATTTAGAGACTGCCGTATCCAGGGATCCATCCCATAAGCAGCTTCTAAACGCTGACACCATTGCATACACTAGCAAGATTTTGCTGAAAGGACCCAAATATAGCTGTCTCTTGTGAGACTATGCTGGGGCCTAGCAAACACAGGAGTGGATGTTCACAGTCAGCTATTGGATGTATCACAGGGCTCCCAATGGAGAAGCTAGAGAAAGTACCCAAGGAGCTAAAGGGATCTGCAACCCTATTGTTGGAACAACATGATGTACTAACCAGAACCCCGGAGCTCTTGTCTCTAGCTGCATATGTATCGAAAGATGATCTAGTCGGCCATCAATGGAAAGAGAGGCCCATTGGACTTGCAAACTTTATATGCCCCAATATAGGGGAATGCCAGGGCCAAAAGAATGGGAATGGGTGGGTAGGGAAGTGGGGGGCGCTATGGGGGACTTTTGGGATAGCATTGGAAATGTAATTGAGGAAAATATGTAATAAAAATATTAAAAATTAAAAAAATAAAATAAAAAAAATAAAAGAACTTGTGGGGGAATAACTATTCCTGACCACAACGTGTATTGCAGAGCAACAGTGATAAAAAAAAAAAAAAAAAGTGCATGGTATTGGTACAGTGACTGGCAGGCAGATCAGTGGAACAGAATTTAAGACCCAGAAATGAACCCACACATGTAGTCACTTGATCTTTGACAAAGAGCTCAAACTATCCAGTGGAGAAAAATACATCATCTTCAAAAAATGGTGCTGGTTCAACTTGTGGTCATCATGGAGAAGAGTATAAATCGATTGATTTTTATCTCTTTGTACAAAGCTCAAATCCAAGTCGATCAAGGACTTCCACATAAAACCAGATACAATGAAATTAATAGAAGAGAAAGTGGGTAAGAGCCTTGAACATATGGGCATAGGAGAAATTTTCCTGAACAGAACACTAATGGATTACGCTTTAAGACCAACAATAGACAAATGGAATCTAATAAAATTGAAAAGCTTCTATAAGGCAAAGGACACTGTCAATAGGACAAAATGACAACCAACAGATTGGGAAAAGATCTTTACCAATCCTACATCTGTCAGAAGGCTTATATCCAATATATATAAAGAACTCAAAAAGGTAGACTCCAGAGAATCAAATAACCCTATTAAAAATGGGGTACATAGCTAAACAAAGAATTCTCAACTGAGGAATTTCAAATGGCAGAGAAGTACCTAAAGAAATGCTCAATATATTTAGTCATCAGGGAAATGCAAATCAAAACAACATTGAGTTTCCACCTCACACCAGTCAGAATGGCTAAAATAAAAAACTCAGGTGACAGCAGATGCTGGTTAGGATGTGGAGAAAGAGGAATACTCCTCCATTGCTGGTGGGAATGCAAGCTAGTACAACCACTCTGGAAATCAGTTTGCCAGTTCCTCAGAAAATTGAACATAGTATTACCTTAGGACCCAGCTATACAACAACTGGGTATATACCCAAAAGATGCTCCAACATATAAAATGGACACATGCTCCACTCTGTTCATAGAAGCCTTATTTATAATAGGCAGAATTTGGAACTAACCCAGATGTCCTTCAACAGAGGGATGGATACTAAATATGGTACATTTACACAATGGAGTACTACTAAGTTATTTAAAACAATGACTTCATGAAACTCTTAGGCAAATGCATGAAACTAGATAATATCATCCTAAGTGAGGTAATCCAATCACAAAAGAACACACATGGTATACACTCCCTGGTAAGTGGTTATTATCCAAGAAGCTCATAATATCCAAGATACAATTCACAGACCACATGAAGCTCAAGAAGAAGGAAGACCAATGTGTGGATGCTTCTATCCATCTTAGAAGGGGGAACAAAACACTCATAGGATGAAATAAGGAGACAAAGTGTGGAGCAGAAACTGAAGGAAAGACCATCCATAGACTGCCACACCTGGGGATCCATCCCATATACAGTCACCTAATCACCAAACCTAGGCCCTATTGCTGATGCCACGCATTGCATGCTGACAGGAGTCTGGTATAACCTGGTATAGCTATCTCCTGAGAGGCTCTGCCAGAGCCTGATAAGTAGAGGCAGATGCTCACAGCCAACCATTGGACTTGAGCACAGGTCCACAATGGAGGAGTAAGAGAAAGAATTGAAGGAGCTGAAGGGGTTTGCAACCCTATAGGAAGAACAACAATATCAACCAACCAGACCTTCCAGAGCTCCCAGAGACTAAACCACCAACCAATGTACACATAGAGCGATTAATGGTTCCAGCCACATGTGTAGCAGAGGATTGCCTTATCCTCTGCTATTAATGGGAGGAGAGGGTCTTAGTCCTGTGAAGGCTCAGTGCCCCTGTGTAGCTGAATGCCAGGGCAAAGAGGTGGGTGGGTTGGGAAACATCCTCTTAGGAGCAGGGGCACGGTGGATTGGAGAGCAGGTTTCCAGAAGAGGGAGGAAAGAGGATAACATTTGCAATGTAAACAAAGAAAATATCCAATAAAAATATAACAAAAAAACCCACAAAAATAAATGTAGGTCCTGGATAGGGTAACATAAAAGACATATAATATCTAAGCAGTATCTAGATTAAGCATAATGGTGGAGGTAATTCAGTGACTGGATTAGATTATTGCACAGATCCACAAAATTAAAAAAAATATGAGAGTAACATCAAATAAAATATGCAGAGATATTAAATACAATATAGATCCAGTGGTAAAACCTTGTATCTGTGGCCACATTTTTCTGTACAAATGGAACAAAATGTACACTTGAGAGAAGTATATAGAAAAATTGAAAATTCCCCCAAAGAGTAGTACAAGTATACACCTAACTTTCATTCTGCTTCAAAATTGGCTTAAAATAAATCAGACTTTACCTTAAAAATGACTGCAGAAACATTCTCAAAAATTTATGCATAGACAATTATGCTAACTAGCTATTCAAGACCTCAAAAATAATACCAATAATCAACAAGCAAAACAGCAAGACATTAAAAACAATCTTTATAAGAATGGCAACAGAAATCATGGTTTAAAGGCAGATTACAGAATAAGAACAAACCCTTGTCAGATTTGTAGCTGAGATTATTAATATCCAAAATGTTTAAAGAAGTAAAATATTTGAATAAAAACAATTAATTCAATACAGAACTGATGAGTTGGTAAGATAACTTTTATGTAAGTCGTTACAAATGCCCAGTAAATTCATTGAAAATCTTGAACATCATTGACCTCTGGGCAAATGTAAATTAAGAAATACACTGAGGATCTGTCTCATCCTAATTGTAACAGTTATTATCAGGCAACAATAAAATAAAACCAGCTAATACTGCCAAGGGAGTAGCAATAGTCTGTATCTAGCAATGTGAGTTAATACAGCCACTGTTGAAATCTTTGAGGTTTTGTGGAGAACCACAAAAACAAAACATAGAGTTAGCATTTGTTCTAGCAACTCCTTTCCAGTGTATATACTGAATGAAGTCAGACAAGTTTACAAGTACTTGTATACACACATGTATTGTGGCAAATTACAACACCACAGACTAGATGCCTGTCAAGACTGAACGAATGAATAAAATGGGTATACTGTTAATTGTGTCAACATGACCCACACTAAAGCAACCTGTGAGAAGGATTCTCAACTGAGGAATTGCCTCTTTCAGGTTTGCATTTAGGAAAATTTGTAGTGCATTTTCTTGATTAATGATTGATGTGAGAGTGCCCAACCTAGTGTGGGCAGTGGCAGCTCTGAGAGGTGCTACTGGATTGTACAATAAAGCAGGCTGGACAGTCTATAAAAAGCAAGCCTTTAATGGTGTTCCTTCTTGGAAAATCCTTCAGTTACTAACTTGAGTTCCTGCCTTAGGTTCTCTAGGTAATGGATTATAAACAGTAACAGAAATAAACTGTTTCATCTCCCAAGATGTTTTTCATCAGTATATTGTCATGCCAACAGAAATCAAATGAGGACCAATATTGGTACTGACCATATTGCATTGTTATTCTTTTGTCAATGAATTCAGATTTGTGCGTTAAGAAAGGCTATAGAGTGCCCAAAGCGTAATAAACCCTTGCGGGAGACTGAAAAAGAGGAATGTTGAGAGAGGCTATATTTGTTACTTTACTATTGCTGAGATAAAATACTACAATCAAAGCCAAATTTGAAGAAAGAGTTTACTTGGGCTATATCTTCCTGAGATGCAATTCCTTCAAATTAGAAAGGTATGACACCAAATTAATATGGTGGCTGGAGCAGGAAAATAAAAGTGCTGAATATCAAGCACAAAGAAGAGAGAAAAAAACTGAAAACAACAAAGGATGTTTTTACTCTTTAAGGCCATTTTCCCCTGCATATTTCCTCCAGAGAAGCCTCATACATTAATCGCCACAAACGGTAACATTATTGAGGGATCAAGTATTCAAATATCCAAGACTATGGGAGGCATTTCTCATTCAATTCACTAGACAGGTGCATATGATGAAATCTGGTTGGTGGAATTTCAGGAAAAAGCAAAGACTCTACCAGGGCCATTTATTTAATATTTTGCATTAGCAATCTATGGAAGTACTTGTGCTTTGCTGTGACAATGAAAACTGGTTGCCAGGGACCAAATATAATATATGTGATCTAGGAGAGATTAAGGTGAAAACTTCTGGAAGTATTTTCAGAAGTCACTACAGAAATGTTATGGTCCAGGAGGGAACCAATATTCTATCCTAACCCAACAGGTGAACATGGTCACTTGTAAGAGTTTTCCCCATGTTGTTGATTATTGGTGACTTGAAAGCTACTGGACTGAAAGGGTCATGCAGATCAGCTGAGGCTTGGCATTGTGAAAGGCCAGGATAACCACAAGGGTGAAGCTTCAGTCTCAGTTGCACAAAAGACTAAAGTTAGGATTGTGGAAAGAAGCTGAGGTTTGTCACCCATGGTCAGAGTCTTTAAATAGAAGCCAGAAGGCCACTGGGAAATGTGAAGCACCAGTTGCACTAGAGATCCCAGGATATTAGCAATACCAAGAGATTAAAGTGACACCCAAGGACAGGAGCAGATGTGGATGGAGCTGGACTGAGCCTACGTGACAAGCTGCCTGTCTTGTTATAGCAGAACTAGAGAAGTGGAGTTTATTAAGCCTCATAGCTCTCTAAAAGTCATGAAAATACACCAGATAATAGACATAGAGTTATGAAATTTGAAACTGAATTCCTGGACTTTGATTTTGCTTAGTACTGTTACTTTTATGCCTGCTTTCTTTATTCATATTTGGAATAAGGGAGTACTTAACTTGCCCTTTGTGTGACAGAAACCCACAGTTAAGAGACGGGATATTTTAAACAGTTCTTAAGTTCGAATTTTTGAAGATGGTAATATTTTAAACTTGGGCCTGGTTTTATATTGTAATATTAATATGAGTTCTTAGAGATAAAGAAGTTTTGATTTAACATGTGTGTGTGTGTGTGTGTGTGTTTGTGTGTGTGTGTGTGTGAAGTTGACTACTGGTTATTTTGATTGTTTATTTTTATAAACAATACAAACTAGTGTCACTGAGGAAGAAGAAACCTCAGCTGAGGAACAGTCTACACCCAATTGGCTAGTGATGACCTATGTGGGTGATCTTCTTGATGAATCATTGACATGGAGGCCCTACACCACTTGATTACTGCTGACTCTGGGAAAACAGTCCAAGTTGCACAAGAAAGCAAGGAGAGGACCAGCCAATCGAATATCTTATTCCATCATCATCTGTTCCTGCTCCTAGGTTCCTTCCATAAATTTCTGTATTAGCTTTCCATGGGAATGAATTATAATCTGTAAAATGATATAAATAAACCCTTCCTTCCCAAGTTTCTTTTAGTTCTGAAGTTTTACCACAGTAGCAAAACATGATGTATATTCACAACGAAATATTATTGAAGCATTAAGAAGAATGAAATTAAGCTATTTACAGGAAAGTGAAGACAATTGGGTAACACTATGCTTGACAAAATAAATCAAATTCTAGGATGTTCTCCATTGAACATAGAAAGCAACATTGAAAAAGACATGAAAGTGGGAGGGAGAGAAGAAAGGACATTGGAGTTAGGCTAGAGAAGATGAAGATTAGCAATATGGGTTGAAGATTATCAAAATATTTTCATGAGCCAGGCAGTAAAAGCGCATGTCTTTAATCCCTCTGCCTTGGGAGGCAGAGGCAGGCGGATTTCTGAGTTCAAGGCCAGCCTGGTCTACAGAGTGAGTTCCAGGACAGCTAGGACTCCACAGAGAAACACTGTCTCAAAACACCAGAAAAAAAAAAAAAGACAAGAAAAATATGCTCATGATTGTATTTATGTTACAATATTACCCATTATTTTGTGCAAGTAAAGTACTAATAAGATAAGTACATATGTTAACATTGAAAGTGATTTGTGGCAGTTATCGAGATTTCACCATATGTCAATATAATTTATTTTTGAGGAATCTTTTGTTAATATGACAATCATAGCACAAATCTAGAGATGAATAGTCCCTGACTGCTAAAAAAGATTCCTAATTCAGACTGTGAAAATATATTTTGAAACAAGTTTCAAATCTAACCATAAAACTATAACTATAGAAGAGCAGACATTAAACACAACTGTTTTGATTTCTTTGGTCATATATCTATTTTTCTGAAATTCTTTAATATTATACCATCAGAACATTAGACCTAAATTCTGTCTCTATCTATATTCCATTCGTGTTAGGTCATAGATACATTAAGTTATACATATTCAAGGAAAGATAGGACTTACCGTAGGATGCCCACAGGCAACTAATGAATTCTAGCTCTGAGAAAGAATTCATCAAAAATTTCTCTTTTTTGCCTTTGAGGCAGTCTTATATTTTTGTCTGAAACTTATTGTGAAATAATACTATCTTAGAATTTGTGGTAATCCTCTAGACTTTGCCTATTGAGTTCTGAGGTTTTTGATTTGTGCTAACATTCAAGTTTTGTTCATTTATTAATAAACCCCTAAATTAATAACTAGTTAATAATAAATATATAAATAATAATCATATTATTGAAAAATTTTATTCAGAAAACTCCAAGCTATTGCCATTCAGATTTTAAAAACTACATGGCAGCTCTTCCTCTTATAATGACAATATGGGGGGGGGGGGGGGGGGCGGGGCATGGTCTTGTAACTAAACAGTCTCCTAAATTTGATAATTACCCCTTTACCAAAGTCTAGTGTTTTAAAAGCATTTATGTTCATTATAATTTGTATTCACTCGTGGCTCCTGTAAGGAGAGCCTCTGATGATGACAAAGCTTCAAAGACCCAACCCGAAGTAGAAATGAGTCACTTTTGAAACAAGCTCCAGTTGTGTACCTCCCTGCAATCACTTCTCAGTGTTGTTGACTCACTTGAGCCCTCCTCCTGATGCCCTCTTCTCTATGGACAGTGACAGGAAAACAATCTCTTGTCCGCACTGACTGCCTCAACACATAATGACTAATTCTTTCTTTGTAACTCATTCCTAAATACTCTAACCTGTGAGTGAAAATCTGTCGGAATACCCTTATCAAATAGTCCTAATTGCAGGTGTCCCTTTTTTTCCCTGCCATTTTCCCCATTTATCTAAGTGTGTGTTGAAGGCCTCCTGTGTAACCCTAGACCCAGGGTCTACTAAAACCCAAACCTCTTTGATATTTGATTATGGTTATTATGTCCTTGAATCCTAGTCATAATCTAAGCCCTGAAAGTGAGATCTTCTAATGAGATCCATGTAGGTAAATTGTCTGCCTGGCATTTATTGTCTTAGCCTTCACTGTTTGTTCCAGACAGCAGTTACCAGGCAATCTAATAGAGAAACTCAAAGAATTTTATCCCTAATAGTCCCTGGTTGATGTTTCCCAAGGGCCAGTATCAATTACCAGTATCATTTTAATAATTCGTCTAACAGAATTTCTCTCTCTTCTGAAACACTTGCTACAGTGATTACATCATTATATTTTCACAGTTTCCAGAAACAGCAATTTGCAAGAGGAGACTTATAAACCTTATTTATTCTTGTTACCGGCAATTACAGAGTTTTTCTGAGCTCGTTTCAAATCTCACGTCATTCTATACAGCAAATGAAACCTTCAATAAACATCCATAAAACCTCTGTTCATATTTTGTCTACTCCTTTAGCAAGCATGTACTTATACCACTTCTTTATAAGCAGAAATCCAGAACAGTGTGTCTCAGACACAGTATTCTGAGTGTTTTCTTTTTTTTCACACAAATCTTTTTTCCCCATGTTTTCAAATTTACATTCATTCTTACAACTTTTCATGTAAGATATTTAATCAACATTTAATTTTTTTCCATGCACAAACACATGACCATCATTCAAAGAGCTAAGAGTACAGCAGGCATGGCTGTTACAGAGAAGACTACTCACAAGCATATATTAAACATTATGACATTTTAAACAAGATATGATTTAGTTTGCTCATATCTGCCCATTTGATCATATTCTACCCCAATCTTACTCTGAGTACAATCTTTCTTTCTTTCTTTCTTTCTTTCTTTCTTTCTTTCTTTCTTTCTTTCTTTCTTTCTTTCTTTCTTTTTTTGTTTTTTTGTTTGTTTGTTTTGTTTGTTTGTTTGTTTGAGACAGGGTTTCTCTGTGTAACCCTGGCTGTCCTGGAACGCACTCTGTAGACCAAACTGGCCTTGAACCCAGAAATCTGCCTGCCTCTGCCTCCCGGGTTCTGGGATTAAAGGCATGTGCCACCATTCCCGGATCACATTTTTTATAAAAATATCTGTCTGCCGCTTACATATTTGCTACTCTTTCATATAGAAGAGGAGAAGTGAGCTACTCGGCTTCTGAAGTCTATGATATTTCACTTGCTTGGTGATCTCTACATTACCTCACTTCTTTTCAAACACTATCATTCTGTTCTTCTTTGTGGATAAATGATATTGCATTTTATATATGTCAGACTTCATGTATCATCAGCTCATCCACAGACAGGCTACTAAGGTGATACTTTTTTTTGTAGATATTTTCTTTACATTTTAAATGTTATCCCCTTTCATAATTTCCCCTCCAGAAATCTCCTATCCATTCCCCCCTTCCCAGGCTCCCCAACTTACCTGCTCCCATCCTTGGTCCTGGCATTCCTTTATTCTGGGGCATAGACCCTCCACAGGACCTAGGGCCTCTCCTCCCACTGATGACCAACTAGGCCATCCTCTACTACATATACAGTTAGAGCCACAAGTTCCACTATGTGTTTTCTTTGATTGGTGGTTTAGTTCCAAGGAGTACTGGTTAGTTCATGTTGATGTTCCTCTTACGAGGCTTCAAACCCCTTCAGCTCCTTGCGTATTTTTTCGTGCTCCTTCATTAGAGACCTTGTGCTCTGTTCAACGTATGACTGTGAACTTCCACTTCTGTATTTGTCAGGCACTGTCAGAGCCTCACAGGAGACAGCTATATCAGGCTCAAGTCAGCAGGATCTTGTTGGCATTTGCCATCATGTCTGGGTTTGGTGGTTGTTTATGGGATGGATCCCCAAGTTGGGGCAGTCTCTGGATGGTCATTCCTTCAGTCTCTGCTCTGAATTTTGTCTTTGTACCTCCTTCCATAGGTATTTTGTTCCCCATTCTAAGAAGGAGTCTGAGCTTCTGGGCTAATATTCACTTATCTGTGAGTGCACATCATGTGTGTTCTTTTGTGATTGGGTTATAAGGTAATCCATTATTGTATTGTTAATATTATCCTAATAAATAGAAGTATGTGGTATCTCCAGTATATATTGACTTTGATTACTTTGAGTATAAATCCAGAAATGAGTAGAGATATGATATTAATATATATATTAATATATGTTATAATATATTAATATTATATTATATATTATAATGTTAATATGTTTATTTTGGATTATTAAATAATTTTCAAGTTGACCCCTATATTGTTGAATTTACATCCTCAACAACAGTGTCTATGGATTTCTGTCACTGTGTCATCACACAGTCCTTGGTGATTTGTGGTTTCTTTATCACAGACACTTTGACTGGAACATCATAGGATTTCAAAGTACTTTTGATTTCCAGATTCCGAGCAGCTAAAGATGCTGAGCTTATTTTCATGTATTTATTGGCAATTAAATTTTTTTCATTGCCTATGCCCATTCATTGACTAAATTGCATTGTGTCTGTTTTAGTTGTTCTTGTTGGTAGGAGAGAGTAGGTGGCAATTGTTGGTCTCTAAATACCCTAAATTTCTTTCACATAAATAGCTCAGAAAGATTATCTAATCTATCTTCATTTGTTAAATGTTTTTCCTGTTATGCATGATTTTAGTTTTTGAGAACTGACTTGGTTAATTTTTTTGTTGTTGTATAATTTCCTCAGACAATTTTTACCTAATTGTAAAAGTTATTGCCTATGTTATGATGTTCATTTACAAGATTTACATAAATGACAGTTTTTATTCATTTCTGTTTAAATATATTGAGAATGTCAAACATGAGAATTGTATTTGCATAATTCCCAATTCTTCCTCACCCTCCACCACTTTGTTTCCTACTCCCTCTCAAATTTGTAATTTCTTCTTTCATAATCATTGATATATGTATGACTCCTGTTTTGAGTTTAAGATGAGTCACAGTGTCTATTTTCAAATTTCTACATGTTGATATCAAATCTTTCCATAACCTCATGTTACAGAAACAAGAGTTCCATCTTTCCTTTTAACAAACCTTTCATAGAAGGCACAATTGGGTGTTGTTTTTATAATTCAATCGCCAAAACTGTCATATATGCTCACAATTTTTATTCAGGTTGATAATTTAAAGAATAAAGTGATTCCTCTTATTTGGATGATTGGTTTGTTTTTTGTTTTTGTTTTCGTTTTTGTTTTCGTTTTCATTTTTGTTTTTTTTGATTTTTGGGGGTTTTGTTTTTTTGGGTTTTTTTTTTTTTTTTTTGATTTTCCAAATTTGCATCTCCCTTACTACTGTTCTAATGGAGTCTATTTCTTCTAATTCTCCCCGGATTGTACTTTATTCCATTCTTTGGTGAGGAGGGTTAGCTGTCATGAACAATATTGGTTTAGTGTTGAGAAATGCTTTTTCACTTGTCTTGAAAGGTCTTTACACACTTATTTAAAGGATAACATAGTCAGATATAGTGATTGAGATCCACAGTTTTTAGGGGTTTTGGTTTTGTCTTGGCTTTTGCTTTTTCGTCTTTCACAGCTCTGCATTTTGAGTAGATTGTGCTTTCTGTCATGATCACCTGCTACAACAAGAATTTTCTTTGATAAGGAGAGAAAATTATAAATAACCATGAATATAAGGTTAAGTATTTACAATTCAACTAGAAATTATACTGATTTAGGAAATGAAAGTAGTAAGTCCTAGTCTATATTCTATGCCCTACTAGACATAGATACCTTGTTAATTTTAGTGTCCAGTTTGAAATCTTTGCCACTGAGTAGGTCTTATGTCCAGTAACTTGGTGGTTGGATACTCCCAGGATATAATAGCCACATTTGCTGTATTTTGCTACACTGGACACTGTTGTGGCTTGTATGTATTTCATCTAGACCACTGGTTACATTTTTACCTTGTCACCTTGTTAGCTCTTTCCCATACCACGAGAGCTAATCTTTAAATAGGAAGTTTCATGTCAGGTCTATGCCTTTTTGTACAAGCCCTACATTCAGAGTATGGGGTTTCTTTATCAAAAGGGACATATATTCAACTTCTGGGAGGCAAGTATCCTATACTGTTTTCTAGGTCACTAATACTGGTGTGACCAACAACTCAAAGGGAGGCACCAGGTTTTTTCACTTGTTTATTTGTGTGTGTGTTTTGAGTTAGGTAATCTATGGAATTTTGCAGAAGCACTGTCATCCTATTTGTAATAAACACACACACACACAAACACAATCTTTATGCCCTTTGAAATATCTTTAACATTATATTTCTTCTTCACTCCTGTGGGTTGTCCTCCTTCTCCTCTCCCCCAGAACTCTACCCATTTTCCCACTTCTCCCTTCATAGCAACTGCATCCTACTCTTCATGTTTCTAAGATTCCCGCTCCCCAGGTCTTATTTGCTTTTTTGTTTATTTGATTCGACCAAGCTATATACTCAGATCTAAATGTTTAGAACCAGCATACACAAAACGTATAGTATTTGCTTTCTGGATCTACTTACTCTCACTCATTATAGGCCTCCTGTCATTTACAAACTACAAGTATGTCAAAGCAGGAACGATCTTGTTTCTACAAAGTGATACTACCACAGAGGCAACAAAGTAGACATTGCCAAGGACATCAGGATATTATTTGTGTGGTGTCCAGGAGAAAGGAAAAGTTATGAGCCTAAAACTATTGTCTTAGACTTTATTGCTGTGAAGGAACAGTATGACCAAGAAAACTACTATAATTTAATATAGTACGTTAATATAGTTTAATATAATATTTAATATAAATTATATACTATAATTTATAACTTAATTGAGGTGGGCTTTCAATTTCAGAGGTTCAGTCCAGTGTCCACGCAGACATTGTCTTGAAGAGCTTAGAGTTTTACATATTGATCTAAAGGCAGCCAGGAGAGAACTGTTTCCACAGGGAGCCAGGAGAGTCTGGATCACACTGGACAGACATGGACATATATATTGAGAGCTCAATGTCCTGCCCTGACAGTGACACACTGCCTCTTACAAGGGAGAAACTCCTCCAATAAAGTCACACCTACTAATAGTGCCACTTCCCATGGGCCAGCATGTTCAAACTACCAAAATTACCAAAGCAAGAAAACCTGAGTTTCATATTCTCATGGTGTTGTCCCAGTGCTGCACTACAAATTTGGGTGAACTTCTGTGCTGAGGTCAAAGATCAAAGTTGAGTTTTTACAGAATTGCTGTAGATCATTTCTTTAATCCTGGTCACTTACTAAATTGGGAGCTCATCAATTTGGCTGGCTGATTATCTAATTACCTTCTAGGGATCATTCTGGCCTTCCAATCCATTTCTTTCCTGTTACCCAACTAAGCCTTCTCCCCTCCTCCACTTTTACTCAATATTTCCCTTCAATTACCTCTCAGCCTCTCACTTAAACACTTCATTCAACCAGTGGTAGGGTGTTAGAGGTATGAAACTAGTCATACTTGGCTTTCTGTTTTGTTTTCTTTTCTTTCAAGGTGCAATACAATCTTGGGTCCTCATGCTTGTACCATAAGCAAAATATCTAAATTCACTCTGATTTGTTTTCTTAGTTTCTGTGCCTACAATGATGTCTGTCTGTCTGTCTATCTATCTGCCTCTCTCTTTCTCACTTTCCCTCTGCCACAGCACTAATAATGCTGCGTTGTGAATACTGATATGCTTGTCTAATGTTCTCTGAATTTCATCAGTGTTTTTCAATCTATTCTTGTTCCATTTTGAATGTTTACACTCATGTAGGTGCTAAAACAAAAAATTCACTGGAAAATTATTTTCTGACTTTCTTTATACCTGATCACATGTAAAAATTCTGCTGTGCCCCCTTCTTCCCATCTTCCTTTCCTCAATGCTACACTTTTATCTATCACTTGTCTGAATATGTAACGTTGTTAAGATCTGGCCATCATGAGAAGTAACAAACTGGAGACTATAGACAAGGCAGACTATAGACAAAAGCCTAAATTTTATACATTTAGAAGTTATATCTCAATAACTATGAAAATAACTGAACATTCTTTGTTAACACAGGCTAAAATAATATACAACCAAAGCAAAACTAAACAAAAAGAACAAATATTTATTATATCATATATTGCCTTGGATGAGTGTGCTCTCTCTCTATCTCTCTGTCTCTCTCTCTCTCTGTGTCTCTCTCTCCATCTCTCTTACATGCAGGAGTGCCACTTTATTCTTTATTTTGTTTCACAGTCAAAAATTGTACTGCATAACACTCTGTTATATATGTTATGGTAAAATCTAGAAATTTAGATGAATTTGAAAATAATGTAACTAGTAGCTTTTACTTTAAAGAGCCCAAAACTACAAACTTTCACACCTTAAAAAGACAGCTAAAAATTTCTTCAAGCAGAGACAAGATTGCTGTGCACAAAGTCACCAGCCTGCAAATCTTAAAAGGCTTGCATTTGAAATTGGAAAAGGTGGAGAGTGGCAAGAGGCAGGTGTTACATGGAAGTGTGAGGATTCCTAGTGAGATGATTGATTATTGAGCTAGTTTTAGAAAATGTTATTTTTCTGCAATTGAAAATAACATTACAAATCTATTATTCTGTTGCTTTCATACTAGTACTAGTAGGGACTATTGCAAATATAAAGAGACATGCGACAAATTTCCAGAAAATTATATATTCTGTGATTTTATTCCCCTCTATGGTGGCTACTTTGAAGGACTTCAGTACTGACATGAAATTTCCATGCTGTCTTATTTACTAATAGCATATGTCTGTGTATCAAGTATAGGTGAGTGTTTGAGAGACGCCAAGGTACTCTTTTAGTGTATGTCGATCAGAGAAATGTATCAAGTCAAGTGCTTAGAGATTTCTCCTTATGATTAAAGAAATTCATTTCAAGGCAAACTTCAAGTTTAATAGATATCTTCACATGTAAAAGGGTCCAAATGGTTTAGTGGAACATCTTACTGCCAGTTTTAAACCAGAATACCATTGAAGTATATTCTAAACATCATTCCCTCTACTTACTGAAAAGTACACATTTCATGGGTCATCAAAGAAACTTCTGTTTTTCAGACTGAAAATACTACAGAGAGCACAACCAAATATATATATATATATATATATATATATATATATATATATATATATATATATTAAACAATACTTACTGTAAAGTATCCAGGTCCAACTGCTATATCTACAAAGCAACTGTTAAAACCAAGGTTCAGAGAATATTCTGGAAGCAAGAGCACAATTGTGAGATCCAAAGAACAAGGACAACTGCTGCTAGATAGTGTCTGTTAGTCATGATAGAAATTTTGAAATCATGAACTCTCCATAATATGACTACCTGAACAAGAACTGAATAAAGACAACACCAGTCAAAATCTGTTTTGTGAAATTGTTAATTTTCTTTATCCCTCTCTAGAGGAAGTGATCAGTGCCGCAGACCCCTTTGGTCCCTGTCTGCATAGAACAGGTCTCTGGTTGCAGGTGGACAAGGAGTCGGCGAATGAATGACAGAGAGAATCACATGGGTCAGCCAAACAATTGCTTCTGAGAGCAACCAGTTTTCTGCAGGAATATCCCCATTATAAATCATCTGATACAAATTCCTAGCCATAAAACATGTACATGATATCAACATTAAAGTTACTCTATAGGAGTGTGTGAGTGTGTGAGTGTGTGTGTGTGTGTGTGTGTGTGTGTGTGTGTGTGTGTGTGTGTATGTGAAACAATAAGAAATGCAAAAGTAGTGATATATTTGAATTTGAGATGGAATGGAGGAGAGACACAGGAGCAGTTGGAGGCAGAAAGAAAAGGGTCAAAATGTAAATAAATCTCTCCTGTATTGCATATTCAAAATATAAAATAAAAAGTAAAATAAAAAATTTTTAAATGTTAATCTGATTGACTGGTCTTTAAGAATGAGGAAGAGATTGAGACACTAACCCAGCCACACCCCAAAAGAGTTCTGGGACCAAATCCTAGGAGAATTGGCATCAAAGAGAGCAGAGAGTCTTCATCTAGCAACTAATGGGATAAGATGAAGAGTCCCTCAGCAAAACATTAGTCAGAGCTCAGAGTCTTAAAGAAGATGGCGGAAGGATAGGAGGAACCAGAGGGATCAAAGATACAGTAGGAAGAGACAGCACACAGAATCATTGGACTGAGACTCAAGGAGTCTCTAGAGAGTCTGACTTAGACCCTCTGCTCTTCTCTTGGAAAACCTAGCCGTGGGACCAAGTACTGTCCTTGACTCTTTTGTCCACTTGTCTCACCCTTTTTCTCATATTGCCTTGCCTAGCCTTGATGCAATGGTATATGCCAAGTCTTATTGTAGCTGACTATACTGTGTTTCATTGATGAAATGTCTGGATGTTTTGTTGTTGTTGCTGCTGTTTTTTTTTTTTTTTGAGAGGATCCAGAGTGGGAATGGAACTGAGGGATATGGGAGGTGGTAACTGTGGGTAAACTACAGTCATCATGGAATAGATGAGAGAAGAACTGTTTTTTTTTTTTATTTTTTATTAGATATTTAATTCATTTATATTTCATATGCTATCCCCAAAGCCCCCATATCCTCCCCCCGCCCTGCTTGCCAACCCACCCACTCCCACTTCCTGACCCTGGCATTCTCGTAAACTGGAGCATATGATCTTCACCTAGGCCATCCTCTGCTACAATTATAGACATACCTCTAGGGGATACTGGTTAGTTTATATTGTTGTTCCTCCTATAGTGTTGCAGACCCCTTTAGCTCCTTGGGTAGTTTCTCTAGCTCCTTCATTAGGGGCCCTGTGTTCCATCTAATAGATGACTGTGAGCATCCACTTCTGTATTTGCCAGGCACTGGTATAGCCTCACTCAAGACAGTTAAGTTAGGGTCCTTTCAACAAAATCTTGCTGGCAAATGCAATAGTGTCTGGGTTTGGTGGTCCATCAATATGGGATGGATCCATGGGTAGGGCAGTCTCTGGATGGTCCTTCCTTTCATCTCATCTTCAAACTTTGTCACTGTAACTCCTTACATGGGTATTTTATTCCCCATTCTAAGAAGTAGCAAAGTATCCACACTTTGGACTTCTTCCTGAGTTTCGTTTTTTGCAAATTTTATCTTGGATATTCTAAGTTTCTGGGCTAATATCCACTTATCAGTGAGTGCATAGCATGTGAGTTCTTTTGTGACAGGGTTACTACATTCCTGATGATATCCTCCAGATCCATCCATTTGCTTAAGAATTTCATGAATTCATTGTTTTTACTTACTGAGTAGTACTCCATCGTATAAATGTACCACATTTTCTGTATCTATTCCTCTATTGAAGGGCATCTGGGTTCTTTCCACCTTCTGGATATTAAAATAAGGCTTCTATGAACATAGTGGAGCATGTGTCCTTATTACCAGTTGGAACATCTTCTGGGTATATGCCCATGAGAGGTATTGCTGGAACTTCTCGTAGTACTATGTCCAATTTTCTAAGGAACTGCCAGACTGATTTCCAGATTGGTTATACCAGCTTGCACTCCCACCAACAAAGGAGGAGTGTTCCTCTTTCTCCACATCCTTGCAAGCATCTGTTGTCACCCGATATTTTGATTTTACCCATTCTCATTGTTGTGAGGTGGAATCTCAGGGTTGTTTTGATTTGCATTTCCCTGATGATTAAGGATGTTGAACATTTTTTCAGGTGATTCCCAGCCATTCATGGAAACAACACCCTTCACAATAGTCCCAAATAATATAAAATACCTTGGTGTGACTCTAACTAAGGAAGTGAAAGATCTCTATGATAAGAACTTCAAGTCTCTGAAGAAAGAAATCTATGAAGATCTCAGAAGTTGGAAAGATCCTCCATGCTCATGGATTGGCAGGATTAATATAGTAAAAATGGCTATCTTACTGAAAGCAATCTACAGATTCATTGCAATCCCCATGAAAATTCCCACTCAATTCTTCACCGAGTTAGAAAGGCAACTTGAAAATTCATATGGAATAAAAAAAAAACCTAGGATAGCAAAAACTCTTCTCAATAATAAAAAAATCTCTGGTGGAATCACCATGCCTGACCTAAAGCTGTACTACAGAGCAATTGTGATAAAAACTGCATGGTACTGGTACAGCAACAGACAGGTAGAACAATGGAATAGAATTGAAGACCCAGAAATGAACCCACACACCTATGGTCACTTGATCTTTGACAAGGGAGGTAAAACCATCCAGTAGAACAAAGGCAGCATTTTCAACAAATGGTTCTGGCACAACTGGTGGTTATCATGTAGAAGAATGGGAATTGATCCATTCTTATCTCCTTGTACAAAGTTCAAGTCTTAGTGAATCAAGAGACTCCACATAAAGCCAGAGACACTGAAATTTATAGAGGAGAAAGTGGGGGAAAGCTTCGAAGATATGGGCATAGGGGAAAAATTCCTGAACAGAACAGCAATGGCTTGTGCTGTAAGATCAAGAATCAACAAATGGGACCTCATAAAATTGCAAAGCATCTGTAAGGCAAAAGACACTGTCAATAAGACAAAAACGCCACCAACAATTGGAAAAGGGATCTTTACCAATCCTAAATCAGATAGGGGCCTAATATCCAATATATGTAAATGAAGAAAATATCTAATAAGAAATTAAAAAAAAAGAACTCAAGAAGCTGGACTCCAGAAAATCAAATAACCCTATTAAAAATGGGGTACAGAGTTAATCAAAGAATTCTCAACTGAGAGAGAACTTTTTACAAACTTCAAATCTTAGTAATTTCCATGTAACATCATGAAACCATCTATATAAAATGTATAACGAAAGTACTGTTTGCATTATCATTAAATGGTACTTTCTTAGACATATAGAATAAATGTGGTTCACATACTATTAATGAAAGAATGCAATGCACTTTTGTGCTAAAATCAGATTTTGTTTTAAGGCAACATTACTCTTACTTTCTAAATTATTTTGATCCCAATTTCTACCACACAGAGGATAACCACTCAATTACACAGCTCATTCAGACCTCTATACCTGAACATATACATTCTGAAAACGCTAATTTCAAAATATTATATGCCATCTAAAAATTCAAGAGGAAATTTTATCAGGTCCAGGAGGTGGTCCTAAATTTCTTCTAATGTGTTAAAATTGTACTGAATGTAGTTTACAAGGCAAGACCAGGCAGGAATATATTAAATAATGCATTGTGGAAACATATCCTGAATCTAAATTTTAGATATCTTAAATAGTTTGAAATTGGAACTGATATTATCATTATTTAATATGGATTTTTATTATGTATATTCTTGAATAAATTAATTTTTGTTTTTATTACTAAAGTGAAGTAATTATTTTAACTGTATCACCATATGATTAGAAAGTCAGAGTACATATTTTCCTGTTTTTGTCATGTTAGTATAGTGGAATTAAAACACTATAAAATTTATAAAATTAATAGAAAATAACACGTTAAAAATTAAACCTCTTTAGTTTAATTTTTTGATTATTGAAACCATAAATGAGACAATTATCTGTATGACCTTTATAAATAGAAATCTGTTTCAAATGCCTCTCTGTGTATACCGGTCTTCTGTTATTCACTATCGTGTATAAGTTAATAAGCACTAGCAAAAGTAACATTTTTTTAAATCATAGTAAATTAATGACTTTGAGTGTTTTGGTTGCTTTCATACTTGTAACAGGATCTTTCCAGAGTGTCCAAACTGTCCTCAAGCTATCTACCCTCCTGACTCCGTCTCCTGGGATCTTAGGCATGTACCACTACTATGCTAGACTAATGGTGTTCAATCAAGGAAGGAACTGTATTAAAGTACTCAATTCATTTAGATTTAAAATACCAGATTATGTTTTCCATAATATAGGGAAAAATAAAATCTTTCTTAACTTACAGGTTATATAGTCAGCATAAAATAACAGTTTCACTAACCATAAGATATATGGCACAATTAAATCTTAAATCATAAATGGATATTTTATTTTGTATAACTTTTACAGCTTAACAGCTTTTAAGCCTACATGGAATCCTCAGTTTAAGAGGTAGTCCAAATTGTGAAAATCATCTTAACACTTTACTGAACCATAGACTAGAAAGGTGTTAGACACATAATTGTAGCAAAAATCAGAACAATAATTTAAGCAGTAAATATTTTACAAAAAAGATTCTTAAACATGCACAAATTCACAGGTTTTTCTAAAATAGAAAAAAGATCATATATATAATTACATCATTTTGTCACATTGATATTTCATTGAGAAATACTTTGAAATATATATATATATATATATATATATATATATATATATGAAGAATATGATGGCCTCCCCAGTTGTTTTCTGAAGCATTAAAAGCAATAGCTCTTAAAAGTATAAGCAATTATACATTGACCTAAATTAACACATTATGCATATAAATGTGTGTATGCATGTGATATAATGTGTTTGTGTGTGTGTGTTTTCAAGCTATATATGATCCAAAATCTCCTCTTTGAAAACCAGTTTTCCTAGTATCAGAGGTATTAAAAAGAACTAAGTAATAGCTCATTTACCAGAACAATTTAGATGTTGATAAACATATTTTTTTTTTGCTATTATAGTTAGTGCTGCAATAAAACACTACATGGATACATATGATTTCATTTACCAGCCATGTGAAACTTACATCAAATGCTATATTTGTTGTTAAATAAGGAGGCTTATTTATCTGAGGAACTTTTATATTTATTTGTTTCTTTGTTTTTGGTGTTTTTCAAGACAAGGTTTCTCTGTGTAGCAATGGCTTTCTTGGATTTTCCTCTGTAGAATAGGCTGGCATCAAACTCAAGAGATTTCTCTGCCTCTCTGCCTCTCTCTCCCAAGTTCTGAGATTAAAGGTGTGGGGTTTTTTTTTTTTTTTTGCTTGTTTCTTTTTTTTGTGGTGCCATACATAACTATACTAACTTACATTCCCACCAATGTATGATGGCTCTATTTTCTCTACATTCTACTAGCACTTTTTTCTTTTGTTAATGGATGTTCTAGTTGTTAATAGATATTCCAACTGGATTACAACAATGGCTTCGGATTGGCTTTTCATGTTGGTTACTTATACTTTGAACATTATAGTCATAGATTTGCTGGCAGTGTATATGCCTTCTTTGAGAAAAAGCTGTTGGTTTTAAGTATAATCTTAAGTTGTTGGCCTTTGTTCTTTTTATGTTCTGGATAATATCTCCCTTTCAGAAAGTGTTTGGAAATATTTTTCCTTGTTCTATAGGTTGCATCTTTACAGAGTATGATCACATTTCATTCTTCTATACAGAAAAATATACTTTTTATAGCATAATTTATTGTTTCTCCAAAACATGCTATTAATAAGTCTGTTAAAAAATCAATTGTCTATAAATGTATTTATAGGCATTCTACTATTTCGTATGGATTCATATCATGCTAGTTAGAAGACTATAGCTCTGTCATATATCTTCATTCTTTTTTCTTTATGGTGAAAATGACATATTTGTGTATGTGCCTGTGTTTATATGTAGATGTGATTGCCTATGTCTATGTATGCATGTGTAGCCATTGGTCAAATGTAAGTTCCTCTTTAATCTCCCTCCACCATGTATTTTGAGAGGGAAGATACCCTAAATAGGAGATTACCAATTAGGATAGATTACCTGGGCAAAAACACCTTGGACTGTATTGTTTCTGTCTTCCTATTACTGGGATTACAAGAAAGCATCCATCTTTCACATATATGCTAAAAATCCAAAGCAGGTCTTTGTGCTTATACAGCAAGCATGCTATCAAGTGAGCTAAGTCCACATATTCATATTATAGCTTTAGTTTACTTTTTCCTTTTTTTAAAAGATTTGTTTGTTTGTTTGTTTGTTTATTTATTTATTTATTTATTTATTATATGTAAGTACACTGTAGCTGTCTTCAGACACTCCAGAAGAGGGAGTCAGATCTCGTTACGGATGGTTGTGAACCACCATGTGGTTGCTGGGATTTGAACTCCTGACCTTCGGAAGAGCAGTCGGGTGCTCTTACCCACTGAGCCATCTCACCAGCCCTAGTTTACGTTTTCAATCTTCATTTTTGCACTTACTCAAGCTAATGCTTTGTTAAACAATATACTGAAAACTTTCAATTAATTCCATTAAATTCTTATACTTTACTCTCATTTTTACTCTTCTCTCATACAATACATTCTTCCTAGAGCTCCACCAATTCCCTTATCTCCCAGAATGCACTGTCTCTGACTCTTTCTCCCTTTAGAAATGAGCAGGCCTCCAAGAGACAATAGCCAAACCTGACAAAACAAAATACAGTAAGGCAAGGTAAAAGCCTTCCCTTGGAAACTAAAGAAGGCAAACCAGCAGAAGGAAGAATGCCCCAAAGTACACAAAAGAGTCAGAGACACAACTGCTCCCATTGTTAGGAGTGCAACAAAAAGACCAAGCTAACAGTCACAACATACACCTAGAGGACCTGGTGCAGATTACATGCAGGTCCCATGCCTACTGCTTCACTCTCTGTGATACTCTTTTTCTAGGTTTACTTGATTCAGTGGGACATATTCCCATGATGTGCTCCAAGCTCTCTGACTCCTACAAACTTCTGTCTACACTTCCACAGGATTCCTAGATATTGGAGGGCAAAAGACCCCCATGGAAACCTCCAATTTGGACTCTGGGACACTCTATTGGGAATTTGCAGTCTCTCTCATGTATTTCTTCTTAATTTTTAATTAATTAATTAATTAATTTTTTACACTCCATATTTTATCCCCCTGCAACCATGCTCCAACTGTTCCACATCCCATACCACCTGCCCCCTCCCCTTTGTCCATGTGGGATTCCCCACCACCACCCCACCTTTTTGCAGTAAATCTCCTCCCAAATATGACCTGGCAATGGAAACACAACACAGTTAATATGAATACATGCTGTGCACCTAGATTGGGCAGATGTACCACTCCACTACCATTTTCTGCATCTATGAGACCCCTTAGAACTTGTGGTTTCTCCAGGCCATGTACTTCTGCTCTGCTTTTCTCCTTTTTCCTCCTCCTCTGCATCCTCTCCCTCTTCCATTTTCTCCTTCCTCTCTCTCCCTCACCTTCTGCTTCACCTTCCCTTTTATCTGCACAATCATCAGCTCTCCTTTATTTTACAAATTAAGGTGGGAAGCAGGCTTACTGGAAATCATCTGAGTGCTGACTCATTACTTGTTCACAACAACTCACAGGAGAACAGAATTAATATCAAATATAATTAGCCCTAAGGCTATGCACAACATTTTCCCCTTTCTGTCCAATTAAAAGACTATTTTATCTCAGATAAAATTGAACATAACTATTAATATTTTGTAATTTATAAAGTGCAAGAGACCTAACACCCTGTTAGTTAACATCATTGTTAATTAAACAGAACCTCTGTCATCTATCCTTACTTAAAAGACTTATTCTACATCTGGCTATGTCTTGGCTCTAGATTGAATGCCATCTGAAAAACATCCTCTCAAAATTCTGGTTCTCAAATTAAAAAAGCCTGGGTTGGCTAGGAGACTATGTAGGTTTTCAACCCCATCAGAAATCCAATAGCTGATATTAACTGAAAATATATAGAAAGCCTAAAACAGCTTCCAAACTTAACCAATCCATAGAGACCGCTGATCACCTGGACAGTCCCTTACTTCAGCATGTTGGAGCATTGGTCTTCAGCCTATTGGCCATGGTCATCTGACAGACTTGGAGAAACAGGAATATTAAGGACTAGCCTACTCTGTCTCAGCACAATCAAGCTGTCCTAACCTGTAATAGTGTCCTTTCTTTGGATAGTATTATGTCTGTAGATGAATGAGACAATTCTTGCCTAGTGGCTGTTTAACCACAACTGGAGTAACTCACAGATGCCCAGTTTCTTCTTTGAATCCAAGACAGGGAAAGCTGTCAGGAGCAGACTGGTCTCAACAACTAGTGAATAAATAACATTAAACATTACATTCTGTGGACTTCTGAAGTTTTTGAAAACAAATTATCTATGTAATCTAGACTGTTCTCTGTTAACTACTCTCAACCATTTCTAATTAAAATAACTGAGCACACCCTAACAATAAACTCAGAACCATGAATTTCCTATTTGGCCCTTAACTCACAAACTTAAACATCTGAGATCTGTTTATAATAACAGCAATAGAAGGACTGAGGTCAAGCCTTGTACTTCAAAATTTTTAGTATCAAAAACAACCTATAATAACCAACCCCAGTCCCAAAACATAGGAGACTGGGATGACGACTCTTCATAACATGTTCAAGCTGAATATGGGAGTTAAGATATTTTAAAGGGAGGGGGAAAGGTAAGGAAATGGGAGAGTTAGTTGGCCTTAAGAAGGCTACACCAATGATTGTATTAGTCTCTGATGTCAGTGTCTTGACTGGATTCAGATGAAAAACCAAGACATCAGGAATTCAGGCAGGTCAGTTCAGCATGTCTGACCATGAAATTCAACAAGGATGTATATTCTGTAATATGTAAATCTCAAAACAAAATTTTAGTATCATCAAGATAAACATTTTGTTTCATTCTCTGGAATCTAGTTCTCAGAGGTTCTCCTCCTATAAAATCTGATCCATATAACTCTGGAAGTTATAAATACCTTAATCACCTTTTCCAAAAACACAAAGACAAAAACCTTTTCCCCAAATCAGCATAGCCTTCAGCTGGTAACCAGGAAAAGCTGTAACTTGCCCTCTGTCTCAGAAGAACAGTAAAACCACCACAATACTCAAGATCACACACATTTTAACCTAGTTAGGCCTTTCTAATTTGTCATGTCAGGATTTAAACCCAAAGTTCCTGTGGAGCCCACGTTAGACAGAATATGAGTCTCTTGAAGACTTTATTATACCATCCTTAAATCAATTAACTCACACTTCTACTTTCTTTTCCTTTCCCTTTCTCTTTCCTTTCCATTCCTTTCTATACCTGCTTATAAGAAGCAGCTTGTCAAACCAGGATTTAAACCCAAAATTCCCATGGAGCCCACATTATACAGAATATGAGTATCCCATAAGTCATAGTAAGGTGCTCTCTACCTTGAGCCACAGATATTTATTTAATTAAAACCCCATTATAATATCTACCTGTTATGCTCTCTACCTGGAGCCACAGACTTCTATTAATTAATACTTGTTCATAGCAGGTGATTATCACTGTTCTCTTTACTTGGAATCAATGATTAATATTCCCTATCTAGTTCTGAACCACAGGTAAAATTTCTTATCTTTAGGTACTATACCTACTTATAAGAGGCAGCTTGTCAAACTGGGATTTAAACCCAAAATTACCGTGGAGTACATGTTAGACAGAATATGAGTATCCCTTAAGACTTATTAGAGCACTATATCTGTATACCTTCTTCAAGTATCAAAAGGTTATATTTCTCTTTATAGACATGAATTACCTGGTCTGGAGTCCTTTGTTCCTTTGTCTCCCAATTATTTATTCACAGGGAGAAGCTGAGTGTAAAAAGATCTGAGTTGTCTATGTCCCTTTTTGGAGATGGGGAGAGGCAGGGTGTGGAGCAAAGCATACAGGGAAGCAAACACAGAAAGGCTCTCTGCTGTTCTCTGTAGGCCCCTTAAATCTAATCAGCTTCAAATCCATACAGCTACAGCCTAGGTCACTGCCCAAGCCCTGTTCAGGGGTTGGGGGGTCAGTGAATTTTTATCTCACGTTAGTTGAATTCAAATCAATATGTTGGGCGCCATTTTGTTGCAGTAAATCTCCTCCCAAATATGACCTGGCAATGAAAACACAACACAGTTAATATGAATATATGCTGTACGCCTAGATTGAGCAGATCTACAGCTACACTACCATCTTCCACATCTATGAGACCCCTTAGAACTTGGGGTTTCTCCAGGCCATATGTTTCTGCTCTGCTTTTCTCCCTCTTCCATTTTCTCCTTCCTCTCCCTCCTTCACCTTCTGCTCCACCGTCCCTTTTATCTTCCCAATCATCAGCTCTCCCTTATTTTAACAGGTTAAGGTGAGAAGCAGGTTTCCAAGAAATCACCTGAGTGCTGACTCAGTCCTTATTCACAACCCCTCACAGGAGAACAGATTTAACATCAAATATAATTAGCCCCAGGGCTATCCACAACACCACCTGACCTCTAAACTCCCTGGTGCCTTCAATCTTTTGAGGGTTAAGTGCATCATCTCGAATGAACACAGACTCAGCAGTCTTCTACTGTATGTGTGTTGGGGGCCTCATATCAGCTGGTGTATGCTGCCTGCTTGGTTTTGTAAAGATTATTATTTTATAACATGGAGATAGGTCTTCATCTAGTTTTTCTGGTTGTTCAAGTTGTAATAAGTCAATCTTACTATTTCTGCTGTACCCTTTGACTGATGTAACCTTCTCTCCTAGTGATGCTGTTGATATGCTTTGGATTTTGGCTTCTAGAATAATTTTATAAGATTTTTAATCATTTACTTATATTTATTGAATGTTTATTTTGATCATTAATGGGTATCTACCATTGACTTGCAGTTTTCTATAACTGTAGTTAGAGAAAGCACACTAGTTTTAGTTCCTTTATTATTTTACCTTTTAGAATATTTTATTGCCTGGTATCAAGTATATCCCAGAGGGTGTTCCATGATAGGTCATACATATTCACTTGATCTTACATGAACTGTTTACTTGCTGTTGGCTAGTGTCACTCATAAAGTATACCTCATTTTTCCATTCTTTTTCTTATTTTCAGCCTGGATAATGATCTATACGGAATATTGTTGGGTAAACCCCCATAATCATACTGTTTCAGAATTTTGACTTCCAACTGATCTGAAAATAATTTATTTTAGACATATAGGTTCCATTGCTGCCTACAAATATAGCCATATTTGCAATGAATTCTTAGTAAATATATTCCTATATCATTGTATGACCATCTTTTTAAGTATTTTTTATATAAGAGAGATGAAAAGATGCACTTGCTTTCTTCTGGTCTCCAGTGGCATGTATTATCTTTTTTTCTATATCCTGAATTTCAGTCATGTACACATGATTCAAAAAATGAAGAAAATTGTTTATAAGTAACATCTAATGCAAAACAAAGTTTCATGGTTTTATAATGTTCATTTCTGTTGCTCTTCTTTCATTTGCCCCTTTGTTCAGATACTCTTGTGTGGTTAATTAATTGAGCACAGTAATGTGAATTGAGTCCTTGAGTCTTTATGGTTTATTATAGCATTTTGCTTTGTAGCTTTTATGAGGCTTGATAAAATCTTTTGATTATTGCAAGCCATTTTAAATTATAACTCTGATTACAAAGGTAGTAAAAACAGTGAAAGAAAATTACCTTTGTATTCACATGGCATTCTTCTTGCATGCTTTGAAATTTTGTTGTTACATTTTATAAATCTCTACCTTACACAGAATTTTCACAAATCAATCCATCCTCTTATACTTTTGCTTCTAACTATTTTTCATCCTTAATAGTGAAAATAGTTTCCATGAATCATTTAAAAATTACAATTTGAATTTATTTAGTTTACTGTACCATGGATGAGATTATGACTCACGATTTTACGATATTTTACATAGCTATTTTCACTTTCAATGGCACCCTTATATGTCTAATCTTGGGTAGATATGAATATTATGGTGTCGTTATTTATAGTTTTTTTAAGGAATATTTTGTTGGGAGATTTATTCTTATTTCCTCCTTATAAACTGCTTTTATTTCAGAGATGAGTGTAATGCACCTTTTTCTTATAGATATGAGGTCAAAATTAAGCAGAAATAGAGTTGAATTTGAAGGGTGAGTTCATCAGTTTTCTGTCTCTATTACAAAACACCAAAGATAACTAACTTAGAAAGAGAAAAGGTTTCTTGTGACTTTTGTTTTTAAGGCCTGTGGGAAGGCATCATATGCAAATGTAGTAGATCGACTTGCATTGGGAGCAAGAGGTCAGAAAGAGAAATGACAGTCTGGTTCCCATTGATAACCTAAAGAGTACCCCACCCTCACCCCTCCAAGTGAGCTAAAGTCTACTTTGAAGACTTTACTTCTGAAATGTCTCACTTCTTCTAAATGTCACCAATCTAGGACCAAGCTTTTAGAAGATGAAAAGTTGGAAGAAGTAAGATTCAAGCTACAACAGGTAAGCCAATGACACACTGCTTTCCCCACACTGAGATTGACCATTTGAGCGTCTCCCCTCAGTAATGTCCTCAAGTTGCCACCAAATCTCACATACTTACAAGCACAGGAATCAGGGTCTTTATTGTCTATGGGCTTTTCAACTTTCCGTACTACCTTCCTGTCTTCTTTTACACTGGGATAAATTTCAGCTTCTATCTGTGTAGGTCAGCACACCATTTTTTATTTTTTAGAGTATAGTACCTCCTCTTCCTAGTCTCCTGGGACCCAACTTTGCCTGGTATATCTCCGCTGTGTGGACTTCCATGAAAATTTTATGTAGCTTTCACAGAACCTTTTTCATAAGGGTCAAGTGATATTGTTTTATGTGACTGGGATAGAGAAACCCAAAAGAAAACCCTCTGTGTCTACTTGCGTTGGGCAGCACCACCAAACCCACTCCCCACCTCCCCTACATTTCTTATGGCTTTCTCTCTTTAATGGTTTCCAGGAATACCCCTCTTCAGAGCTACCTCTTCATGAGGCTCAAGTTCCAAATGAGTTTTTCTTTCTCTCTCATTTAACCTTTATTCCCAGAGTGAATGACCTCAACACAGCTTTGATAGAAGAACAATCAGATTAATCACATCACTCTCATTTTGTGTGAGACCTGTCTTAGGGGACATAGGAATAATTAATAACATCTACTTATCCCAGACAGGTCACTGGCAATATACTGAAAGAAGGATTCTTCCAAAGCCCAATCCAGAGAATCAATGAGTGGATATCTATTCTTGGTTGGCTACCTACACACTTATTTTAGAAATACCTAATTCTATTGCCTTTGGTAAAGTCTTGGTTTTCAACAGGACTACATTTGTCGTGTTCTAGAAGGCAGTATGATGAGTTCAACGTTTTTGTAAATACACATGTTACGGGATTCAGAGTGTTTTAATAGAGCATTTCATGACTTTAAGTCTTTGTGTAGGACAGAATAGGTAAAATATTTCATTAACTCTCACCATTCACAGCCAGGCTCTAGAAACTTTACTGGGCACTGGACATTGTCAAGTAGAGACTTCTTGACTGCTGAATAAGATTATATTCCTGACTCTTCCACTGGTTAAATAGTGACTGTTTCTTTGCTCTGATATTGGATTTGAGAATCTCTAGGGGTGATCTTGTGGCCACTAATAAAGCAATGGTGGTTCACAGCCGGAGCTGATAATCAACCCAAGTAACCTCAGCCTGAGGTTAAAACTGAGGTGCTTTGGTACGGGCTGTTGCTGTGCAGTGCTTTTAAACTGAGTGTTCTAGAGGCAGAGAGAATTAATGCGCTTCAAAAACCACATCCATCCCACTGAGGCTGGAGACTTCCACTGAAGTTTAGGGTGAATCCAAAGGCCAATCCAAGTAGGAATGGGGTTGAAGATGAAGTTTTTTATATCTTCCCTGTATTTGGTGTCATTGAAAAAGTTGTTTTATGACCTCTCCTATTATATAGACCATGATTTCTGTTTATTTGCAATTTTTTCTTTTAACAGTTAATTATTTGAGAATTTTGCCAACTTTTACTGCTTATATATTCACAGATGTTTTGGGCTTCCATTGGGTCATGATCTACCTAAAAGGGCCACCTTTTAAAGAAAAGTGGCTATCCTCCTAGTAACTATTGATAGCCAATAATTTCTCTGCTGGAGGTGAATCTTTTAAATCAGTCTTCTTTCTCTATGCTGCGATTTCAACTGACTTGAGCTTGCACAAGCCTTGTGAATTCTGTCATAACAACTCTAAGTTCATATTTACAACTTCAATGTAGTTTCAGAGATCATTAAAAAAGAGGTGGTTTAAAGCCTGTAAAAGCCAAAAAAATTATGAATGAATTCAAGGATGCAGGGTCCTCTGAAAAAGACAATGTTTTTAGTGTTATCATGCTCTATGCTGGGGAAAGACTGATAGGAGCAGTCTTCTGGCCAGGAGACAAATATAAACTAAGATTAGCATACACATGTAGGAACAAAATTCATTGAATTCTGCATATAAAGTGATGGACTTCAAATATCTGGTAAGTCTAAGGCCTGCACTTAGTTCACCTTGTCTTACCTGTAAGCAGGAGACATGATTTTTCATGCTAGCTACACTATATGATGTTTACAGAGGATGACACTCTTTTTGGTGTTCTTTTTGCACCACTACTTCATCTTTTTCTTTTATTGTGTTAAAATCACACATTGTAATCCTGTATGTGATTTCCTTTGCTTTTACAAAAGTACTTCTCTGTGTTGACAGCAGCTCAAATTGTAATTTTTCTAAAGACTTCAGTGCTAAAAAGTCTTACAATGTTTCCTATAACTTCTACTTCTTTTATATTTTGGAGAAACTGTGTAAGACAACAAAAATCTCTTTGGAGATTCAAAGAGTGAAGAATATTTATGAGCCATAGTGTATTAAAGTTAGTTAGTTAATTAATTTGGCCTTGGGCTCAGGGGCTATCATTTCTGCATTCTTCTTATGTGTTTTACCATTGAGTTACACCCCTTAACACCATCTTGGTATTTTACATGTCATTTTCCTTGTGTTAATAATCCTGTACAACTTCATCAGAAAAAAACTAGCCCAGGGCAACAAAAACAGGTTTAAATAATTTATATTAAATGAGCCTTGAAACACAAATGCTACAAAAGAAAAATAAACATTGTTAGAGTTTTGAATAACATTTGGAATTATGTTTACACTTACATTTTAAATGTACTAAATGTGAATGTACTTAACTTTTATTAACTACTTTATGTTTCTACAATTTAGTGATAATATCTATGTTATTTCAGGATGAAAATATTAGCGGTAATAGCTTCAAGTATAGAAAGAATAACTGAAATAACAAGTCTATAGTTTGATTGAGTTAATTGTCAGTGTTGAAGTTACTTGTTAACAATAAATAGTTTATATATTTTAGTAAATTTAGTAATTTTTATTGCTGTTATGCTTATAATTAGGTAAATTAACAAAATATACAAGATCCAACATAAATTTAAACTTCCATTTTCACAAAATTAATATATAGCAATATATAATTGTGTTATTACTCATCATTTTAAGACATTCTATTGTCTTAAACACACTTAAACATATACATTTAAACATAAAGATATATGCTAATATACATAATAAGGGGTTGAATTGGCTCACATTATGAGGAAAAGAAAGATATTTTACAATGTGCCTTTTAGGATCTACACAATCAAGACAACTGTTGGGATGATTCAGTCTAAGACAGAACATGTATGAACATAAATATAAATATAAATAAATATGTATAATCTCATACACAAAACAACCTTTGTTCTATTCAGGCCTTTAATGTATTGGATCAAGCTACCTGTGTCCATTCCAGTAGAATTCTAGGACTAAACTAACTGATTCAAATGCTAATATTTCAATTATAAAGATTCCCAGAGTAATTTTAATTTCCATGAAAATTAGTATTGATTTTTCAACTGGAAAGGGATTTACAATCAAATATAGGGAATGGCTCTAGGTAGGTCTGTCAGACGTCTCTGACAACCCAGCTCCAAAGTTATCTGAGGACAAAGAAGTGCTTTCTTCTGTTTGCTTCCTATTGGTGACTATGTCTATTCTTGTTGTACTTCTATTCCTAGCAGACATCAGACTCCAATATTTTCAAGCTTCAAGCATGGACTGAGATGCAATGATCTTTGCATCTTCCAATCATTCAATATCAAACTGAGGCTACTAGGTATCCAGCCTCATGTACTTGAGAAGCCACTGAGTCTCCCCAAGTACAGAATGACCATTTTAAATGACCAAGCCTTTATTATTCCCCCACTTAAGAGAAGAAAAGACATTCCAAATGTAAAACAGAGTTAAGCACATCTGAGAAAAAATTGGTCAAGTTAGGATATTATGTTCTAGAGCATCTACAGAGGAAAATAATGAACCAAAACTCTAAAGGGATTCTGGAGTTTAGTGCTGCTTTCATGGACTATAGTGATGCAAGTGTTGTGGTTGACACATCTCCCTTTAATTCTATTTGACTTATGCAAAAGGCAGATAGACCTTGAAGAATTAAGTTAACTATAATAAACCTAATCAAGTGGTAACTTCAATATTATGTGCTGTAACGGATATGGTTTCATTGTCTGCACAATTACTCTGTTCAAGATATTATGAAGCTATTGACTTCACTCATGAATTTCTTTCTCCAAACCAGTCTATAAGAAACACCAAAGCAATTTGTTTACAACTGTCAAAGATAGCAGTAACCCTTTACTGTACCTTAACTCTACATGTGTATGTCTGTTTATGTTTGTGTGTGCATATATATGTTTGATGTGTTTGTGTGTGTCTGACACACACACACACAGAGGAGAGATTGAGAGAGAGAGAGAGAGAGAGAGAGAGAGAGAGAGAGAGAGAGAGAGAGAGAGAGAGAGAGAGAGAGATTTTGAAGGTCTTTTGGTTACTAGTCTCTTCCCAAAGATACCGTACTTTAATGAGATTTTACTGAGTAGACCTAGTAAGTAGGTTATATAACAAGTATTCTCTACTTGTTGATAAAACATATGCACAAAATGGGAATGACAAATGAAGCAGTGAAAATTCATTTGCTTTCTACCTCATGAGATTTCCAGAAGTCCAATAATTTAGAGCATTCAGAGATCTTACTCCTGAGAGGAAATATTGGTTTATTTTGTCTGATCCCTCTTCCCACCAAGAAAAAGGCACACTTAGAAGGATCGCTTAGAATGTGGGAGCAGCACATTTCTCTTTAGCATGTTCTACTCTAGTACATACAGTGACTGACTGGGAAAGATGTTAGTTTTAGTGGGGCATACAACAAGAGAAGTTGCTTCAATAATTCCAGACAGCTATACTGTCTGTTATGAGACTTAGACATAATATTTAGCTGAATTAATGATACTTAAAGTGCCATATAAAATAGTCTTTTCCAAACTACAGTACTTGAATCACAGAAGAAAAATTTAAAAGGTTTAAATAAAACCCTGCTATAATCTACAGAAAACTATTTTTTTTGTGTTGTGAGATAGCTCTTTTTTGTTGTCGTCGTTCTTTAATTTAATTTTATTTGTAATTCATTTTTTACACTCCAATTCCATTCCCTGTCCATCCCCTTCTACCCTCTAACTGCTTCACATCTCACACCTCCTTCCCACCCCACCCCATCTCCACGTGGATGTTTCCACCCGCCACCCGACCTGAACTCTAAACTCCATGCAGCCACCAGTCTCTTGAGGGTTAGGTACATCATCTCTGAATGAACACAGACCTGAAGTCCTCTAGTGTATGTGGTGTATGTGTGTCAGGGGCCTCATGTCAGCTGGTGTATACTGTCTGTTAGGTGGTCCAGTGTTTGACATATATCAGGAGTCCAGATTAATTAAGACTGCTGGTTCTCCTTACAGAATTGCCCTTCTCTGCAACTTATTTCAGCCTTCCCTAATTCAACAGCAGGGGTCAGCTGATTCTGTCCATTGCTTGGGTGCAAATACCTGCATCTGACTCTTTCAGCTGCTTGTTGGGTCTTTCGGAGGTCATGGGCTCATCAACATGAAACTCAATATATCAACAAGGAGACGTTGTTACAGCTAAATCTGTTAACAACAAAATCTAGCACTGAAAACCTGATATAGCACCATCCTCCTGAGTGGCCAGTGTTCTGATGGCAAGCTAACAAGACTGGACCACTTACATCTTGAAAAATGCATTTCTTTGTTCTTTTTGAAATATAATATTTTTCTGAACAATTTTACTTCCTGAACAAATACTTCTGCTAAATATTTTTTCCATGGGCTCATAATATTTTTCCATTATCAAAGTATTCCATACAGCATTGTGAATGACCAAGGAACTCATTTTATGTTGGAATAGTGCATCAACAAACTCATGTTCATGGAATTTATTTGTCTTACCCTGACTCCCACAATCTTAGAGCAGTTTCCTTTCTTTTTACCACTGAATGCTATTTTAAATAAGCAATTATGGTGCAGACTAGGTGATAATAGTCTAGACGCCAGGGTAGAGTTCTTCAGGATGCTGAGAAGTCTCTGAATATATATTCAATATATGATATTGTTTATACCTTATCCAGAATTTATGGTTCCAGGAATGAAAGGTTTAAAATGGAAGAATTCTTAATGATACACTAGAAATTATGACTCCTGTTCCTCTGACATAATATTATTTTAGCCAAGAAAGTGTGGATCCAGGAAAGAGACAGTATTTCTGGCCAGAGATTTAACAACTATCCCACTAACCTAAAACCTAATATCCTTTCCTGGTTACTTGATTGACTGCTGTCTTTAAGTCATTGAACTTGAACTAAGACAACTTATGGTGTAAGAAGTTACAATGTACTACTAAAATAAAATTGAATAAAATTGAACTCCATAATGAATATGTATGGAATTCAGGAAGTTCTTTAGGAAACTCTGTGCATTACCATGTCATCTGATTGCAATTAATGAGGAAATAACAGTAATACATTTCAGAGAAGATCATAAATGGTCCTGTCAACTCAAGAATGAAGATATGTGTCATGCCCCAACATAAAGAGCAAAGACTAACTGAGGTACACGCTTATGGTTGAGTTATACAAAGTATATAGATGATATTTATAAATAAAAGCTACAGACATATTGCCAAATACAGAAAGAAAGGCTATAATTTTTGTAAGTTTTATCCAACTTGGTTAAGTCCATAACATGGAATGGAAAACTATCACTACTTCAATGTTGTGAAATTCATATTAAGGCATATAAGTTATCAGATATTAAAAGAAAAAGTATTCCTATGGGACTGTACCATTTACCATGGAAAGGATCATGAATTTTATTTGTACATAAAATAACTATATTATGGAGAGAGAATTGTGCACTTCAAATTGTCTTCATTTAAAAAAGTCAATCATAAATAAGGGACATGGTTTGAGTCAAGATGACATGACGATGATCTAATGGATATTGATTATGATCTTGATGGGCTTTTAAATTATCTAAGAGACCTTTCCTACCATATTCAGCCTATGGAGGCATTCAGCTTTGTGGGCTGAGCAGTTACACTATTTGTAGATTTTCAGGCATGTGGTTGACCATTATTAGACTCTCTAGCTTCCTGCATGTAAGTCATTCTAGTAGATACCTTTTTATAATACACAAATACATTTTTATTCTCCCTTTTTTACTTTAAAAAACGATCTAAAATTTATATATATATATATATTTGATCATAGTCTCTCTCACAAGTCCTTCCAGAGCCTTTAAACCTCCCAACCCACCCAACTTATAAGAAAAGAATTTTTTCACAAAAAATCCAATATAACAACAAAAACACTAACAGAAAGAAAACAAAATAAATTCCCACACTAAAAATCCCAACCAAACTGTAACCAAATAAAAGTACATGTACACACACAGACACACACACACACTAAACAAACACAAAACAAAAATGTATAGTCCTATATATGTTGGTCAATGGTTAACTACTTTTGAACATTAGACCTGTCCTCAAGTAGGTCATATACTCACTGTCTCTCTATTTGAGAAAAGCTGAGGCCCGCTCAACAGGTATAAGTCAGGTTTTGGATTTGGTCCAATGCTACTTATGTTAATTCGGTCCCCCAAAATTACATGGAGATGGTCATGTCAGCAAGGACGTTGCTGAGGGACCCTGCACACAGGTGTCATTGATTGGTAAATAAAGTTGTTAGCTGCTAATGGGTGGGCAGAGAGAGAGAGAGAGAGAGAGAGAGAGAGAGAGAGAGAGAGAGAGAGATCTCCCATTTACACCTGCTGGTATCATCAAATTCTCAGGCAAATACATGGTACAAGAAAAAAATATCTTTAATGAGGTGTCCAAGATTTAGAAAGACAAACATGGTTGGGCGGTGGCACACACCTTTAATCCCAGCACTAGGGAGGCAGAGGCAGAGGCAGGTGGGTTTCTGAGTTCAAGGCCAGCCTGATCTACTGAATGAGTTCCAGGATAGCTAGGGCTACACAGAGAAACCCTGTCTGGAAAAACCAAAAAAAAAAAAAAGACAAACATGCTATGTATTCATTTATATATGTTAGGTGTTATGTCAATGATAGCATTCTACAATCCATAAAACTACAGAGAATAGGTACAAAGAAACTCAAGGGAAAAGATAGCTCCCCTTAGGAAGGGTACTAACACAGATAGCTATTGATGGAAGGTATAGAGAGTAGGAGAATCAAGTAGGAATGGGCAATGAAAATAGAGCTGTGGGAGGGAATATGAAGAAAGACAGCTAAACAGGAAGGGGGTTTGAAGGGCAGTATGAATAACTAATATAGTTGAAATTTCCTTAAATATATACATATATGAATGAATCACAACTGACCATCTTTTGTCACACAGAGAAGCTTCTAGCACCAGAACTGGATTATATCTAATTGGCCAAAGGGGCCCCATGGAAATTTCCAAACAAAATTGGCTATTGCCAGAACTATAGGCTATTCTCTCCAAATAGATAGGCCTCCACTGCTGAAGGCAATACCTATCTTGAATGTGGAGGGGTCAAGCTGGTGCCTCTATACAATCTTCACCCCTACATTCCTGCATCTTTGATACAGGGATGTTCTCGGTACACTATCAAAAGGATACCATAAACGCCAAACCAGCCACTAAACTTTAATCTACTATGGTATAGTGCCTGCAAGATATGCTAAGGTAATAGTTGTGCAAAGCTAGTGGAAGTAATTAATCCAAAAGTGACTTGATATAAGCCCTACTCCACAAGATGTACCTATATCTGACACTATCTGGATGAGCAAGAACCTAAGACTATGTTCCTAGTAGTTCAGGGACCTAGCTGAAAACCAACTACTACTGATCCGAAAAAGAGGTGTGTAATGTAGTGATAAAATGACTATTAATGACAGTCTGCTGTACTCATAGATTAGTGGTTTTTCAGTTATTATCAGAGAAACCTCCTCCTGCAACAGAGGGGAACAAAGGCAGACATACACAGATAGAACTATGCAGAGCAAGAGAAAGTGGAACACATATCTCTAAATGAGATGCCTCCATCAAACTGCTCCTCTCAGGGTTCCCACAAACCCACAAAATAGGAGACAGAGAAGTTTAAGAGCCAGATTGATAGAGGATACCAGAAACAAGTCAATCTATCAACTTAGAAAGATACATTTGAACTCATGGAGTCTGAAGCAGCAAGCACAGGACCAACATGTGTCTGCACTGAATCCTTTAAATATATTATGACTTTCAGTTTAGTAGTTTTATGGGACTCAAGAATATGTGAATTAGTGGATCTCTGATGTTTGTGCCTTCCCACGTGCTCTTTTCCTTCTGTTGGTTTGCCTTGTCCAACCTCAAATTAATGTCTTCTCTTTTATATACTATTTTAAATTATGTTTTATTGTTAAAAATAAAATTGAAACAAAAATTTTAAGTGAAAATGAGTATTAATTAAAAATTGGGCACACAATTTTGTCTTGTACACCATTTTAAATTTGAAATAATATTTATTAAGTGCAATAAATTATTTATATATGTATATATATATATATATATATATATATTATACTATTAAAGAACACCAAAAATGAGACTATGCCGGGGCCTAACAAACACAGAAGTGGATGCTCACAGTCAGCTATTGGATGGATCACAGGGCCCCCAATGGAGGAGCTAGAGAAAGTAACTAAGGAGCTAAAGGGATTTGCAACCCTATAGGTGGAACAACAATATGAACTAACTAGTACCCCCCGGAACTCCTGTCTCTAGCTGCATATGTATCAAAAGATGGCCTAGTCGGCCATCAGTGGAAAGAGAGGCCCATTGGTCATGCAAACTTTATATGCCTCAGTACAGGGGAACGCCAGGGCCAAGAAGTGGGAGTGGGTGTTTGGGGGAGTGGGTGGGGGAGCATGTGGGGGACTTTTGGGATAGCATTGGAAATGTAAATGAAATGAATACCTAATTTAAAAAAAACCTGAGGTTCTATGGGGATGTTAAATTTTCATTGAATGCAAAGCTAATGGATTTTACTTGAAAATTATCTAGTAGTAAAGAGCACACCTGGCATATTAAGATCCTGTGTTCTATACACAGCATCACACACACACACACACAGACTATACATACATACATATATATATATACGTGGAAGAGATTTATATACAAATTAAAACAATAGAAATATCAAATTTGTGTAAAATATGAGCTCATGAAGCTGAAAATTATTATCAAAATGGTTATATTACTAAGACCCCCATGATAAAATATTAATTACCTTTAAATATAATATTGGGGATTTAAACTAAAATATCACACCATAATTAATAATCCCAGAATACCTCACAAAAGAACACACATGATATGCACTCACTGATAAGTGGATATGAGCCCAGAAGCTCTGAATCCTTCTTAGAGGGGGAATAAAATACCCATGGAAGGAATTACAGAGACAAAGTTTGGAGCAGAGACTGAAGGAACAACCATCCAGAGACTGCCCCACTTGGGGATTCATCCCATAAACAACCACCAAACCCAGACACTATGGCAGATGCCAACAAGAGCCTGTTGATAGGAGCCTGATATAACTGTGTCCTGAGGGGCTCTGACAGTGCCTGGCAAATATAGAAGTGGATACTCACAATCATCCATTGGATGGAGCACAAGGTCCCCAATGAAGCAGCTAGAGAAAGTATCCAAAGAGCTGAAGGGGTCTGAAGTACCATAGGAGGAACACCAATATGAACTAACCAGTACCCCCAGAGCTCCTTGGAACTAAACCACCAATCAAAGAAAACACATGGTAGAACTTCTGGCTCTAGCTGTATATGTAGCAGAGGATGACCTAGTTGTTCATCAATGGAAGAAGAGGCACTAGGTCTAATGAAGGTTCTATGCCCCAGTATAGAGGAATGCCAGAATTGGGAATGGGAGTGGGTGGGTTGGTGAGCAGGGGGAGGGGGAGGGAATAGGGGATTTTCAGAGGACAAACCAGAAAAGGGGATAACATTTGAAATGTAAATAAAGAAAATATCTAATAAATATATTTTTAAAAGAAAGAAAAAATAATACCAGCATAAAGGTAAATAATATAAATTCATGAATATTTTACCTAATAGCAAGTTCATTATAGAGAACCTTGCAACTCTTAATTCATGAATTCACTCCTCAAAGATTCCACTTTTATATCTAGCATTTATTGCTATTTCTATGAGCAGGACAATTTTAAACCTTATTTTATCTTTGGTTGATTTCAATCACTCATAATTTTCACCTCTTTTAATCACTTTTCAGTGTGTGTCTTGGGATAATTCTAACAGGTCTCTTTGACTTACATTCTCTATTCTAAGTATCTATCGCGTTGGACAATCATAAAACTTGTCATATACCAGCAGTTTCCTTTTTTCTTTAGTGTGTCTATGATCAATAATTTGTAAGTTATAAAAATACAATTCACATATTATTACAATTACCTTGATTTATTTTAATAGATTGCTGTCATATATAGGGGTTTCGAACAAAACAGCAAGCTATATAATTTTATGACTTAGAACATTCAAAGAAAAATCTCCTTGAAATCAGTCTATATTTGTGCAACATCATAATTATATTCATTTATCAAGTTCCAGCACATATTTCTACATAGTCAGCTGCATTTATTTACTAGTCTATTAGTTACAATGTCCATAAGTAGAAAGATTTCTTCATGCTTTATAAAAGTAAGACAGTAAGTGAGCTTTGCATTTTCTTTGTGACCGTCGTCCGATGTCTGGGCTTACACATCTGATAAAAATAATTTGAAGTAAGGAAGATTTAATTTTTTCAGAGTCTATGATAGTTTCAGTTTATTTTCACTTAGCTCCATTGTATGTGGGCCTTCAATGAGGCAGAGAATCATAGCTATAAATGGGAAGTGGAGTGATGATGCTAAGCTAAAGGCAAGTAGGTGGGAAATAGAGAGAGAAGAGATTCAGGGACGAATGATATAGTGCAAAAATCAAGTTACCCATTTTCTTCCTCTCAGATGTATCTTGCAATACTGTGCTAAGGTATGAGAGCCCTCAAGACCCAATCATATCTGCAATCTTGTACCTCAATCAAGCCTATATCGAGGGCCAAACTTCCAGTGTATGAATCTTTTAAATATTTTGTATAACCAGCTTTTTTGTCCCTCTCTGTCCTCCACACAGTTCTATCCAAAATGTTCATTACTCCATATCTCTCCATATTTTTTAGATATCTTGTGTATTTTCGGCTAAAACAGCAAGCTAACAATACCAATAGCTTAAGCCACTGATTAAATGTGTTTACAGAAGACCTAAAAAGTGCTGCATTAAGAAAAAAATAAGCAATGGATGTTTTTGAAATTTTATCTATTTAAAAAGTTATTTACAAGATACATGGAAAGGTACAAAAATTAAGCAAACATGAAAAGTTCAGGTATATTCCATATATTTTGACACCAATTTTAAACATTTGACCATAAAATTGTGAGAAAGGTTTTAGTGTCATAAGGATAGTGATTAAATGATACATTTAAATACTTATTTCATAAAAATCAAAGGGAAGCTATGCCAAAAAGACCCAGGATACACTGGAGAGGACCTATCAGTCTTCCCTGGAAGGATATTATAGACACTATCTCAAGGGCATGAGAAGTGGCTCAGTAGGTAGGAGGACTTGTCACCAAGTTTGATAATTTAAGTTTGATCACTGGAACTGGCATGGGAGAAGGAGAGAATCTACTCCTTAACATTAGCCTCTGATACCCACACATACACAGAAACTTAGATTCACACACACACACACACACACAGATAAGTTAAAATAAGATAATAAAAAATAAAGCCAATCTCAGGTAGAGGAAAGTAAACAGTAAATGGTTGTATTGTTATTCAATTCCTCATTGTCTCACAAACTTTGAGAACATTTAGTTAAATGTTCTACTTTTCTAAAGTATGAATGGCTTTTTGTTTTGTTTTGTTTTGTTATCATTGGACAGAATTTCTCATTACATATTTAGTTATTAAAATTTAAATGGTTATAATATCCTAAGATAGGTTGAGACACAAGTGTTTTTGTTCATGTGAGGTATATTTGACTATGTATTTGAAAGCACATTTGTTAATCACACTGTAAACAGTCATCTTTCACTTTATTTTCTACTTCTCTTCCACAGAACACTACTTCTCTGATTTGTTAGGTTTTTATGAATTTATGAGTAACTATATCATGATTAACTCTTTACATCTATTGTATATGCATATTTGTTTCCTTTCCAATAATAATTTTCCAAATTTAATAATAGGGATAATCTCACAACAAAAATAGTTTGTTTTTCATTCAAGTGGCCATGATTCTATCCAGTGTTAATTCTTTCTCTGTCTCCTCTCATGTTATTTTATGTTCTATAATGTGGATATGTAAATATGTTCTTGAGCTAATTAGAAAGATTGTAATGTTGTTCATTTCAAATAATGTTTAGTAAATAATTTATTCTATAAATACCATGTGCATGTATGATAACTTCCCATCAATGAATGCAATAATACAAAATACTCTATCCTTGAAGGAAAGATCCATTCCTCAAGTGGAAATCTTTATTCAAAGTGTGCTTACTTCTGATAGTCTCGCAAAATATTAACCATATCTCATGGATTATTTTGATCTACACTGTTAGTACAGAGAATTTGAGCAAGCTTTCAATTTTTAATTCAGATATGAAAAGAAATACCAAAATGTTTTAATTTGTCCTTTAAATTTATAATGTTATTATTAATAATCTCCTCACATAAGAAAAAGTATTTCTTATTTCTTTCTGTAAAATATACTTATTTGACTGGCACATAATTTAATATCAATTTTGTGAAATTTATTATGAGTTCTCAATCTAACAGAAAGATTACTTCCTAATTTGTTTTAAATTTTATTAACAAATTATTATCATTTACATAGAGAGGGCTATGTGACTAAATTTTGTGAATTCCATTCTGTCCTTATTTTTCATATATATATATATATATATATATATATATATATATACATATATATATATATATGGCAAAACCGTTATTATTATATTCTGCTCATATGTATAATTTACTGTGTATATGTGTATATATACATATGTATAATTTAATAATAATTAAAGCAATTTCCTCATCCATATTTCACTTAGCTAAAAATTATTATGTGTTTTATTAGAATGTATTCATTTTGATTTCAGTGGAGAGAAAAAAATAAAATAAATGTAATTCTTTCTTTTTACATCTACGACAAAAGGAATCCTGATGTTGCGTATAGATAGGACTCATATGTTAAAGAAGAAAGACCTTGTTTTGTTTCATATTTTTGGCTACATGATGCAGAACAAGCTAGAAGGATTGTCAGAAATACCAGCAAATGATATGAATAAGATGTCTTTATTCAGTTTGATAAAGTCAGGCATTTCTATCATACTTACCCATATTAATGTATTTAAGCATCAGAAGTATGTTAATCCCCAACACTATCTCTTCATTAAAGGTGATGAAAAGAAAATACCAAGAGCTAAGAACTTATCTAAAGCCAGTGAATTAGGACAGCTGAAAGCTAAGCCCTGATAATCTCTGCCCTAAAATTTCTCCATAGCAAGTGTTTATGACTCCACAAGAGTTTGAATTTGCATTGTGGCAGGTACAAACTCACCCCAGGTTACACCAATTATTTTACTTCATTTTCCCCCATGTCTGTGGAATAATAAGCTTTGCTAGCCATATGAAAATATTGCTAACTGACAGTAAAACATGGTTTCAATTTTCTTTACTAAAATTGAGAATAAGATTTATTAACTAACAATAAGATTTTGAATATTGATGACGAATTGTGCATCCTGAGAGCAATATTCCATGCTTTATTAGTTTATCATTGCTAATCAGACGTCATTGACATCATATATAATAAATTAAAACTACAGTAATAAAATGCATAATGATATAGAAAAGTGCTTGTTACAAACATGAAAAACAACCTTAATGACTAGTTCTTTACAGTTGGGACAGGGCTTGTAAGGGTCATGTTGCTGTAAATCCTCTGGTCTTTCTTGCTGCAAAGGATTAGTATTTTCAATAATATTTTTCTTTTTTGCATAGAAAATGCATGAAAGCTTACAGATGTTTGATTATTGTATCATGCTACTAAACATTTATTAAAGTATTAATTTTATAACTTGAATTAGAATTACGTAAATTTCCCTTTCCTTTTCTCCCTACAAACCCTCCAAATAATGTCAGAATCCACATCAATGAGCTATCAATAAAATGATTTTGTAAACAGGAGCTGAGCTGCAACAACAATAGACTTGCTAATGTTGCCAATGAAAGCACAGAAGGCCTCCACCCCACCCAAACTATAGGCAACTAAGTAATGGTGAGAGCTGGAGAAATCTAGTCTTCCCCAGGGACAGGCACTGGACCTTTAAAATAGAGACCTATTGAAGTTACTTCAAATAAATCTGCAATTGTAGTTGATTAACTCTACCTATGTCTTTTGAATTATAGAAACTGTAAGTTTCATGATATAGACCTGTATTATTAATACAATCTAAAAGCAACTTATTTCTTTTAGCATGGTGGACTTGTCTTCCTTTAGAGAACAAATATAAAATTCCAAAAATATTTATTGGCCCTATTTCACTATAATAAAAATGGGGAAATAAAATGATAGTCATTCCTCATGAAAGGGACACTATTATATCAAAAATAAGTTCACCAGCCTTATGTCTGTATGTTGGAAAGAAACAGTCCCACTGTTCAAACAGAATACTGAACAAAACGTAAGGATTGTCGCACATCGTCTTTAAATCATATTACTTGACATAGCACACGCTTTCTTCATCCTGATCTAAATTTCAGTATGAATACTTGCTTGTATTAATTGATTGAATGCTATCAAGTAACCAAATAGGTGCTACTTCTCTTTATTTTACAGATGGAAAACGTGAATATTTGTGAGCATAAGTAGTTACTAAATTTCCCTAATCTCTATCTTCTTTGTGTCACAATAGTTTACCTGTAAATTGTGGTAATCTACATTTGTTTTCAGAAAAAAAATATTGATCATTAGCTTGCGACTAATTTCTGTAAAAGTTATATGAGCAAAAGACAAAGTATTTTTGGAACTCATGTTTTTGAAGGGCTATAAATAATCTACTATTGGCTTATGTTAGATCACAAAATCCTATTGTGCAATTTTCAGAGATTCTAGGACTGTATTTTAAGTACAACCTTTATTAAATATTAATCTATATAAAAATACAATGACACTCTGCCTGCTTTCACAGGGACTCACCAGCATCAGGAATTCTAGGTAAGAATGTGCTTCATGTCCTATGCTTGCCAACTTCGCTTAAAGCTCATGAAGCAGCCATAAACTGTACCAAATCACTTGGGCTCCATATTCTGGCTCATAACCAAAGCAGAAAAACTGTTTTTTTCTGGAACCCAAGAGGGTTCTGAGGACCCCACAATCATACAGAGCACCCCCCTACACACACACACACACACACACACACACAACCAAACAAAGCAGCTCTAGCAGACATAAATTGGTCACCAGAATCCCATGCCAGAAAGCAAGGAAGGAAAACAAAGGGAAAAAAACATCCCAAAACAACCCATTTAACTCAGAAATCAGCACCTAAACCTATAATAACCCCCAAACGTAGATATATAGAGATCTGATTAAGACCAAAATCAACAACAGCCAGGAAAATGGCACCACTGAGCCCAGCTATCCTACTACAACAAACCTCGGAAATACAAACATAGCAGAAGCACAAGATGTGTAGGGGGAGGAGCTGATACTAAAATCTGCTTCCCTAATTGTTTCTTCATTATGTCAATAAAGACAGCAGACACTAATAATTGGGCAACGAGAAAAAGATGGGATTTTCAGTCCCATGAAGAAGAGAAGAGAATGGATGCAAAGAAGATTGGGGATTTGGACCAGGAAGTGGAACGGATAGGAAGCTGGAAAAATGTAGGTCTCTCTGGACACATAGAGTATATAGCCACTACCACCTGCTAAGGCCAAGGAGGATGGGAAAAGCTGTTGTTAAGTTTAGGTTAGAGCTGGAGAGATGGCTCAGCCTTTAAAGGCTAGGCTCACAACCAGAAATATAAGATTAGGATAGGAAATTCTTCACCTAGCCATTGGGTTATCTGCTCAGTTTTAAAACAATAAATGTCTCTAATGTTTTCCTTCCACCAGGCTAAAGGGTGGTTAGCTAGTAGTGCACAAACAGAAGCTCCCAGCATTTTTCATAAGTGCAGTTGTTGGCAGACTGGCAAAGCAGCAGGAGGAATGGCGGCATTCTGGGGAAAATGCCAGCTGGCAACTGGCAGCACTGAGTGAGAGGGCTGCATGGCGGCAGCTGTTCTCATAGCATAGCCAGGAGCTCTCCTCGAGCTCCCAAGAAAGAGCAAGCATGTTTCTAAAACTACATGTTACAAATATGACCTTAAAACAATTTTTTAAAATTATTTTATTAGACATTTTCTTCATTTACATTTCAAATGCTATCCCCAAAGCATCCTATATACCTGTGCCCCCGCCCTGCTCAGCAAACCACCCACCCAGCTTCCTGGCCCTGGCATTCCCCTGTACTGGGGCATATGATCTTCACAAGACTAAGGGCCTCTCCTCCCATTGATGGCTGCGACTAGACCATCCTCTGCTACACATGCAACTAGAGACACAGTACTAGGAGGTATTGGTTAGTTCATATTGTTGTTCCTCCTCTAACAATTCTTATGAAGATGGTAGAGGCATTTAAAGGGGAAATGCATAAGTCTCACAAAGAAGTACAGGAAAATACAAGCAAACGAGAAGAAAATGGAAAAAAAAAAGTTCAATACCTAAAAATGAAAATAAAAGCAACAAAGAAATTACAAACTGAGGGAATCCTGGAGATGGAAAACCTAGGTAGGGAAACAGGAACTACTGACACAAGACAAGTGATAGTAGATAATGGCTCAGACATAGAAGATACAGTAGAACAAATTGATATATTGGTCAAAGAAAATAGCAAATTTTAAAAGTTTCTAATGCAAAATATCTAGGAAATCTGGGATATTATGAAAAGGCTAAACCTAAAATAATAGGAATAGAAGATAAAAAATATAGGTTCAAAGGTCCAGAAAATATTTCAACAAAATCATAGATGAAAATATCTATAGGATAAAGAGATATGTATAAAATGCACAAGAAGCTTACAGAATACCAAATAGTTTGGACTAGAAAAGAAAATCCCACCACAATGTAATAATCAAAACATTGAATATACAGAACAAAACCAGAAGGTTAAAAAGCTACAAGAAAAAAAAGCCAAGTAAAATACAGAGACACACCTATTAGAATCATACCCAACTTCTCAACAGAGACTACAAATACCCTAAGTACTGAACAATGTTTTTGATAGTATTAAAGACCAGAAATGTCAGCCAAGTCTATTATGCCCAGCAAAACGTTCTAGACAAATCCAGATTTAAACAGTATCTATCCATATCCAGCCCTACAGAAAATACTAGGAAAAAATAAAAACAATAAACAAAAAAAAATACTAAAGACCCTCTAACACAAGGAATTAAACTACAGAAAACTCAGGAAATAAATCACTTCACAACAGCAAAACCAATAGAAGAGAAACACACACACAACCATCATTATAACAAATTAACAAGCCTCGGTCATTAATATCTCTCAGCATCAATGTACTCAATTTTCCAATTTAAAAAAAAAAAGAAAGAAAGAAAACCCACAGGCTGATAGAATGGATTTGAAAACAAGATCCATCATTTTGATGCATATAAGAAACATACCTCAAGAGCAAAGATAGACATTCCCTCACAATAAAGATTTGGAAAAAAAAATGTTTTTACAAGCAAATGGATGGAAAAAAGTAAGTCTGTGTAGCCATTCTAAAATCTAACACAGTAGACTTTCAAATAAAATCAATCAAGAGATGAGACAAGACACTTCATACTCATCAAAGGAAAAAGTCACCAAGGTGATGTTTTACTTCTGATTATATATGCCCCACATGTAAGGGACCCATCTTTGTAAAAGAAACTAAAGCATAAATCATATGTTGAACTACACACATTAATAGTAGTAGACTTCAACTCCCCACTCTCAGAAATGGGCAGTTTATGCAGTCAGAAATTAAAGAGAAAAATAATAGATCTAACAGAGATTATGACTTAAGTGGACCTAACAGATATCTACAAAAAAAAATATACTTTCTTCTCAGTACCACATGGAACCTTCTCCTATTGACCATAAACTCATTCACAACACACGTCACAACACATGCAAGAAAATTTATATAACCTCCTGTGTCTTATCAGACCACCATGGGTTAAAACCAGATTTCAACAGAAATAATAGAAAGTCACAAACTCATGGAAACTAAACAACTCTCTATTCAATGACCACTAGATCAAGGGGGAAAAAGAAAAGAGGTTAAAGACATTTTACAATTCAATGAAAACAAAAGCACAGCAAACTCAAACTTAAAAGACATCATGAAAGCACAGTAAGAGTTCATAGCACTTTCAGAAAGTGCTTTCTTAAATAAATTAATGATATAGTATCTACTTAACAGGACACCTGTAAGTTCTAGACCAAAAAGCGGCTAACATACCCAAAAGGAGGAAATGGCAGAAAATACTCAAATTTAGGGCTGAAATCAATAAAACAGAAACAAAAAAATAATAACACACAAAAAGATGAAACAAATAATTGGTTCTTTGACAAAATCAACAAGATTAAACAAACCCTTTGCCAAACTAAGTAAAAGGCAGATAGAAAATGTTCAAATTAACAAAGTCAGAAACTAAAAGGGAGACATAACAGAAAATGATATCCAGAGAATCATTAAGTAGTACATCAAAATCCTGTACTCCAAAAACTTGGAAAATCTAAAAGAAATGGTCACATTTTTGATAGCTATCATGTGCCAAATTTAAATCAACATAAATTAAGCTAAATAGATCTATATAACATTTAAGGTACAAGAAAAATCATTGAAAGTTTCCCAACTAAAAAGTGTCCAGGGCCGGAAGGTTTTAGATCATAATTCTATCAGATTTTCAAAGAAGAACTAATACCAATATTCCTTAAATGATTACACAAAATAGAAAGAGAAAAAACATTACCAAATTCATTTTATGAGGACACAGTCCCTGTGTTAACTAAACAAAGATCAAAAAGAAGATTTCATGCCACTTTCCCTTGTGAAATTTGATGTAAAAATATGCCTTAAATACAAACTGAATTTTGGAACACAGAAAAAAGGTCATCCACCATAATCAAGAAGGTTTTATTGCAAAGATGCGTGGATAGTTTAACACATGAATGTCTGTCAACGTGATCCACCAGGTAAACAAATTTAAAGAAAAACTAAACCACATGGTCATCTCAGATGCTGGAAAACTATCTACTTCAAACCAAATAAAATCTAGTTTCTTTTCATGATAGAGTCTTGGCAAGATAAGGGATACAAGGAGCATGGCAATTCACAATAAAGGCAATAAGCAGCAAGCCAATAGCCAACATTACATTAGATGGAGAGAACCTTATTCCAATAAATAAGGGATAAAACATGGTTGTCCTCTTTCTTCAATCTATTCAATATACTACTTGAAGCTTTAAGACAATAAGACAAATAAAAGACAGCAAGCAGATACAAATTGGAAATAAAGAAAGCAAAGTATCATTTTTCATAGATAATATGATAGTATACACAAAAGAGCCTCAAAATTCTACCAGGAAAATCTTACAGCTGATAAAAGACTTTAGCAATATGACTGGACATACAATTAACTCAACAATATCACTAGCCCTTCTATATAAAAAATGATAAATCGACTGAAAAGATATTGAAAAGAAAAAACAACACCCTTCACAATAGTCACAAAATAATAGAAAATATCTTAGTCCCAACCAAGCAAGTGAAAAATGTCTATGACAAGAAGAAAATTGAGGAAGATATCAAATGGTAGAAAGATCTCCCATGCTCATGGATCTATAAAATTCATTTAATAAAATTGGCCATTTTACAAGAGCAATGTACAGATTCCGTGCAATCCCTAAAAAATTCTAACATAATTCTTTACAAATCTTCAAAGAACAATACTTAAATTCAGATTGAAAATCTAAAAGCACAGGATAGCTAAAACAATCCTGTATGATAAAAGAAATTCCAAAGGTGTGAGTCCCCCAAAACTGCATGGTATTAGCTTTAAAACATACAGATTGATCGATAAAATCAAACTAAAGACACCAAAATAAATCCACACATTTGTAGTCCCTTGATATGTGGATAAAGAAGCCACAATTACAGTATGAAATATAGGAAGCATCTTCAAGAAATGGTGATAATCTAACTGATTAACAGCATATAGAAAATGAAAATAAATCCATATCTATCATCTTGCATAAAACTCAAGTACAGCATCTAATGAGATGATCATGGTATGCACTCATTGGTAAGTGGATATTAGCCCAAAAGCTCAGAATACCCAAAATGCAATTGACAGACTATATGAAGCTCAAAAAGAAGGAAGACCAAAGTGTGGATGATTCAGTCTTTCTTAGAAGGGGAAACAAAATACTCATTGGAGGTGAATGGTGGGAGGGACTTTACAGGAAGAGAGGAGGGGACAGCGAAAAAAAGGGGGGACAGGATCTGGTATGGGAGGAGACAGCGATGACATACAGAGGGTCAGGAATTTGAACAGAGGTGTGTAGCAATGGGGTTGGGAACTGGGGAGCCGCCAACAAGTCCCAGATGCCAAGAAAGCAAGAGGCTCCCAGGACCCAACAGGGATGAGATTAGCTTAAATGCCCAAAAAATGGGGAGGGAAAACCTGTAGAGACCATATACAGAGGATAGGCAAGGCCCCCATTTAGCGGATGGAGCCAGCCACTCATTTCCAAATGTTTAACCCAGAATGGCTACAGTTTAAAGGAAATATGGGGACAAAGTGTGGAGCAGAGACTGAAGGAAAGGCTATGCAGAGACTGCCCCACCTGGGAATATATCCCATATACAGACACCAAACCCAGATACTATTGTGATGCCAAGAAGTGTTTGCTGACAGAAGTCTGATAAAGCTGTCTCCTGAGAGGCTTTGCCAGAGCCTGACAAATACAGAGGTGGTTGCTCTTAGCCAACCATTGGGCTGAGCACAGGGTCCCCAATGGAGGAGTTAGAGAAAGGACTGAAGAAGCTCATAGACAGAGCAAAAATATCAAAGAACCAGACCCCCCACAGCTTCCAGGGACTAAAACACCAGCCAAAGAGTACAAACGGAGGGACCCGTGGCATGTGTAGCAGAGGATGGCCTTGCTGGGCATCAATGGCAGGAGAGGTTCTTGGCCCTGTGAAGGCTCAATGCCCCAGTGTAGTGTAATGCCAAGGCAGGGAGGTAGAAGTCAGTGGGTGGGTAGGGGAGCACCCTCATAGAATCAGGGGGAGGGGAATGTGATAGGGGATTTCTGGAGGGGAAACTAGGAAAGGGGATAACATTTGAAATGTAAATAAGTAAAAAATCCAAAAACAAAACAAAACAAAACAAAACAAAACAAAGCCTCAAGTGTAAGTAGAACAAAGATCTTAAGGTAGAACTAGATACAATAAACCTGATAAAAAAAAGAAAGTGAAGAATATGCTTTAACATAACAGGACATAAGACAACTTCCTGAACAGAACATCAATAGCTCAGGCATTAAAATAAATAATTCATAAATGTGACCTCATGAAATTGAAAAATTCCTGTAAGGCAAAATCACTGTCAAATGGAAAAGACAAACAAACAAAAACAAAAAAACAAACAAAAACACAGCACAACCATACAGAGAGGGAAAAGACCTTCACAAACCCCATATCTGACAGAGGATATATATATATATATATATATATATATATATATATATATATATATAAAAAGAAACTTGACATGAACAAATCAAATACTCCAATTAAAAAGTGGCACACAAATCTAAACAGAGAATTTGTGACAGACAGTTTTGTGATGGCCATGAAGCACTTAAAACAAATGTTCAATATCATTATCTGTCAGGGAAATGCAGATCAAAATGACGCTGAGTTTTAATCTTAGACATGTCAGATTAGCAGAAATCAAAATACAAATGACAGCTCATGCTAGTGAGGATGTGGTGCATGGGAACGCTCCTCTATTGTGGGTGGGTAGTAGTACAAATTTGTATATCCACTCTGAAACTTAAGTTTGCAGCTTTTCATGAAATTGGGAATAGATCTAGCCTAAAATTCAGCTATGTGTCTCCTGGGCATTTACCCAAAGGTCGTTCTACCATACTAGGGGATATTTACCCAATTATTTTCATAGCAGTCTTATTTGTAATAGCTAGAAAAGGAAGACATTCTAGATATACCTCCACTGAAGAACAGATAAAGAAAATTTGGTACATTTAAAACAATGGAGGATTTACTATTCAGATAATAAAAACAATTAAATCATTAAATTTGTAAGCCAATGAATGAAACTAGAAAAGGATTATCTGAATGACATAATCCAGACTCAGAAAAACAAACATATGTCCTCATTTTTATTTTTTTACACTCCATATTTTATCTCCAACTCCAGTCCACCCTCAGACTGCTCAACATCTCTCACCTCCTCCCCACTTTCCTGTCTCCACATGGATGTCCACATCCCCTACCCCCTGCCCTCTAAACTCCCTGGGGCCTCCAATCTGTTGAGGGTTAGGTACATCATAGCTGAATAAACCCAGACCCAGTAGTCCTCTGCTGTATATGTGTTGGGGGTCTCATATCAGCTGATGTATGTTGTCTGTTTGGTGGTCCAGTGTTTTAGAGATCTCAAGGATCCAGATTTATTGAGACTGCTGGTCCTCCTTCAGGTTTGCCCTTCTTCTCAGCTTCCTTCTGTCTTTCCCTAATTCAACCACAAAGGTCAGCTGCTTCTGTCCATTGGTTGGGTGCAAATATCTGCATCTGACTCTTTCAGCTGCTTGTTAGGTCTTTCAGAATGAGGAAATGTTAGATATCTTTTTGTGAGCTCTCCGTAGCCTCAGTAATAGTGTCAGGCCGAAAGATCTCCCTTAAGCTGGATCCCTCTTTGAGCCTGTCTCTGGACCTTTTTTCCTCAAGTTCCTTTATATTTCCATCCCTTTAATACTTTCAGAAAGGAACAATTATGGGTCAGAGTTGTGACTGTGGAATGGTGCCCCCTCCCTCATTTGATGCCCTGTCTTCCTGCTGGAGGAGGGCTCTCTACAAGTTCCCTCTCTCTACTATCTGGCATTTCATGTAAGGTCCCTCCTTTTGAGTCCTGAGAGTCTCTTACCTCCTAGGTCCCTGTTGCATTTTGGAGGGTCCTCCCAAGCTCCTGTTTCCTGAGATTGCCTGTTTGCATTCTTCATGCTGACCCTTGGGGCTTCAGTCCTTTTCCCACACCCAATACCAGATCAGGTTCTCCTCTATACCCTACTGCCACCCAACATCATCCACATTCCCTCTCATGTCCCTCCCTCTATCCCTCCCAACTTGTGATTGTTTCTTCTCTCTCCAAAGTGACACTGAGGCATCCTCAGTTGGGCACTTCAGCTTGTTGAGCTTTCTGAGTTCTATGGACTGTATCTTGGGTATTATATAAGGTTTTTTTTTTTCCTTCTAATACCCACCTATTAATGAGTATATAGCATGCCTGTTCTTTTTGGGTCTGAGTTACCTCACTCAGGATGATATTTTTCTAGTTCCATACATTTGCCTGAAAAACTCAGGATGTACTCATTCTTAATAGCTCAGTAGTATTCCATTGTGTAAATGAACCACATTTCTGTATCCTGTCCTGGGACATCTAGGTTTTTTCCAGGTTCTGGGTATCAAAAATAAGGCCACTATGAACATAGTGGAACATGTGTCCCTGTGGCATGGTGGGGAATCTTGTGGGTATATTCCCAAGAGTGGTATAGCTGGCTCTTCAGGTAGATCTATTTTTTTTTGAGGTTCCTCCAAGATTGATTTCCAAAGTGGTTGTACCAGTTTGCAATCCCACCATCAATGAAGGAGTGTTCCTCTTTCCTCTGCATCCTTTCCAACAGGTGTTTTCACCTGAGATTTTGATCTTAGCCATTCTGACTGGTGTAAGGTGGAATCTCAGGGTTGTTTCATTTGCATTTCTCTGACCACTAAGGATTTTGAATGTTTCTTTAGGAGCTTGTAGGAAATTCGAGATTCCCCTGTTGTGAATTCTCTGTTTAGTTCTACACCCCAATTTTGATTGGGTTGTTTGTTTGTTTGTTTGTGGTGATTAGCTTCTTGAGTTCTTTATATATTTGTGTATTAGCTCTCTATGGGATGTGAGGTTAATGAAGATGTTTTCCTAATCTGTAAGGCTGCAGATTTGTCTTTCTGACTATGCCCCTTACCTTACAGAAAGAAGCTTTCCAGTTCCATGAGATCCTATTTATCAATTCTTTCCTCCTACTGCCTTGTCTTATCTACCCTCATTAGGAGAAGGTGCACTTAGCCTTAGTTCAACTTAATATGCCCAAACTGGTAGAAATCCATGGGAGACCTACTCTTTTCTGAAGAGAAATGGAGTAGTGGTAGATGGTGGGGGAGGGCACATGTAGCAGGAAGGACTGGGAGGAGGAGAAGAAAGGGAATCTGCATCAGGAATTAAAATTAATTAATTAAATAATTGAAGAATATTTTTAAAATACAATGGCATATTATTCAATCAAAATATAATATTTATAATAAATCAAAACATATGTTTCCTATGTTAATTCTGAGTCACTTTCATGACATTGTTTTTATCCACTTGTCAAGCTAGATAATAGTGTATTGCTAATAATCTTTTTCTGAAGTTGTATTAGCCTGCATTCTCTTGAATAACACAATATAGATATGATAATACAGTTTTTAGAAAGAATTGGGAAAACTAAAGAATTCAAAACTTGATTATTTGCTTATGACTCAGAGTAATTAATCCATGGGGAAATATTAATATTGTATTCAAAAAGTTTTAAAGATGGCATGTCTATAGTCATTAGGAGAGGTATTCACACCCTACAAACATATGCGAAAATATTTTCCAATAATTAACATTATAACCTGATTCAGTAATGAACTCACTCATGTCATTGATCAGTTACTGAGATTTCAAATAGTCTTTGTTTCATTGTATTTTTCTCTAAATAGGTAGAATTATGAGCCAACATTAATGTTGACAGAATCCTCATTCATCAGTATGTAAATGACTTATTTTTTTCTGAATTGGATAGTGATCAAGCATTTATTTTTAGTCTGATTTTGTGAATCCATGGTAAAACTATAAACCTAAGCTTGCTAAAGATATGAGTTAGGTAAAAGTCAATACATATTCTCTAAAAAACGTCAATTGTTTATAGGGACTCAAAATAGGGTACTGCATTTTTATTGATGTTTGTAAACTATGTCCTACATATCTTTTATATCAGTAAAACTTGCACTAAATTTGTCCTCCTTTTCAGATCCTTTTTAAACATTTGCCAGCATATTTCTGCAAAGGTCACTGAGCCAACAGTAGACAGTAGAAAAGAAATGTATAGTTTAATAAATTTGATTAAAAATATCCAGAATATAAGTTAAAAATAACATAAACAATTTTTAAAGCAAATGGGAAGTTCCTAAAATTTGTAAACAAAAGTTTAAAATCATTTCAATAGCAAGGCTATTGTTTGATTTCTACTTCCTTTACTTTTCTTTCTTGAAAATCACCATTGCTATAGGCTACTACCTAACATAGGTCAAAAGAGCTGTTTTCTGGCTTTCTAGTCTATGAAGAATATCCCATAAGTATAGCCTTCATTTCGATACTTGTTTCTGATGACACTGTAAACATCATGATTTACCATGTCTCAGATTTTGTTATAAAAATACTAATTTTTAATTTATTCCTAATCTGTCTATGGCTTTTCATGATTCAGATTCTGATTTAAGAAAGCAAATAGTTGTCTTCTGTGCTTTCCTACAAGAGTAATAGCAATAGAATATCAGCAATCAGTGGACTACAAGGCCACTGTAAAGCTTGCAATCCTACCTCACTTATTGAACTTCATTCTATCCTGAAAAAAAAATGATGTACAACAAGGACTTAAGAAGCAGATCTTTTCCAAGTTAAACCTTTGAATGAGCCTCGATCCTGTTAAACATAATTTTGCAGCACATAGAAATTCTAGAAACTCACAAAATCTTTGTGAAGACAATGATTCACCTACAAAATCTTTATTAATCTTTGATGAATTTTTAGTTCTAAGTAAAAAGATTATTTTATTAAGCAGCAATGTATAATTAGTGCAAGAATCATAAAACTAGACATAAAATTAAATTTACAGTTACATGATTGCATTAAAGTCCTATATAAGCAGTGATCTCCCAAACCTTGATTATTACTTGAATAAGCTAAATATATCTCAAAGTAGAAAAATTGATTCAACATACTCTTTGGAAACTTAATATATAGTTTCCAACTTTTCTCATTGCATCTAAAATAATCCCAGTGACATTAGAACACAAGCGTGAGATATTATTTTAATAGAAGCTGCTTCCTGGAACATTTAACATGAATAACAAATAAATAAAATCATTGCAATTCTATAGAGTCTAAAAAGTAGTAAATACCCTGGTAGAACTTCCCCTACAAGTATCCCAAGAAAAGTTTCCATCATCTGAAGAGAAATATATTTGCCTAGATTAATTTCTGACATGGTTACCCCTCCAATGAAATGCTAATGAAACCTACAAAGAGTTGATATTATCAAGCTTTCCATGTATGTGACAGACAGTGTTTCACACAACAGCAAAAATGAAGCTTTATAAATTCAAAGGCATATTTTAAGTGAATGGTTTCATCCACTAAAGCAGACATCAAATATATATATATAATGGAAAATACTTATAATTGTCCTGCTGGAAAACAATACATAGAAAATAAAATAGAATCCATTAGGAAACATAATAGCAAAATTTCAAACCATTAAAAGTAAACAAATGAAGAGACTTTCTATCTAAGAGATAAATGAGCAGTAAGGCTTCTATTATAACATACATAGTGTGTCCATTCGAGAATTATTTAGCACAAGGTTTAGAACAAATATTGAGACATTTTATAACTTATTTTACATTAATTATTTTTTAAATAATTTATACATGTATATGATTCATTCTGATTACTTTTACTTCCAACACTGTCCTATCTCTCTTCTACTTCCATTAACACCCCTTCCAAAGTCCCTTTCCTGTATTCATGTCTTCGGGATTGTGACCCAATAAGGTTAACAATGATTTTATGTGGCCAGAGGTTGGAATTATCCACTGGAGTCTGGTGGGCTCAGCAGTGAGTATACAACTGAAGGCATTGTGAATCCCCCACTTCCAGAATCTATCAGTTGTCACTAGTTTCACCTGACTGTGCTAGGCTCCCATGATGTTCTTCCCATCTATGACAGGTTATTGCCAGGAACTCTCTTGTAAAGGGCCATTGGGCCATTGCAGGCAATTGCAGGAACTGTAAGTTTTTAGTTTCATGCCCAGAAGTTCTATCTAAAAGCCCTTGCACTGTATTCTAGCTTTTTTCGTTAATGTGCCTTGAGCATTAAGGTGAGCATTCAATATTGTTTATTTTCAGTATCATCTGCAGCTATGAGTGTCTGCATTCACCATTGCAACTGCAAGGAGATGCTTTTCTGACTTTAGACTGAAAGTAACATTTGTAGATAGGTATAAGCATAAATATGTAGAATATGGCTTGATTCCATGTAAATTTAGCTGAAGTTCAGCACTAGATTTCATCAAGGGCCTATGTCTTCACAAGGGTATTTTGTTGTTGTTACTTGTTACAGAATTTATAATGTACAACATGAAAATTCCTTCCTTCAAGCAAGGCTCAAATCCAAGCAGAGTAAACAAAAGTGTATTTCACACAACTAAAATTATTAAAGATAATAAAATAGTTTCTGTTGAAATACTTTTATACTATTAGAAAACATATTCATTGCTATTTTGTTTCCTAAAATTGATCTACGAGGCAATATCATGTAAAAAAGAACATTTATATGGATTTGGATGTTCTGTTGAGTTTTTATTAAGTTTGGTAGTAAAGACTGAAGTTAATCAATATGACTCAAAATAGCTGTAAATAGCATCTATGTTTTTCCAGTTATCATTAACACATAAGGACTGTTGTGAGTTGTGTTTTTAAAATTAAGGTAGGTATATGTACAGATTCAAGCTAGATGATAATATTGAAATATTATGGGGGATCTGTAATGGTAACAGATCCTCAATTACATTTACAATAAAGCAAAAATATTACATATTAGCCCTTTTTTTAGAAAGGACTAGGGTTAAGTGCTAATTCCTTCAACACTGTGTGTCACTTTCTGTGGAATTTTATTGTAGGGTAAAATACTAGTACTAGATTCTGAAATTAAATTCAAATAAGAACTTAATTTTGTGACTTTGATTTTTTTACATTTAATTATTCAAGTATTATTAGTATCCTGTACTTGCATTCAGGTGTGTGCATGTTATAGAAGAGATGTGGCAGTATGAAGACACTTGTAGGAGTCAATCCATTGCTTCTAGATTTCATGGACACAGACTGTAGTATGGATTTCACAGACACAAGACTTTCAAAAATATACAACTCCTTTTCAAAAGACATACATAAAGCAAACATTAAATATAGAGCACATAATTTTCCTAATGTCTTTATTTTGTCATAATTATGTTTCCATCACTAATTCCGACCAATATGTTAAATGCACTGAGAAATGGGCCCGCATTCTTTCAGGATTTGATATATCATAGGATATTATATCTTATAATGTTCTTATATTAATACATTTGCTTCTTATGATGCTTAATAGTGAAATATAAATGATGGGCAATTTTTTCTCTTAAGGAAGCAGAGTTTTATAACTGAAGTCAAATCAAAACGGCATATATCTTCATGATTAATATTCCTTGTGTTTCCAATACATTTTGTGCCCTTTATTGGCACAAAGATGTCTAGAGAATTAACACAAAGATAACATAGTTTGGCAGATTAAGTTGCAATTGTTTCAAGACAAAAGATAACCCAGACATAATAATAAGGCACTTGTCCTAGAAGATGGAGAACCTGCCATTTATAAACTGCTCTAAATACACATTTTGAGGATCAGAGGTTTACAGTGTTTTAACATACTCTGAAGTGATTTTTATACAGATCTACTTAAGGCAAATTATTTTTACGTGTTGTTCAGTTTAAGTTATAAGTAATAAACATAAACTGTGTGTTACTCCCAGTATAAGCCATTGCTAATGACCCAACTAAGAGAGGAGAGACATTGTTCTTCATGGTCAGTGAGTGAAATAAACATCAGATTATAAAATAATGCAGGTTATATAATAATGAGAGTGAGGTTCAAGAGTGTAAGAATAAAAACAGAGAAAGCCTTGGAGTACCAGTTACTCTGTTACTTGAGAAGCAGAAATTCTACAGCTCATTGCCATTGAAGAATCTTTGGTATGTATTAATGTATCTAAATAACACATAGAGATTGGAAGAATTCAAAAAATATTTTACATGGAAGAATCAATTTTTAATGATGAATCTTTCTGAGATTGCACATGGAATTGTGAAACTATGAATCAGGGTATGAGATTCAAACCCTCCACCTGCCCATGCTGCTTGCACCCTGGAGAGTCTTCTGTGGACGACCTTGTAGTGACGCTACCAGGAGAGGTTCCGCTTGCCGTGGGCATCTGGCTACCAAGGAATTTCGTACCCTGACAGTTACTCTTGACACTTTTGTATTCCATTGTTTTATATGATTTTCCTAACAATCATTTATAATTGGATGTGCTCCTGAATCTACTTTATATATATATATATATATATATATATATATATATATATATATATATAAAATCTGCTGTGCACAATTTTCCATGTACATTACAACTGGTTTTGTTTCTGTTTTGTTGAAGAGGGTTGGGAGGGGGGGAGGGAACTTTTATTTATTGTGTTCACAGACTCCATCCTGTCAGTATATCCTCTTAAATTTAGTTCTTTCTTCCAGCTATACTCTGTACTATCAGTTTTGATATAACTATATATATAAATATAAAATTATATATAAAGGGTTATTTATAAAGAAAAAAAGTTATTTATATTAAAAGTCAGACAGAAAGCTCCCTACAAAATAAGAGAAAGAAATCTCAAAATACATAAAAAATAATAGAAAACTACTAAAAAAGTAGTGTTATGAGACTTTAGAGGAAAAATTAAACATTAATTCCCCTAAATGTGTTTCTATAAAAATGGTGATTAGAGCTGGCAAGTTGACAATATTTGAAAATTGAGAATGACCTGTAAAAATAGTTTGCTTAGCAAAAATCTCGACCTATTGAGTTTGGCCCATATTTGTAAAGACTCCAATTTGTGTAATTAATATCCTGATAAAATGTACTGAAAATCTTTCCCTTGGAACAATGACATATTTAAGGATATAGGTACTGCTATGCACTTTTATGTGTAGAAGACACATAGATTTATTTCTTTTAAGAAGGAAAATGTCATTGTTGGGAAAAAAATCAATGACATAGTTTTATTCTTATATGAAAGGATTCATAATTTAATTTAAGTTTTAAAAAGTGAAAACTAAATGAAATAAAATGTTTTGTATTGTCAATTGTTTTATCTTCTTCGTAAAATAAATAGAAATTATACTTTCCAATAATGAGTATTTACAAAATAGGGCATATTACTAGTATTGAAACTAACTAAGTGAATAACTAAACTAAGTGAATAAAGGCAGGAAAATAGTAGATAATATATATCTTTAAAATGATTATATTTCAAGGTAAAATATTTGAGTTATGGAGCAATGCTTTAAAATAATAGCTGATCACTATGAATTTCCTCTGGTATTTATTGTCACAATATTAATCATAATGAACTCATTTAGTATTAATATGCATGTCATAACTAGTTCTTTGGGATTTCACCAGAGATTCCAGCATGATTAATTGCACAATTATTTTAAAGGGTTAGCAATTTTCATAATACCTCTTCCCTGACAAAGGCATTTGAGTTGCATTTTGGCAAGTATAGAGTGTAACAGGTACATTTGTCTTCTATTCATGGAGGCACAATTAATCCTTTCGTTTGCCTTATGAGGCTACTTGAGCTCTTTACTATCTATGTTCATTCATAATATCTCGATACCCAATTAAAACACAATCTTTTAAAATGAATATTTTATCATGGAAAATATGGAGGATGCATATCATATTTTTGTAAAGAAAGAAGCAACCAAAACATTAGTTTTCCACTAACATGGAAAAAAAATGAATGATAAACTGTTAACAAAAGCAAATATGAAGATTTTAGCAACGTGAAATGGATTGTTTCTCTGAATTTACAATATAATAAGGTCTGACTGATAGGAAATGAAGTATAAAATTGGAGAACATTTTCTCTAGATTTGAGAAAAGAGAGAATATGGGTAACAGAACTATCTATGTAATTTAGTGCCATGACACTTTAGCATCTTCAAAATATATGGTCCATAAGATGTACCTAAAGTATCATTTTACAGTAATATTTACTTATCTTAGTACAGACTATATTATTTGTTTATTTTCTGCTAATAATTTCTCCCTAAAAGTTACAAACTGTTAAGAAATTCTAATTCTAAAAGAAAATAAGAAAAATTCTGGATATGTAAATGCATCATATCTCTTCCCTATGCTTTTTATCTTTCTTCTCCTACTGACCTTAAGACAAGCAATTACACACATGAGGAAGCAACCTATTACACACATGAGGACACTGTTTCACCATATTTAAGTATCATTCCTCTAATATTTGTTATCGAATTCCCAAATGAAAGTTCACAATATATCCAATTCTTTAAGGATGACAGCCTCTATACTAAAATCATGAATATTTATATGTTTTTCATTATGTTTGATTAAATTTCAATCCATTATTATGTAACTTAGAATTTTAAATGAACTTTGGTTAATAGGTAACCACGATTATTTTAAAATATTCTTTGTACATTTTTAAAAGTTCATTTCAAATTCAGAATTTTTATGATAAATACATTGTAATTCAGACAAATTTACAAGAAAAATCTAAAAAGAAAATACATTACAAAGAACATTGATAGCAGAGGTATAGCAATGAATTTGAAGAATTAAAATAGTAATCTTATAAATGTAATATCAACAACTACAGCAAGATGCATAGTCTTGCAAAATAATAGTCATATCTTAATATAAAAATCACTTTGAGACTTAGAAATTGATATTTCTTTCTGAAAAGTACTTAAAAAACAATTATCTAGTGGCTAAAGAGACAGCTCAGGAATTAAGAGCACTGTCTGTTTTCTCCGAAGACTATTCTATTCTCAGTCTCTATATGCTGGCTCACACCCATTTGTACTGCAGTACCAACAGTTCCATCACATGTTAGGCCTCCTGTGGGGTGTACACATGTGACTCACAGACACACATTTATGAAAAATAATAGAGTTTCAAAAATTACTAGCACTTTTATATGGTCTTCATTTTACTTTTAGTTTTCTCAAAAATAAAATGAAGAGATTTAAAAAAAAAAAACTATGTACATTGCAAGAATAAGTTTCTACTTATAGAATATTAAATGTAGTATAATATTTTAGTGAATTTTATTTATTTTCACATATGACTTTTGTTCTCCAATCTAAATGTTTGATATTATGACTGGATAAAAGTTATAGGAATAGTTTCAGAGTTTCTTTCAAAAGTTTCTTAAGGGCAAGTTATCATATACTAATTTATTAAATTAATAATTTTTATCACTAGAGTCCCCACCTCTTTACAGCCATGCGTTGCTTTCAGTAGACTTGAAGGTATTAATTTGACTAGCCTTATTTAATTTATCTGCTGTCTTCATTCTAACTTTTTTCAAATACCTATTATTTTCATTATCATTTTACCAATATATACTACTATAATTGAATTCTAAAGTACATTTATTCTCAGATTACTTTTTTAGCAATCAAAACTTACAAAGAAGCAAAATCATGTGTAAGTATATTTTATTTAATTTTGAAAAAAATATCATTGTAAAATTTAAGTCTATCATTGTAAAATTAAGCCACTTTAGAATAGATGGGGAGATACTGAAATCTTTATTAATGAATATTAATTGTTAGTAAAACATTTGTTATATGCCTAGCAGCATTTCCCTAGGGTTACATGCACTTGTTCTTTCACAACACACCCAGAAAATCATTAGATATTCTGCTTCCTTGCGCTTCAGATACATATGAGCAGGTAGATCACAGAAATTTCTCAGTTTTCCAGAGTGAGTGACCACTGCACCCAGGCAATATACTCAGTCAGCCATACACAGGAAGAAAAGAGACTATTGCAATAGAAGGACTAAATCAGGCAACAGTTTCTCCCAGTGTTTGTGATCCTTTAAATTTCTACAATCACTTCTAGAATCCATGCCACTATGAGAATAATCTGGCTTATCTTCATAATGTGTTTTAAAGGTGACTGCTTTCCATTTAGTGTTATTAGTGAAGTTGAGAAATGGAGATCGTACAGAGAAATGGCAGAGGAAAAAAAATCCAAAAACAAAACTCTCTTCTCCAAATGCACTGATGCACTAAAATGTAATCTGCACAAAGAAAATGTTTCGTTTTGAGTAGACAAGCTTAGCTGTGTCCTTGGTATAAAGCGGATTGGAAGTTGGCAGGGTTTCTACTCTGCTTTGATTTCAGTATTTTGAAGGAATGGGAAAATGTTAATGTTACTGAATTGGCTAACTGTATTACAGAGAAATGTCATTTTGAATATTTAAAGTGAAGGTACTTACTATTAGGAATCTTTATGGGAAGATAATGTGACATTTTAACATTATCAAATGATCTGTTTAATATTTTAGTATTTTTATGTAAAATTTTCGCTATTCAAATATCACTAAAATGGGTGGGTGGGGATGAGGTTTGGATTTTGAAGGAGCTGAGGGAGGAGTGATTATCACCAAAATACACAGTAGAAAATTCTCAAAGAACTGTGAATAAGGAAATAGAAGAAGAAAGTAAAAGGGAAAGCAGGGAGTTAGTTATGTCATTCACAAAGTGCCGAGCATGGGTTATTATTCCATTCATAGCACTCACTGGCTACTACACTTTCATTTATGTAAACCAGTGTTCAACAACCCGGAATTTTAAAGGAGATGATTATATTGGAAGTTCATTCTAAATAAAGACAAGTATCATTTCATATTTGAAATTTCTTTGTAACTTGGTATCAATATTTTGACTAAGGTAAAATTAATAATTAACTTCAATATATTTTGATTTGATTTGCTAGTTGGTTTGTAAATAATGGATATACTTTAAATTATTCCTAGTACTTAACATACTTAACATCTCTCTCTCTCTCTCTCTCTCTCTCTCTCTCTTTCTCATAAACACACACACACACACAGATTTTAAAGATAATAAAAATTGTGTAAGAAAGACACTGTGCTTAAAATATTTTTAAATACACAACTTCTTTCAGTCATTTAGGTGTCAAGTAGGAGATATATGCCAAATCATCCAAGTAAGTGTTTCCTGTTTTTACCATCTACTTATATAAACATATAGTTATATTAGCAGATAGACTTGAAGTAATTATATTTGAAAACATTAAAGGAGGAGAGATGTGGAATGCTGTCATTTGGACAGGACAAGACCACTGAACATGTATGTAACTTACAGGAGCTGTGGTTACCCACACAAGAGAAGTAAGTCAACATTTCAGCGTGGATGAGGGAGAAGCATTTTAATGCCTGTCATTTTGCTATTTTCATGAGTTTTTTGTTTTGTTTTGTTTTGTTTTGTTAGGTATTTTCCTCAATTACATTTCCAATGCTAGCCCAAAAGTCCCCCATGCCCTGCCCCTCACTCCCCTAGCCACCCATTCCCACTTTTTGGCCCTGGCATTCCCCTGTACTGGGGCAAATAAAGTTTGCATGTCCAATGGACCTCTCTTTCTAGTGATGGCAGACTAGGCCATCTTTTGATACATACGCAGCTAGAGTCAAGAGCTCTGGGGTACTGGTTAGTTCATAATGTTGTTCCACCTATAGGGTTGCAGTTCCCTTTAGCTCCTTGGATACTTTCTCTAGCTCCTCCATTGGGGGCCCTGTGATCCATCCAATAGCTGACTGTGAGCATCCACTTATGTGTTTGCTAGGCCCCGGCCTAGTCTCACAAGAAACAGCTATATCAGGGTCCTTTCAGCAAAATCTTGCTAGTGTATGCAATGGTGTCAGCGTTTGGAGGCTGATTATGGGATGGATCCCCGGATATGGCAGTCTCTAGATGGTCCATCCTTTTGTCTCAGCTCCAAACTTTGTCTCTGTAACTCCTTCCATGGGTGATTGTTGCCAATTCTAAGAAGGGGCAAAGTGTTCACACTTTGGTCTTCATTCTTCTTCAGTTTCATGTGTTTTGCAAATTGTATCATATATCTCGGGTATACTAAGTTTCTGGGCTAATATCCACTTATCAGTGAGTACATATCATTTGAGTTCTCTTGTGATTGTGTTACCTCACTCAGGATGATGCACTCTAGGTCCAACTATTTGCCTTTTATTACCCTGTTTGGATTAAGTGTTTTGGATGTTCTTTCTGTGCTTTTTGTTATGATTTTAACCTTCTCTTCAGATATAAGTATTCCTTCCAGAATTCTCTTTAGAGCTGACTTAGTGGTGGTGAACTGCTTAATTTTTTTGTATTAGTTATTTTATTTGTTTACATTTCAAATGTTATCTCCCTTCTCAGTATCCCCTCCAAAAGTCCCCTGTCTTCTCCCACCCCCAACGCCTCTATGAGGGTGCTCCTCCACCTACCCAACCACTACTGCCTCACGGCCTAGTGTTCCCCTACCCTGGCTCATCAAGCCACCACAGGATCAAGGAGTTCCCTCTCAGTGATCCTCTCCTACATATACATTCTGGTTTCTCTTCAGATTGTATAATTCTTTCGTTTATTTTTTTTTTATCATGGTAAGTTTTTCTTCCTCTTTTTATTAAGATTGAAATTCTGCACTGTATGGTAATGTGGGCTAGAATTCACAATCCTTTCTAATTTGTAGAATGGTACATTTACACACTGGAATACTACTCAGTCATTAAAAGCAATGAATTCATAAAATTCTTAGGCAGATGGTTGGAACTAGAAAATATCATCTTGAGTGAGGTAACCCAGTCACATAGGAACACATGTGGCATGCACTCACTGATAAGTAGATATTAGCCCAAAAGCTCAAAATACCCAAGATACAATTCACAGACCACAAAGCTCAGGAAGAAGGAAGAAGTATGGATACTTCGGTCCTTCTTAGAAGGGAGAACAAAATACCCATGGAAGGAGATACAGAGAAAAAGTGTGGAGCAGAGTATGAAGGAAAGACCACCCAGAGACTACCTCACCTGGGGATCCATCCCATATACAGTCACCAAACCCAAACATTATTGTGGATGCCAAAAAGTGCTTGCTGACAGAAGTCTGATATAGCTGTCTCCTGAGAGGCTCTGCCAGTGCCAGACAAATACAGAAGTTGATGCTCACAGCCATTCATTAGACAAAGCACAGGTTCCCCCAATGAAGTAGCTAGAGAAAGGACCCAAGGAACTGAAGGGGTTTGCAAGCCCCATAGGAGGAACAACAATATGAACCAGCCAGTGCCCCCCACCCCATATCTCCCAGGGACTAAACCACCAACTGAAGAGTACACATGGAGGGACCCATGGCTCCAGCTGCATATGTAGCAGAGGATGGCTTGTTAGATATCAATGTGAAGAGAGGCCCTTGGTCCTGAGAAGGGTCAATGCCCCAGTGTAGGGAATGCCAGGTCAGGGAATCAGGAGTGGGTGGGTTGGTGAGCAAGGGGAGGAGGGATAGGATAGGGGGTTTTTGGAAAGGAAACCAGGAAAGGAGATAACACTTTTTTTTTAAATTACGTATTTTCCTCAATTACATTTCCAATGCTAGCCCAAAAGTCCCCCATAGCCTCCCCCCCCCCCCGCCACATCCCTACTCACCCATTCACATTTTTGGCCCTGGCGTTCCCCTGTACTGGGGCATATAAAGTTGTGTGTCCAATGGGCCTCTCTTTCAGTGATGGCCGACTAGGCCATCTTTTGATACAAATGCAGCTAGAGTTAAGAGTTCCAGGGTACTGGTCAGTTCAGAATGGTGTTCCACCTAAAGATCCCTTTAGCTCCTTGGATACTTTCTCTAGCTCCTCCATTGGGAGCCCTGTGATCCATCCAATAGCTGACTCTGAGCATCCACTTCTGTGTTTGCTAGGCCCTGCCATAGTCTCACAAGAGACAGCTATATCTGGGTCCTTTCAGCAAAATCTTGCTAGTGTATGCAATGGTGTCAGCGTTTGGAGGATGATTATGGGGTGGATCCCTGAATATGGCAGTCTCTAGATGGTCCATCCTTTTGTCTCAGCTCCAAACTTTGTCTCTATAACTCCTTCCATGGGTGTTTTGTTCCCAATGCTAAGAAGGGGCACAGTGTCCCCACTCTGGTCTTCATTCTTCATGAGTTTCATGCGTTTAGCAAATTGTATCTTATATCTTGGGTATCCTAAGTTTTGGGCTAATATCCACTTATAAGTGAGTACATATTGTGTGAGTTCCTTTGTGATTGTGTTACCTCATTCAGGATGATGCCCTCCAGGTCCATCCATTTGCCTAGGAATTTCATAAATTCATTCTTTTTAATAGCTGAGTAGTACTCCATTGTGTAAATGTACCACATTTTCTGTATCCATTCCTCTGTTGAGGGGCATCTGGGTTCTTTCCAGCTTCTGGCTATTATAAATAAGGCTGCTATGAACATAGTGGAGCATGTGTTCTTCTTACTGGTTGGAAAATCTTCTGGATACATGCCCAGGAGAGGTATTGCTGGATCCTCCGGTAGTACTATGTCCAATTTTCTAAGGAACCACCAGACTGATTTCCCGAGTGGTTGTACAAACTTACAATCCCACCAACAATGGAGGAGCTTTTCTCTTTCTCCACATCCTCGCCAGCATCTGCTGTCACCTAAATTTCTGATCTTACCCATTCTGACTGGTGTGAGGTGGAATCTCAGGGTTGTTTTGATTTGCATTTCCCTGATGATTAAGGATGTTGAACATTTTTTCAGGTGCTTCTCTGCCATTCGGTATTCCTCAGGTGAGAATTCTTTGTTCAGTTCTGAGCCCCATTTTTTAATGGGGTTATTTGATTTTCTGGAGTCCACCTTCTTGAGTTCTTTATATATATATATATTGGATATTAGTCCCCTATCTGATTTAGGATAGGTAAAGATCCTTTCCCAATCTGTTGGTGGTCTTTTTGTCTTATTGATGGTGTCTTTTGCCTTGCAGAAGCTTAGCAGTTTCATGAGGTCCCATTTGTCAATTCTCGGTCTTACTGTGCAAGGCATTGCTGTTTTATTCAGGAATTTTTCCCCTGTGCCCATATCTTCTAGGCTTTTCCCTACTTTCTCCTCTATAAGTTTCAGTGTTTCTGGTTTTATGTGGAGTTCCTTAATCCACTTAGATTTGACCTTAGTACAAGGAGATAGGAATGGATCAATTCACATTCTTCTACATGATAACTGCCAGTTTCAAGTCTCTGAAGATAGAAATTAAAGAAGATCTCAAAAGATGGAAAGGTCTCCCATGCTCATGGATGGGCAGGATCAATATAGTAAAAATGGCTATCTTGCCAAAAGAAATCTACAGATTCAATGCAATCCCCAACAAAATTCCAACTCAATTCTTCAACGAATTAGAAAGAGCAATCTGCAAATTCATCTGGAATAACAAAAAACCTAGGATAGCAAAAACTCTTCTAAAGGATAAAAGAACCTCTGGTGGAATCACCATGCCTGACCTAAAGCTTTACTACAGAGCAATTGTGATAAAAACTGCATGGTACTGGTATAGTGACAGACAAGTAGACCAATGGAATAGAATTGAAGACCCAGAAATGAACCCACACACCTATGGTCACTTGATCTTCGACAAGGGAGCTAAAACCATCCAGTGGAAGAAAGACAGCATTTTCAACAAATGGTGCTGCCACATCTGGTTGTTATCATGTAGAAGATTGCGAATTGATCCATTCCTATCTCCTTGTACTAAGGTCAAATCTAAGTGGATCAAGGAACTTCACATAAAACCAGAGACACTGAAATTTATAGAGATAACATTTATAATGTAAATAAAGAAAATATCTAATAAAAAATAGGAAAAAAAAGAAAGAAAGAGAGAGAGAGAGAGAGAGAGAGAGAGAGAGAGAGAGAGAGAGAGAGAGAGAGAGAGAGAGAATTTTGTTCCAATCCTTCCTGGCTATCTTAATCTTCACTGAAAATATTCTACTGTTATTTTCATGGGTCTGCCTTTTTATGTGACTTCATGTAGTCATTTTCAATATCCTCTCTTTGTACTCATTGTTTCATTTGACTATTCTATATTATAGAATGCTTCTACTCTAGTTTTTTGTCATTTTTATTAAGCATTTTATTTGTTTTCATTTCAAATGATATCTCCCTTTCCAGTTATCCCTCCAACAATCTAGCCATCTCATCCTCCCTTACTCCCTTCCCTTTGTCTCTATGAGGGTGCTTCTCCACCACTTTGCACTCTCCTGCCTCATCTCTCTAGTATCTCCCTATCGTCGGCCATCAATCCTCTCTCCCTTCCCACTGATGTCAGATAAGGCCTTCCTCTGCTACATATGTATCTGGAGTCCTAGCTCCCTCTGTGTATACTTTTGGTTGGTGGTTTAGTCCCTGGGAGCTCTGGGTAGTTTAGTTATTTGATATTATTCTTCTTATGGGGTTGCAATCCCCTTCAGTCCTTCCCCTATTTCTTCCACTGGGGTCCCCAGACTCAGTCTGATGGTTGGCTGTAAGTATCTGCATCTGAGTTGGTCAGGTGCTGGTAGAACCTCTCATGGATCAGTCATATCAGAATCTTATCAGTAAGCATTTCTTGGTATCAGCAATAGTGTGGGGACTTGGTGTCTCCAGATAGTATGAATCCCTAGGTAGGGCAGTCTCTAGATGGCCTTCCCTTCCTTGTTTTATTTTGGAGCATCGTTTGGGTTTATGCCCAGCAGTGGTATAGCTGGATCCTCAAGTAGTACTTTGTGCAATTTTCTGAGAAACAGCCAAACTGATTTCCAGAGTGGTTGTACCCACCAACATGGAGTATTCCTCTTTGTCCACATCCTTGCCAGCATCTGCTGTCATCTGAGTTTTTCATCTTAGCCATTCTGACTGTGCGAGGTGGAATCTCAGGGGTGTTTTGATTTGCATTTCTCTGATGACTAAGGATGTTGAACATTTCTTTAGGTGTTTCTCAGCCATTGGATAATCCTCAGTTGAGAATTCTTTGTTTAGCTCTGTACCCCATTTTAATAGGGTTATTTGTTTCTCTCCAGTCTAATATCTTAAGTTCTTTGTGTATTTTGTATTTTACCCCTCCATAGGGTGCAGTCTTTTCCAAATCTGATGTTGCTGTTGATGTCCTTTGCCTTACGTTTCAGTTCTAGTTTTACCTGTTTAGTACTTTTGGACTTAATAATAACTCTTTCCTTAGAACATCAAATGTTTCTATTGTGGTTTTGTTAAAAATACTTTCTCTGCCTTTGATGTGGGTCCTTTCTTCTTCTCCTATATTATATGTAGGTTTGATCTTTAAAATATTATCCCAGAATTCCGGTATGTTTCATTGGAGGCTTTGTTTTATTTTATTTTGTTTTATATGAAGATACATTCTCTGAGTCTGGGTGATCCAATTATTCTACCTGGTCTTCAAGTTCTGATACCCTTTTCATAATCCAATATTTAGTGTTAAGGTACTCTGTAAATCTTGTTTTAAAGGCCTATGGTCATGGGTAGTACTGAATAAGCGTTTCTTTAAGAGATGCATCTTTAAAATAAAGTAACATATAACATCCTGAATACTAGGTTCTAATCTCCTGCTATTTGGGAATCTAATTTAAACTGCTTGGTGTTCTGCAATAACAGATCACTATTCCACTCTAAAATCTGTATCCAGAAAAAGAGATATGTGACCTTTTATTTAAAACAAATACCTCTTTCGCTGTATTTTTTAATTTAATTTTATTTGTAATTCATCTTTTTACACTTTATATTCCATTACCCACACCTTACAATCCACTCTTCAAATGCTTTACATCCCACACCTCCTCCCCTCCCAACCTGACCTCTGAGGTCTCCAGTCTTTTGAGGGCTTGGTGCATCATCTATGAATGAACACAGACCCGGAAGTCCTCTACTGTATATTTGTTGGGAGCCTCATATCAGCTGGTATCTGTTGCCTGTTTGGTGGTCCAATATTTGGCAGATCTCAGGGGTTGAGATTAATTGAGACTGCTGGTCCTCCTACTGGGTCACACATCTCCTCAGCTTCTTTCAGCCATTCCTAATTTAACAACAGGGGTCAGCTGCTTCTATCCATTGCTTGGGTGCAAATCATCTGACTATTTTCAGCTGCTTGTTGGATCGTTCAAAGGGCAGTCATTGTAGATCCCTTTTTGTGAGCACTCCATAGCCTCAGTAATGCTGTCAGGCCTTGGAACCTCCCCTTGAGCTGGATCCCACTTTGGGCCTGTTGCTGGATCTTGTTTTCCTCAGGCTCCTCTCCATTTCCATCCCTGTAATATTTTTAGCAGACAGAATTATGAGTCAGAGGTGTGACTGTAGGATGTCAATCCTATTCCTCACTTGATGTCCTGTCTTCCTGCTGGAGGTGGGCTCTCTAAGTTCCCTCTCCCTACTGTTGGGCATTTCCTCAAAGGTTCCTTACTATAAGTTCTTGGAGTCTCTCAACTCGCAGGTTTCTGGTATATTCTGGGAGATCCCCTCAACCTCCTATTTCCTGAAGTTGCCTGTTTACATTCTTTCTGCTGGCCCTCAGGGCTTCAGTCCTTTTCCTTCACCCAATACCCTACTGATTGGGGGGAAAAACCTTCACTAACCCCGCATTAGATAGAAGGCTAATATCCAAAATATATAAAGAACTCAAGAAGTTAATCACCAAAAAACAAACAAACAACCCAATCAAAAAAAAAAATCGGGTATAGAGCTAAAATGTGAATTTACACATGAGGAATCTCAAAAGGCTGAGAAACATTAAAAAGAAATGTTCAAATTCCTTATCAATCAGAGAAGTGCAAATCAAAGTGACCCTGATATTCCACCTTAGATTGGCTAAGATTAAAACCTCAGGGGACAACACATGTTGGAGGGGATGTGAAGAAAGAGGAACACTCCTCCATTGATGGTGGGATGGAAAACTGGTACAGCCACTTTGGAAATCAATCTGTAGGTTCCTCAGTAAATTGGAAATAGATCTACCTGAAAATCCAGCTATACCACTCTTGGGAATATATCTAAAAGATGCCCCACCATGCCACAGGGGTACATATTCCACTATGTTCATAGAAGTCTTATTTGTGATAGTAAGAAGCTTGTAACAACCTAGATGCCCCAAGACAGAAGAATGTATACAGAAAATATGTTTCATTTATACAATGGAATACTACTCAGCTATTAAGAACACGGACAAGTGGGTGGGTGGGGGAGTGGGTGTGGGAGGGTGTGGGGGACTTTTGGGATAGCATTGGAAATGTAAATGAAATAAATACCCAATATATATACATACATATATACATATATATATATAATCTCTTGAATTACAAGCAATATACCCCCTAAGGCTTACATTGGCATAGATAACTCAATAAAGCATAATTTAAGTGAGTTAAAAAAAAAACAGAAAAAGAACACGGACATCCTGAGTTTTGCAGGGAAATGGATGGAACTAGAACATATCCTGAGTGATGTAACTCAGACTCAAAAGGACATGCATGGTATGTACTCACTAATAAGTGCATATTATCAAAAGAGAGAAAGAAAGAAAGAGAGAGAGAGAGAGAGAGAGAGAGAGAAAGAAAGAAAGAAAGAAAGAAAGAAAGAAAGAAAGAAAGAAAGAAAGAAAGAAAGAAAGAAAGAAAGGAAGGAAGGAAGGAAGGAAGGAAGGAAGGAAGGAAGGAAGGAAGGAAGGGCCATACAGAATACACAAGGTACAATCCACAGAATTTAAAAGGTTCAACAAGCTGAAGTGCCGAAGTGAGGATGCCTTATTCCCACTTGGGAGAGAGAAGAAAGCAATCACAAGTGAGGAGGAAGAGAGGGACTTGGGAGGGAACATAGATGGGGTGGGGGTGGCAGTGGGTGGTAGAGTGAACATTTCCTGAATTTTAAATCTGAAATTTTAATATCTGCACTTGAAACCTTTATTCACACTGCAGTGTTTGAAAACACAAAAATTTATAGTTTTATCTTGTGTTCATGCATTCATGACAACTCTCCAGGCTTTCATTCTTGACATAGTCCATACTTCTGACATTCAAAATATTTTAACTAAAATAAGTTGCTCTGAAATTGCAAAATAATATGTTCAAATTTACCAATTTTTTAAAATAAGTCATAAGCCATGGAAAAAGCAGAGGAGCAAAGCAGCTGGGACAAGAGAGACAGAGACAGGAACACAGAAAGAGAAATGGAGAGACAGAGGAAGAGACAAAGAGATAGCAAAAGGTACACCTACACACAGAGAAAGAATTAATAGCTATAGACAGGTTAAAGAAAAAATAATCATTCAGTTCTATCATTGATGCATCATATATGTTTTAAAAGCCACGAGAAAGAGAAGACGTAGCAAATTAAAGTTTCAGAGTACAGTTTGTAAGTCTGAGAAAAGTGCATTAAAATAAAACTGCTCCTCTTCTGTAAGTTTATAATTAAAATTTATTTTAGCACACACTAAAAGCCCACTAAAATGATTTTGCCTTTATATTTTATTTTAGTACATCCAAATTATTGAAACTTCATTCTTTCATATTTAAATATCAGACCTGAGTCTTGGTGCTATGCAAAAAAACATCCATGTAGAACAATCCCCAAGCTCAGTACACAAGCAGGATGGTATTTTATCTGTCCTTGTTCCACTAGCACAAAATAATTAGATATCAACAGAGAATCAGTGAAGTGTAGCTATGTTTTGAACTATATTTCACTAATTCCTCTTTCTTCTTCTGTTTAATGTAATTTCAGATTCAAAGTAATTATATTTGGACAAGGTCCTTTGGTTAAAAGTGAAGCTGATTATATGAAACTTAGCCTCTTATGTACTTAAATGAAGCAAACCATTCTAGCTGATCAATTTATTTGCCACTTCTTCTCACAATGTCACAATGACCTACATTCAATTACACAGAGATAACATTAATAAGAGAGTTTTAATCCATTAAAAGAAAATTAATAACAATTTCATTTTTAAAAGTAAGAACATTTTTATAAAATCATAATCTAAATGATGTTGCCTTTATATCATTAAGCATCTCACTATATGCATGAAAGGTAAATCATTTTCCTTCTGCAATATGATTTATTTTATAAGAAGAAATTCTATGAATAAATGAATAAATTACACATTTTATATTTTAATTGACTTCTGAATGGGACATGAAATGGAATCAATAATTGAAAGACATTGGTACAGTATTACAATAAATTCTTACAGGCTCACTTGTGATTTATGGTCCTCCACAAATTTCAAAAAAAAATTGTACTGATTCCTGACATCTAATGTACAGATATATATTAAAAAAATAGATCAAATAAAATGAAATACTTAGTCATGGTTTGAAAAAAACATACTGAGGAAAATACATGTGTTCTCTGCATCATCGCTGTAGTATGACACTCCTTATTTGTCCTGCTGGAAATACTTAGGGTTCTATGTAGAGCTAATATTAAAACAAATACATTCTATTACTTGAAAACATTTTCCTTTCTTCCCAATGGTGGAATGAGTTGCAAGTTTTCATCTCAACCATGGTAATAACCAATGTCTTGTTACTCCTAGTTTTCTGATGTCTTCTGTCACTTCCACTTACAATATGGAGATGGTAACGGACTGAGATGAAAATGTGAGCTAATAAGTATTAGCATGATATATAATCTCACAACTGTGATGAAAGCAAAACAATACTATGGTCAATTTACGAGGTCAACACTGGATCATAAGAAATTGAACTGCAGGCAGATTAATCAGTCCTATCCCAAGGGCAGGGATAGAATGAGAGGCACAATTGCCTCTAATTTCTATTTTAGAGAAAGGTTTTTAGCCCCAGATAAAATGTTCCATTATGGAAGAAGTTGCATAGGATTTACTAATTAGAGGTAAAACAAGAACTAAAATCAAAGCTCTATCAAATGTATAAGCAAGGTTGCTAAGTTGTTGTGTTATAGAGGTATATAAACATCTCTTGTACATATCATATGCTTTCGGGGGCACTCATAGTTTTTGAATGTGTATAAAATAGTAGTCAGCCAAGAATGGATTTGAAATTATCTGATTATCAGAAGCATGTTATGTCAGACACAAGAGTGAATAATGGGTGTCTGAGGGGATAATGATGTGATTAATCAAGAGTTTCTGATTCTGAGCACTCAGTATCTCACTCCAAAGTCAGGATATTCATATCAGTCAGCCACCCGTTAATAGAGGTATGGTTTTTCTGCAAGTGTTGTTTAACGTAATTGGGGTTTTTTTGTAATTTCATATTTCTTTATTATTAGCATAGCTCTTTGGAAGTTAATTCACTTACAGGAAAATCATCTGTACTGAACATTCAGTACAGAAATTTCAAGAAAGAAAGGTATATGAATAAATACATTCACCATGAAACATATCAAAATTATAAAAGTTACTAGAATTCATTGAGGAAAAATAAAATGGTAGACCTATCTTAAATTGGCTAGGGAGTGCAGATGTCTGATATTGTTTCACAAATTTACATGCAGTAGTACCATTTTGATTATTCCATTCTTTTTATGAAGCTATTCAACATACATTAGCTAACTGACTAGATTATAGATTCAATATTTTGTCTAAAATGTATTTGCAAATACAAATTTAAAATTAAGAGTCCTTATATAAATTTGTAAGAAGATATTCTCTTTAATTTTCTTGTATTTTTGGTGTATTATACATTTATGATGGTGAAAATGGTATTTGAAGAACATAAAAATGTAATGTAACATCTAATCACAGAAAATGTAAAATTTATTATTGTTATGATGACATATAATCTATAGTTTTCCATAAAATGACCTTATAGAAATTTAAACTATAGTAATATCCATTTAACTTTAATTTCTTCAAAATGGCTAAAAATGGGAGTAGAAATCAGACCCTGCACTAAATAAAGACACTTAAATAAACATAGATGATACAGAATTCTGGACTCATTCATTAAATGTCATGTTGTTCAATGCTGCATGAATTCTTTAGTATCTAACTAACAGGAAATGCTTTGACCAAGACACCTGAACTCACCCTGATTTGGTGGGACAGTTGAATACTTTTAAACAGTCTCATTCCTTGGTGAACAATACACCCTGGGTTTGCATTTGGAACAAATCCAGGCTTGGCTTGCTCTCTAGCACTCAAACAGTAGTAACAAACTGAAAACAGACTCCAGCAAATCTGGACTTGGGTATCATCCAAAGCTGAAATTGTGTAAATGACGAGAGAAGTCTGAGAATATAAGCAGCCTGCTTAGCACTTCTGGAAAGACAGGCTCAAACAAAGCCAAATTAGGAATATTGTGATAAAGGCATAATCTTTCAATGCCCAGCAGATTTATTATGCCAACAAACATCAAAAATTAAACGGAATCCTCAATACATATTGCAAGGTATTTGTGAAAGCTCACAGAAAATTTAAAATAGAACAACAACAACAAAAATATTTCACACAAACACACACGTGTTTGTGTGTGTTTGTGTGTATGTGTGTGTGTGTGTGTGTGTGTGTGTGTATGCAAGAGAGAGAGGAAGAAAGAAAGAAAGAGAACATCAAATTAAATATCTTCTTATAGAAAAGAAAATAATAAGATGAGAGAATTTGGAAAATATTTGCAAACTCCTCATCTAACATGGGGATCATGTTTAAAGTATATAAATCAATTCCATAAACTAATTTTAAAAAATAGATAATGAATGACCTGATTTAAAGCTAAGATATAGATCTCTATAGATATTTATGAAAGTAATGTATATAGATAAACAATAACAAAAACATGGAGATTGTTCAATATTGGTGTTAGAGAATTGTTAACTTGAGTACTGTTCTTGCAGAAGACTGGAGGTTGAGTCCCAGCACCCATGCTGGGTCGCTAACAAAACTCTGTAATTCCAGCTCCATGGGATCAAACCCCTTTGGCAATCATGTACAGGTGAGTAAGTACGCATCCCACATAGATAAATGCATACATAACAACTGTAAAAATAATTTTAAAATAAAAATTAAATGATCACAATTGTTAATCATTATGAAATTGAATATCTAAACCACAATGAACTATCACTTCCCCCATTAAGAATGTCTGTTTGCAAAAAGACAACAAATGAGTGTTTTGCATAAAGTTAGGGAAAGGAATACTTTATGTGGAGTGGTACAGGGTACTAGCTACATAACCATGAGTGCATGTTGGAATATCTGCATTCATATCACAACTAACCATCTCAGATAGGCTGGCAAAATCATGTCAGAAGTAGACAGAGACAAAAGGACCTCTAAGGTCCCTCCACTCAAACAGAGGGAACAATTTATGTGTGATATGTGGAGTGACAAAAAAACTGTGAGCCTTAGAGTCAGAATGAGACCTTGCTCAAATGAATAGGCAGAAAATACAAAATAGAACATCTGACATCTGTCTTACTTCTGTATGTGCACAGAGATATGTGCACCCACATACATATGAAAATACACTCAGACAAAAACAGGCAACTGTTTTGAAGTTCCTCAAAAATTTAACATATAGAACACAGAACAATATACTAAGAAAGTATGATACAATATGACAAAGGGACATCTGAAAATCCATGTTCATTTTAGCATTAATCAAAGTAGTCAACAGTGAGAAGCAGAGTATCTGTCCACTGACTTGTGAATGAATAAAGAAAAGGTGGTGTATATACTCAATCCAATATAATTCAACCATAGAAAATGTGAAATCTGTTCATTTGTGGCAATCAGTTTAGAGACCGAGATCATTATGTTATCTGAAATACGCCAGACACAGAAGAAAAAATCCTACATATATACATGAAACATACATATATACATTCATAGTCATACATATATGCATTAATACATGCATAAATACAGCATATATATATATGATATGTATTTAATGCATGGATATTGGTTATTGTTCAAATGTATAATTGCGATCATGATTATCTAAAAAATAATATAAGTAATGTCTTTCAAATTTATTGTACATAACTAGTGAAATAAATATTTAAAGATAATATTTTTACTAGTAAGTACTAATAAGTACAACTAAATACTAGTAAATTACTTTTAAAAAATACTATCTTCTGAAAAACTGTAATAGTGTCCTTTGAAAGAGACTTGTTAAGTATGTGTGTTTTTATTTTGTTTTTTTGTTTTGTTTTGTTTTGTTTTGTTTTTGTTTTCAAAGTAAACCCATTCACTATGGTAGTAGTGAATATTAGCACAGATTCTAGAGAAAGGCTAAATGAATTCTATTTGTGTGATTTTGAGAATGTAAAACCTCCGAGCATCTACAAGTTTATTTGTGCCATTTTGGGATAATTGCATTAGTTAAATGAACTAATATCAGAGCTGACTTTGTATAAATTACTATTCTGACAAACAGTAATATATTAGTTTTTGATAGCATTACAATAGTGTTGAATGGTTCCTAAGGACAAACTGCTGCTTTATAGTCAAAAAATTAAATATACCTGTGGGTGAAGGTTTGTCATTTACTCCTCCCACAAGATAATCTATTTGGGGCAGCCAACCTCTTGGCCAAGTGAATAAAATCTTCAACTTTTCCTGGTCTGAACCTCAGGATCTGCCATCCTACTTAGAAAAGCATAACATTTCTTTCCTGTCTCCTTTCTGTTTCTTTCAGATTCTGACCAGAATGTATGGGACATTTTCATTCTTTCTGTAGTGCTCTATTCCAAGCCTTGTGCTTCCTCTGTGCTGGCTTTCATGGCTGCAGAGCTCTAACTGCGTGGCTTTTATTCTTTCTCATCTCTCCTGGCAACTGCAGAGATGTACAACTTGGGTAGCAAGATTATTTTTTGTTATTGTGGTTGGTGCTGTTTTATTATTATTTCTTCTCTCACAGAATACACGCTCAGTGTTGCTTACCATCACACTACTGCTCCCAGACTCCATCACTTCCCCTTTCCCCATTTTCACTCCTCCATTTTTCTTTAGAACAAAGCAGGATTTTCAGAGATTTCAACACAACATGATGTAACAAGATACAATAAGACTAGGCACAACCCTTCTGATTTCTGTCTGGGACCTGGAGCTGACCCTGTGCCACAGCTCTCGATGCCCAAATATCTCCAGAAAAGAACTGGTCTCCCCAGAAGATGTTCCAACTTGTAATAAGGACACATGCTCTACTGTGTTCAATACAGCCTTATTTATAATAGCCAGAAGCTGGAAAGAACCGAGATTTCCCTCAACAGAGGAATGGATACAGAAAATGGGGTACATTTACACAATGGAGTACTACTCAGCAATAAATAACAATGAATTCATGAAATTCTTAGGCAAATGGATGCATCAGGAGGATATCATCTTTAGTAAGATAACCCAATCACACATGATATGCACTTACTGATAAACGGATATTAGTCCAGAAACTTAGAATATACAAGATACAACTTGCAAAACACATGAAACTCAAGAAGAAGGAAGACCAAAGTGTGGATATTTGTTCCTTCTTAGAATGGGGAACAAAGTACCCATAGAAGGAGTTACAGAGAAAAAGTTCAGAGCTAAGATAGAAGGAAAGACCATCCAGAGGCTGCCGAACCAGGGGATCCATCCCATATACAACCACCAAACCCAGGCACTATTGCATATGCCAAAAAGATTTTGCTGACAGGACCCTGACATAGCTCTCCCTTGTGAGGCTTTGCCAGTGCCTGGCAAACACAGAAGTGGATGCTCACAGTCATCTATTGGATGGAACACAGGGCTCTAAAGGGATCTGCAACCCTATAGGATGAACAACAATATGAACTAACCAGTACCCCCAGAGCTGTATCTCTAGTTGCATATGTAGCAGAAGATGGCCTAATCAGCCATCAGTGAGAGGAGGGGCCTTAGGTCTTGCAAAGATCATATGCCCCAGTACAGGGGAATGCTAGAGCCAGGAAGCAGGAGTGGATGAATTGGGGAGCAGGTGGGGGGCAGGTATAGGGGGCTTTGGGGATAGCATTTGAAATGTAAATGAAGGAAATATCTAATAAATATTTGATAATAAATTTCAACTGTTAATACCAAAAAAAAAAAGAACTGGTCTCCCAAGAGTGCTGACACACTTGTGAGCACAGGTAAAACCATCAGTTCTGGTCAAATACCTGGTCCAAGAGGGATCTGCCCAGAGCAATCAGGAAACAGGAACCAAGGAGCAACTTAGTACAGGATCCTTCTGTTTTTCATCTGTGCCAGGAGTTGACCCTGTGCCAATGCTCTTGTACCCAAATTCCTGCCAGAGAGAACTAGTCTTCCATGAGTGTTGACACACTGGGTTATGGGAGGGACAAGCCACAGTCAGAGACAGCAAGACCAGCTAACAACAGACATAACCAGATGGAGAGAGACAAGTGCAAGAACATAAGCCACAGAAACCGAGGCTACTTGGCATCATCAGAACCCAGTACTTCAAACACAGGAAGCCCTGAATAGCACAACAGACGAGAAAAGCAAGACTCTCTTTTAAAATCAAAAATCATGATGATGATAGAAGACTTTAAGAAGGACATAAATAACCCCTTTAAGGAAATATAGGAGAACACAGGTAAATAGGTAGAAGCCCTTAAAGAGGAAACAAAAATCCCTTAAAGAGTTAAAGGAAAACACAACCAAACAGGTGAAAGAATTTAGTAAAAACCATCTAGGATCTAAAAATGGAAATAGAAATAAAAAAGAAAGCACAAAGAGAGACAGTCCTGGAGATAAAAATTCTAGGAAAGAGATCAGGAGTCATGGATGCAAGCATTACCAATAGAATACAAGAGATAGAAGAGAGAATCTTAGGTGCAGAAGATATCATAGAAAACATTAACACACAGTCAAAGAAAATGCCAAAAGCAAAAAGCTCCTAACCCAAAACATCCAAGAAATCCAGATCACAATGAGAAAACCAAATCTAAGGATGATAGGTATATAAACAAGAGAAGATTTCCAACTTAAATTGCCAGTAAATACCTTCAACAAAATTATAGAAGAATACGTCCCTAATATAAAGAAATAGATGCCCACAAATATACAAGAAGCCTATAGAACTCCAAATAGATTGGACCAGAAAAGAAATTCCTCCCATCACATAATAGTCAAAACACCAAAGGCAAAAAACAAAGAAAGAATACCAAAAGCAATAAGGGAAAATGGTCAATTAACATATAAAGGCAGACCTATCTGAATTATACCAGACTTTTCAACAGAGACTTGAAGCTTGAAGATCCTGGGCAGATGTCATACAGACCCTAAGAGAACATAAATGCCAGCCCAGACTACCATACCCAGCAAAATTCTTAATTATGATAGATGGAGAAACCAAAATATTCAATGACAAAACCAAATTTACACAATATATTTCTACAGATCCAGCCCTACTGTTTAGGGAAATATTAAAAAGAATGACAAGTTCCCTCCCTGTGCTGGACAACAGCTCACCACATGCCTCCAGTAGGGTGCTCTCATCTCAACAGTCTCGCTGTCCTGGAGCTCCTGAGATGTCTCAACCCAGACTCACTAAGTTCCCTTGTCAAGGCATTGCCAAGCCAGCCCCATGCAATGACAACCCACCTTGTGGGTAGATGTCATAATACTCAGTAACCAAGTAAAATCAAAACTATAGAAGCTTATAATTTATCAGTCAAGTTTATATATCAATAAATTCTCGATACACAAGAAGCGAACACAATAAATTCTGGACCAATCGATAATGGTACAAGCAGCCCACCTTGATTAGATAAGTTACCCCAATTACTCTATTCGTATATGATATTATATCTACCTGTGGCTACTTAAAGCCATGATGAATCTGAATCACCCTGTTCATCATCAATCTTGCTTCCTTCTCTCTTCTGCTGTCTTGCTCCCTGTCTCTTCAACTCTTAGCTCCGTCTCCTTTTTCCCTGTCCAATCACAGGCCTCCTGATAGACTAATATTTAAATTAATTGGACAGGGAAAATCCTGCTACACCCTACAAATGGTAATAGATGGAAAACTCCAACACAAGGAGGGAAAATACACCCTAGAAAAAGAAATAAAGTAATCTTCTTTCGAGAAATCCAAAAGAACATAGCCACACAAACATAATTCCATCTCTAATAAAAAAATAACAGGATGCAACAATAACTTTTCCTTAATATATATTAATATCAATGGACTCAATTCCCCAATAAAAAGACAGAGACTAACAGACTGGATACATAAATAGGACCCAGCCTTTTGCTGCATACAGGAAGTGTAACTCAGTGACAAAGACAGATACTAGCTCAGAGTAAAAGGCTGGCAAAATTTTTTCTGAGCAAATGATCCCAAGTAGCCACTCTAATATCAAATAAAATTGACTTTCAACCAACAATTATCAAAAAAGATAAAGAAGGACAGTTCATACTCATCAAAGGAAAAATTCTACCAAGATGAACTCTCAATTCTGAACATCTATGCTCCATTGGAAGGGCAACCATATTCATAAAAGAAACTACCAAAGCTCAAAGTACACATTGCATCTCACACTATAATAGTGGGAGACTTCAACATCCCACTCTTATCAATGGACAGATCATGGAAAACAGAATTCAGTTACAAAAGAACACACATATTATGTAATCACTGATATGTGGATATTAGGCAAAGAGCATCAAATACAACTCATGGACCACATGAAACTCAAGAGGAAGCAAAAGCAAAAAGTGGATGCTTCCACCCTACTTACAAGAAGGATAAATAATCAAGGGAAGTAGAAGATGGGAGGTACTCAGTAGAAGAGAAGAGGAGGAGGAGGAAAAAGAGAGGAGAAGAATCAGGTAAGGGAGTAAATGGACGAGATGTAAAGAGGGTCAGGAAATTTATCAGAGGTGTGTAACAATGGGGGATGCAGAACTGCAGGTAGCAATCAGAAAATCCCAGATGCCAGGAAATCAAGAGCCTCCCAGGACCCTATGGGGATTACATTAGCTGAAACACCTCACCAAAGGGAGAGAAAACCTATTGAGACCATATACAGAGGTTAGGCATGGCCCAACAGTTGAGGGATGGGGACACCCATTCATCTCCAAAATTTTAACCCATAATTGCTCCCATCTAAAGGAAATACAGGGACAAAGAGTGGAGCAGAGACTGAAGGAAAATCCATCCAGAGACTGCCCCACCAGGGGATCCATCTCACATGCAAACACCAAACCCAGACACTATTGCTGATGCCAAGAAGTGCTTGCTGCCACCAATATTATACAGCTGTCTCCAGAGAGGCTCTGTCAATTCCTGACCAATAACAAATGTGGATGCCCACAGCCAACCATGGGACTGAGCACAGGGTCCCCAATGGAGGGGGTTAGGGGAAGGGCTGAAAGGGCCTTATGTAGCATAAGTGGGAGGGAAGATCTCCGGTCCTGTGAAGGGTTAATGCCCCAGTGTAGAGAAATGCTAGGTTGGTGAGTCAGGAGCCGGTGTGTGTGCGGGTGCAGGAGCACCCAGATAGAATCAGGGTAAGGTGGGATAGGATAGGTGGTTTATAGAGGGGAAACCAGGAAAAGGGATAACACTTGAAATGTAAATAAATAAAATATCCAATTAAAAAAATAAATTACATTTTGGGTTTAAAAAATTTAGGCATAAACCCTCATATCTGGGTTAGTCAAAGCAACCCAGATTGAGGAAAAAGGTCCCAAAGAATCAGACACACCTTTACTCCCACTGTTTTGTTTTCCACCAAAACACCCAGCTTGGTGCTCTAAGATATATAAACAGGAGCTAATACAGACATTGGAGGCTCCTTCATGTTCACGACTTCAGTCTCTGTGACTCCTATGAGCATTGCTGCTTAGATTCTGTGGGCTTTGTTTCATGGAGTCCTGGACCCCATGTTGTCCTTAAGTTTCTGTTTGAGTATTATATATAATAAATATGCACATAGTAGTTGGTAATATGCTGTGGCAAAAAGTGAAAGGGGATATATAATAATCAGGACAACAGACAAAATGCAGGAAATCTGAGCTTTCAAAGCTTTTAGCTTTAACAAAGGGAGTTTCAACTGTATTTATTCTAAAATTGAAGATAATTCTGAGATACTGAATAGAAATTCTAATACTTATCTTACAAGACCAATAATGCAAAAACAATTTATTTAGAAACAAATACTATGGAATAATCTAAACAATTTAACAGTAACACTTTTCATATTTTAGTAGTAACACTTACTAATTCATTACATGTTAAATAAGCTACCTGGATCAGCTAGATCTAATTTCTTCAAAAGTAAATAGCAATTCCTCATCCTGGTATTTTCCTCAGTTTCATTTCTGGGGAAATTTTTAAATGAGAATTATTGTTTTTCATACTAAAGTAGTTGGGCACTCAATAGTTTAAGGTTATAGAAATCATTTTCACTAGATATTATGGAATGAGGTTGCTATCCCTACTGTTCAGGAGGAAATCTCTTAAGGGCATAGGGTTTTATACCAGTCTTTTAGTATGTACATAAAAACTACTGGAGCAAACCAGTCTTAGGCTGCCCAATAGGTTTCTTAGTGTGGGGTTCCGATGATTTTATTCACAAGTGCAAATGCTTTGAGACTAGCCCTCCATTCATTCTTTTTAGTGCCCTGGAGTTTAGTAATGGGGTCTATTCTGGGCTCTGTTGAGACTCTTCCAGATACAAGAAAAAGTTTATTATCTTTTCATATTAAAGCAATTAAGGAAACAAAAGGGAAGTGAATCTCTAATTCTCCAGGGATGTAAACCTGAAAACTACAGTTTTCTCTTAGAAGGAGATTAAGAAATCCAAAGTTTTGTATTTTCCTTTCATTTGTTAACCAGATTTTTAAAATATTATGTAATTTTATAATTGATGCAACCGGACACAGGAAGCTTTTACTTGATTATTTCTGATAAGAAATATATATCTTTTCAAATAAATTTGGTAAATATATTTATTCAATATATTAATTTATATTGAAATTATCTTATAATTATTTTTATTACTAACTTATATTAATCTATATTTTTTCTAGGCTTCTAGGCTCCTTAGAAATTTTCTGAAGAATAGTAGTACTAGCAACTTTATATACGTGTGTGTGTGTGTGTGTGTGTGTGTGTGTGTGAGTGTGTGTGTGTACATATATCATACATATACACGTAAAAACATATATTATATTATACATTAAAGCAAACATCAAACATCAACAAACAAAATGCTTTTAAGCTGTGGTTTCAGGTGTATCATCTCAGTGTTCCAAAATGTTTCATCTACCCATTTCTTTTTTTACAAGTGGTAGATTGTTTAAGTCAATTAAAAATAATCAAAAAGAATTTTAAGGAAGAAGCTTTTGTTGTATTCAAAATAATATACTCTCAGAATTATAGAGATAGATATAAGGCAGCAATGATCAGCATATGCTGCTCTTGAAGAGGACCTCAGTTGAATTCCTAGGCCCTCATAAGGTAAACTCATCATTGCCTGTAACTCCTGCTCTAGGGGAACCCAATGCCCTCTTCTGGCTTACACCAGCACTACATTGTGTACTCATACTCTTTCTCCTAGACACATAGATAGAAATTATTTCTTCATAGGAGTGCCCAGCATCTTGTATTTGATTTGATTCAAGTTTCATTCAAGTTAATAACTGAGAATATCTGTCACAATGAGCATATTTATTCTCTTTTAAGCGTATATCTTTTCCTTCAGACACCACAGGAACAGAACAACTGCATCTGTTGGTTCATTTATTTTATTTTATTTTATTTTATTTTTGAAACATCTATCCTGATTTTCAGGGTTGTGATATACTTTACCCCACACCAACAGTGTACGTGATAATTTTATTACACATTATTTTTTAATGTAATAGACACATAAGTAACTGAGAATCTCAATTTTCTTATCTGTCTTTCCTAAAAGTATTGAATATGTTCATAAACCCATGGGCATTTACACTACTTATTTGAGAATTATCTGTTCTGATCTTTAACTCATTTTTAAATTATATTTTTGTTATCTCTATTCTACTTCATTGGTTTATGCACCTGTTCTATGTTAGATGGTTTCAATGGCTCCATGATAACTTATATGGCATTGTGAGGCCTTCAGCATTTCTAATACCACTCCGGAATCTTTGAATGTTCTTGTTCTTTTGTGCTTTTATCTGAATTAGAGATTTTCATTTTTAATTGCATTAAAAATACAACTGATATTTAATTATGTGTATATGTATGTGTGTGTGTGTGTGTGTGTGTGTGTATGTGTGTGAGGCTTTATGAACATTAATTCATTGTGCACATAGGCCAAAAGGGGTATCAGATTATTTAGAGTTACAGGTGACTGTGAATTGCCACCAAATGAAGGCTGGGAATAATCTCCAGTGCTACCCAAGATTAGTATACATTCTTAACTGCTAATATGCTCTTTCACTCTCCTGTATCTAACTTCAAGAATTCAAAATTTATGTATTTTTAATTTTACTAAACTATTTTAATTGATATACTAAATCATAAGAAGTACATATTAGAGCCCCAACAAGCAATGTTTAGTGCACATATGAAATAATGATGTAAATAATATATATTTCTTCAAACATTTTATAACACTTCTTGATGGAAGATTTCAAATTCCTTCTGCCACTTGGAATATTACATACTTTGGCCCAGGGACAAACTTCCTGAACAGAACACCAATGGCTTATGCTTAAAGATCAACAATAGACAAATGGGACCTCATAAAATTGAAATGCTTATGTAAGGAAAAGGACACTGCCAATAGGACAAAACAGCAATCCACAGATTGGGAAAAAATCTTTACCAGCTCTACATCCAATAGAGTGCTAATATATAAAATATACAAAGAACTGAAGAAATTAGAATCTAGAGAACCAAATAAGCCTATTAAAAAGTAGAGTACAAAAACAACAATATCAACCAACCAGACCCCACCCCCAGAGATTCCAGGGACTAAACCACCAACCAAAGAGTATAAAAAGGAGCGACCTATTGCTCCAGCTGCATACATATCAGAAGATGGTCTTTTCCAGCATCAATTGCAGAAAATGCCCTTGATCCTGGGAAGGCTTGATATCCCAGTGTAGGGGAAGCCAGTGCAGGGAGGCAGGAGAGCGTGGGTGGGTAGATCACCCTCTTAGAAGCAGGGGGAGGGGGCATGGAATAGGGAGTTTCTGGAAGGGAAACTGGGAAAGGAGATTACATTTGAAATGTAATTAAATAAAATATCTCTTAAAAAGAAAAAAAAATGGGGGAAAAAGTGGAGTACAGAGTTAAACAGAGAACTCTCAACCAAGGAATCTTGAATGGCTTACAAGCACTTAAAAAAATGTTCAACATCCTTAGTCATCAGGGAAATGCAAATTAAATAGATCCTGAAATTCTACCTCACACCAATCAGAAAGACTAAGATAAAAAAATGCAGGTAACAGAAGATATTGGCAAGGATATAGAGAAGGAAACATTCTTCCATTGCTGGTGGGATTGCAAACTGGTAAAATCACTTTGGAAATCAATCTGGCAGTTCCTGAGAAAACTGGAAATAGATCTACCTGAAGACCCCACTATATAATTACTAGGCATGTATCCAAAAAATGTTCCAATATATAACAAGGAAACATCCTCCACTATGTTCATAGCAGTCTTAATTATAATAGCCAGAAGCTGCAAAGAACTGGGAAGTTTGATGTAAATGAATGAAATGATTAATAATTTTTTTCAAAATATAAAATAATGAAATTAGAAGGATTAAATTGGATATAAATTGTGTATTGGGAGGGGAGGGCAGAGGATTGTACATGGGGATAGATAACTAATGTTAAAATATTTTTAAAAGCAATATAGAAATTGCTATAGGAAAAGCATCCATACTTAAAATGAATATATGTATGCATATGTACTTATAATAAATAGATACCTTGACAATCCATATATATATAGATATATACATATTTCTATACAAACAATTTAAATAGAGATAGTCTATCATGCGAAGACAATATAACAACTCTATTCCAGTGCTAGCTAATAAAAATCCAATGGGTTAGCTCCTTTTGAGGTGTGGGCCAGTGATATGTCATAGACCCCTAAGTATTATTTAGTGTTGTCATTGCTCTTGCTTATCTTAAGTTGAGAAAAAATGGGAAAAATTCATAGAAGTGACTGCAGTTTAATTGGGAGGCAGACTGTGGATACAGATTTTTTTTCCTCTTCTATGTACATTTATTTAGAAATTTATTTTTTATTAGGTATTTTCTTCATTTATATTTCAAATGCTATCCACAAAGTCCGCCATACCTCCCCTACTCACCCACTCCCACTTCTTGGCCCTAGAGTTCCCATGTACTGAGGCATATAAAATTTGCAAGACCAAGGGGCCTCTCTTCCCAATGATGGACAACTAGGCCATCTTTTGATACATATGCAGCTAGAGACACGAGGAGCGAGAGATAGGACCCAAGGAGTTAAAGGAGTCTGCAACCCTATAGGTGGAACAACAATATGAACTATCCAGTACCCCTGGAGCTCCTATCTAGTAATTTTTTTAATTTATTTTTTATTAGGTATTTCCCTCGTTTACATTTTCAATGCTATCCCAAAAGTCCCCCATACGCACCCCCCCAATCCCCTACCCACCCACTCCCCCTTTTTGGCCCTGGGGTTCCCCTGTACTGGGGCATATGAAGTTTGCAAGTCCAATGGGCCTCTCTTTGCAGTGATGGCCAACTAGGCCATCTTTTGATACATATGCAGCTAGAGACAAGAGCTCCGGGGTACTGGTTAGTTCATCATGTTGTTCCACCAATAGGGTTGCAGTTCCCTTTAGCTCCTTGGGTAATTTCTCTAGCTCCTCCATTGGGGGCCCTGTGATCCATCCAATAGCTGACTGTGATCATCCACTTCTATGTTTGCTAGGCCCTGGCATAGTCTCACAAGAGACAGCTATATCTGGGTCCTTTCAGCAAAATCTTGCTAGTGTATGCAATGGTGTCAGCGTTTGGAAGCTAATTATGGGATGGATCCCTGCATATGAAAATCACTAGATGGTCCATCCTTTCGTCACAGCTCCAAATTTTGTCTCTGTAACTCCTTCCATGGGTGTTTTGTTCCCATTTCTAAGAAGGGGCAAAGTGTCCACACTTTGGTCTTCATTCTTCTGGAATTTCATGCGTTTAGCAAATTGTATCTTATATCTTGGGTATCCTAAGTTTCTGGGCTAATATCCACTTATCAGTGAGTACATATTGTGCGAGTTCCTTTGTGATTGGTTTACCTCACTCAGGATGATGCCCTCCAGGTCCATCCATTTGCCTAGGAATTTCATAAATTCATTTTTTTAATAGCTGAGTAGTACTCCATTGTGTAAATGTACCACATTTTCTGTATCCATTCCTATGTTGAGGGCCATCTGGGTACTTTCCAGCTTCTGGCTATTATAAATAAGGCTGCTATGAACATAGTGGAGCATGTGTCCTTCTTACTGGTTGGGACATCTTCTGGATATATGCCCAGGAGAGGTATTGCGGGATCCTCCGGTAGTACTATGTCCAATTTTCTGAGGAATCGCCAGATTGATTTCCAGAGTGGTTGTACAAGCTTGCAATCCCACCAACAAAGGAGGAGTGTTCCTCGTTCTCCACATCCTCGCCAGCATCTGCTGTCACCTGAATTTTTCGTATCTAGTAATTTATGATTAATAAATCTAACAAACAATTCAGGCTTCACTACAAGCAATGAATACTGAGAGCAGAAAAATACGTATAGCTGAATATTATCCTGAATATAAACGTTGGAAGCTCTTTTCTGGGTTTATTTGCTAGGAAATTCTATTACAATTTTTGACTAATGTAATTTTACATTTTTTGGACCATGCAGGCAATTTATGTTTTATTAATAGGTGCTTACTTGAACTTTTCAAATGACACATTAAACAGAATACCTCACATTTGTTTTGCTAACTTGACTTCCTGAAACATATATTTGTAATATTTTAAAAGCATTTGTAAACGATAGCAGTCATTAATGAGAATTATTAATTTTCTTCTCTACACTTTTCTATATTGGATTCAACTATCTGATCCTTCTCCTTGCTTTAAAAAAAATTATTTTACTGATTTTCATAGCAATTTGACCATGCAGTAGAACTTATTCTCATGCTGTCAAAGGAAAAAAGTACATTCCAATGAATAATATTCAGATGTTCATGTTGTGTTTAAGTTTGCCCTAATTGAAAACATGGAAATTAGGACGACACAAAACCATGTTAAACAATGGAATTCAGTGGCATTCTTTTGTACATTCATAGCAGTATACCAGTATGCTTAAGAGGAAACATGCAGGGTTTGAAGTTGAGTTTCTCTGTTTCAATTCAGTTTATTTTCTCATAGAACTGGATCATCATGATATTCCTGAATTTTTGATTACGGACCTAACGTTTCAGCTTCTGAGTGATCTTCATGGTAATATTTTACACACACACACACACACACACACACAAACACACACACACACAATGTATGCATATGTAAAAAATTAAATCTATTCCAATAATAATTATAATCGCAATTAATAGATTTAATTGTCATTAGTAGTATGTAGTATGATTTAATTTTGGTATAGGATATACAGAGCAGACCCTTTTATTCCAACAATTTGAGGTGTTTATTGTGAAAATGCTATTATTTTAATGGTTAGGAATGATATTGCCTTGAGGGAAGAGGGTATCATGAAGTAATTTTATGTGTGAATTTTTTTGGCCATAATTATTCAGATGGATAACTAAACATGAATTCTGCCTTAGGGTTAACACATAACCAATTTGTTTCACAAATCATCTAATTATGAGCAGAGTGCCCTCCTCACTGTGCACTAATCCCTATGCATTTGAAAGTCATTTCCTATACTACTGAAGGTGTGGTCTTTTCTTTTCACTTGTTTGGAAGGGACACTTGCTGTCCATCACTCACTCAGTATCTTATTCCCTTGATTATCCCTTACTGATCATCTGTGGTAAGTAGTTTTTAGCACATTGTGGGCGTATATTGAAAAGAAGAGCATTTAAACAAGAAAAATAACAAATTCTCAACCAGCTTCATTTCGTATATATACATTTTAAAATTTTACATGGTGTAAGCACATTTTAAGTTATCCACATTTCACTTAAGTTCTTGTCATATTTCACAACATCTAAAATGAGCTATAATTTGATATTCATTTAAATGATACACACCTTCTTCTCCAAACTGTAAGGCTCACATATCTTTTCACTTGCACAAACTATTACTTTATCACAAAGTAGCAAGGCAGGACAAATAGAGCAATCATCAGGAAAATTAGATACGATACTCCCTTCTCTTATTTCATGTCACAATATTGTATAAATTCAGTGCTTTTCAGCAAGATTCATCTAAACAGCAGTAAGTTAATTCAAACTTGCCTGGAAGCAAGTTTGATTAAGATTTTCATTCATTTTGAAAAGCAATATGGAGTGAGGGAACAGAAATTTCACCAAGATAGAATGCACTGTCTTTAATTTAGTCTCTCTGTAGATATCTTCCTCTTGGTATCTCTTTAAATAATATTTGTGCCTGAATTTCTGTACTACATGTGAGCCACGCTCTCTGGCAATATAGTTGGGTGGTTCAAATTATTATACAAATATGATTGGAACAGTGTCAAACTCTTAGTAGTAATTAGTGTGAATTAGATCAGAGCTTACACCTATTCAAAAGTAAAGCAGAAGAAAAAGATCATGTTCTGTAATAATGCCAGCTATTTTACATAGAAAAATAACTATAATAATGGGTACTGTGTGTTTTCTTGTATTTTTGTCTCTTGAAATCATTTCTGGTTAGCTCTCTCATGAGATGAATCTGGCAAAAACTGAACACCAGATGAATTCAGCCAATGATCCCTCTCATCAAACACCATAGTAACTAAACATCAGTTTAGGTAAACTGCAGAATCTGATTTATTGGCATCTCTGCTCACTTATATTGATCCCTTATAATGGAAAACCAATTTAATAAAAATATTCTTCTTAAGATTTCTCCCTATATATTTTCTCCAATTTTTACATATTAATTAATTCTCCTTTCTTTTACAGATCATGTTCCTTAAAAGCTTAGTGCCCCTAAACTATAAGATTCAGATCACGTAGAACATTGTTTACCGCAAAGAAGATCATTTTTTTCCCATTATTAAAACTGATACCTTAGCTAGCATCTTCACTCAACTCTGCCCTGAGAGAATCTTGCCCACAGTGCAAGTGTGTTATTTCACAGGTGGCCCATAGCCCTAACATAATTTTGTTCTTAGAATGTGGATACATTTAGTGTACCCTATCTTGACATAGTAGAACTTTCCCTCTGTATATATTTTATCTTTATTCAGGTATTGTCTTAGGATTTTGACTGATATCTCTCAGATCCCTGTTGAGAAGACATTCATGACAGAACAACTTAGTTTTCATGTTCTGAGAATATATGTGTTCATCAAATTCAATTCTGGATTCACCCTTCATCATCTGGCAGAACTTCACATAGTAGTGAGATTAAAAACCATATTTTTGGCAAAGCTGCACTTTGTGTCAAACTTTTCTCTCCAAGCTTTATTAATGCCCACTGTTCATTTTATACATACTCTGGCTTCTTCACTAGTTATCTTACATAGTCTTTGTCTTACATCCATCTTCATGTTTGAAGTTGCTCAGGGATTATCATATCTGGAGCCCCATTTCTTCTCTAAACTGAATCACAGTCATAGACTTAAATGATCTCCATTGAGAAGAAAAATAGTTTACGCAACACATAATCTTTCATGGTCAAAGGTAGATATTTTCTATTGAAAAATTTTGCTTGGATGTACAGAGACATATTTACCTTTACAAAAAAACAAACTGACTAAAAACTGAAACATTTTAAAATAAATTATTCTGCTAATTTTTGTTTTTTAAATTTTGCATTGGTTATTTTATTTATTTACATTTCAAATGTTACTCTCTTCCTGGTTTCCCTTTGGAAACCCCCTATTCACCACACAGCTTCTATCTCTCCCTGCCCACCATCCCACCCACTACCACTTCCCTGTCTTGGCATTCCTCTACACTGCAGTATCAAACCTTTACAGGATCAAGGGCCTCCCCTCCCATTGATGCCAGATAAGGCTACATATGCAGCTGGAACCAGTGTCCCTTCATGTGTACTCTTTGGTTGGTGGTTTAGTCCCTGGGATCTCTTGGGGGTGGGTCTCAATAGTTGATATTGTTCTTCCTATGACTTTCAAACCCCTTCATCTCCTTCATTCCTTCCCCTGACTCCTCCATCGGGGTCTGCATGCTCAGTAGATTGTTGGCTGCAAGCATCTGCATCTGTATGGTAAGGCTCTGGCAGAGCCTCCCTGGAGACATCCATATCAGGCACTGGTCAACAAGCACTTTAAAAACGCACTCTGTCCTCCATTTTTGATGGGGTCTGAAATTCAAGAATCATGTGTAACATATTACTCACCCACACCTTGCATTCCCTACTTACCTAGTTGATCAGCAATATTATCTAGAAATATGGGTATTATTTATGCTTAATCTAGCATGCTAAAGTCTTCATAACACCCAACTTATCTTCCTTTTCTTCTTTTGTAAATACTACATATATACCTCCACCATTTCCTTATTATTAAGTTCTAAGATTCTGTACCTACCAATTAATAACTCTCGTGTGAAAAATGAAGAAATATATCCATAATTATCATTAAACTTGATTAATACTTACCTTATACACAGTGTGGCACTCTTTCCATTGTTTGTTATGCTTGCTTTCATAAACTTAATCCCTACAGATCAAAAGGCAGAGAAAGAGAGAGAGAGAGAAAGAGAGAGAGAGAGAAGGAAGGAAGAAGAAGGAGGAGGAGGAAGAGGAGGAGGAGAAGGAGAACAAGGAAAAGAAGAAGAAGAAGAAGAAGAAGAAGAAGAAGAAGAAGAAGAAGAAGAAGAAGAAGAAGAAGAAGAAGAAGAAGAAGAAGAAGAAGAAGAAGAAGAAGAAGAAGAAGAAGAAGAAGAGAAAAGAGAAGATTAGGGGAGGGAGAGGGAGGAAGGGGATGAGGGGAACTTTGCAAGTTTGGGAGGCAAGGTCTAGACTAGGTTTCTGTGCTGGAATCAGCTATATTTGTGGCAGCAGATGTTAGCTCATCATGATAAAATACATGTTTAGGAAAAGTTAGTTCTCCATTCAACATAGGCAGAAAAAAATTGTGACTTTTATTTATCAGCATATTTGAAAACAACTTATACTCATTTTGTTTATTTATTTTTACTTGTATTGACTTTATTTGTGTGTGTGTATGTGTGAATATGTGTGCATGTCGGTTTTCACTCCAAAGTTCATTTGTAAAATTGAGAGGTTAACTTGCCAATATCTGTTTGTTCTATGCATGTTTACAGAGTCAAAGAAGACTCATCAGACATGGTGACAGGGCAGCACTTTATCCATAAACCAACTTTGATTTTGCCCAACTCTTAATTTATTCAAGTATTTACAGGATGGGATATGTGATTGTAAATATGCATGTTGTTTGTTCAAAACACTGTGTGGATTTGGAGGCAGTTGATTACAAGGATCACATTAAAAATATTGTAATACCAGTAAAGTAATACTGTTCTAAAGATATGCATAGTAAAAACAGATATGTATAAATTAATGTACTTGAAATACACTAAAGGGACTTTAAATATATGACCCTAAATTCTAAAATATTCTTTCATATTATTATGTTTTACATAGAATTGATACACATTCTGGAACAGTTTCAACTTTTATCTGTAGCTTATTTGAAACTTTAGCAGACAACATAGCAGTTAATGCATTAAAACAGGCATAGTGGTTCACCCTGTAAACCCAGTACTCTGCATGTACAATATAAAAGAGAATGATACCAGCATAAACTATATACAAACACGTGGTTTCAATGTTAATAAAAAGTAAAATTAGTTGCACTATAATTTCATGTTTTTAATGAGAACAGTGTGCTTTTAAATTAATTTTAAAATAAAACTGGTTCTGCTGGAAGATTAATATAAAATTGTAAAGCAATCATTTGTCTTACCCTCATTCTTTTAGGTTTTAACTCTGCTGATGGTTCATGCTAAATACACATTGCTGTGAAGAGATGTGTTTGCACTGAAAAATGCTCTGGAATATCTTCAATATATGTCACTAACTTTTCTTTTTGAGGACAAACTGCCTTCAGATAGAACCAGCAGTCAGACAGGACAAAATTAATCCAAATCGAGAACTTCTCTTCTTCATAGGAATGATCGTTTCAATGATATTTTCTTTTTCAGTACTAGTTATTAGTGAGCTTGACTAGACAAGACTAGACTGCTTTCCTATATATTACACAGTATTACACATATGTTTCTATTCATTTGTTCTATAATACAAAGAAACATCAAGACTTAAATTAGATGAAATGGTTCACAGTATACTTCAATAAGTTTTTAGAATGACATGTCAAGAACCCTATTTTGTATTTTGTATTTCAAGACATGAGTTCATGCTATTTTTGACTAGAATGTATATGAAATAATGTAAAGGTTTTACTTATTGATTTTTCCTTCAAATAAAATATACATAAACTAATTTATTGGCAAATGCTTTAGCCCTTTGATGGTGAGCATGAAGTTGGAAGCCTGGCAGGTAACTCTGCCTGTAAAAGTGTTTGCTGCACAAATGTGGTGACGTTATTTGACCACCTAATCTCACAGAAGGTGGAAGGTAAACACAGTCAATAGAATTTTCCATTGTGACTTCTACAAGTGTGACATTGCAAATTAATGTTTACACACATATCACACAACTCATACTAGCACACATACAAAAACTAGATAGACAGATAGATAAACAGATAGACAGACAGATAGATGATAGAGACAAATAGAGAATTTTTTTAAAAAAAATGAGAGAATAGAAAAGAAAAATTTAATGCCAACATTTTTCTATTGTTATCTTTACTTAATATTTCCTTCAGTAAGAAATTATTTCCATTCTCCTGTATTCATGACTGCATCAGGAAAATAAATTAATAGAATTAAGTGGTTTTTCCAATATCTAAGTCCCCTGCCCTGAATTTCATTTGTAAGTGTCCAAAACATCTCTGAAATGAAGTGTTTTCATTTTCCTTATTGTTACTCCACTCTTCCTAAGTATTCAGGATCCCTTCCCTAGCAAAGGTTTAATAGCAAACCAGGCCTGCATAGTGGTTGTGTGAATTAGAAGATGTCAGTGAACACCTGATACAATCAAAAGTGTGGACTACAAATTGCTATAGTGAAAGTTTCTCCTTCCTAATACTACCAAGTCCTGAGAACTGACCTTGGTGAAGGCTGAAAGGAAAATTCCCTCGAGTGTGTGTGTGTGTGTGTGTCTGTGTGTGTGTGTAAGAGAGAGAGAGAGAGAGAGAGAGAGAGAGAGAGAGAGAGGTATCTCACATGGGTGCACACATCTTCCTTCCCCACCTTTTTCTCTATCTGATTATTTTACTTTCTTCAGATCTCAGAAATTCACCCATGGAAAGTTTTTCTCTGACAGTCTTTGGGTTCACCTTGTATTATCCCTCTTTTATTTCCTTCATACTAGTGTGAGTCATGTTGCATGGGTATTCTATTACGTCTTTGCCTGCTTTGGCTTTCTTTTTTGTTAAGTTAAAAGTTGTTTTGGAACATGAAGCATGTGCATAACTATACAGAGCAGCGTCCAACACATACTGCACGCAAAATTGCCTATGCAACCTACAGGTATGTATTTCTAAATCTTTGCCAGTTGAGGAACTTATCTGATCAGAGAGCTGAAGCAGTGTTTTGAGTGTGCCATCAATGCTGACTGGAATTTAATTACCTAGGACTTTGGTGGCATACAATCAAAATACTGTGTTATGTCCCCACAAAAATAAATCAAGGCATTCTGTTAGAATATGCTGGTAGATATAATTGTAAAACAGGAGAGATAAAATTTGGGGTATAAATTTGCCTGATTATGTATTTTGCCTAACCAAGTTATATACAGAAATGCAAATACAGATTTCTCTTTCCCCTTCTTGTATTAGTCAAAACGACTACTTCTTTCTTTATTATATTTTCTCTTTTATCTTTCTGTACTTGTGTAGTTTCTATTTTGGCATAAGAACTAAGGAATAATCCAAATGGCTGACTCTTTTTATTTTCTTTAGTTTCATTTTGATAGACAGCCCGAGTATTAACATAGTCAGAATGAAAGTGTGATTTATAGCATGCTAAGGAATCAAAAGTTTAGTAGACAGAGCCTTTGCAGTTCCTTAAAATCCACAGCTACATTTCTAGCTCATAGATATCAATCACCATATGTTCTGCTATCCTTATTTGGTTCCAATAATCAAAGAATAGATAGTAGGATGAGACAAAATTCACTGAATTCAATAAATTCATTCCAGGAACCATTATTACTAATAATGTCTCTTGGGTTTGGCAAATATGGGATATTTTATTAATATTATTTTTTCAATTTTTTATTAGATATTTTCTTCATTTACATTTCTAATGCTATCCTAAAAGTCCCCTATATGCTCCCCACTCCCTGCTCCCCTACCTACCCACTCCCACTTCTTGGCCCTGGTGTTCCCCGGTACTGGGGAATATAAAGTTTGCAAGACCAAGGGGCCTCTTATTATGAATTTTATTAATAGTCAAAACTATTAACAAAAGATCTATAAACTCTTACTTTAAATTTTCTTCAATGGTTAAATGTTTTTCTTTAGTTGAATTACAGAGGATAAGTAGTAATAAACATTTAAATATAAATACATCAATACTTTCATATACACATGAAAGTGTTATTTTGTCTTGAAGTATTATTGAAGTGTTAGTACTACTTGAAGACTACATCCTTATAATAATGTTGAGTATGTTCAGAAATTCCCCTCAATATTCTAATAGGTTTATAAATTTATGAAAAGCAGCAATACAGATTATAATTCATAATTCATCTAATGCATCAGTTGCAATAAAAATATTTAATCTTTTATTTCCACAGAAATTCTACCTTTATACGTCTTTCCCCACATCTCCTATTCAATTTATGACTAAGTCATGGCTTGTACAACTTTAAAATTAGCATATTATCATTTCAAATCTCACAATGTTCATCATGATCTGATGAACTTCACCTAGTCTGTAGATCTTCATTAAATATTCAAGAGAACAGAGAAGAGCGTGCATGTCATCAAAACTCCTAAAGAGAAGCTCTGTTTTGCCATATTTTCAATATCAGTCTTTTTTGAGTATTTCCCTTCTGTCTCACAATAAAATGAAAACCCCATTTTCTAGTTTGTTCATGTGTTTACTTTTTTTTATTTTATTGGGTTTTCTACGTACCTTCCAACACTTGTTCCACATTAATCTCTTCTAAACGTCCCTCCACCCCAACACTATATAGGAGAGAAAGAAAGAGGAAAAAGGGGCATAGACTTCTTTTTTTTTTAATTAGGTAATTTCCTCAATTACATTTCCAATGCTATCCAAAAAGTCCCCAATACACCCCCCAGTCCCCCACCCACGCACCCCCACCCCTTGGCCCTGGCATTCCCCTGTACTGGGGCATATAAAGTTGGCAAGTCCAATGGGCCTCTCTTTCCAGTGATGGCCTACTAAGCCATCTTTTGATACAAATGCAGCTAGAGACAAGAGCTCTGGGGTACTGGTTAGTTCATAATAATGATCCACCTATGGGGTTGCAGTTCCCTTTAGCTCCTTGGGTACTTTCTCTAGCTCCTCCATTGGGGGCCCTGTGATCCATCCAATAGCTGACTGTGAGCAACCACTTCTGTGTTTGCTAGGCCCCCGCATTGTCTCACAAGAGACAGCTATATCTGGGTCCTTTCAGCAAAATCTTGCTAGTGTATGCAATGGTGTCAGCGTTTGGAAGCTGATTATGGGATGGATCCCTGGATATGGCAGTCTTTAGATGGTCCATCCTTTCTTCACAGCTCCAAACTTTATCTCTGTAACTCTTTCCATGAGTGTTTTGTTCCCAATTCCAAGAAGGGGCACAGTGTCCACACTTTGGTCTTCGTTCTTCTTGAGTTTCATGCGTTTAACAAATTGTATCTTATATCTTGGGTATCCTAAGTTTTTGGGCTAATATCCACTTATACAGCAATACCTCTCCTGGGCATATATCCAGAAGATGTTCCAACCGGTAAGAAGGACACATGCTCCAGTATGTTCATAGCAGCCTTATTTATAATAGCCAGAAGCTGGAAAGAACCCAGATGCCCCTCAACAGAGGAATGGATACAGAAAATGTGGTACATTTACACAATGGAGTACTACTCAGCTATTAAAAGGAATGAATTTATGAAATTCCTAGGCAAATGGATGGATCTAGAGGGCATCATTCTGAGTGAGGTAACATATTCACAAAGGAACTCACACAATATGTACTCACTGATAAGTGGCATAGACTTCTATAGGCTCCTTCCTACTGATTAGTGTAACGAGGTTTCTTAGGACAAGCCCAGTCTTTGTCATCAGAATATCTAGTAGTTCCTTCAAACCAGAAACAGCAAATGCAGCATCAGGATGAACCAGCAGCAATGGGGAGCAGCAAGAGAAGCAGCAGCCACCTTCTACTCTTTTACTTTTTGGGCGCACCCTTTACCCTTTGCGGGGCTCTGGCATAAACTTCTTTCCTAGTGTCCCAAGAATTAAACTATCTGCAGCTGGCAAAATGCAGGCCCCTCCTAGAGCACAAGACAACCCTAGTTAATGTCAAATAGTTATATGGAAACACTCTACATTACATTGCTATAGTATTAACATTAAATTCATGTGAATTAGTATTTGTTTGACACTATGCAGATATATTAACAGTATTGTTTGACATTACCCAGATATATTAACATTATTATTTTGTTAGGAATTCAAATAAAATTTGGTAGAGGGGTGTATTTTCTAGAAACTCATATGAAATCAAGAGTCAAAAGGAAGTTGGGACATTTTGAAGTGCCCTCATATAAATTTGAATAAGCCTTGTAATTAAGATTGCTATGTTTTGGATGATTTTTGAAACAGACAATCAGAATATGAAATGTGACAGATGGTATTTATGACTGTGAATCTGCTGAGTATGTGTACTGCCTGATCATCATGTTGTGATACTTCTCTTACACAGGAAAAGTCAAACCCAGATCAGCCAGGTGCATCGTGAGATGGCTCATCTGTCTTCATATGGTTCAAGTACTTAGAACTGCCTTCTGGACTATGATTTACCAGCCACAAATGAATCAAAAGTCCCTAAAATACCCTTTATATGGCCAAGCTTTACCTGCATGATACCCTGACAGGAGACTGTAATTCAAATCTTGATGACTGCACAATTGCTTTCTCTATGTCAGTAATACTGGCTTCAGTACTTAAGAAAAGAGAGGTACTCTCAGGTGAGACTCCTTTAAAAAAAATTCTGTGTCAGCATCAGCACACTCAAACATTGCTGTCTCAGTTAAATAGACCACAGCATCTGTGGGAGCTGATACAGTTATCCTCAGCAATGATGTGGAGGAGAAGGGAATGGTAACAGAAGGAAAGCTAATGAGGATGAGGATGGAAAGCAATTCGGAGACATGATAGAAGCTATAACAAATGTTCATCACGAAGTGTCAGTGACAAGTGTCTCCATTTGTGATCATATCTTTTTTGAATTAAGTAGAGCTGTTTGTGTTTGGAGGATATTTATGGCTTCCTGTTTTGAACAGACTTATGTCTTTATAAAGTTAATATGGTCTTCATGCTTCATTTCCCATTAATCTGCAACTTTTAACTCAGCTACAGAACTGGTTGACAGCATTCCACAGAGGGATTGCCTCTCAGAGGAAATTGGAATCATCTCAGTCTGATTTGTTTTTAGTTTTTGTTTTTTGATTTTTTTTGTTTTTTGGGGTTTTTTTGGTTTTGGTTTTGTTTTTGTTTTTTGTTTTTAGATATTTTATTTATATACATTTCAAATTTCAAATTTCAAATGCTATACAGAAAGTTCCCTATACTTTCCCCACTGCCCTGCTCCCCTACCCACCCACTCCTGCTTCTTGGCCCTGGCATTCCCTTGTACTGGGGCATATAAAGTTTGCAAAACCAAGGGGCATCTCTTCCCGTGATGGCCAACTAGGCCATCTTCTCCTATATATGCAGCTAGAGACACGAGCTCTGGGGATACTGATTAGTTCATATTGTTCAACATATAGGGTTGCAGACCCCTTCAGCTCCTTGGGTGCTTTCTCTAGCTTCTCCATTGGGGGCGCTGTGTTCCATCTTATAGATGACTGTGCGCATCCACTTCTGTATTTGCCAAGCACTGGCATAGCCTCATATGAGACAGCTATACCAGGGTCCCTTCATCAAAATCTTGCTGGCATATGAAATATTGTCCGTGTTTGGTGGCTGATTATGTGATGGATCCCCTGGTGGGGTAGTCTCTAGATAGTCCATCCTTTTGTCTTAGCTCCAAACTTTGTCTCTGTAACTCCTTTCATGGGTATTTTGTTCCCTATTCTAAGGAGGAACAACGTATCCACCCATTGGTCTTCCCTCTTCTTGATTCTCTTGTGTTTTGCAAATTGTATTTTGGGTGTTCTATGTTTCTGGGCTAATATCCACTTATCATTGAGTGCATATCTAATGACTTCTTTTGTGATTGGGTTACCTCACTAAGGATGATATCCTCCAGATACATCCATTTGTCTAGGAATTTCATAAATTCATTTTTTAATAGCTGAGTAGTACTCCATTGTGTAAAGGTACCAAATTTTCTGTATCCATTCTTCTGTTGAGGGATATCTGGGTTCTTTCCAGCTTCTGGCTATTATAAATAAGGCTGCTATGAACATAGTGAAGTATGTGTTCTCATTACCAGTTGGAACTTCTTCTGGGTATATGTGCAGGAGAGGTATTGCTGGATCTTCCAGTAGTATTATGTCCAATTTTCTGAGGAACCTCCAGACTGACTTCCAGAGTGGTTGTACAAGCTTGCAATCCCACCAGTAATGGAGGAGTGTTCCTCTTTCTCCACATTCTTGGCAGCATCTGCTGTTACTTGAATTTTTGATCTTAGCCATTCTGACTGGTGTGAGGTGGAATCTCAAAGTTATTTTGATTTGTATTTCCCTGATGATTAAGGATGTTGAACACTTTTTCAGGTGCTTCTTAGCCATTTGGTATTCCTCAGTTGAGAATTTTTTGTTTAGCTCTGTACCCCATTTTTTAATGGGATTATTTGAATTTCTGGAGTCCAGCTTCTTGAGCTCATTGTATATATTGGATATTAGTCCCCTATCAGATTTAGGATTGGTAAAAATCCTTTCCCAATCTGTTGGTGGCCTTTTTGTCTTATTGAAAGTCTCTTTTGTCTTACAGAAGCTTTGCATTTTTATGAGGCTCCATTTGTCAATTCTTGATCTTACAACACAAGCCATTGCTGTTCTGTTTTGCAACTTCATCTGGAGTAATAAAAAACCTAGGATAGCAAAAACTATTCTCAACAATAAAAGAACCTCTGGTGGAATCATCATGCCTGACATTAAGCAGTACTGCAGAGCAATTGTGATAAAAACTGCATGGTACTGGTACAGTGACAGAAAGGTAGATCATTGGAATAGAATTGAAGACCCAGAAATGAATCCACACACCTATGGTTACTTGATCTTTGACAAGGGTGCTAAAACCATCCATTGGAAAAAAAGGACAGCATTTTCAACAAATGGTGCTGACACAACTGGCAGTTATCATGAGTTATCATGTAGAAGAATGTGAATTGATCCATTCTTTTTTTTATCTTATCTCCTTGTACAAAGATCAAGTCTAAGTGGATCAAAGACCTCCACATAAAATCAGAGACACTGAAATTAATAGAGGAGAATGTGGGGAAAAGTCTCGAAAATATGGGCACAGGAGAAAAATTCATTCTGTTTTTAAAATTTTTATATGTTAACTAATGCTATTCCCATGGCATCATATTAGCCTCTACTTTATATTTATGCAGAAAACAAAGATTCTCCAGGTCAAGGACAACAACAACAAAATGTCAGTCAGTGATCTCTGGACAGCTTTGTTTGTCCTTGAGATACACCTGACCAAGGGCAGTGAAAGAACACTGGTAGATATCTTTGTAGTGAAACAGTCTGCATTGTTTCACAGTCAATGCAGACATCAAATTATGTTCTCATATGAGTTCTATTTTCAGGGTTGTGACTATGTTCTTATTTTTTAACATAACCTCTGAATTGCTCTTTGCAGTTTCTGCAAAGATATCTGTATATCGTCTCTAAAGTGCTGTAATCAATTGGCCATTTTCACATTTTGAAAAGCAGAGATTGAAAGTGCTTCTACAGAGAAACAACTGCAGTCTCTTAGCTCAGAACATTTTGTCAATTTTCTCTTAATTGTTGATCATCCATATCATCAAGTGAGAAGCTAATTAAGAGGTATTCATGACTCTTTCCAAAGCCTGTAATTTACCGTTGTTGATTGATCTCAGTTGTTGACTTGAGGATTAATTTCCCATTTATACACACAGACACACACACACAGACACACACACACACACAGAGCAAGAGAGAGAGAGAGAGTGAGAGAGAGAGAGAGAGAGAGAGAGAGAGAGAGAGAGAGAGAGAGAGAGGTATATATATATGTATGTATATATATTGGTCTATGGCATGCTAAGGAAAACTCTACCTCTGAGCTGTAAGAGCAATAGTATCCCTGTACTTTTTGTTTTTACCTAGGGCCTTGCTATATATTCCAGATTTGCCTGGAACTTACATTTCTCCTGTTTCATCCTCTTCATGCTGAGATTATATATATATTAACTACTACACCTTGCCTTGCTCCAGTTATATAACGGTAATCTCCAAAAAGGGAAAGTTAAGTATTCAAAAATGTTTTCTAGTGAAAATCTGGAAAGTAGGTGAAGTAAAATGAGGCAAGTCTCTGTTGTTTCAATTAGCATTGGCATGAGACAGGTCAGTTTCATTTAACTATTCTGGAATGCAAGATTCTGATGAAAGCTGGGGACAATGCCAGTGACAATGCAGGGAAGAATCAGATTATACAGGGCAGCTCATTTAACCCAACTTCAATAATGAGTCTGGAAATTCTGAACACCTCCCTCGAATAACAAAAGCTTCTTGAAAATGTTTTTTCTCTAGGAGAAATACCTTACCTCTTATTATAGTCTAAATTTTAAAAATATTTGGAACATACTGTTAGGTAAAACAAAAATGCCTGTTCCTACTAGTATTGTCAAGGTTGTGATATTAACACTTATTCATATCATCAAGTGAGAAGCTAATTAAGAGGTATTCATGACTCTTTCCAAAGCCTGCAATTTACTGTTGTTGATTGATCTCAGTTGTTGACTTTAATGATTAATTTCCCATTTACACACACACACACACACACAAACACACACACTCACAATTATCAATGGTCTATTGCATGCTAAGTAAAAGGAAGTTTATAAAATTCAACAATTACTTGGCAGTTGACTATGTACTTCCCAAAGAAGAAGCTATTCTACTAAGCATTCACAAAAGAGGAATGATAATACAGTCTTGTTTAATATATTTAGCTATATTGATAAGATCTGAAGCTGGAGATGAACCACATGCAGATAAAAGACGATTGGGTATACAAATGTTACTGAAGCCATATAATAGAATATAACTTAGTAAATAATAAAAAGAATGAATTAATTATATGTGCCATGACTAACTTTCAAAATCGTGGTTTAGTGACTGGTGGTTTGAATAAAAATGGCCCCTGTAGACTAATATAATTGAAAGCTTAGTCATCAGGGAATGGCACTAGAAAAGATTTAGGAACTGGTGCAGTGTTGGAAAAGGTGTGCCCTCATTGGCGCAAATGTTACTGGGGTTAGACTTTTAGATTTCAAAAGCCCCAGACAAGCCCAGTGGCTTTCTCTTCCTGCTGCCTGTAGATTCAGAGGTAGAAATCCCACCTAGTTCTCCAGCACCACATCTGCTTTGGTGTTGCTGTGTTTCAACCTCTCCGTTTATAATAGTTGCCCTAGGTGTGATGTCTTCTCCCATCAATATAATATAGACTAATACTGAAACACATATGCCTAAAGAATACAATATGATGTTCTATCAAGAGGGCTTTACTCTAGCAGGAAAAAATAAATTTTGATATTGACTTAGTTATGGATACTATTACTGTCATGAAACAATATGACCTAAAATGAGCTAGAGAGGAATTAAGATCTGATTTGGAGGCCATGGTTGGGTAGTGCTTTATGGATTGTTTGTCGTGGCTTGTTCAGCCTGTACTCTTATAGAACCCAGAAATACCAGTCCAGTTATGGTACTACTCATAATGGGTGCACCATCCTCCTACCAATCACTAACTAAGAAAATGCCTTTCAGGCTTGTCTATAACCCAATATTTTGGAGGCATTCTCTTAATTGAGGTTCCCTTCTTTCAGATGACTTAAGCAGCGTTTAGTTGACATAAAACTATTCATGACAGATATTAGTCAAGAAAGACATTTTGAATGGATTTACCATATATATGCCCAACTCCATTATTTTACAAGAAGTCTGAGATCCTTTATATATGTCTGCACAGCTGCATAAACAAGGGAGTAATGAATTGTGTAGCTTCCTTATGTAAATAATCTGCCACATTGGCATAGTAGAAAGGGAAAGCAAAGATTTAAATGGGGCTGAAAAGACAAGGTCTTTGCCTTGCTCTAGAGCAAGATTCATCCTACAGTTCATAGTTTCTTAAATATCTGGGGAGCTTGCACAGTGGGTGTATTCTATTCCTAGCTTGCTAAGACGTGCTGTTCTGCAGGTTTCTCTCAGCTGTGAGCAGTACACAGAAGCAGCCCTGTATTTGACTCTTCCTATTCTGTGCACTCTCACAAGTACTTTGAGGGTAGAATATTGGAGAAATGGAACATGGAATTATGAATACTTAAATGTTACTTTCTGGAAGGTTTTGAACTACATGACATGGATATCAAAAGGTGGCGTAGAATAACCCAAATATATAAATCTTCTGAACACTTCAGTATTCAGTGTTTTCCTGTCTGTGTGTGGGAGAGATGTAAATATAAAAGAAAGGGACACAGACTGGAGATGATGCCGTAGTCCAAAGCCCTTCCTAGTCTTCCATAAAAGGGGAGTTTGGTCCCTAGAATCCATGTTTGGGCAGCTAAAAACTGCCTGTATTTCCACCTAAAGGGGGTTAAACATACTTTTCTGACATCAGTGAACATGTATACACATGTGCCATCTACCCACACAGATAGGAACATATGCAAATTCTAAAATCATATAACCTAAAAGAGGTAAAAATACTTTAAAATTAAAGTGTACCTCAAAAGCCAGTGAAAGGGCAGAATGACATCACCACTACAGACCTTTCCAGATATATAACCCTCTTCTTCAACATATCTGACTCTCTAATTTAAGCGTTCATAAATGAGACTGTACTTGTTTTTTGGGTTTTGTGGATTTGTTTTGTTTTTGTTACTAATAAAGAATGTTTCAGAAATAACTGAGGAGAAAGAAATTTAAAAATCAAATGTTGTTAAATAATATAAACATTAGTTGTAAGTGATAAACTCTACCCTTCATTTTTTTTATTAGGTATTTTCCTCAATTACATTTCCAATGCTATCCAAAAAGTCCCCAATACACTCCCCCCCAGTCCCCCACCCCCACCCCCACCCCTTGGCACTGGCATTCCCCTGTACTGGGGCATATAAAGTTGGCAAGTCCAATGGGCCTCTCTTTCCAGTGATGGCCGACTAGGCCATCTTTTGATACAAATGCAGCTAGAGTCAAGAGCTCTGGGGTACTGGTTAGTTCATAATAATGTTCCACCTATGGGGTTGCAGTTCCCTTTAGTTCCTTGGGTACTTTCTCTAGCTCCTCCATTGGGGGCCCTCTGATCCATCCAATAGCTGACTGTGAGCATCCACTTCTGTGTTTGCTAGGCCCCCGCATTGTCTCACAAGAGACAGCTATATCTGGGTCCTTTCAGCAAAATCTTGCTAGTGTATGCAATGGTGTCAGCGTTTGGAAGCTGATTATGGGATGGATCCCTGGATATGGCAGTCTTTAGATGGTCCATCCTTTCTTCACAGCTCCAAACTTTATCTCTGTAACTCTTTCCATGGGTGTTTTGTTCCCAATTCCAAGAAGGGGCACAGTGTACACACTTTGGTCTTCGTTCTTCTTGAGTTTCATGCGTTTAACAAACTGTATCTTATATCTTGGGTATCCTAAGTTTTGGGGCTAATATCCACTTATCAGTGAGTACATATTGTTTGAGTTCCTTTGTGAATATGTTACCTCACTCAGGATGATGCCCTCCAGATCCATCCATTTGCCTAGGAATTTCATAAATTTATTCTTTTTAATAGCTGAGTAGTACTCCATTGTGTAAATGTACCACATTTTCTGTATCCATTCCTCTGTTGAGGGGCATCTGGGTTCTTTCCAGCTTCTGGCTATTATAAATAAGGCTGCTATGAACATAGTGGAGCATGTGTCCTTCTTACCGGTTGGAACATCTTCTGGATATATGCCCAGGAGTGGTATTGCTCGATCCTCTGGTAGTATTATATCCAATTTTCTGAGGAACCGCCAAACTGATTTCCAGAGTGGTTGTACCAGCTTGCAATCCCACCCTTCATTTTAATGATGAGATTGACCTGTCCACTCAAAACAGCAGAAAGCAACTTAAGTAGCAACACTCCAGGTGTGTGCCTGTGGCAGCTTCCGGCTTCTCAGTGAGCTGAAACCTTGAAGAGAATAGCGGTAGAACATTGTGGATTTGGAGTTTTCCTTTTCTTTACTTCAAGTAACAGGAAGCATCTATGCTTGTGAAAATCCAGAGCTTACGATTTGCTTAACTCTAGCTGGAAAGCTTCTTAGACATCTCCAGCACTCATTTGTCCCAGAGTAGGTGGATGTTATCCGGCCCCCTTTGTCCATCAAAACAGAAGGGTCAATGACACTACACATCAAAACAAATAACAAAAATCAGGAATTGCTGTACATACCATTCCTCTTCATGTCTAAGCTAGTGTCCTTTACCCTTCCCAGCTCTTTCCTCAGAGTATGTGCTTAATGTTCTTGATGCTTCTGTTGCCAGCAGACTTTCTTCCACTTCATTTAAGTTACATTTCCGTTAGCTATAAATTGTGTAACATTTATCTTCCCCAAATCTGAAAATCCATTTTCCACTGCAGGCTTCCCCCTACTCTGTTATTATAGATCTATTTTCTGTTTTTATTAGCATTTTAATGACATTTTAGAAAGGAGGGTGAGCATTTCATATGTTAGATGCAATGTCTTTGAACATAGGCTCCAGTAAATGTATATGAAATGAGATATGCTTTAACTGAACTAGCTACAACTATGAAATGAAATATTAAAACCATGCAGAATAAATTTTAATTTTGTTACAGTTTATGATAAACGTTTACGTTTCTGTTTACTTGTGGAATAGTATAGCTTTTCAGAACAAGTTAAGGAATTTCTTCAAAATGGACCCAAGGAAAATGTGGAATTTCTCTCTTTCTATTTTCACCTATTAAAATATTTTACATGTCACACCCACAAAGCCTGTGATTAATATATTTTGCGGTTAGGGTGAGTTATATAGAAGAGAATAAAAATTAGGGTACCTTTAAAAGGAAACATACAGCAATATCTTCCGGTTCATAAGCAGAATTTAAAAATTTGAATTGCTAATATAATTTAAAGTACAACTATAAGGAGTTAACAATTGGGATAAAAAAATTCAGAAATCCCCAATATATACTACTTTCATACATTTCAGAGTCTTTAGGAAAAAGGCACCAAAGCATTATATTTTAAACTTACTTAATTCAGAATACTGACTCTCGAATCTATGTTTCAAGAATGAAATAGTTTTCATACACTTTCACATACACTAAGAATTTAAAGTACCCAGCTCTCCAGAATCTCCTATTATTCTGAGATACAGGAAGGGGAACCCACAAGAGATGCTCTTGTGTAGTACCAATTTTGAGAATACAGCAAGAATGTAAATGTAGCTTTCCTGAGGCTATTATTTTGTAGATAACAAGTGCCTTCCAGTCCCAACATGTTTTTCATAATAGTTTAGAATTTTAAAAGCACAAGAGTGGGATGTTGGAGGACTGAAGATTTATCTGCTCTCGTCTGAGTGCATATGGGATTTGGCATTTAGTTTTCATTTGGTCTCTTTAACCTGTTCTTGTTTACTGAAAGTCTATCATTATGTTCTGCTTTGAGATTTTCTTTTATGAATGGCTTTTATGCATGGCATGGCATGTTATTCAGTCTCACTAAATAATAAAAGCTCATTAAAGAAGGCATTAAATATAGAAGACAAAGAATTGTTATTCCAAAACTCCATTCTGCCAGCAACCATTACGTCTGCATTCCTGAAACTACTTTTTCAATGCTCATACCTAACGGGCTCACTGCTCTTTCACAGAATTACTTTATTTATAGTTACATAATACATCAGCTCCCTTTTTCCATTTCCCTTTTCATTTCCAACTTAGCAAGCAAAAGGAAAACTAGTCCAGTATAATGGCTTTTAAAAATTAACACCTAAGTTCCAGCCTCTGTTAATTCCTCCCCACACACAAAACACAAGAACAGAACACAGAGATCCTTAGGTAAAGGGGTATTGAAATTATTATAGGTGTGTACTAGCTATATTCTCTTTTGCTAAGATAACATACATAGATAAAAGGATCTTAATAAGAGAACACATTGCTGCAACTCTCAGATCAAGGGTTCAATCCATCCTGGCAGGAAAGCCTAGGCATAAGGAGCTTAAAAGATGTGGTCACAGAAAGTCTATAGTCATGAAGAAAAGAGGAATGAATGTTTATGCTCACATAGATTTACATTTTTATTCACTATAGGACCTCAGTCCATGTCATGGTGTTATCCATTTTTATGGTGGATTTTTCATTAAGTAGTTTAATAGACATTATCTGGCTCAGAGGTGATTAAGGATAGACCTCCCAAACCTGAAAATTTTCTGGTAAGACTAGGAAGGGAAGTGGCTCTGTAAGGTTTAAATAGTCATGTGAAAATTTGAACATCTCTAGGCTTTGTTTAAGCCTGTAAGGACAAAGCTACTCATCTGGAAAAAAAAATAGTATTTATGGTTCTGCCTATCACACTAGGTGAAGAAATGTCATTCTAAGCTACTCTAACCATTCACTATAGACTCCACCTTTTAAGAGTTAAAAGAGCTTATCACCAGTTGGAACTTCTTCTGGGTATATGCCCAGGAGAGGTATTGCTGGATCTTCCTGTAGTATTATGTCCAATTTTCTGAGGAACCTCCAGACTGACTTCCAGAGTGGTTGTACAAGCTTGCAATCCCACCAGCAGTGGAGGAGTGTTCCAGAAGTGGATGCTCACAGTCATCTATAAAATGGAACACAGGGCACCCAATAGAGAAGCTAGAGAAAGCACCCAAGGAGCTGAAGGGGTCTGCAACCCTATAGGTGGAACAACAATATGAACTAACCAGTACCCCCAGAGCTCATATCTCTAGCTGAATATGTAGCAGAAGATGGCGTAGTCGACCATCACTGGGAAGAGAGGGGAATGCTAGGGCCAAGAAGCGGGAGTAGGTGGGTAGGGGAGTAGGGCAGAGGGAGAGTATAGGGAACTTTAGGGATAGCATTTGAAATGTATATAAAGAAAATCTCTAATAAATAAAGAAATAAATAAAGAAATAAATAAAAATGGGGGAAAAAAGAGTTAAAAGAGCTGAGGTTCAATTACCTTTCCAAGCCTCCCACCCTCATTCAAGAGAAGCCAATACACTTGGAAACATGCTAAGAAGTGGTGTGTATGTTTGTGTGGTGGGGGAGGGGATGTTACTTATCATTTTATGAGATGACGTGTTTATCCTTCCTGGAATGATACACGGATGCTGGTAGTTGTCTGTCGAGGGCTTGCCAAGTTCCTTCCTTTAGTAAGATTGTAAAAGCTAAGTCACTCCCTTACACAGGAATTTACCATCACTAAGAAAGAAGTAAGTTTCAGACCAAAGGAGAAACCATAACAGATACTTAGAACTGTAGCAGAGTTACACCCATACACACTCACACACACACACACACACACACACACACACACACACACACATTTACTATGGCCTAAGGGGAAGGTGGACTATACATTCCTCTGTTTTATGTAAGATTTCGGTTACCTCAATTGTACCTTGCGAATATGTCACTCAACTTCCTTATTGTCCTCTGCATAAAAAGTCTGATGTTCAATTCGAAAATTACACTCAGATTCCACACGACCTCTCCTGTGTGTGTGTCTGTTTGTCATTCATCCACGCTTTGCCCACCCGCGTTGAGAGACCTGTTCCACGCAGACACAGGGACCCAGAGGGTCTGTGGCACCAATCCCGTTGTGAGACACGCCTCTCCTAGGTCTATATAAGCCGCACCAGTTCTGGACTTGGGGTCTTTTCGCCTCTGCAATCAGGCACTCCCAATAAACGTGTGCAGAAAGATCCTGTTGCAGTGTCGTTCTTGTTGGCGAGTCGGGCACACACAAGACCTGCCCTGTTAAAATTCTAGTAAAATTTTTCTAGAACTTTTTCTGACTCCATCATAAGTTATTTTATCAATGTGATTAAACAACCAAAAATGATAACTCTAATCTCCATAGTAATATATGGCAAAAAAAAAAAAAAGATCCTCCATTTTCACTCTTTTCTCTAGCAACATGCCCACAACAAGTAAGCTAATCAAGGTACTCCCTTGCAGGCCTGGACCCTCTCAGAGGCTGGACTAATCTAATCAACCATTAAGAATGTTTCTGGGGGCTTGTCTCCTAAGTGATCTCAGATGCTGTGAAGTTGACTGGTAACATTAACAGACATAAGGTGAGTGCTATTAGAAGCAAGAGTTTTATTGGTCTCTGGTTTTGCACAGATAAAGGCAATTAGAAGCTAAGTCTCCTATACAAATGAAAGAATGTCAAAATAATGAAGAACTTGGAAGTCAAGAGCTACATGGGAGTATAAAAAGTCATTTTAAATAAAAACTATTTTGTTAATACCTTCAAAGGGGAGGAGGAAGGAAAAGAAAAATCAAAGTTTCAACCTGAACAAATCAACGAGTTCAGAAAAAAAGGAAGACTCTCAATTTCCAAGCTGGATTTATAAGCCTTCTTGATTGTCCAAAGGTCCCTACCAAAGTCTAATAAGCAGCATTGAATATGAGAGAGAAGATGCTCTGAAGCTGGCAAGATTGCTGACAAGAGGAATAGGGAATTTCCTTGAAACAACTTTTGAGTTTTCTTTCTTGCTCTCTGTGATAATCATTCTTGGTTGGCTACTTGGCTACATCTACAATGACATAAAACACCTGTGAGGGAATTTTCCTTAATTAAATGATTTGAAGTGGGTAGATGACTTTTAGTTGAGGTTAGAAGGTCCACCTTTAATTTGGGCCACATTCTGTTGACAGTCTACGTAAAGACATGGAAGAAGATTAATTGTCTTCTTTTCCTGCTTGCTCTAGATCTTGCTGGAAAGTCCGTCCTTTCACTGCCATTGGAGCCTACTTTGGTTTCACAGTGTAGATTGAAAAGTTCTGGACAACTACTGAATTCTTCCATCTTCTGTTAGTAGACAGTCATTGTGGTCTAGTTGAACCACAGACTATAAACCATTCTAATAATTCCCTCACTGTAAAGGCAACAATTCCATTTATATATATATATATATATATATATATATATATATATATATATATTCATTATTTCAGTTCTCTTCTTCTAGAGAAACCTGAGAAATACACTAGGCTGGGCATTCTGGTGATGCAGCATCACTTGAGACATCTGAGCTCTTATAAGAAAACCCCTACATATACTGGATAAATCACCAGTGAGCTCACTCATTAAGATTATGGTGAGAAGCATTGTTTCTTTGATTTGTCACTTGTGTGGTGTTTGGGACGAAGACATGTCCATCCATATCTTGGTAGAAAATATCATGCAGTGTTTAGATAAGTACCTATTTTTAGGTGTTAATATTTAAGTTGTGACATTTGCATTCTAAGAGTACTAAATAAACAAAAGTTAAAAATAAAAAAAATGTAATTCAAACTAATAGAAGATGTTTTTTGAAATATAAAGTCAAAAATGCAGCCAGACAAATATTGTTAGTAACATCCAATGTAAAACATGCAAATCCAATCACCTATTAGAAGAAACTTGCCAGAAATAATCAGAAGAGAATGCATTTGCCGTGACTATAACCTCTCTAGACCCCAGAGGAGCTTGACGGGGCTTGAAGAATTCATAGCAACAGAAATATTGCCTGTCTAGAGTGACAGTGACAGTGAAGGAATAGAAATAAGTGACTATGACATAGAGGGAAGATCATGGATGCAAATGCCTGCGATATTAGCTTGTCCTTGAAACAAGGACAGACTTACAACCTGTAAGGACAGTGAGTTTGGATCTGCCCAGAATGTACCTAGTTGTCCCTGTTTAAGCTTCCATAACAAGTACTGTGAAGGCAAAAACACATCTGTCATTCTAGTAAGGTCATCCATAAGAAATTGATCATGATTTTACTCTGGATAGAAGCAAGTTTTATTCTTCAAAACTATTGTAAAATATAATACATAGTAGATCAAGCATGGTGATGGCATAACTCTTAAATTTCAGCACTCAGGAGGCAGAGCCAGATGGAACTCTGAGTTCCAGGACAGGAAGTCCTACATAGAAATCCCTATAAAAGCTGAGAATACAATATATTGCATTATTCTTTAAAAATAAAGATATAAAGATAGTAATAATACATATTATTTACAATGTGAGTAAATATAAGTTAAATATAAAATATTAATTGTTTTTGGTTCACAGTTTAATTTGTTGGAATAAAATATTTTTATTGCTCAGTGAGTGTAATATATTGTACTTATGCAGGATATGTAACTATAGGATGCATCAATTTTCTGTGTGTACAAAAGGTCCATTAGAGTATTAGTGTGGAGAAAGCAGTGACCTTATAAAAAAGACCTAATTTCTGAATTTATTGCTGCCTCTCAATACTTGGACTTCAGACAAGCTACTTAACTTCTCCCAGGCTATTTCCTGTTCTACATTCTTCACTGTGTAGGTTTAAACATCAAATTAGGTTATTTGGGAAAGGTCCCATAATTTTCATTTAAATGTCACAATCACTGTTACATAAATATTTTTTTAGTTCCTGTACACAAATAATATAAATTTTAATTAAATATGTGTTTTATAGTTTACAAACTATTACCTCTGTATAAAATATGTTTATATTGGGTGATAACACAGTGGCTCATTTATGGATCACATTGTGAAACATGAAATTGTCTCTTAATATTTATGGGTAAGTAAAATCAGGTATTATAAAGTTTTTCCGTACTTCATTTTAAAGTAACAAATAAATTGATGAAAATATTGTTAGAATAATGCTTATATATTTTGTAGTTGTCTTCTTTTTTCTTTTTCTTTTTTTATTAGTTATTTTCTTCATTTGTATTTCAAATGCTATCCCCAAAGTCTCCTATACCATCCCCCACCCTGCTCCCCAACCCACTCACTCCCACTTCCTGACCCTGGTGTTCCCCTGTACTGGGGCATATGATCTTCAGAAGACCAAGGGCCTCTCCCTGCATTGATGGCCGACTAGGCTATCCTCTGCTACATATACAACTAGAGACACAGCTCTGGGGAGTACTGGTTAGTTCATATTGTTGTTCCTCCTATAGGAGGAACTGCAGACCCCTTTAACTCCTTGGGTACTTTCTCTAGCTCCTTTTTTAAACAAATTAATTGTTCAAGTTTCTTTCTTTGTTATTTATGTCTAATTGGAAAGATATAATTTACAATGTTTTGACTCAAGATTTGAACGTTGGATAGTACATTTAACAACCATCTTATACCAAGTGAAAGACAGGTTTTCATAGCTGTAACACACATACAAGGTTAAGCATTCTGTCTCAAAGTTTCCCACAGGATCACAGTGAAAAGCTGAAGGACCCTCTAAATCTTTGGGTGTCTATGCAAACTTACTCTCTCTATTTCTCCATGTTTTCTGTGCACGAGACATACTTTCTGCTCAGAATTTAGGTCCAGTATATATATTCTTTTTCTCAGTTTTTTTTTTGATAAATTATGGGAAAACATATGATAGCATTCATTAAGATAAAAATATAGAAGCACAAACTAATGTGTATGGATGCTGATATGTGGGGTATATATGAAAATGCTTGTATATATGTATATATCATGCTAGTATATGTCTATATGTGTGCCTCTGAAGGCCAGAGGTCAGCACTGGGTGTGGTTCTAGATCATTTTTCAACTAAGCTTTTGAGACAGTGTCTCTCACAGAATGGTGAGCTCTCTGATTGGTCAGGGTGGCTAGCTATTTAAACCCATGGATACTCTTGTATCTAACTATGTGAAACTGTAATTATATGCTTGTAAAACACAACAATTATTTTTAAAGTTTCATTTTTGTGTATGAATATTTTTCCTGTATGTATATTTGTATGTATGTATGTATGTATGTATATATGTATGTATGTGAGTATGTATGTACTGCATGGGTGCTTAGTTTTCAAAGAGGCCTAAAAAATGCTTCAGATCCCCCAGAACTTCTATGTGGTGCTGGAAATTGATCCTGGCTCTTTGGAAGAGTAGCCAGTACTCAATTACTGAACTCTCTCTTTAATCCTACTCACATCCCCGCAATTCTCCCCACTCCCCACACATTACCTTTGACCTGTTCTGCTCAGAAGTCTGGACTATACTCATATTCAAAGCAACCTTTTCCATGTTTTCAAGTTTGTGAAACAAGACTGCAATAGCATCATCTTAAAAGTTGTGTATCTTAAATATTCCTCAAATATGCCAGAATCATGTAAAAACAAGGTAATTAAATTATACTATATTTTAAAATAGCTGTTACAATTCCTAAAACAAACAATTCTGACAGCATCAGGTAACATGCATCTCCATGCACAAGGCCCATCCAAGATAAAGTCCACAAAGTCACAGAGTGAATGAGAAACATGGGGAGATCATATGTATTAAGTGATAAAAACAGTCTTTAGAATTTAAGTCATTATCAACTTGCAAAATGTCAGAAGAGCATCGTTCTCAGTGGTGAGAACAGCTGAGATCCAGTCAAGGTAACACGGGGGCTTTGTGCTCCCGTTATCTGAAATCCTGGGTGGCTTTTCTCCCTCTTCTGGTGTTTATAGGGTTGAGAAAGCTGTGTCCTCTATCTGTCTCAGAACAGGTTCCCTATAAGCCTCTTCCCCACTTTCTTCTTTCCTTCCTGATTGATCTTACACAACTGCTTTGCACAGTCCCACACTCTTTCAGTTGCTAACAGGAAACACTGGTTCTGTAATTTCCCTCTACTTCTTACAAAGAAATAAGTGAAATTTTAGAATGACAGTGCTAATTTTTGTTGATGGTATGATTGAAGTAACTGTCCCTGACTAAAACTATACTTCTATAAGTTATTCTGGTTAACTATAAAATTATATGAAGATTGGAAAAATCTCCTTTGTTTTTCTAATTTGTGTAACAATTCAGTTTCTCTCTCTCTCTCTCCCTCTCTCTCTCACACACAAACACACACTTTCTACATTGCTTAAAAACTCAACTGCCCTAGCAAACATCTTTCCCACAAAAAAAAAAGTATTTTCCCAAATCTTTGTGGGAACGGCCATTATTCATTATTAAAATAATCACAAAAGTGAATCAATACATAACAAATTTGACCTGATTTTTTAGAAATACAAGATATCCAAGTAAATGCCCCAAGAAATGAGAGTCAATTGGACATGTTCACCTCTGGCAGCCTGTGGATAATACAATTTTCTCCTTCCTTCATTCAAAGCTCTACTTCTCCTGCTATTAAATTATACTTTTGGATCACTGAAGTGTTTATGAATCAGCATTACTTTAAGTGGCTCTATCCTCAGTAGCATTACTTTTAAATATAAGAGCGTTTTACTGTGGAGAAAGATAATAGTTGAAATTGAGTCAAGAGTTGAAGCTCTGAGTAATTAACCCTGTTTCTTTGACACTCCACTGCCCTGCTTTGTGAGTTCCTGATGGGTTCATGCCTGATAAAGTACTTACATATCCAAGTGTACTAGCTCAGAATTACTGCTATATTTCTTTAGGATATCTAAATGCATAATGGATAAAGACAGAACATGTGATTCTTAAGTTTTGAGCATTCAAAAGTAGAGTGACTAGCTCTGTTTACCTGATGAAGAATACACTTACAAAAGAAGGAAAAATTTGTCTGTAACTAAGTAACATCTCAAGATTTATGTGTTGATACTATGAATGTTTTGCATTTAGAGTTGTAGTGTTTTATCAGAACTGTACAGGAAAGGTAGTGAACTGAAAGTCAAATTGAACATTGGGACTGTAAGAGATATTAAATATTTCACTAGTCGTACAGAATGCTGATAAATCAAAGTCAAATGACTTAAGCTGATAGTAATAGATTGTGTATTTTAAAAGAGCTAAGGGACTATACTATTGATGTGTCCTTACTGCAACATTGACAGCTAACTAGATTAAAGAACAAGTGATATACCTTTACATACTCAGGTCATACTTTGCATACATAGGATGATGTCTTATTATAACCCATAAATATAGACATAATCATTTATTTGTAATGTTATCACTAAAAACTATTTTGCCAACCCAATCTTACCCCTTTTTGTAATCTAAATAAATAAATAAATAAATAAATAAATAAATATTGATTGATTGATTGATTGATTGTGCTTTAACTAGTCTTTTAATCATAATAATGCCAGTGAATAGGAGCTGGGCGGGTAGGTTAGTAGTAGTATGCACACCGAGCATGAAGCAAGCATTGAGCTTGATCATTTCTACCCAAAAAGAGGAAACATGATTAAAACTAATGAAGTTGAGGCCAGCAAGATAATTGAGTGGGAAAAGCAATAACTGACTTCCTTCCCCAAAACTCACATTGCAATAGAAGAGGACTGACTCCAGCAAGTTATACATTTACAACCACAAAAATAAATCAATGTGATTTAAAAATTTTAAATTCTGATAGAGATATATAGGAGCAGTGTTCATATATAGAATTCTCAGGAAAAAAAAAAAACCCTTTGTTGGTGGTGGTTTGTTTGTTTCTATGAGGCAGGGTTTCTCTTTGTAGCCCTGACTGTCCTGAAACTAGTTCTTACAGATCAGGCTGGCCTTGACCTCACAACTCAGAGATTTCCCTGCCTCTGCATTCCTGAGCTCCTAAGTACAGGAGAAGTGTGTGCCATGACAATCTGGAAGATTAAATAAGTAAATTATCAAAAACAAAACAAAGAATGTAAAAACAGAACATACAAAGACCAGAAAATTAAGTTCTCTGGGCATTCTACTTCCTTATAAGAGGATATCATTTTTTAAATCATTTGAATTTTATTAGCACAAATACATAGGGTGTGTTATTTCCAGGTAATTTACTGAAATATTATTGTGTTTACTTTACTGACACTAGACTCACAATGACATTGGTGACTGCCCACCTATAGCATAATGTCCTATTTCTATTAGTTTCAGGGGGAAGGGGGGTAGAAAAGCAGTAATGGCTTGATGGTATGTCCATCAGTCATTTTATTTGTTTTCAATTCACCTTCCCTTTAGCCCTTGCTGTTGACTTTTCCTTACTGTTTCCTGCTAATTTATTCTTATTGTCACAAACTGGTTTATTATTTTATATACACTGTTTAATTCTATGATGACTTGTTTATTGATAATTTTTCTATGCTGTTTCTTACATTCTACTTTGTTCTCAATGATTTCTGTTTTCTTGTTTAATATAATAAATATCCACTGACAATGTCTGGGTCTTAGTTTAGTTATAAATTTATCTTTTTTTTAGTTCAGTTGTCATTAGAAATCAGTAGACCAAGAACTATTTGCTCAGCAAATAGAATACTCCCTTGAACTGATTTGTGCTGATAAGAAATTTGCTGTTAACCTAGTAGTTATTCCAAGATAGCCAGTGGATTTCAGCTGTTTGCCACCATTAAGAGTACTTTATTTTCTTATGTGCTCTGAGATTTCATTCTGAGCTGTTTGAATTTGAAAGCTATTTTTCATTTTCTTATTCAAGCTTTGTGATTTCATTCTAAGAACTGGCTTATTTTCACATCTCATCTGGTCCTTTGTCTTTTGCTGTAGGGTTTCCTTCCTTTGAAATCCCACATATGCCCATGTTTCTTTCTTTTTTGTTCATCACAGATGTTAGGCAAGTGCTCTGTTACTGAGCTATATGCCAAACCTTCTTCCTTCTTTGTTCATGCTGATTTTATCATTATTTTTTTTAAATCACTTTGACTGTAATGATTTCCAAGTGGAAAAAAAATTTAAACATATTAGCTGATCTAGTTTTTTATTTGGACAATTATAGTAGAATGATGATGTGTGAATATATCAGAAATGGATATATCATTATTTATATTCATAAAATTTTTGCTATTTATCCACTGCCTTTCCTCCCAGTTTCCCCTTCACACAGCCCCTTTCACTATCCCCTTCCACTCCTGCTTTGAGAGGGTAGAGGCCTTGGGTGTCCCCCAACCCTAGCACATCAAGTCTCTATAGTGCTAGCTGCATCCTTTTCCACTGAGGCCAGACAAGGCAGATCAGTTAGGGGAATATATTCCACAGATAGGCAGCAGTTTTAGGGATAGCCCTTGATCCACTTGTTGGGGGACACACATGGAGACTGAGCTGCACCTCTGCAACATATAAGCCTAGGGCCTCAGTCTAGCTCAATATGCTTTCTGAGTTGGTGATTAAGTCTCAGCCTCAAGGATCCAGCTTAGTTGACTTTGTTGGTTTTCCTATGGAGTTCCTATTCCCTTTGGTGCCCTCAAGCCCTTCCTAACTCTTTCATAAGAGTGCCCAAGCTCAGTCCAATGTTTGGCTGTGCATCTGTTTCAGTCATCTATTGGGAGAAGACTCTCAGAGGACAGTTATGTTAGGTTCCTATCTTCAAGCATAACATAGTATCATTAAAAGTATCAGGAATTGGTGCTTGCCGATGGGATGGGTCTCAATTTAAGCCAGTCATTGTTTGGCCATCCTAATATAACAGCTGAGTGGTCCTGATTTTTTTTAAATAATCCTACTATTAATTCCAATTAAGCTACTGTAAGTTACCACCAATATGCATGTGCCAATTAATGAATCTTATGGATATCTCACCACACTGGGCATTACCATGGTTCATAGGTGTTGTATCTGTGTGGGATTGTTTAATTGACTTCAGCCCTTAGCATCTTGCAGAGTATTTGCTGAAATTACAGATTTTAGACTGTAGAATAGAACAATCTGTGTCTTGTGTCATTTGTGTACAAGTCTTCAGCCAGAGAGAAGACACTCCCCTCAACATGAGTGATAACCAAGGGCTATATCAGTACTATATTGGTTTGGCAGTCACTTGGACTCTACTTCCAACCATTAGAAGAGAGCCTTCTATCTGGCACTGGGGTTTTTGTTGGTCTATGTTTTTGAGGGAGCATTGTCAGTGTACATGGCCTAAATTCCTATGAGCTATATATACACACATATATGTACTATATATAATTTTAGGTAAATATAAAATCATATGACTTATTGAGGACTTACAAAATAGCTTTTGTATTACTTAACCCTCATCTCTCCTACAGAGTCTGAATATATCCCCTCATACATCTGATTATTTGGAGATAGGTTCCTTGGGAAAGAGAGAACATATCGGGTCTGTCTTTCAGAGTCTGCGTTATCTCATTCAATATAATCTTAGTCCATCCATTTACTTGCAAAGTTCAGGAATTCATCTTTCTTTACAGATGAATAATCTTCCCTTGTACATATGCACCACATTTATTCATACATCTGGTGCAGGACAATCAGATACTTTTCATTTTGGCTATTGTGAATAGGTTGGAAATTAGCCTTACTGAGAAAGTATCTGTGAAAGTAGTGTGTTAAAGTTTTTTGTACATATGCCAAGTAGTACTAGATCTGAATTGCAAGGTATGTTTATTATCACATTTTGAGGAGTCTCTATACTGATTTCTTTAGGATCTAAACCAATTTGCATTTCCACCAGCAGTGAATGAACATTCCTCTTTCACCATAATCTTACTAGGACAGAAGGTAAATCATGTCTGGTATTGAAAATATAGCCAGCTTCCTGTGGCTATTGAGATCATGAACATTAGAAAAAAGAAAAAAACTACTACTATTACTTTGCTGGGTCAGCATAGTTCTTTAATGCATTCTAAATAGTATTCTTATACAAAGAGATAAGTGTAGCCACCTCTAATGAAATAGGTCATTCTTTACTACAAATGGACATCATCAAAGAAAACCACAACTGTACATAATGTAGGATTAGGCTAATTATTGGAAGCCCAGCCACAACATATACATCTTAAGGATTAATTCGTCCCTCTATGGCAATTGTTGACCTTACAGAAGTAAAAGTGATAGTTACTGCAGACAATAATAGCAGGACAGTGAGTTGGAAGAAGTTTGTCAAAAGATACAAGCACTATTACAGCTGATAGGCCAAGAAAGATCAAGAGAGACATTGTACAGCATAATGAAATAATCTAACCTAAATATTACAACCTTGTTGTGGAAAGCATATACTAGTTAGATATAGCTTTTGTAAAATATACACTTATAAATATGTTTCAAAAGTGTATATATAACCAAAACCATGTATTTTAGTGTCAAAAAATAAACATAGAAACTAAATAAATAATGTTTCAGGTAGCTACTTTACTAAACTTTAATATCACAAATTCTTCTCTGTACATTTATTCAACACATTAATTATTTCTATTTTTATTATTAGTGCCTTTTATTAATATACAGAAGGACAATTTAAAATTGATTTCTGTGTGTGTGTTTATGTGTGTTACTTTTATTTTTAATTGATATTTTCTTTATTTACATTTCAAGTGTTATCTCCTTTCCTGGTTTCCCCTCCAAAAACCCTCTATCCCCTCCAGCCTCCCCCTGCTCATCAACCCACCTACTCTCACTTCCTAGCCATGGTATTCTCCTACACTGGGAAATAGAATCTTCACAGGACCAAGGACTTCTTCTCCCATTGATGACCTACTAGGCCATCCTCTACTACATATGCAGGTAGAGCCATGAATTCCAACATGTGTTTCCTTTGTTTGGTGGTTTAATCCCTGGTAGCTTTGGGGGTACTGATTAGTTCATATTGTTGTTAATCCTATGGGGCTGCAAACCCCTTCAGCTCCTTGGTTCCTTTCTCTAGCTCCTTCATTGTGAATCCTGTGCTTTGTCTAACTGATGTCTGTGAACATCCACTTCTGTATCTGTTAGGTACTGGCAGAGTCTCTCAGGAGACAGCTATATCAGGCTGCTGTCCACAAGCACTTGTTGGCAACCACAATCATGTCTGGATTTGGTGATTGTATATGGGATGGATCCCCAGGTGAGGCAGTCTCTTGATGCTCATTCCTTCAGTCTCTGCTCCACACTTTGTAACTCCATCCATAGGTATTTTATTCCCCCTTCCAAGAAGGATCAAAATATCTGCACTTTGGTCTTCCTTCTTCTAGAGTTTCATGTGGTTTGTGAATTGTATCTTGGGTGTCCCAAGCTCCTGGGCTAATATCCACTTATCGGTGAGTGCATATCATATGTGTTCTTTTGTGATTAGGTTACCTCACTCAGGATGATATCCTCTAGATCCATCCATTTGCCTAAGAATTTCATAAATTCATTGTTTTTAATAACTAAGTAGTACTCCATTGTATAAGTGTACCACATTTTCTGTATCCATTCTTCTGTTGAGGGACATCTGGGCTCTTTCCAGCTTCTGGCTATTATAAATAAGGCTGCCATAAACATAGTGGAACATGTGTCCTTATTACATGTTGGAACATCTCCTGGGTATATGCCCAGGAATAGTATTGCTGAATCCTCAGGTAGTACTATGTCCAATTTTCTGAGGAACCACCAAACTGATTTCTAAAGTGGTTGTGCTGAACCCTCAGACCCATGGTCACTTGATCTTTGACAAAGGAGCTAAATCCATCCAGTGGGTGGAGGGGGGGCGGGGGGGGACAGCATTTTCAACAAATGGTGCTGGCTCAACTGGCATTTAGTATTTAGAAGAATGCAAATCGATCCATTATTTTTTTTTATTTTTAAATTTTTATTAGATATTTTTTATTTATATTTCAAATGTTATCCCCTTAAATTGATCCATTCTTTTCTCCTTGTAGAAAGCTCAAGTCCAAGAGGATCAAGGACCTTCACATAAAACTAGATACACTGAAACTTATAGAGGAGCAAGTGGGGAAGAACTTTGAACACGTGGGCACAGGAAAAAAAATTCCTGAACAGAGCACCTATGGCTTGTGCTGTAAGATCAAGAATAGACTAATGGGACCTCATAAAATTGCAAAAATTCTGTAAGACCAAGGACCTGGTCAATAAGACAAAAAGGCAACCAACAGATCAGGAAAAGATCTTTACCAATCATACATCTGATAGAGGGTTAATATCCAATATATACAAAGAACTCAAGAAGTAAGACTCCAGAGAAACAAATAACCCCATTAAAAATGGGGTGCAGAGGTAAACAAAGAATTCTCAACTGAGGAATACCGAATGGCTGAGAAGCATCTTTAAAAAAAAAAAATGTTCAACATCCTTAGTCATCAAGGAAATGCAAATCAAAACAACCCTGAGATTCCATCTTACACCACTCAGAATGCTTAACATCAAAAACTCAGGTGACCCACAGCTGCTGGCAAGGATGTTGTTACTTTTATAAAAAAGCCCACATTTGAATTTTGCATGCTTGATATTTCCAGTATATGAACAAAAAAATATCTCTTTAGTCTTTACAACTCTGTTTAGTACATAATCAACTTTAACAAATCATGCCTCACCGTGAAAGTGAAAAATCTAATTTATACTCTCAGCAGCTGGTGTCCAAAAATAATTGTCACATAAGTCTCTTATGTTTGTGTCAATTAAATGAAGGTAAAGTTATTCCTCAATTTAAATTTGGATTTCCCTAATAGCTGATAAAATTAATTATCTAGAAGCTGAGAAGATGACCCAGTGCCATTCCGAGGCCCTGAGTTTGGATCCTCTGAACTCCCTTAAAACTGGAAATGGCAGTGCATTATATATGTATCAGTGATGAACTTTGAGGCACGTGAATCTTGAAGCCACAAGGCCAACCTTTTCAGAGCCAATGGGCAAGATACTGGTTCAGTGAGAGACCCTGTGTCCAAACATAAGGTGAAGAAAGTAAAGGAAATTTTCCAGCAATAGACTTCCAGCCGCCACAAGCTTACACATTTGCAAATAGGAACACCTGCAACTGCATGTGAACACATACACATAGAGACACACACACACTGTACAATTCCCCCCGACATACATGAACACACACCACACCAAGTATACACACAATAATCACCTATAATTTTAATATTTTCTATTGTAATTTGCTTTCTAATAACTATTTCCTCTTTTGTTGTATTTTTCTACTCCACTCTTTTGTAGTTTTATTTATGGTAAATAGTACTAATATTTCCATTATCGTTGAATTTTTGAGAATTATGAAAAGGTTTATTTATTTATACTAGACAAGAAAACAGTGATACACAAAAGAAATGAGACCACTTCTGTAGTATGATAAACAGTGACAAACTTAGTTGCACAACTTTCAAGAGTTTTTCCTTCATGAATTTTTTACTGTTTATATTTAATCAGTATGGGATGCAGCCTTTGTACCACTTCATGATCCCTTTTAGTTCCCTAAGGAAAGCTAGTAGGCTGGAATTTGTCAAGGTGAAAGGAGGAAATTGGCCTGAGATAGGCTGACTCTAAAGCTATCTGCAAACTAGCAGTTCAGGAGACCAGGCCTTGATTTCTATTTCCCAGAACTGAGCATTTCAGTTACTGGAACAGTCATAGATTTATGTAAAAGGGACCCCTCCCCAGCTTGTAAAAAGACAGTTAGCAAATATAGCAGCCAAGACGTCTTGTATTCCTATCTTAACTCCTGCATGAAGCCAAATAGTCTGAATCATAGCATCACCCAAACCTAATGTTCCCCTTTTCAATTTTGTTTTAAAGATTTACTTATTTATTTTATTATATTAGTACACTGTATCTGTATTCAGACACACCTGAAGCGTGCATAAGACTCCATCTCTGATGGTTGTGAGCCACTATGTAGTTGCTGGGAATTGAACTCAGGACCTCTAAGAGAGCAGTCAGTGCTCTTAACTACTGAGCCATCTCTCAAGCCCCCTGATGTTTCTCCTTTTGGCTTTAAACATGAATCTGCTAATTCATTTGGGGTCCTTTCATCCTAGTGGAATTGGGCCCCTGCATGCAGGAATAAATGCTCTTTGCTTTTGCAAACTATTTGCATCTGTCGTATCACCCTTCAGCGATTCAGAGACTCACAAGGCCTTCCTTGAGTAGTCACAGCTGCTCTCTTTTCAAGACGTCAGTGGTCATGAATTGCCCATGACTAGAATCCTTGGGCATTTACTTATTTACTGTGTCTGTAGCTTGTCTTCATAATGCTTACCAAAAAAAGGTCACTTAGTAATTACAAAATTGGTACGTTGAAGTATAACCATTTCCATGAATCATTAAATACTTTCTCTATTTGATGTGAGAAACACATTGGTAGCACCTAAGATTTGTTACATGATTTTATGTAAAAGACATGACAAGATTATCACACATATGAACTTACATGTATTTTTTTATTCCATTTAAAGTTCATCTTTCAATTATGATCTTCAATTCTTTTGAAACTGGAATTATATGTGAGACATGTAGACCTAGTTTTAGAATGATTTGTTTGTGGTTGCTGCTGCTGTGTAAGGTAATGTTAACTCTCTACTGACTCTGTCTAAAGAACCTACTTTCTCTTATTTCTTTCAATAGCACATCTTCAGTGATAATTTCTTATCTATGTAGACACATGGCTTTTTGCTGTTTCACTCACCAGTATGGCCAGTTTTCTAGTCATGCATACTTAGCTGTGATTTTAACATTATTCTTGTCAGCTTTTGTTTGGTTGGTTGGTTGGTTTGTTTTGTTTGGGAGATTATAATATTCAGAGATAATCCTATTCATTTTCTAAAATGAAAGATGACTAATATTCTCTTAGAAAAAGCAAGATTTTATTAGATATATTATTAAATATGCATATTAACTTTAAAGGAAGCAAATTTTTCCATATGTGATCTTCTATAAAGCATTTCATCAAGGTTAATTCTAGTCTTCACTTTGCAGAATTGATCTGCGCATTGTCTAAATGTATATTGAAAATCATGTAGCTCTTTCTTGTATTCCTATCATAAGTCCTGCATTTTAAATTTTCATAGACAGAATTTTATATTGAGGAAGGCTATGCCTACTGAGATGTGGTGCATATATACTCCTTTATTTTCACACTTATTTGGAATTAGTTATTCATTTATCCTATTGGAATCCTATTTTCATACTTATTTTGAATTAGTTATAGAGAAAAGCATGAATTATTCAGGGCATACCAATTTTGTGTCAGGAACTACACCAGACTCCGTAGATGAGAAAGAAGCCAGAAACTGATAATTATTATTATTTGATCCTAAGACAACATAAACTTAGGGAAAGAGGAAGAGATATAATAAAACCCAATGGATGGATGTCACCATATTTATCTGATAATTAGTGTGTGCACAACAGTATTATAGATATCTGTATTTTGGAAAGTCAAATCACATCTCTGAACAAGTGATTTCTACCTGAGCAAAGGCTAATAGGAGGACCTCATTGGTTAAAAATTCATTCAGCCCCATATGTAATAGAGGATGGCTTTTAAGGCATCTATGGGAGGAGAGGTCCTTGGTCTTATGAAGGCTTGATGCCCAAGTGTAGGGAAATGCCAGGGTAGGGAGTAGGGAGTGGGTAGGTGGTTAGGGAAACACCCTCATAGGAGCAGGGGAGGTTGAATGGGATGGGGGTTTCCAGGTGGGAGGAGGGAAAGTGGATAACATTTAAAATGTAAATAAAGAAATTATCCAAGAAAAGAAAGAAAGAAACAAAGAAACAAAGAAAGAAAGGAAGGAAGGAAGGAAGAAACAAAGAAAGAAAGGAAGGAAGGAAGGAAGAAAGAAAGAAAGAAAGAAAGAAAGAAAGAAAGAAAGAAAGAAAGAAAGAAAGAAAGAAAGAAAGAAAGAAAGAAAGGTCTTTCATGTTCTATTTTTTTTCCTTCAGTTTTTTTATTGATGCCCGCCAAAGCCAAGGCCATCCTGTGCTATATAACCAGCTGGAGCCATGGGTGCCCCCATGTGTACTCTTAGGTTGGTGGTTTAGTCCTTGGGAACTTTGGGGATTCTTGTTGGTTTATATTGTTATTCTTCCTACGGGGTTGCAAACCCCTTTAGGTCCTTCAGTCCTTGCCCTAACTTCTCCATTGTTGTTCCCACTCTAAGACTGATGTTTGACTGCCTACATCCACAGCTGTATTGGCCAGGCTCTGGCAAAATCACTCAGGAGACAGCTATACCAGGCTCCTGTGTGTAAACACTTCTTAGCATCAGCAATAGTGTCTGGGTTTGGAGTCTGCAGATGGGATGGGTCCCTAGATGGGGTAGTCCCTGGATGACCTTTGCTTCAGTCTCAGCTCCATTTTCTGTCCCTGCATTTCCCTTAGACAGGAACAATTCTGGGTTAAATAGGATCCTTTTCATGTTCTTAGTTCATCCAACCATGGTATGATAGTAAGATTTCCTTTAAGAGTTGACCAGTAATCTCAAATTATGCTTATATGGATTGTAATATTTCACCATGCTCTGTGATTTTCAGAGACATTGTATTAAGGAGATTCAAAAAGTTGCCCCAAAGGCTGAATGCCCTGCTCTTTAAATCCCTATATCTTGATGTATTTATTAACACTAACTTTTAGGACTATTCTAGGCTGATGATGCCAAACTAATATGAGTGGAAAACTTTGCACTTTGACTGTGGATTATTCATATACAATTTAAAAATAGTATGCTAAAGAGAATTATGATTCCCCACTCAATGTATGCACCTTTTAGTGATAATTTTAAATAATAATGATTACTGTAATTTTATGATGATGATGATTATTCTAATATTTCTTTAATAAAAACCAGCACTGCATATTCTCCTATGCAAAGTAGGGAACTACAGTAATGACAGCATGAAAACACAACAATTTTGGCTGTAATAAAAAAAAACTCCACCTCAAATTGTATGAGTAATTTATCAAAATATAAGTAGAAACAGCTTGTTGTCTTAAAAACCACATTGCTTGCTATATTATAAGTTCATCTTACTTATATTCACTGCATAAATTGCCAATGGCATTTCCTCAGCTGTCTACTTTTCTTCTTTCTCCCTATGTGTTCTTTAATTTTCTAATTTAACTAATTTCAAGCTAAGGTGAAGTAATACAATTGTAATTATTTTAAAAATAAGTAAGAAGTTTCAATAAGAGAGATGCATGATATTGATTCAGACTGTATAATGCAAAAGTTACCTGGGGAAATATTAGAGGTTTATCTGTAATGTCATTGTTAGTTAAATATAATACAATGTGTGGGTGGAGGGTTTCATTAACTAAACAGAAAAAGAAACAACAGTTATCATAGATCTATCAACACAGGTTATTGGATTAAATGTATCCAATCAATAACAAAATGCCATATTGTGGATAAATCAAACACATTAAAGGGAAAGGCAGTGTCTGATTTACATGTATTTTTATGTTGCTTATTATGTATCTTGTGGGATGTTCTTTTTCTTTTTAAATTCCTCAAGTTTCCTCTTTAATGAAGAAAAATTATATTGCTTTTTAAAACTATCTTTTTTTTACTTTTTTCTTGTCTCTCTGTGTTTGAAATGGTCAATAACTGGAGAATCTAAAGTGAATTTGAGACTTTACTAATGAATGTGCTAATGAACAAACAGTTGGTTCCTACAATAGTTTCCATGGGATTATTCATGAACTTTCCAAGTCATACATAATAAAATGATGTAGGGAGAATAATGTATTGTTTTTATTAAATGATATTTACCTTAAAGGAGAAAATATAGAGATCATTAGGTAAAGTATTTGAAGTACTCAAAAAGAGTAGATTTTTGATGTTTAATTAACCTAATCTAAAAAAATGCACTGTGGGTTGTCAATAAGTATTAATTTCCCCAATTTTAAAAGTATTCGTATACATTAATATACTGAATGCTAGAATATTGTGATGAAAATTTAGAGGTAAGATGTCAGAATAACTTAACAACTTAAAATTAAACCTTAAAAAGCAGAGTCACATTAATAGCCAAATGAAATCACCAGAAGGACACTTGCTGAGCTCATCTGAGCAGTGAGGGAATTGCACACAAACAGAAGAAATGGCTTCAAGTTCTACTGCAGTCGGACAAAAGAATTATTTTAGTGGTTAAAACTATTAAATTCCCTATATTGTGCAGATCTGAAAGTTATAGACATTTAATGCACTGATTCAAGTTTTCACCTTTATTTTAATCAAATTCAAAAGGATATTAAAATTCCATCCTAAGTTTTTCCCATCAAAACATGCAAATTACCTATTCAGGTCTTTAACTGCATAGAGATATAGGACCTAACAGGTTATGAAATGAAACATAATTATGGGCCAAGGGCATTTTTTCTTTCAAAAGCTTTATAACATAAAATTTTAAAATGTTTTATGACTCTTCTATCTAAGTAGCAATGAAACTTTTTGAGAGCAAAGTACTTTTTACAAATGATTTTAGAATTCCTAATTTGGTAAAAGTGAAGAAGAAACCCGTTTTTATTAAAAAACCATTATCACATAGACCATTTAATCTATATTTTTTATTTCTAACTTCACTTATACTTGTGACTGAGATTTCAATTCTTTATATTGATGAAAGGTATGGATATGTTAGAAAATAGACAAGTACAGATAAACATCAAGATACAATACTTCATTTGTATATTTCTTTTTGTTCAATGGTAACTTTTATTATAAATTATTTTTAGTTTTTGTATTTAATTCCCTTAGTATCTGTTAAGTTTCCAGAAGGTTAAGGGAAGCCAGGGACCAGTGTAGATGACACAAGAAATAGAAATGAGTGTGGAATTAACTATGTAAAATTCTAGAACATTGGGATTCTTATGTTTAACTTAAGATCTCTAGTAACTGGGTGTGGACTATTCCTATAAACTCAGCACTGGAGTGTCAGAGGCAGGTAAGTCTATAGAATTTTTAGACTAACTGGTATGAAAAGCGAGTTTCACAATAGCCAGAGCTACATCGTGAAACCTGCCTTCCAAAAAAAAAAATCTCTTTAGTTAAATTTAGCTTTTGAATGTTGTAGAAATATACTAAACATATTTCAGTTATAGGATATATAAGTGTGTGTGTGTGTGTGTGTGTGTGTATGTATGAAATTTCTGTAATTCCCACAGAAAGAATCTTAAGGGAGGGATTAAGTCGTACCTACATATATGACCCAGTCTCAGAAAATAATACATCAATGAAACAAATGATGTGAATATAAATTAGTCCAGGAACAACAGGAATCAGTATGGAGGCATTTCGTCTACTATATGACTAATCTATACCATTGATAATTATATATTCAAAATCTAAGTCAGTATACGACAAAAAATTACATATGATGTTTATTTGGCAGTGTTTAAAATAGTTATATTCAGAATAGTTGAACTAAAGTCAAGCTATGTGTCAATCAGAAGAAGAATGATTTTTTTTAAGTGTCACTTATATCTACATACATACAGGGGTAGGACAAAAAAAGCAGAGTATGGGAGGGCATGGGGGCAAAATAAGCTTAACATTCAGTACATAATTGTATGAATATATTGTTACTTAATAGTCAGATAAAATAAATGTGGGTAATAAAAAAATTAACATGTTAACGTTAAATGCCAGTCCTAACCTATCATTTCCTCCTCTCTCATCTTGAATTTGCACTTATGGGACTTTTGAATGGATCTAGCATTATGTCCTGAATCGTCAGTCCTGCTTTGACTGAAATCTGAAAAGCTACCTAAGCTCTTTGAAATTGTACCTTGCTGTGATTCTGTAACTAAAGAACCAGAGACAACCTGGAACTGGATTTTTCAAGAGATGACAAAGATAACACAAGAAAGCATTCCCAGATGCATCACAATGGTCACCTGCAATGGACAGATTCAAACAAGAGCGACAACAGAGTTTCCCGTGAAGATAATCCTCTGTAAGAACCAAAGAAGTAGGCATTTAGCTTCCTGCCACTGCAAATAAGTGATTTCCAGACACTAGGAGCTATCTAATCCCACTGTCCCTCTATCTGCTCAGGGCACTACCATTAGTCATCCCAATACTAAAATCCATTTTTAGTTGGTGGCCCTTGTGACACAGCAACAAGGAAAAAAATGCATTGTCAAAATCTACACAAAATATCACAGTAAGCTTTAGAAAGTTCTAATGGGGACATAAAATGTTAAATTGTACTCTGTAAAGAAATGTAATTGAGGAAAATACGTAATAAAAAATATAAAAAAAAGAAAAAATATCATAAAATTTTCAGATAAGATTGCTGAATCTATAGTTGTCTGTTCTCTCCTGAGAGCCTAATGTAGGGTTTAAAGCTAATCATTTGTCTTTATTACCCACTTAGATTAGAAAACAAAACAACAAAGCAACAAAATATGAAACAAACAACTGGCCCCCAGGACACATCAGAGATTATATAATCGGAGCTGGAAGCCTCCCTAGCATGTCTGTATTATGATAAGTGATATCTTGGAAGCACACACGGAAAAGTTTCCTTTTTCCCTTATATTTGCATGTATGAATTCAATTTTCTAGTCATTTGTAGCACTTTCAACATGTTCGGTCCCGGCCTGTGGGACAGTCGAACAGAGTCTGAGGAACCATCTGTGGAAAGAATGGGGGCGGGGGGGCGGGGGCGGGATTGGGTAGGAGTGAGAAACACAAAGAACGGGCAGCAAGTCAAGAAATCCTGATCAAGCTGACAAATTTTATTTTTCCCAGGCAAGTTTTATGCCCATAGAAGCAGGATATAGGGAGGAGGAGGATGCAGAATCCCCTTGTTTCTGGGGAAATGCACCTGTTCCCAAAAGCAGGATATTGGGTAGGTAAAAAAAGTTCAGCAGGAGAGGCAAGACAGAATGGGTTGCTAGCTAGGTACCTGTCCACAAGATCTATAGTTATTTGTTCTTAACTGGGGGTAGTACTTTCCTACAGAGGCCTCAACTTTTTCTCACAGAAATCTCAACTAAGCTAGTACTTTTCCAGTAAGGCCAAGACTTTTTAAGTAAGCACTTATGGATGACAAGGCAGTTAACATTCAAACAGGGTTGCTCCCAACAATGTTCAATATGCATATTTAAAAATTAACAGTTAAACACAATGCATGTACTTCAATGCAAGTTCTTCATAGTTCTTGGATAGCCCCTGAAACATTTAGTCACTGAGACAATCAAACATGTGAAGGAACTAACTTTGAATAAAGACAACACACTCCATAACTCGAGGTGTTTAGAGAAAAGTGCACTTCAACTCTGTGTCTTAACTTTGAGTTCAGATGCTTTTGCCCCATGATATGTTCTCCTCCCTAATTATCTACTTAGTATTCTTCTTCTTGTTGTTAGAAGTAGCTGTATTTCAGAAATTATTTGATATATAGGACAATTATATCCTGTAACCGCTGCTTTTTATACTGATGAAAGTCTACCTACAGTGTAGCACATATTGCAAATGCAGATCCCAGTGTGAAAGAAAGGCTTTTGCTTATCATTACAAATCCATTTTATCTATTTAGAAAGAAACAGTGCTGAAGTACAATAAAACAGTAAACACTTTTGTCTTTGTGACATTAAAAATATGAGTTTTTTTCTCTAATAAACAAAAAAAAATCCTCTTAGGAAAAAATAAGTAATGATAGTCATCTTGCAGGAGATAAATTGAAAGGGTTATGGTAAAATAAGATTTCTGTAAGGGAATGTTGAGTTTCTGATGTTGCTGAATCCTATCTGTCCCAGGTAAGGCAGGTAAGATGTAAGATTGGAATGACATGCTGAATCTGAAGTAACTTTCTTGACTTTAAATCATGTTGACATAAGTGAACACAGGCGGCTTTCTATGTAATGATGGGAGTGAGACCATCCAGAATTCTTTAGTTAAGAGACAACTATGTCTCACGACTACTTTTAGCTGAACAGAAAGTAGTAAGGCAAACTCTTCAGGTTTTATATCCTCAATAATAGAGGAAGTCAAGGAAAAGAAGCTGTGAATTGATTTTGCATTGCTAATCCATGCTGTTGGTTAAAAGCTGACTTTATCAGGATAATCTCCTAGCGGGCATAGTTATTAATATTGAGAAGGTATCATGTTGGGCTGAACTATGTCCTCAGGCAGGCCGCTGCTATCTGAATGTATCACTTCACTGAACTTCACGCTAACTCTGTTTAGTACATATTACTATTATTCCCTTTACTGATGAGAAAAGTAATGATAATTAACTTGCCTAAGGGTATAGGCTAGTAAGTATCAGAGATGAGATTTGGAAACCAGAACCATTTTACTCTAATGGATGTGTTATTCTCCTTATATCCATTTTTTTTTGCTTTTATAAAAATACAACATTGAAATGTAATGAACATATCAATTGTGACATATTGCTATGATTAATAATTCCTTATGCAAAACTATAATTATAGTAAAATTTCCTATATTATAAATGTGAATCAAATGATATGGGGACATTTTCTAAGTATCCAAAAATGTTTTAAAATGATAAAATTTGCTTAAAAACATCTATATGAGATATTGTTGAAGCATTGTTTTTAATGTATGGAATGCCTTGGCTAAAAATTGTTATTGACCAAGACATTTATTTATAACAACTTCATAAGTGTGTTTTGTAACTTGAAGGTTTTCTTTCTTTCTTTCCTCCTTTCTTTCTTTCTTTCTTTCTTTCTTTTCTTTCTTTCTTTCTTTCTTGCTTTCTTTCTTTCTTTCTTTCTTTCTTTCGTTCTTTCTTTTTACTTTTGAAATTATTTTTTTTTAATTTTTTATTTATTTAATTTAAACTCCAGATTTTTTCCCCTCCTGGTCCACCTTCCAACTGTTCCACATACCTGCCCTCCTGCCTCCTCCAGGATGCCCTCAGCCCCCAGCCCCACCAGACCTCTAAACTCCCTGGGGCCTCCAGTCTCTTGAGAGCTAGTCAGAGAAGTTTTTTTGTTTGTTTGTTTTGTTTTGTTTTTAAATCATCTCAAATCAGGCACCATGAATGTTTGCAATTCTCATCTGGTATCCCCTTAGTTGCCAATTTCAAATAACAGTCTCACTGGAATTAAGTGTTTAGTAAAATCATTTTCTCCCACCATGCTGAAGAATTCTGTCATGTTTACATTATAAAATTGGCTGATTGAAAATTACTGACACCATGTTGCCTGCTACTTTTCTGTGGTTGTTATGAAAACATAATTTGTCAACTTCAGAAAACAGTTAAAGCTAAATCTAATAATCTAACAGTAACAAAATATCTATTACAAGAAATGCAATGCAGAATTTTTATTTAATGTTTACAAGTTATATTACTGACTGCTGCAGAAAGCTAACGCCCTGACCAATTCCTATGAATTCTGGAGGTGTGTAGACAGCAGGAGACTAAAAATTCCTTTTACACTAGACAATACACATAACACTAGGTGGCATTTTTTTTATGCACATAGTACAAAGTTGTCACCGTAAGATATAGCCTGTTAGAAAAAAAATACCAGCAAAACAATAAAGGCAAAAAAAGAACTAACATTTAAAAAAAAACACACAAAATATTGAATCGCCTCTGTGATTTTAATTCATGGTTACTTTTTTGAAAGATGAGTACTAAAATGTTTGAATATTCTCAGACACTAGAATGAACTCGAAAGCATAATATATTGTGACAATGGTCCATTTGCCAGGGGTGCTTGTCCTTTCTGATGCCCCTTTAAATGCTGAGCAAAAACAATAGAAGATTAAATCCATAGCTCTCTCCTTTGTACTTTTACTATTACAAGTAGTGCTTGAAGATTGTACTAGAGTAGGTAAACCAAGAAACAAGTTGCCACATAAAGGAATCTCCCCCATCACTGAGAAAGGCTGAGCATGCCCGCAATATGTAACAGCAACTATGTCCCCTTCCCCGAATGGTTGGGACATTTGAATGGTATCTAATGAGAAGCAGTCCTTCCAGATACTGTATTTCTAGAGTATTCAATAGAACATTAGTAAAAAAGCTGAATTATTTTACGGGTTTTGTTTTTAAAACACAATCTTGCTATTTGTGCACCTTTCCCAAATCTCACTAAGTGCTTATTGAAAAATTCCTTTTAGGAGACATTCTAATTTAAGTAATTCTCAAGTAAGGTGAGAAGGTACTTGTTTTCTGGGTGATAGGAAATGGATGATAGTGCCATATAGGAATGAAGAACTTGGTCAAGAGAAGCAGTTGTGCATTCAGTGTTCTCCTAATTGGAAATGCTAGGATGGGGTCTTGGACAAGATGCTTTCATTTCCCAGTGAGGGTTTCTTGGGATCCTGAATAGAAAGACTTCAACCAAGGGGAATCTTGAAGTAGTATCTTGACATTGACTCCAGCAAAACAAATTGATCAAATGCATAAAACGAGGAGAGAACCAGAATTATTCCTGTGTTATTGAATTTGAATTAAAGCTATCAATTGGGTTAGAGCATGTAGTAAAACATAGAAATGTCACAAATATATCAGAGAAAGAGAAGCCTATTCCCCAGCTGCCTTATAAAAATCTATTACAGACTAACGGTTACAGTAACTATTTGACACTAGCTGCAAGCATGACTCACATTTGGTTTCTAAGTATCATTAGACATTAAAAAATTAGAGCTCCTTGGAGAAATTCCTCACTGTACAACTGGAACAGAAAAGAGAAGTCTAGAATTTTGTATTGTACTACAAAATAAAAGTAGTTTTAAGCACACATTATATTTGTGCTGTATCAAAATTATGATAAGCCCAAACCAACACATGGTGTATCACAGAATATTCTCAACAGCAAACAAGGAATGATACAGTAGTAATGGGTTATAGTCATTAAGGTGGGGCCCAATGGATTTTACTAAGTAAATGAATTCTATTTTTAAATTACATGCCAATGAAGAAATAAAGAAGGAATGAGGACCTAGCTAGTCACCATTTGGCCATGATCACAGTAATACGTCCTCTAAGAAACTAATATTAAGAAAGAGGTGACTGATGGTCACCCTTGAATGATGTCTGCACTATTCTTTCAAAGGCAAAAATAATGAACATACAGTGGGAAAATATCACCAAGAGTCCTGAAGGGTTTTATATCTCAAGGGATGGGCAGACTGAAACTATACACCAGTTGATCAAAATAGAATGCAAAAGAAAAACTTCGATGTCATTAATTCCTTGTTAAAGTAGATAACCTCAGTTAGAAAATAAGAGGATACACAGAAAGTACATTCTGACATGGTCTATATTCTCAGAATATTGAAATATTTAAAGCTATATATCTGTTCTTTAATGAAACAAAGAAAAAACAGAACCTAAAATCTCATGGTAAATAGGTAAAAGGCTTATATATACATACATACATACATATATACATACATACATACATACTTACATACATACATGCATACATACATACATACATACATTTTTTCTGGTCTCCTTTTCTACATAGAACATTTATGAGAAAGCTTATGAAGCCTAAATGGAGTCCTCTACAAGATGGTAAAATGTATTGGTATTAATTACCTGACAATCTCTAAATCTGTGGCTATTCAAAAACATATCCTTATTTGTGATAGATTTTTGTCACAGTTCTGCTGTAGAACACACTAACACAGTTCGTTTTACAAGATCAATGAAAAAAAGGCTCTCTGTGATGGTTTCTAATAGCAAAACCTTGTTACTGTTATCAAAATAAAAAAAAAAAGCCTTGAGTAATACCGTCTTATAGATTGCTTGGATCAATAACTTAATTTTCAAAAGTGTGTTTATTTTTCATAAAGCATTTCTTAGATTTAAAACAAAGCTACTCAAAAGTGGTTGTATAGTTGTATCTGGAAGAAAATTTGCATAGATTCAGGAATCTTGGAGGGATCCTCATTTTAAAAATGTGTATCTATAAATTACACTAAATAGTATACCTACCAATTACTGGTACTGATTCCTTTAAAGCTTCTGAAATTAATATATTTTCCCATTATTAGTTTTCTTATCTTGGCAGAAATCCATGTTTTATTTTCTCCTTGAGCTTTTAAAGATGAGTATAGCTCATGGACTCCCTCAGTCAGATTGTTTCTCTCCAGCTCATAGGCCAATTTTAAGAGAGTAAATTTGCTTATATAAGTATCAGTGTTATTAACAGTTAAGATTGTAGCAAAAATATATAAAATTCAAAAAGTCACACTTGAGCTAAAAATTGATGTATTATACATCAATTTTTATTAATGATATATAATATGATATATATAATGATATATATAATGATGTATCAAGTATTATATGACTTGAAATAATAAAATATGTGTTAAAATAGCACTGAAGTTATAATTGTTTATGATAAATTATAATCTATCTTCATGTTGTCACCTCTCTGACCTTGAATAATGCAGCATTGAATCCAAAAGATCTCTAGATAGAAACATACTACATGCCATCCTATTACAGCAGAATTTCTTTTGAATGTGGTTTTGAAGTGGAGGGCTGTTTTGTGTAAATTGAAAATTAAAATATTTTACCTTGCCATCAATCATGCCTGCCTCCTGAGAAGTGCACGCCTAATGTATTGTGAACTCCTTTGGAGTGAACTAACAGCTAGCAGTTTGCTCGATTGTATCAAATGACTTATTTTGTGTGTACTATGACAAACACATGATTAATTCTCCTTCTGTATAAAAACTTCTCTGCTCGTGTGGCTGTGAAAGGAAAGGTGCCTTTGAGGATGAATGAGGAGAATTCCATAGAGACAAATAGTCTTGAGGGCATCAGGTTAACCCACTCAATCTGGGCTGAGTGGAGCTTCCCTGGAGATGTTCCAGGAAGCAAAGGATCAGAAATAAGAAAGGCTTTAATTTTTATGCTCAAACCCAGAAAAGGCCAGCATTGACTTCTTGCCATATTTTGAGGTATAATTAGCCTGAAAAAAGTCACATTCTTAACATTATGTGCATATCACAAATTTAATAAGAGAATCTTACACTTAGGGATACTGTTGTCTCATTCTCACCTAAAATGCTATACCTTGCTCTTTTCCTTCTTAATGTTCAGATGTGATTGTAAAGGGAAGGAACTCTATAGATGCTGTAGATTTTATAACTGAAGGACAAGAATTCACTGTGTGTAATCAGAATGTCCTTTTGAAAGCAGATACATTCTCTTTGCCAAATGATGTTACCTATGGCAATAAACCTGAAATTTCTTGGCTCTAAGCCAGTAAGTCACAGAAATACGACAACATTCTATAGAAGGAAATGTATCCCCTCTCTGGAATTCTTGCTTGGGATTATACAGGCCTCTCTTCCTCCATGCGATTGATATTTCGGTATCAAATGAAAGGGACCATATTTTCTATCATCTAACGCCTCAGATGGGAGCAGATTCCTCAGATTCCTTTATGCCTTAGCTATCAGATTTTTTTTGACAACTTAATTTTAGCTTACCTTTTAGAATTTTAAATAATAAGAAAAAAGAAGCATTTTTAATTTTTAAAATTTCAACAGTTAACATATGGTTACATTTCCTTTTAATCTTTAATTATGTGTATGTGTTTATATCTCTGTAGGAGTATATACACTTGATTGCAAGTGCCGGGATTTCAAAAAAGGGTACTCTGAAACTGGAGTTAAAGACAATTATGAACTATCCAGTGTGGATGCTGGGGATCAAATCCAAGCCCTCTGCAAGACCAGTGCGGGTTCTTACACACGGAGCCATCTCTCTTGTCCCTACACAATCCTCCTCCTTTGTTTCTTCTTCTTCACCATCCTCCTCTTCCCGGTCCTCCCACTCCCCTTCCTTTTCATCTCCTTTTTAAGTTTTATTTGAAAGTTTCACTGATAATTTTATTAAATAATAGTATAGTCTGTGTATTTGTAAAAACCAAGCATATCTTTTAAAGTAGGAGTTAAAGAAAATTCTTTAAAATGCATTTTCCAAATATTTGTGAATAACTTAGAATTAGTCCTCCTTAAAATTTGGCTTGAGGATGCTTTCTTTCTATATCTGTTCTCAGTGAAAACATCTTTCTTTTTTTTTTTTTTCAATGTATTAAAGCATCAAATATATCAGACTTTAATGTAAGAATGCCAGCTTAAGTGTTTTTTTTTGATTTTTAATATTTTTATTACATATTTTCCTCAATTACATTTCCAATGCTATCCCAAAAGTCCCCATAGCGCCCCCCACTTCCCTACCCACCCATTCCCATTCTTTAGGCCCTGGCATTCCCCTATATTGGGGCATATAAAGTTTGCAAGTCCAATGGGCCTCTCTTTCCATTGATGGCCGACTAGGCCATCTTTCGATACATATGCAGCTAGAGACAAGAGCTCCGGGGTTCTGGTTAGTACATCCTGTTGTTCCAACAATAGGGTTGCAGATCCCTTTAGCTCCTTGGGTACTTTCTCTAGCTTCTCCATTGGGAGCCCTGTGATACATCCAATAGCTGACTGTGAACATCCACTCCTGTGTTTGCTAGGCCCTGGCATCATCTCACAAGAGACAGCTATATTTGGGTCCTTTCAGCAAAATCTTGCTAGTGTATGCAATGGTGTCAGCTTTTAGAAGCTGATTATGGGATGGATCCCTGGATACGGCAGTCTCTAAATGGTCCATCCTTTCATCACAGCTACGAACTTTGTCTCTGTAACTCCTTCCCTGGGTGTTTTGTTCCCAATTCTAAGAAGGTGCACAGTGTCCACACTTTGGTCTTCATTCTTCTTGAGTTTCATGCGTTTATCAAATTGTATCTTATATCTTGGGTATCCTAAGTTTTGGGCTAATATCCACTTATCAGTGAATACATATTGTGTGAGTTCTTTTGTGATTGTGTTACTTCACTCAAGATGATGCCCTCCAGGTCCATCCATTTGGCTAGGAATTTCATAAATTCATTCTTTTTAATAGCTGAGTAGTACTCCATTGTGTAAATGTACCATAATTTCTGTATCCATTCCTCTGTTGAGGGACATCTGGGTTCTTTCCAGCTTCTGGCTATTATAAATAGGGCTGCTATGAACATAGTGGAGCATGTGTCCTTTTTACCGGTTGGGACATCTTCTGGATATATGCCCAGGAGAGGTATTGCTGGATCCTCTGGTAGTACTATGTCCAATTTTCTGAGGAACCGCCAGACTGATTTCCAGAGTGGTTGTACAAGCTTGCAATCCCACCAACAATGGAGGAGTGTTTCTCTTTCTCCACATCCTCGCCAGCATCTGCTGTCACCTGAATTTTTGATCTTAGCCATTCTGACTGGTGTGAGGTGGAATCTCAGGGTTGTTTTGATTTGCATTTCCCTGATGATTAAGGATGTTGAACATTTTTTCAGGTGTTTCTCTGCCATTCGGTATTCCTCAGGTGAGAATTCTTTGTTCAGTTCTGAGCCCCATTTTTTAATGGGGTTATTTGACTTTCTGGAGTCCACCTTCTTGAGTTCTTTATATATATTGGATATTAGTCCCTTATCTGATTTAGGATAGGTGAAGATCCTTTCCCAATCTGTTGGTGGTTTTTTTGTCTTATTGATGGTGTCTTTAGCCTTGCAGAAGCTTTGTAGTTTCATGAGGTCCCACTTGTCAATTCTCGATCTTACAGCACAAGCCATTACTGTTCTATTCAGGAATTTTTCCCCTGTGCCCATATCTTCAAGGCTTTTCCCCACTTTCTCCTCTATAAGTTTCAGTGTCTCTGGTTTTATGTGAAGTTCCTTGATCCACTTAGACTTGACCTTAGTACAAGGAGATAGGAATGGATCGATTCGCATTCTTCTACATGTTAACAACCAGTTGTGCCAGCACCATTTGTTGAAAATGCTGTCTTTCTTCCACTGGATGGTTTTAGCTCCCTTGTCGAAGATCAAGTGACCGTAGGTGTGTGGGTTCATTTCTGGGTCTTCAATTCTATTCCATTGGTCTATTTGTCTGTCACTATACCAGTACCATGCAGTTTTTATCACAATTGCTCTGTAGTAGAGCTTTAGGTCCGGCATGGTGATTCCACCAGAGGTTCTTTTATCCTTGAGAAGAGTTTTTGCTATCCTAGGTTTTTTGTTATTCCAGATGAATTTGCAGATTGCACTTTCTAATTCGTTGAAGAATTGAGTTGGAATTTTGATGGGGATTGCATTGAATCTGTAGATTGCTTTTGGCAAGATAGCCATTTTTACAATGTTGATCCTGCCAATCCATGAGCATGGGAGATCTTTCCATCTTCTGAGATCTTCTAGAATTTCTTTCTTCAGAGACTTGAAGTTTTTATTATACAGATCTTTCACTTCCTTAGTTAGAGTCACGCCAAGATATTTTATATTATTTGTGACTATTGAGAAGGGTGTTGTTTCCCTACTTTCTTTCTCAGCCTGTTTATTCTTTGTGTAGAGAAAGGCCATTGATTTGTTTGAGTTAATTTTATATCCAGCTACTTCACCGAAGCTGTTTATCAGGCTTAGGAGTTCTCTGGTGGAATTTTTAGGGTCACTTATATATACTATCATATCATCTGCAAAAAGTGATATTTTGACTTCATCTTTTCCAATTTGTATCCCTTTGATCTCCTTTTGTTGTCGAATTGCTCTGGCTAGGACTTCAAGTACAATGTTGAATAGGTATGGAGAAAGAGGGATTGCTTCAAGCTTCTCACCATTTACTTTGATGTTGGCTACTGGTTTGCTGTAGATTGCTTTTATCATGTTTAGGTATGGGCCTTGAATTCCTGATCTTTCCAAGACTTTTATCATGAATGGGTGTTGGATCTTGTCAAATGCTTTTTCCGCATCTAACGAGATGACCATGTGGTTTTTGTCTTTGAGTTTGTTTATATACTGGATTACGTTGATGGATTTCCACATATTGAACCATCCCTGCATCCCTGGGATGAAACCTACTTGGTCAGGATGGATGATTGTTTTGATGTGTTCTTGGATTCGGTTAGCAAGAACTTTATTGAGGATTTTTGCATCAATATTCATAAGGGATATTGGTCTGAAGTTTTCTATCTTTGTTGGGTCTTTTTGTGGTTTAGGTATCAGAGTAATTGTGGCTACATAGAATGAGTTGGGTAGAGTACCTTCTGTTTCTATTTTGTGGAATAGTTTGTGAAGAACTGGGATTAGATCTTCTTTGAAGGTCTGATAGAACTCTGCACTAAACCCATCTGGTCCTGGGCTTTTTTTAGTTGGGAGACTATTAATGACTGCTTCTATTTCTTTGGGGGATATAGGGCTGTTTAGATCATTAACCTGATCTTGATTCAACTTTGGTACCTGGTATCTGTCTAGGAACTTCTCCATTTCATCCAGGTTCTCCAGTTTTGTTGAGTATAGCCTTTGGTAGAAGGATCTGATGGTGTTTTGGATGTCTTCAGGATCTGTTGTTATGTCTCCTTTTTCATTTCTGATTTTGTTAATTAGGATGCTTTCCCTGTGCCCTCTAATGTGTCTGGCTAAGGGTTTATCTATCTTGTTGATTTTCTCAAAGAACCAGCTCCTTGATTGGTTGATTCTTTGAATAGTTTTTCTTGTTTCCACTTGGTTGATTTCACCCCTGAGTTTGATTATTTCCTGCCGTCTACTCCTCTTGGGTGAATTTGCTTTCTTTTGTTCTAGTGCTTTTAGGTGTGTTGTCAAGCTGCTAATGTGTGCTCTCTCTAGTTTCCTTTTGGAGGCACTCAGAGCTATGAGTTTTCCTCTTAGAAATGCTTTCATTGCGTCCCATAAGTTTGGGTATGTTGTGGCTTCATTTTCATTGAACTCTAAAAAGTCCTTAATTTCTTTCTTTATTCCTTCCTTGACCAAGGTATCATTGAGAAGAGTGTTGTTCAGTTTCCACGTGAAGGTTGGCTTTCTATTATTTATTTTGTTATTGAAGATCAGCCTTAGTCCATGGTGATCTGATAGGATGCACGGGACAATTTCAATATTTTTGTATCTGTTGAGGCCTGTTTTGTGACCAATTATGTGGTCAATTTTGGAGAAGGTACCATGAGGTGCTGAGAAGAAGGTATATCCTTTTGTTTTAGGATAGAATGTTCTGTAGATATCTGCCAGATCCATTTGATTCATAATTTCTGTTAGTTTCACTGTGTCCCTGTTTAGTTTCTGTTTCCATGATCTGTCCATTGGTGAAAGTGGTGTGTTGAAGTCTCCCACTATTATTGTATGAGGTGCAATGTGTGCTTTGAGTTTTACTAAAGTTTCTTTAATGAATGTGGCTGCCTTTGTATTTGGAGCATAGATATTCAGGATTGATAGTTCCTCTTGGAGGATTTTACCTTTGATGAGTATGAAGTGTCCCTCCCTGTCTTTTTTAATGACTTTGGGTTGGAAGTCAATCTTATCAGATATTAGAATGGCTACTCCAGCTTGTTTCTTCATGCCATTTGCTTGGAAAATTGTTTTCCAGCCTTTCATTCTGAGGTAGTGTCTATCCTTTTCTCTGAGATGAGTTTCCTGTAAGCAGCAAAATGTTGGGTCTTGTTTGTGTAGCCAGTTTGTTAGTCTATGTCTTTTTATCGGGGAGTTGAGTCCATTGATATTAAGAGATATTAAGGAAAAGTAATTGTTGTTTCCTGTTATTTTTGTTGTTAAAGTTGGCATTTTGTTCTTGTGGCTGTCTTCTTTTAGGTTTGTTGAGGGATTACCTTCTTGTTGTTTCTAGGGCGTGGTTCCTGTCCTTGTATTGGTTTTTTTCTGTTATTATCCTTTGAAGGGCTGGATTCGTGGAGAGATAATGTGTGAATTTGGGTTTGTCGTGGAATAGTTTGGTTTCTCCATCTATGTTAATTGAGAGTTTGGCTGGGTATAGTAGCCTGGGCTGGAATTTGTGTTCTTTTAGTGTCTGTATAACATCCGTCCAGGATCTTCTGGCTTTCATAGTCTCTGGTGAAAAATCTGGTGTAATTCTGATAGGCTTGCCTTTATATGTTACTTGGCCTTTTTCTCTTACTGCTTTTAGTATTCTATCTTTATTTAGAGCATTTGTTGTTCTGATTATAATGTGTCGGGAGGTATTTCTTTTCTGGTCCAGTCTATTTGGAGTTCTGTAGGCTTCTTGTATGTTCATGGGCATCTCTTTCTTTAGATTTGGGAAGTTTTCTTCTATAATTTTGTTGAAGATGTTTGCTGGTCCTTTGAGTTGAAAATCTTCATTCTCATCCACTCCTATTATCCGTAGGTTTGGTCTTCTCATTGCGTCCTGTATTTCTTGGATGTTTTGAGTTAGGATCTTTTTGCATTTTACATTTTCCTTGATTGTTGTGCCGATGTTCTCTATGGAATCTTCTGCACCTGAGATTCTCTCTTCCATCTCTTGTATTCTTTTGCTGATGCTCGTATCTATGGTTCCAGATTTCTTTCCTAGGGTTTCTATCTCCAGTGTTGCCTCATTTTGGGTTTTCTTTATTGTGTCTACTTCCCTTTTTAGGTCTAGTATGGTTTTGTTCATTTCCATCATCTGTTTGGATGTGTTTTCCTGTTTTTCTGTAAGGACTTCTACCTGTTTGATTATGTTATCCTGTTTTTCTTTAAGGATTTGTAACTCTTTAGCAGTGTTCTCCTGCAATTCTTTAAGGGATTTTTGTGCTTCCTCTTTATTGTCTTCTGCCTGTTTAGCAGTGTTCTCCTGCATTTCTTTAAGTGTGTTATTAAAGTCCTTCTTGAAGTCCTCTATCATCATCAGGAGATATGCTTTTAAATCCGTGTCTAGCTTTTCCGGTGTGTTGGGGTGCCCTGGACTGGGCGAAGTGGGGGTGCTGGGTTCTGATGATGGTGAGTGGTCTTGGTTTCTGTTAGTAAGATTATTACGTTTACCTTTCGCCATCTGGTAATCTCTGGGGTTAGTTGTTATCGTTGTCACTGTTTAAAGATTGGAGCAGAAGCTGTGTTCCACTCACCAGCAGTCCCAAAATCCTGAGGCGGGGGTCGTGGGTAGCTGGCGGGTGTCAGGCAACCCTGCTCTCCCGCTACCCAGGCGCTGATCCAGCAGGATGAGGCCTGTGGCCCTACTCAGGCCGGTTTCTGCTTCCCTAACTAATGCAGTCTCAGGTCCCGCGCAATTGGATTGGAGCAGAAGCTGTGCTCCACTCACCAGAAGTCTTAAGATCCTGTGGCGGGTGTTGTGGGTAGCTGGCGAGTGTCAGCCGACCCTGTGCCCCAGCTGCCCAGGTGCTTTTCTGACCGGAAGAGGGTTGTGGCCCTATGTAGGCCGGATTTCTCTCTCCCCAATCAGAGCAGTCTCAGGTCCCGAGTGATTGGACTGGAGCAGAAGCTGTGTTCCACTCACCAGCAGTCCCAAAATCCTGTGGCGGGGGTTGTGGGTAGCTAGCTGGTGTCAGGCAACCCTGCGCTCCCGCTACCCAGGTGCTGATCTGGCCGGATGAGGCCTGTGGCCCTACTCAGGCCGGTTTCTGCTTCCCTAACTAATGCAGTCTCAGGTCCCGCGCAATTGGATTGGAGCAGAAGCTGTGCTCCACTCACCAGAAGTCTTAAGATCCTGTGGCAGGTGTTGTGGGTAGCTGGCGAGTGTCAGCGGACCCTGCGCCCCAGCTGCCCCCGTGCTTTTCGAAAACATCTTTCTATGCAAAGAGTACATCCTAAAATCTTTACCTTAGGATTCAAATTTCTCTTGCTTTTAAACTAGACTTTCTAAAAAGTCTTTTACCTTGGGGCTGGAGAGTTTGTTCAGTGGTTAAGGGTACTGACTCATCTTCCATAGGTCCTGAGTTCAATTCCCAGCAATCACATGGTTGCTCATAACCATCTGCAATAGATAAAATGCCACCAACCCACATTCAATATTCTTGACTTAGAATTGTTCCCATGTTAAAAAAAAAAAAAAAAAAAAAAAAAAACACAGGGACAAATATGGAAGAGAGACTGAAGGAAAGATTATCCAGTGACCAGTCCAACTTGGGACCCATCCCATGTGCAGATACCAACTCCTGACTATTACTGATGCCATATTGTACTTGCAAACAGGAGACTAGCATGGCTGTCCTCTGAGAGGCTCTGCTAGCAACTTACTGAGACAGATGTAGATGCTTACAGCTGTCAATTGGACTGAGGTTGGGGATCCCTATGAAAGAGTTAGGAGAAGGGTTGAAGGAGCTGAAGGAGATGGAAACCCCATAGTATCAACTAACTCAAAGCCCTCAGCATTCTAGGACATTAAGCCACCAATAAAAGAGCATACATGGGCTGATCTATGCCCACAGCACATACATAGTAGAGGACTGCCTTGTCTGGCCTCAGTAGGAGAGGATGTCTCTTGTAGAGACTTGATGTCCCAGGGAAGGGGATGCATGGGGGTTGAAGTGGGGGTGAGTGGGTATATGAGGGGGAGCATCCTCTCAGACGTAAAAAGAGGGGGAATGGGGTGAAGAGCTCTAGGAGGGAGGACCAGGAAGGGACAAAATTTGGAATGTAAATGAATAAAATAATTTAATAAAATATTTTACTTCTTGGGGCAGGCCAACTTCTTTAAATTATGATGATACCTGTAATAGAGAGTTGTCAGAGACAATATTATTTAAAGTAAAATAAACCAAATATAGAAACATATTAACTAACCCTGATTTCTCAGTGTTCCCAGTTATTAAGCCACCAAGCATATAAACACTGTATGATGTTCTTAATCTTGTATGAGTGGTACAAAAACAATGATTTCACAAAGCTTAGAAAATAGTGTTCTCGGGGGCTGGTGAGATGGCTCAGTGGGTAAGAGCACCCGACTGCTCTTCCGAAGGTCCAGAGTTCAAATCCCAGCAACCACATGGTGGCTCACAACCATCCGTAACGAGATCTGGCGCCCTCTTCTGGAGTGTCTGAAGACAGCTACAGTGTACTTACATATAATAAATAAATAAATCTTTAAAAAAAAAACAAAAAAAAACTGTTAAAAAAAAAAGAAAAGAAAATAGTGTTCTCAAGCTCAGGCAGATTAAATAGAAAAGGCAGCAGAGGAAGTTCAGCACTGTTCCCTATTATAAGGAAATGATAACTATTTAAAGAGATTGAAAATAATTTAACTTTATCGTATCATTTCATGATGTCTACATGAGCTGAATCATCATAATATAATATATATTATATATTATATATTATGAATATATATATTCACTATTGTCAGTTAAAAATAATGAAAAATATTGTATGATGGCTAATAATTTGAACTATATTCCCTTGTAATAAAATTTACTATAGCTTATATAAATGTTATCATTTTAAAAACTTTTTATTGATTCTTTGAAAATTCCACATCATATACCTCAGTCCCACTCATTTCTCCATCTCTTTGTATCTGATTCCTGCCTTAGCCACCTCCTCCTCAAAAGAAAACACCAATAAAAATACATGAATAAATAAATAAATAGAACAAAAGAAAACGTAATGAAGAAATTTTGCTGTGGAAGCTGTGGGTTGTTGTGATGTATTACACAGTATACCCTTTTCTCCAAACATCTCTACTTTCAATGTTCATTGCAATGAGACAATGGTCTGGCTCAATGCCTCTGACTTCTGCTACACTCTCAATACTAGATCTTCACCAGGATTCCTGTCAGATATCCTGTGATTGTCTTCTGTCATGGGGATCCTACAGCTTTGAATCTGCAGAAGCGGCCCCCTTATATACTCCAGAAGTTCATAGAAGGTAAAGATGTTGGGAAAGGCCAACACAAAGCCCTGGATATGGGTTTGTATGGAAGCTGAGTTAGTGAAGCCCTTCACCACTCTGGCTTTGCCCAGGTGAGAGTCAAAATCAGCTCTCCATTTATCAGGAACTTGTGAGTCAGTCACCTGCCTGAAGTAGGTGGTAGCGATGGAGTATGACTATTATCTTATTAGTAGATAACTATTTCACTATCAATTATTCTTCTCTTTGAGTATGGAGTGTGGTGGGACATGCTTGGGCCATGAAAAGATTTTAACTTGAAATGCCAGTGCAAACATCAAAAAATCTTGGAGTTTCCTTCTCTTAACCTCTTAGAATCTTGCAACCAAAAAAACTCTATGTAAAACTACTTTAGCATGTAGACATGAGAACCATGTTTAGCTACCTATACTCACCTAGCAGTGTTTACTCTCTGAAGGCATCTATTTACAGAGTTAGTCTGAAGGCTGAGCCTGAAAAGATGAGCCAAACACTGCCCTGCAAATCCATAGAATACGGAGAGAGCATACATGCCTATTATTTAGCATACAATCCTTTAGGGTATAGTTTTTACCAGTAATAGAGAAAGCAGTTTATGAAAATTGAAACAAAGAAGAAATTGCTTTTTTTCCCCTATCATTTACTGCCTGAATCTTAGCACTTTCAAGTGTTTGTTTTTCTTTCTTTTCATTAGTCTAGCATTACAATCTTATTACAAATCCATTACCATTTTACTGAAACCCCTAGGAAGGAACCATATTCTTTGCTCTCAGTGTTCTTTGTTCACTCCTTTTCTTTACCTAGTTCTTACATGGATAAAACAGCTTAAAATCATTTCCTTTGGAGAAGACTCCCTCACACCTTTCTTTGGAAATACCCATGGTCCATTTCCTCACTGCACCCAGTGCTTGCCAGTATAACTCGATATGTACCCTTTGCCTAGTACTTTCTGAAACAGCTGATGGTCAGAAATACATGCTATGGCCTTGTCCTATGCACAATCTATATATAAAACAAGGTCCCGGATTTTTATTCCTGTGACCATTTTTAATATTATTTGTAAATATATGAGTTCTGCTTCCATGTATATGCAAGTCATGCATGCCTCATGACCTGGAGGCTAGAAGAAGACACTGGATATACAGGACCTGAAGTTCTGGATGTGTAGTAGGGACCAAAATCACACCCTCCTGATGAGCAGCAACTGCACTTACTGGCTGAACCATCTCTCTAGCTCTTGGGAAATACTTTACTGTAGATTAGGCAATATTGTCCTAGGTTTTATATACACAAGCATGTCTAATTGCTATTCCTCATAATTTTATAACAAAAATAGTAACTTTACTCACCAATGTTCATTTTGAAAGGAATTTATAGTTGCTTTAATATATTTATCCAAAGGCAAGTTTCTGTTTCTCTTCAGTTACTACTTCAGTTACTCTAAATAAATGAAGAAATGGAAGAAGCAAACTGTAATAAAATTAGATATATTTGAACCCAAAACATGTAGGGTGTCTTAATCTCTTTTCATAGAGAAGCTGAGAATAAGAAACTGAGATTTCTCGCAAGGAAATTGAAGAGGAATACATTACTGTAAATTGACCTTGGATGACAAAGCAACAAACATGTTCAACTTCTAGTCAAAAGAAAAGTGACAAATTCCCCACACTGTTTCTTTTAATGTTCTTCAATTTAATGATTCTGTCATGGCCACAGCTCACAGTAGCTGAGATGATCCTGTGGGGATATCCTAATTGCAAAGCTTAATCCAAAAATAGATTTAAGAGGTACTTAATGAGTGTATGGACAAAATGCCCTTCAGGCTATGCTCCATAAATATTTTCCTTACAGTGACTTTTTATAAAAATCGAGAGATAGTGAACTGTTATTTTTCAGTGTGTCCCCTACTGACATGTACTTGGGTTCTTGACATGTTTTTTTCTCCTGATTAAATTCAGGCTATTTAAAGCATGAAATTTAAGACATACACTGAAAAGTTAGCACGATGTATTTGTGGGACATGTCAATGATGAAGAAGGGTCAAAATGTCTTCAACAAATTAAGGAACTCCCAAAAAAACTTAAAAAAAAAAAAACGGATAAACATTTTAAAAGTTATATCAAAATTGAATCACATGTACCTGCGAAAGAGAATCTTAAAATTTTTATTTAAATTTGCAAAAAAAGGGATATTTTGTTTTAAAAAAGTAAACTGTAAATGTTAAATTATACAAATGTTGCAAAGAATATTCCAAAGAACTTCAAGGGCATACAAATTTCAGATCTCAAAGAAGTCTGAATTTGTCAGAAGAAATTTCACAAGAGAACTGAAATAGGATTTTTTTCATGAATGTTGGTCCTTTCTACGTTACTATCATTATTGTTATTATTACTTATTTATTTATTTTGGATTTTGATACAGAATCCCTTTGTATAATAGCTCTGGCTGGTCTGGGACTAGTTCTGTAGAGCAAACTCTCCTACAAACACTCAGAGATCCTTCTTCCTTCTGTGTGAAATATAATTTAGACAGTAGATTTAAAAAATGTACTTTGTTTTAGCCTGACTCTACTTATGTTTTTTCATCTACCTCAAACATTGCTCCATCATTTCATACTACCTCACAGTTCACGACTTAATAGATTCCAGAATGCATGCCTTAGATTTCATACTCTGTGACATGGAAACAAAGTCCTCTAAATAGAATCAGAAAGCATAAAAATAACATTCACAGCCTCAAATCATGAAGCCACTGGGTATCTAACAGGTAACCATTAAAACATAGCCATTTGCAGTAAATAATATTATTTTAGTAGATTACCCAGAGATTGCCTGATAATCATGCCATCATTATTGCTTCACCTATTCTACATCTAAATTTTTAATATATTTGATCTTCCTGTAACTATTTGCTATTTTTAATTTAATGTAGTATAGACTTGAAGCACATAGTTTATATCTCAATTTTATAGTCAATTTATAGACTCTTATTCTAAGAATTTGAGCAAGGAAGGTACTTATATATTCATAATAAGTGTTATGAAATATATATACACACACACACACACACACACATATATATATATATATATATATATATATATATATATATATATATATATATATAATGTCTATTCTAACAGAAAGAATAGGGAGATAAAGTCAATATCCATTGACTTGTAGAGGAAAAAGCATTGCTGCTATTTATACAATAGCACTTTGGAAAATATGCTCAGAATCATACCTCTTTAGAAGATGTGAAATACAAAGTGTGCATATCATTGCTCCATCTGTGTCTTAGCAAACATCACCGATCCTCCAAAGCATCACTCTGTAAATGAACATGCTTGTGCCCTTAAAATGTGTGTCTACTTAAGGCTCTAAGCAGTTACTATCAATCAATGAGAATTGGCACAGATGTTCAATACAATCAGATTTGCTATTTTTCTTTTCAAGCAGTTATAATGTTGACCCTGGAATACAATCACGAATGTGGAACATGGCTAACAGCTTGGCTAATGATTGCTGAAAAGTAAAGTAAGTGACGTACTAAAGCCTAAGGTTATCAAATAACCCGATGAGCATGTAACACATGGAAATGAAAAGACATTCCTTTTACTTATCCTTGGTCTAATCAAAACTCTTTGTTCAAAATATTTAGAAAACTCATACCATTTATCACCAATCCAAACTAAATATTTTTGAAATCCCCACAATTGAAAGGAAAGTTATTTTATCTGGCAGACATTAAGCAACCCTTAAACAAATGTATGAAATGGCTCTAAATTGCAATTAGGGCAAGTCGATAAAATGAGGGAGGGAGAAGGAAAATGCTGAATCAGTAGCAGTCCTTCTGAAAGCCGAACAGTCAAGGGAAAATAAAGAAGCTAATAAACTACTTCTATTGTTGCCAAAGGTCTTGTCTTTCAGTTGAGAATTCTATTTTCAAAGACTAGTTAACATTATCTGGGAGTGAATGCTTTCATTGAAAGAAGGCGAAGAGAGGGAATTTACCTTAATGAAAACAGAATGTGGAGAAGTCATGGATCAGAAATGGCATAAAGAATATTTTAAAATGTTAACTATTGATAATAATCAGTAGACATGTAGTATTTGCCCAGAAGAAATTCTTGGCCATTAAGAATAGAATCTTTTGCTGGGCATGGTGGCACACGCATTTAATCTCAGCGCTCGTGAGGCAGAGGCAGGTGGATTTCTGACTTCAAGGCCAGCCTGGTCTACAAAATGAGTTCCAGGACAGCCAGGGCTATACAGAGAAACCCTGTCTCAAAACAAAACAAAACAAAACAAAACAAAACAAAACAAAACAAAACAAAACAAAACAAAACAAAAGAATAGAATCTTTTTTATATATATAAATTACAAGGTGCAGTTATTCATTTTTCTCAACGTAACTGTGTTAGATATTTTTATATCAACTTAATTCAAGTTAGGTTATTTGAGAGGAGGGATCCTCAATATGGGTGACACAAACTGGGTGTGTGTGTATTTGTGTGTATGTGTGTGTGTGTGTGTGTGTGTGTGTGTGTGTGTGTGTGTGTGTGTGTGTTTAAGTATTTCTTATTCTTTGGGTGGGGAGGAGGTCATGGAGGCATTGGACAGAACAGAACTGGGAGGACTGAGAACTGAGTGTGGTAAGGACGCAGGATATAAAAATCCCCAAACAAGCAATAAAAAAAATGTTGGGGAAAATGAAAGTGGGTCTAAGGCTAATCCAAGGCTAGTCTGTTATAAAAACAAACAAACAACAACAGCAAAAACAAAACCAATGTCTCTATAAGGTATGTCTGTAAGAAAGACTGTAGGGTACTTTCTTATTTAAAGATTATTTAAAGATTGATGGAGGAGAGCCCAGGCCATTGCTAGTGGTTCCATCCCTGGTTGGTGGTACTGGGCTATATAGGAAATCAGGCTGAGCAAGCCAGAGAGAGCAATCTAGATAAAATATCACTCAATGGCTTCTGCTTCAATGCTCCTGCCTCCAGGTTTCTCTCCTGCTTGAGCTCCTTTCCTGATTTCCTTTGATGTATAAATATCAGCCAAATTACCTTTTACTCCCTATGCTGCTTTGGGGATAGAGTTTCATCACAGCAATGATAACCCTAACTAAGACAGTACTTACTCAAACTATTAGAGTGGTGGGTAGTAACTCATCAATAAAAAGTTAGCCCTTTATTATTTTCCATTTAAATATCTCCTTCTGTCTTTGAAGAACAAAATATTTTTCTATTGACTGTCAGTGAACACAGATTGGTTCAGAATTATTAAACATTAAGTAAGTGTGCAGTGATTTCCATGTAAATTAACAAAAAAAGACACTGGTAAAACCACAAGTGTCATCATTGTGGTCGAAAGCATCAGTTTTTGAAGTCATATGTACAGACCAGCTTTGGACAGCTGCCTGCTCTGATACCTAAAGGGTTTGGAATACTGCCAAAGCCCTATATTTCCATATTGACTGAGGCTGCATTTTTGCTCTAAGAAAACCCACATGCCCTGCAAGACTAACAGTTCAGTCTCTAGCACTTTACAGAAATAGCTCCCAAATACCTCATGTGGCAAATGTTAAGGAAGTTGAAGGACAGTTCAAATGTCAATGTGTTCTATCAGAGCCTTCAGTAATCACTCAGTTCTTGAATTATGCTTATCCTTGATTTCATCTTCTTTCATCTTTACATTTTGCTGGAGCTAATAAAATTGACCTGTTTAACTCCCACAGAAATGAATCCTACATGGTTTGTGTCTGCCACCCCTATCCCTGGAAAAATACTTTGTTTCATATGCTAGGGAAGTGATTCTGAACCTGTGGGTCATGATCCTTGGCAAAACTCTGTCTCCAAGAATATATACATTATGATTCATAACAGTAGCAAAATTACACTTATGAAGTAGCCACAAAACTCATTTTGTGGGTGGGGCTCACCACAACAGGTGGAGGAACACAATGAATCCTTGCAGCATTAGTAAGCTTGAGAACCAACTGTGCTAGGGGTGCTTCACCCAGAACAATTTCTTGACAACTTTTGTTTATTTGGCTTTTGTTTAGTGTACATGAATTGTATGCATTTATAGGGTGTAATTAACATATTCACCACTTCGGGTTTGCCAACATTTATATGCTAACAACATTCCTAAATAGCATTCCTCAATATTTGAGGCTTTGTAACCTCCCTCAGCCTAAAGCAGGCTGGTTCAGACCTTGCACCACTGAGGCTGGGCCATGTGCTGTGCAGCTCTTCTGACTCAGCTAGATTCCTGTGATGTGACACTGCCTACCACCTACCTAGAGGAGATTTTCCTGAGTTAACTGCAACTTGTGAATTTGGCAACTTACTGCTAAAAGGCTGTGCTAACAACTTGGCATCAAAACACCAAGAAGCTTGGCATGGCAGGAGATGTGGTTCCCCCCTTTATAAGCACAGACTTCTTTTTTTTTAAAAAAATATTTTTTATTACGTATTTTCCTCAATTACATTTCCAATCCTATCCCAAAAGTACCCCATACCCTCATTACGTATTTTCCTCAATTACATTTCCAATGCTATCCCAAAAGTACCCCATACCCTCCCCCCAACTTCCCTACCCACCCATTCCCATTTTTTTGGCCCTGGTGTTCCCCTGTACTGGGGCATATAAAATTTGATCTTTTGATACATATACAGCTAGAGACAAGAGCTCCAGGGTACTGGTTATTCATAATGTTCCACCTATAGGGTTGCAGATCCCTTTAGCTCCTTGGGTACTTTCTCCTCCATTGGGAGCACTGTGATCCATCCAATGGGAAGCACAGACTTCTAATAAACATAGGAGCCTTGAACAGTGGATCATCTTGGCTCCCATTATTTCTCTCAACTGTCTAGTTTTTTCTTTCAGCTCTAGTCTGCTTCCCTTTTCTTGTGAGCCGAGGGTTGGCTCTCAACAAGGCTTATGTAATTATGATCAACTGTCACCATCTTTTTGGTATATCAAAACAATTACTGCTCTAATATGAGCTTTGCACTACTCTCTGAGGGGTTACCTTTCTTCATCTATCCTCTGGAGTGCTTTTAGAAATGTTTTCCAGTTGATACACTACAATGTTTGTCTGGTAAGATTTTACAACCAAAGTAGAAGAAAAGCCATGGATAGTGAAAATGTTTGTCCTCCAACCACACCAAAAACTAGGAATTCTATAGAATTAAGTAGGATTCATCCATAATCCAAAACCAAGCTGCAGTGATCTATTCTCAGTGTGTGATTTGTTTAAATAAATAGTTCCTGAAAGAGAAATAAGCAAATGTGTAGCCTCTTCACTTTTCCTGTTGATGTAGAATTGTAAACTGTTCACTGGTAAGACTGGTAGTAGGACATAGTCTTCAGAACTGGGCTTCATGTCAAGACACTTCAATTTGCTATTCAAAGATGTCATTCTGAAGGCAGCAGACTGCAGAAGTACTATGTCTAACAAATCCTTTATATCTTTCACAAACTGAATGGCTTTTCCAAATTATTTATTTTCAAGACAGCTTCCACTAATGCGATCATTTCCCCTTGTGAAATCATTGAACTCACTTTCTTGGTTACTTTAACAAACTAATGCTAAGATGACGTCTTTTGTTACTTAAAAGATGCCCTGCAACCAACAAAATGACATACTGATACATATGGCAGTGTATCACTTAGGAACATGGTAGGCTTCTCCTCCTTCGTAGTACTCACACAAACTCAATGGCATGACCTGTTCACACTCAGGCTATGTATGTGCTATGGCATGTTCCTGCTAACAAATTTATAAGACATGATGTTATTAATAGCTTAGGCAAGTGCCACAAAGTAGGCCTCAGATCCTTTGTATATAGAGTTATAATCAATAGTGAGCAGTGTGCTATACGTTCTGGGGACTGAAATTGAGTCCTCTTCAGGAACAATAAGTGCTCGTAAGCAGTAAATCATCACTCCACCCTAAACATTAATACTTTAAAAATGAAAAATGTTCACAAATTCTTAGCAGGCATCAATATTCTTATTTATGTGTCATATAAGAATTTTATAGGTTTACAAGTCACAATAATTATGGTTGTTTTTCCATAAAACAATTTTAAACATATAAGTGAATAACCTTTACATGTCATATAGGAATTTCATTACCTACATAATTGTCTAATTTTAAGATACATATTTCAAAAATTATTTTGGAATACAGTTTATTTTTGAAAAATAAACTTTTACTATTTGTCATTTGTATATAATCAATAAATTTGGTTAAACTGAAATTAAACAGAAAAATATTATGCTTTTGACTATATATTCAACTTAGAAAGTTTAATTGTTTGTCTTTAGAGAATAGTCTTTTGCAGTTAAATAACCCTGTTTGTGTTTGGGCGATAATCATTTGAAGAATCTTTGGATATGAGTAAAGTCAGATGCTTAAAGAAAGGTAACTCTCATTCGACCCAAAGTTATCAGCTGCAAATACTTCCTTATCCAGGGTTGGGACATACATCCCACCTCCTTCCTGTCTGGTGTCATTTTGTCTGACTTAAGATTTAATACAAACTAAAAAGCAGTCATCAGTTTGAGAAAGAAAGTGAAGATATGGGAGAGATCATAGGGAATGGACATAGGAGGAGTTAGTAAAAGAAAATGAACGAGAAAGTGATTTAATTAGATTTAAGTAAAATTTGAAAAAGTATATATATATATATAAGTATATATATATATATATATAAGTATATATACTTTTATACGTGTGTGTGTGTGTTTTCAAATGAGAACTCTGTTTATATTAAACAGAAATTTTCTGTAAGAGAAATAAAATGTCTTCATAATAAAATTTTAAATCACAGGATATTCAAATAATTATAAGGTAAAAATGAGCTAACAGGAGTAGAGTTCATCAAAGCATTATTGTGACAATTCCAATTGTCAACTTTGTACTAGCTCTGAAAATGGTGCAGACATTCAGCACAGTTTAGTGATACAGCACACTTTTTTCAGTTTAAATTGCACAACATATAGAAGCATATATCCTGAATACTGGCTGAATATTCTCTCTTTAAGACAGTATATCTGAGATTATATCCAAAGACAAGACTTTCTTATGTACTCTTCAAAGTTCAGTTGTTTTATGTAAAAGTGATCTAAGCATGTCTTTGCTTTCTTTTGCTAAGAAATCAGTGGACCCAGCCAGTTCCCTGTGGTGCCTTGTCTGTTGTTATTTCAAGGATTTGACCTACTGTTGTACTTCTCTGTTCAGAACTGCTTTAGCAAACACTTGGGAATCACATCCAAATATTTGAAGATTCTGTGGGAGTAAGATATAAAAACCTGAGCTTTCTCCTGATAGCTTCCTCCCCCTCCACATTTGGTGTACATAATTCAATACAAAATAAAATGTAAAGATACCATTTAAACATTTTTGATTTCTTATTATCTGTATTATAAACCTGGTGTTGGTTTCATAAACTTTAGAAAAAAATCATTATAATAAATTTAGAAATATCTAAAAATTACAATCAAAACTTATTAATCATTCCCGAATTACTTAAAGATACTCGTGAGTAACAATGTTTAATAGAATTCTAAGATCAGTTATCTGGACAAAAAAAAAACCCATAAAATATGTATGATGCATGTATCTCTTGTACTTCTTTTATAATTCAGCTCAGTACTGGTAGAACTGTACCATATTTCTTTTCATTATATTTTATCTCATGAAACATCATTGCACAGTTCAAAAAACATACTTATCTGTTGGGAGCTATTAAGACAACTCTATTGTCTTGATCTCCGAATTGGGCCTCTCCCCCTGAGAAGAAAAGAGGGCCAAAAAGCGGGCCACTGACACACTATTCCGAGAACAACCACAGAATGTTCCAGCCTTAAGTCAGCACCAGATGTCCTGACCACAAGATGTACCCTGATACCAACAAGTTCCTGCTTCCCTGTGTAGTTGCCAAAAGAAAAATTTCTGCTGCCCCATCCCTCCTGCTGAGAAGTACTTCCTCCTTTGCTTGTGCATTTAAGCCTTGAGCCTTGCTGAATACAGAGAGACCTTGATGTTACTCAGACTGCTTCCATGTCATTCTTGTACTTGGTTCTCATCTCTCCCTCCCCCCATTTGGTTCTTAGGAGAAGGTCCCGTAGAGACACTTGAGTAACTGGACCTGCTGGACAGGTAAAATAGCACCCGACGTGGGGCACAAGGTACGACCACCCACCCTCTGGACAACGGACTAGAGAGGTACCGTGACAGTGAGACAGTTCCCCACCACTTCGCTCGAGTGTCTTGGACATTGAGAGGTAAGCCTGGGCATTCAGTTGTTGTCCCATTTACCATGGCGAAGGTTCTGTCCAAAGAGGCAGTTTTTATTCAAGAGATGAAGGGGTCTTTTAAGGAGAGAGGGATTAGAGTTAAGAAAAGGGGTTAATAATTTTTTTTGTTTGTTTTGTGGACGAAAGATGTCCGTAGCTGATACTGAGTGGTCCTGAAATTCACCCTTTAACCTGGAATAAAGTAGGCAAAGAAATCAATAGTTTAATAAAACAAGGAGAAGATGTCCCTGAGTCCTTTTTTAGCTATTGGGGAATCATCAGAGATCTCCTTAAACAGGCAGAAGAGAGCGGAGAAGGCGCCCGCCTCATAGCCCTTACTGAAGATTTTTTTTTAGAAAACTCCCGTTTGCCATCCCGTAAAAGTGAAACCAAACCGCCAATGCCTCCAGCATCTTGGCCATCATCGATAATTGATGACCCTCTTCCTAAAGATTCCCTCCCTACTCCCCTTGCTCCCCAGGCTAGGTCTGCCTCAAGAGAAAAGAGTGCTCTTCAGCCCTCAACAAAACCCAAGAGAATTTATCCAATTTTATATAAAGAATTGTCAAATGACCCCCCTTGATCCCTCCTACGAGGCGGAACTTGATGAAGAGGCTTTCAATTATGAATGGGACCACCGCTATGGTCCGGACCTGGTGCCTACGTTGCCATGGAGCCATTTAAACACCATCCCCCTCCTTACTTGCCCCCTCATTTCCCCTACAGCTCATCTCATATCGCTGGCTACTCCATCCTTTCAGCGATTACTTCAAACTAAGAGAGAGCTTCAGACTCAGATTACCAATCTTAAAGATGTTCTAGGATTTCAAAAAGACATACAAGGCCTCAGTCTAGAGACTCAGAGTCTACAAAGGACCCTCATGGGGGACCTTCAAGGTCCCACCCCCAAAACCCCTCAAACTGGCCACAAGGGTCCCTCTCAGAAACAAGGGAATAAAAAATTGACCTTCCCTGTCCTCACCTGATCTCGAGCCCATCAGGGTGCTCCAGGTCATCAGGACCCTCCCCCCACTGGCTCCTCAGATAAAGATCAGGGGAAACCAGAGAGTGATGAGGAGGAGGATCAAGCAAACTGATTCCAATGAGGGTGGCATGTTTCCCGATAAAGGGTTGGACACCAAAAGCCAACCAGTCTACAAAAAGCTAAAACTGAGACATAAAAAAGATCTTCATTCAGCAGTCAAAAATTATGGGGTTAATGCCCTGTTCACAGTATCTATATTAGAAGGTTTAGCAGGAGAAGGCTACTTGATATCCAATGAATGGAATAAAGTTCTTCAGTCTGTCCTCACTAGAGGCCAATATTTAACTTGGAAGTCAGAGTTTGTGGACAGAGGAGAAAATCTGGCTGCAAATAATAGAAAGAATCCTACTAGTAAGACAGCCTCCTGGACTGCTGATAAAATCTGCTGTAAAGGCAATTTCACTACAGACAAAAAACAATTAGGGCTCTCCCCTAGAGTATTCGCCCAGACTGCACAGGCGGCCCTGGAAGCTTGGCGCGCTGTCCCTGCTGCAGGGGCGCTAACTACACCCCTAACCAAGATTATACAAGGGCCCCAAGAGTCCCATGCGCATTTCATTGCCAGATTGCAGGAAGCAGTTGAGAGAATTTTGGGGACCTGAGGAAAGAGAGGGTCTGTTGGTCCAACAACTTGCTCTTGAAAATGCCAATTCAGCATGTAGAGCTGTCCTGAGAGGTAAAACCAAGAGTTTAGATATAAATGGTATGATCAAGCTTTGTAATGAGGTAGATGTGTTTTCTCAACAAGTTTCTAAGTCTATTAACCTGGCCATTGGGGCTGCTCTAACTCTGGCTCCAAGATTGGTACCGAGCCCCATTGGCCCAAGTTAGAAGTAGACATCTGTGTCCTCGCATTGGGTGCAGATGCCACCTGGGGCACCCCTCATTATTATATGCCTCAATTAACAGCAGTTAACACAGGTGATAAAAAGATTGATCCAGGTTGCAGCAGTGATATACGTCGTGCTGCCCTGGCCTTACACACTGGAGGTATATATGTCTGTCCGGGAACTCATCAAGATAGATCTCTAAATTATAAATGTGGCTAAGAAAATGATTTTTATTGTGCCTCTTGGGGCTGTGAAACCACTGGGGATACTTATTGGACCCCATCTTCCTCTTGGGATTATGTCACAGTTAAATGACTTTACCCCAATTCCAAAGTCATCTGCCCTGGAAAACAACCCCTTAGTAGCTATTGTTCCCCTAATTCTTCTAGACAAGGGTGGTGCAACCCATTAAAAATTGGCTTTACAACAGCCACAAGGACTGCTGACTGGAACAAGAGAGAATTCTCTTGGGGGTTGCTCATATATAAAGAGGGCACAGATTGGGGATTGACATTCAAGATTAAACTACAAAAGGAAATCCCCAACAAATATAAAGCATCTATAGGGCCTAATCCCCAGTTACACCACCCTATATCTCCAAGCAATCCTCAACTCCCAGGTACCCACCCCCTGTTCCTGCCCCAGGGCTTGCTATGACCCTGTTTCAGCCACTCTCACTGCTGGGGGCGGGGGGGTCTTCAACTGATTTACTGTGGTCTATATTGAATGCTTCTGCTTTAGCCTTGTTGGATAAGACACAAAGAGATAATGCGTCAGAATTTGAAGATTGTTGGATGTGCTTTTCTGCTTCCCTGCCCTTTTAAAAGGGTATAGCCTTATTTGGAAATTTTACCCTGCTTTCAGATGCTAGGCAGCTTCCCTTCAAGTCAGTTCAGCTTACCTTGACAGAACTCTCTGGGGTTGGAAGTTGTGGGTTGGGCCCAGACATGCTTCCGACGCGGCCCTTGCTAGAGATTTGCAATAACACGTTTAGAGTAAATAAAAATGGGTTTTCTTATCTTCTTGCCCCAAATGATACCTTTTTGGCATCTTCCACCGGGCCTTACACGGTACATTATTATACAAGATTTTGTAAATAATGGAGATTATTGTGTCTTGGTTCAGCTTTTTCCAAATTTTAGTATTCATGAGTCAGATGACTTACTGAAGTTTTGGGATTGAGGTGCCTCCTTGCCATTCTGCCACAAAAGAGAGCCTATCTCGGTGGTGACCCTTTCGGTCTTTCTTGGCCTGGGTGTTGCTGGGAACTGGACAGGAATCTCAGCCCTTGTGTTGTCCCAACAGCCACGAATCATTTATAGATTGACGTAGTCTGTGCTTCTGACATGGTAATATACATTCTCACCACATAGGAAACTAAACCATCATCCCAGGATAGACACATCGAAAAAATGGAACTTGAAGCCATCGCCCATGAAAGTTGTAAGGCTAAGCACTGCACAGAGATTAGTCTGGAAGCTGTTAGACAGTCTCTGAGAGGCATGTATGATTGATTGCATGAAGGTTGAGTGCCTTAGGGTCCTTCCCTCAGAAAAAATGGCATGGGGACAGGTCAGGGTTACTCTGGGTAAAAATCTGTGGGCCTGAGAGTCAATCCTGTACATGGCCCCTAACATTGCACACTGGGGATCAGAGCTCTACCTCTACCTCTACAATACATTCAAGATGTATTGTAATTTATAAGAGAAAATGGATGTCACTTGATGTAAACTCTAAGTCAGCGTCAGATGTTCTGACCACAAGATGTACCCTGATACCAACAAGTTCCTTCTTCCCCGTGTAGTTGTCAAAAGAAAAATTTCTGCTGCCCCATTCCTCCTGCTGAGAAGTACTTCCGCTTTTGCTTGTGCATTTAAGCCTTGAGCTTTACTGAATACAGAGAGACCTTGATGCTACTCAGACTGCTTCCATGTCGTTCTTTCACTTGGTTCTCTTCTCTCCCTCACCCCATTTGGTTCTTAGGAGAAGGTCCCTTGAGACCCTCGAATAACTTGAACTGCTGAACAGGTCACTTATCTACATATAGGTTATTAAAATTTTCCTTTTTTTAATATTAATTTGCATGGATTAATCATATTTTGACTAAAATTTCAATTTTCACTAGCAATTTTTTATCTACTATTTCATTCCATTCATATGTTACTGTCTTCCTGTATCTCACAACAATACAACTGGATGAAAATTAATTTATGTAACTAATTGCTTTAACTATTTTTCTTCATTTAAATATCTAGAGTATGTCTTGTAAAATTTAGAACTGTGCTTGACAAGAAATATCCATAAATATAGTAAAATTGCACCCACTGCAGTGTTTTACTTTGCTATCTCTGAGTAATGAAACTGCACATTTTATTACACCCCTGTGCACACAGCACACTAGTTCTAAAATATGTTCTCCTTTTGACAAGATGAATATGTCATTCAAGATGTATTGTAATTTGTAAGAGAAAATGGATGTCACTTGATGTAAACTCTAATGTGTTTTGATTAATAGCAGTTTCTCTTTTGAGCATGTGTTATTGGCTGTTACTGTTTCTGTCTTCTATGTTTTCTTTTTATTTTACCATGAACTTACCACAGGTAAGTTAAAATGTAATCATTGCTTGATAGAATTACCTAGAGTCTTAGAGAGGAGAGTTCATATTTTTTCAATTTGTTACGTACATTTAAATTTTTTATAAAATGCTGATATAAAAGTTATTAAACAATAGTTGTTGATGACATTTTTTCACTCTCCAGTGTGTTTAAGAATCACCATATTCCAAGACTTTTATCATGAATGGGTGTTAGATCTTGTCAAATGCTTTTTCCCCATCTAATGAGATGATCATGTGGTTTTTGTCTTTGAGTTTGCTTATATATTGGATTACGTTGATGGATTTCCATATATTGAACCATCCCTGCATCCCTGGGATGAAACCTACTTGGTCAGGAAGGATGATTGTTTTGATGTGTTCTTGGATTCGGTTAGCAAGAACTTTATTGAGGATTTTTGCATCAATATTCATAAGGGATATTGGTCTGAACTTTTCTATCTTTGTTGGGTCTTTTTGTGGTTTAAGTATCAGAGTAATTGTGGCTTCATAGAATGAGTTGGGTAGAGCACCTTCTGTTTCTACTTTGTGGAATAGTTTGTGAAGAACTGGGATTAGATCTTCTTTGAAGGTCTAATAGAACTCTGCACTAAACCCATCTGGTCCTGGGCTTTTTTTGGTTGGGAGACTCTAATGACTGCTTCTATTTCTTTAGGGGATATGGGACTTTTTAGATCTTTAACTTGATCTTGATTTAACTTTGTTACCTGGTATCTCTCTAGAAACTTGTCCATTTCATCCAGGTTCTCCAGGAAACTTGGTGAATTTGCTTCCTTTTGTTCTAGAGCTTTTAGGTGTCATTTATAATGCCAACACTAAGGCTGATTCTATATCTTGGATCCAATGAGTCGTAGTGACATAAACATGCGTGGGCAGGTATTTATGTGGTATGTTGGTCTAGAGCCTTTCAAATGTATGCACCTTGAATGGTCTAGCTGTCTAAAATGGTTCTAATACATTTTTGAAGATTCTACTTATTGAATCCCATAGAGACCATACTACCACTCAAGATCTTCAACAGTGTATAAAGCTTCCCTTTCCCCAACATCCTTCCCAGCACTGATTACATTTTTTCTTCATGATAGCCATTTAGAATGTGGTGATGAGTCTTTAATTTTTTTAAATAAACTGTAGCTGTATTACTCTGTCATATGCTTTCAAAATTACCTCTAATAATTTCTTTTCATAATTAGTATATTCAACGTGATTTTATCATAGCAATTCTAGTAAAATGGTACACAAATGTTGCTTCTTTATTTAAACCACACTCTATGCATAATATTCTGTATATATAAACATATTCATGGATAAGCAAAAATATCTATGGGTAACTAAAATATATATGCCACATATTCCACAATTTCTCAGTAAATACATTGATGGTGTGAACATAAAGTATTTTAGCCATATGGAAATCAATTCAGGAAAGAAAAAACAAAACAAGAAGCTAACAGTAGAAATACCATCATTCTGGAAATAAACCCCAACACTATCATTTCTAGACATAAACTCCAAAAACAGTAAGTCAGTCTATCACAGAAATACTTCAATGTTTCTGTCACAAACATTACTGTTTTGCACCTGGCTTTTCTTGTATACTCTGTAAAGTAATTTGAGTACATTTTTTTATATAATATTTGCTAAGCAAAATTAATGTCTGCCATTTTCTCAATTTTCTCCTCAGTTGTCTAGCATGTGATCATGTGATCGCTACTCCATATACTTTGATTGTGTAGTGAATGAATGGACTAGGCAAAGTAAACACACATACTCTAATTACTGAAGTCACATAGCCGGAATTGTTAGAGCTGAGATTTCAGTTTGAAATTAAATTAGAGTCTCCAACTTGCATTATTACATAATTAAGTGTCTTGTAATACTGCTTTTGATAATTCTGATCATTTTGACAAGAAAAATACTCAATAGCTTTCAATAGAAGAACAACATGTAAAATCTAACTAAAAAAAATATTTGGTAATTTGTATTATGGCTTAAAATTCACAGCTTTCAAATTTTCAGCTGAATTATGTACTTTGTGTTGAAGGTATTTAAGGCAAAAGTTTAATTATTTATCTGGAAATTATTTTATATAGTAAAAATTGAGACCTGATTAAAAATAAGATCCACTTTAACTCATAAATTGTCTAAAAATAAGTCAAATAAGAAATTGACATATCTACAAAAGAGACCTTTAAAAATTAAAACTGGCATTTTAGATTTACATATATTTGTATCAAAATGCATTTATACAACTATGTAAATTTGACCAGGAATGATGGAGGACATAGGTAATTATAAATTTACTGTGCTGTGTAGTGCAGTCAGCCCTGTAATAATCATATTTGTTTTATAGGTTGTTCAGCTACCCTCAAATGGTACATTTCATGATTTCTGGTGAGATTGCTGCTTGTGATTAATTAGTGACACCCATATTTTCAGTATCTGGAGAAGGAAGGAAATAAATAACTATACCTCTTCTACATTTCTGATTTCCAAACCAGTGAACAAGCAGCAAGAGCTGGTTACTTGGGTACTGTACAAATGTCAGAGCTCACCTGAGTCATTAAATCAGAAACACAAGAATGGGGTCTAGCACTTTCTTTCGGTCATCCTCCCTGGCATGTCTTGTATGGCTAAAATTTCTCCATTCTCATGAACTTTTTAGAAACTAAAGACATATGTCAGTAGGAGTAGTACTGCATTGAATAAAACAACAATAATGTCACAGATCTATAATTCCAGCACCCAGGACGTAGAGTATGCAGAAACTAGCCTGGAAAAAAATAGACTACGTCCCCCATAAAACATAATAATCAAACAAAACTCGAAGCTTAGGAACAGAAAAATAAAGAAAATTCTAGAAAATTTTTAAAAATGAACGAAACGGACCCCTTCCAGTCAGAGCAGCACCGGGGTAGCTAGGACACAGAGTCAGCTGACATCCGCCAGCTACCCGCCACAGGAGCTAAAGACTTCTGGTGAGTGGAACAGAGCGTCTACTTCAATCCAATCACAGGGACCTGAGACTGCATTAGTTAGGGAAGCAGAAAACCAGGCCTGAGTAGGGGCACAAGCCCCTTCTGCTCTGAACTGCACTGGGGTAGCTAGGGCGCAGAGTCGGCTGACACCCGCCAGCTACTCAGGACACCAGCCATGGGATCTTAAGACTTCAGGTGATCCGGCCAACCTCCTGTCCAGGGGACAGGTCTCCGCCCGGCCTGTGAGCCCTTTGCCTCAGGATGAGTGGAAACATCTTGGTTCCGGGACTCTGCTGAACTTAGTCTGCACAGGTGAGAGTGTGCACCACAGAAGCTGACAGCTTCTGGGACAGACGGGAGCCACACAGCTACTGAGGCAGCACCCTTTTCGGGCCCCAGACATCCGGCCACCTTCCTGGCCAGAGGACAGGTGTCCACCCGGCCTGTGAGGCTTTTGCCTCTAGATTGGCGGTAACCATCTTGGTTCCAGGACACCACCGAACATAGTCTGCACAGGTGAGAGTGTGCACTACACAAGCTAACAGCTTCTGTGACCCACCAAAGCAACACAGCTTCTGGGAAAGGTCCTGTTTTGGGCCTTCATCTTCGGCCAGGAGGAGGTCCAAACACCAGATATCTCTGCACCTTCCCTGTAAGATGAGAGCTTGCCTGCAGAGAGTGCGCTGACCACTGAAACTCAGAGGAGAGAGCCTGTCTCCCAGGTCTGCTGATAGAAGCTAACAGAATAACCAGAAGAACAATCTCTAAACAGAGACAACAATAACAACTAACTCCAGAAATTACCAGGTGGCGAAAGGTAAACGTAATAATCTTACTAACAGAAACCAAGACCACTCACCATCATCAGAACCCATCACTCCCACTTCGCCCAGTCCAGGGCACCCCAACACACTGGAAAAGCTAGACCCGGATCTAAAAGCATATCTCATGATGATGGTAGAGGACATAAAGAAGGACTTTAATAACACAATTAAAGAAATACAGAACACTGCTAAACAGGTAGAAGACATTAAAGAGGAAGCACTAAAATCCCTTAAAGAATTGCAGGAAAACCAGACCAAACAGGTGATGGAATTGAATAAAACCATCCAAGACCTAAAAAGGGAAGTAGACACAATAAAGAAAACCCAAATTGAGGCAACGCTGGAGATAGAAACCCTAGGAAAGAAATGAACCATAGATGCGAGCATCAGCAACAGAATACAAGAGATGGAAGAGAGAATCTCAGGGGCAGAAGACTCCATAGAGAACATCGGAACAACAATCAAAGAAAATACAAAATCCAAAAAGATCCTGACTCAAGACATCCAGGAAATCCAGGACAAATGAGAAGACCAAACCTAACGATAATAGGAATGGATGAGAATGAAGATTTTAACTCAAAAAACTGGCAAATATCTTCAATAAAATTATAGAAGAAAACTTCCAAACCTAAAGAAAGAGATGCCCATGAACATACAAGAAGCCTACAGAACTCCAAATAGACTGGACCAGAAAAGAAATTCCTCCCAACACATAATAATCAGAACAACAAATACACTAAATAAATATAGAATACTAAAAGCAGTAAGGGAAAAAGGTCAAGTAACATATAAAGCCAAGCCTATCAGAATTACACCAGATTTTTCACCAGAAACTATGAAAGCCAGAAAGGCCTGGACAAATGTTATACAGAAACTAAGAGAACACAAATTCCAGCCCAGGCTACTATACCCAGCCAAACTCTCAATTACCATAGATGGAGAAACCAAAGTATTCCAGGAGAAAACCAAATTCATACATTATCTTTCCACGAATCCAGCCCTTCAAAGGATAATAACAGAAAAAAAAAATTACAAGGACAGAAACCACATCCTAGAGAAAGCAAAAAGGTAATCCCTCAAAAAACCTAAAAGAAGCCAGCCACAAGAACAGAGTGCCAACTCTAACAACAAAAATAAAAGGAAGCAACAATTACTTTTCCTTAATATCTCTTAATATCAATGGACTCACCTCCCCAATAAAAAAACATAGACTAACAAACTGGCTACAGAAACAGGACCCAACATTTTGCTGCTTACAGGAAACTCATCTCAGAGAAAAAGATAGACACTACCTCAGAATGAAAGGCTGGAAAACAATTTTCCAAACAAATGGTAGGAAGAAACAAGCTGGAGTAGCCATCCTAATATCTAATAAAATTGACTTCCAACCCAAAGTCATCAAAAAAGACAAGGAAGGGCACTTCATACTCATCAAAGGTAAAATCCTCCAAGAGGAACTATCAATTCTGAATATCTATGCTCCAAATACAAGGGCAGCCACATTCATTAAAGACACTTTAGAAAAGCTCAAAGCACACATTGCACCTCAGCACACCACTTTCACCAATGGACAGATCATGGAAGCAGAAACTAAACAGGGACACAGTGAAACTAACAGAGGTTATGAAACAAATGGATCTGACATATATCTACAGAACATTTTATCCTAAAACAATAGGATATACCTTCTTCTCAGCACCTCATGGTACCTTCTCCAAAATTGACCACATAATTGGTCACAAAACAAGCCTCAACATATAAAAAAATATTGAAATTATCCCATGCATCCTATCAGATCACCATGGACTAAGGCTGATCTTCAATAACAAAATAAATAATAGAAAGCCAACACACACGTGGAAACTAAACAACACTCTTCTCAATGATAACTTGGTCAAGGAAGGAATAAAGAAAGAAATTAGGGACTTTTTGGAGTTTAATGAAAATGAAGCCACAACATACCCAAACTTATGGGACACAATGAAAGCTTTTCTAAGAGGAAAACTCATAGCTCTGAGGTGCCTCCAAAAAGAAACTAGAGAGCACACATTAACAGCTTGACAACACACCTAAAAGCACTAGAACAAAAGGAAGCAAATTCACCCAAGAGGAGTAGAAGGCAGGAAATAAACAAACTCAGGGGTGAAATCAACCAAGTGGAAACAAGAAGAACTATTCAAAGAATCAACCAATCAAGGAGCTGGTTCTTTGAGAAAATCAACAAGATAGATAAACCCTTAGCCAGACTCACTAGAGGGCACAGGAAAAGAATTCTACTTAACAAAATCAGAAATGAAAGGGGGGACATAACAACAGATCCTGAAGAAATCCAAAACACCATCAGATCCTTCTACAAAAGGCTATACTCAACAAAACAGGAGAACCTGGATGAAATGGACAAGTTTCTAGACAGATACCAGGTACCAAAGTTAAATCAAGATCAGGTTAAAGATCTAAAATGTCCCATATCCCCTAAAGAAATAGAAGCAGTCATTAGAGTTTCCCAACCAAAAAAACCCCAGGACCAGATGGGTTTAGTGCAGAGTTCTATTAGACCTTCAAAGAAGATCTAATCCCAGTTCTTCACAAACTATTCCACAAAATAGAAACAGAACGTGTTCTACCCAACTCATTCTATGAATCCACAATTACTTTGATACCTAACCCACCAAAAGAACCAACAAAGATAGAGAACTTCAGACCAATTTCCCATATGAATATCGATGCAAAAATCCTCAATAAAGTTCTCCCTAAAGGAATCCAAGAACACATCAAAACAATCATCCATCCTGACTAAGTAGGTTTCATCCCAGGGATGCAAGGATGGTTCAATATATGGAAATCCATCAACGTAATCCAGTATATAAACAAACTCAAAGACAAAAACCACATGATCATCTCCTTAGATGCTGAGAAAGCCTTTGACAAAATCCAACACCCATTCATGATAAAAGTCTTGGAAAGATCAGGAAATCAAGGTCAATACCTAAGCATGATAAAAGCAATCTACAGCAAACCACTAGGCAACATCAAAGTAAATGCTGAGAAGTTGGAAGAAATCCCACTAAAATCAGGGACTAGACAAGGCTGTCCACTCTCTCCCTACCTATTCAACATTGTACTTGAAGTTCTAGCCAGAGCAATTAGACAACAAAAGGAGATCGAGGGGATACAAATTGAAAAAGAAGTCAAAATATCACTCTTTGCAGATGATATGATAGTATATATAAGTGACCCTAAAAATTCCACCTTAGAACTCCTAAGCCTGATAAACAGCTTCAATGAATTAGCTGGATATAAAATTATCTCAAACAAGTCAATGGCCTTTCTATATACAAAGGATAAACAGGCTGAGAAAGAAATTAGGGAAACAACACCCTTCTCAGTAGTCACAAACAATATAAAATACCTTGGCGTGACTCTAACTAAGGAAGTGAAAGATCTGTATAATAAAAACTTCAAGTCTCTGAAAAAAGAAATTAAAGAAGATCTCAGAAGATGGAAAGACCTCCCATGCTAATGGATTGGCAGGATCAACATTGTAAAAATGGCTATCTTGCTAAAAGCAATCTACAGATTCAGTGCCATCCCCATCAAAATTCCAACTCAATTCTTCAAGGAATTAGAAAGGGCAATCTCCAAATTCATCTGGAACAACAAAAAACCTAGGATAGCAAAAAATCTTCTCAAAGATAAAAGAACCTCTGGTGGAATCACCATGCCTGACCTAAAGCTGTACTACAGAGCAATTGTGATAAAAGCTGCATGGTACTGGTATAAAGACAGACAAGTAGACCAATAGAACAGAATTGAAGACCCTGAGATGAACCCACACACCTATGGTCACTTGATCTTTCACAAGGGAACTAAAACGATCCAGTGGAAAAAAGACAGCATTTTCAACAAATGGTGCTGGCACAACTGGCGGTTATCATGTAGAAGAATGCAAATTGATCCATTCCTATCTCCTTGTACTAAGGTCAAATCTAAGTGGATTAAGGAACTCCACATAAAACCAGAGACACTGAAACTTATAGAGGAGAAAGTAGGGAAAAGCCTCGAAGATATGGGTACAGGGGAAAAATTCCTGAAAAAACAGCAAAGGCTTGTGCTGTAAGATCGAGAATTGATAAATGGGACCTCATAAAGTTGCAAAGCTTCTGCAAGGCAAAAGACACCGTCAATAAGACACCAAAAAGACCACCAACAGATTGGGAAAGGATCTTTACCTAACCTAAATCAGATAGGGGACTACTATTCAATATATATAAAGAACTCAAATAGGTGGACTCCAGAAAATCAAATAACCCCATTAAAAAATGGGGCTCAGTACTGAATAAAGAATTCTCACCTGAGGAATACCGAATGGCTGAGAAACACATGAAACAATGTTCAACATCCTTAATCATCAGGGAAATGCAAATCAAAACAACCCTGAAATTCCTCCTCACACCAGTCAGAATGGCTAAGGTTAAAAATTCAGGTGACAGCAGATGCTGGCGAGGATGTGGAGAAAGAGAAACACTCCTCCATTGTTGGTGGGATTGCAAGCTTGTACAACCACTCTGGAAATCAGTCTGGCGGTTCCTCATAAAATTGGATATAGTACTACCAGAGGATCCAGCAATACCTCTCCTGGGCATATATCCAGAAGATGTCCCAACCGGTAAGAAGGACACATGCTCCACTATGTTCATAGCAGCCTTATTTATAATAGCCAGAAGCTGGAAAGAACCCAGATGCCCCTCAACAGAGGAATGGATACAGAAAATATGGTACATTTACACAATGGAGTACTACTCAGCTATTAAAAAGAATGAATTTATGAAATTCCTAGGCAAATGGATGGACCTGGAGGGCATCATCTTGAGTGAGGTAACACAATCACAAAGAAACTCACACAATATGTATTCACTGATAAGTGGTTATTAGCCCAAAACTTAGGATACCCAAGATATAAGATACAATTTGCTAAACGGATCCATCCCATAATCAGCTTCCAAACGCTGACACCATTGCATACACTAGCAAGATTTTGCTGAAAGGACCAAGATATTGCTCTCTCTTGTGAAACTATGCCGGGGCCAAACAAACACAGAAGTGGATGCTCACTGTCAGCTATTGGATGGATCACAGGGCTCCCAATGGAGAAGCTAGAGAATGTACCCAAGGAGCTAAAGGGATCTGCAACCCTATGGTTGGCACATCATGATGAACTAACCAGTACCCCGGAGCTCTTTTCTCTAGCTGCATATGTATCGAAAGATGGCCTAGTCGGCCATCACTGGAAAGAGAAGCCCATTGGACTTGCAAACTTTATATGCCCCAATACAGGGGTATGCCAGGGCCAAAAGAATGGGAATAGGTGGGTAGGGAAGGAGGGGGGGTATGGGGGACTTTTGGGATAGCATTGGAAATGTAATTGACGAAAATACGTAATAATAAAAAAAAATAACATCACCATATTCCTAGAGCTCAAGAGATAAGTCTAATCTTAAGGCTACTCACTGACCCTGTAAAGGAACCAGGATCAGTTATCAGCACCCACAGGGTGACTTACAGTTATTCTTAATTCCAATTCCTTGGCATTAGACTCCCTCTTCCATCCTCTGTGGGGACTAGGGATTCACATAGTGCATATGCACACAGCCAGACAAAACGATCACATATAAAACAACTAAGTGTGTAGTCTGAGATTAACCCATTTTTCATCCACCCTACTTTGTATTATGTTCAATCAATGGACCCTGAGGCCTGCTTCTCTTCTCTTATCTCCCCCCCTCCCCTCCCCTCCTCTCCCCTCCCCTCCTCTCCCCTCCCCTCCCCTCCCCTCCCTTCCCCTCCCCTCCCATCCCCTCTTCTCTTCTCTTCTCTTCTCTTCTCTTCTCTTCTCTTCTCTTCTCTTCTCTTCTCTTCTCTTCTCTTCTCTTCTCTTCTTCTTCTCTTCTTCTTCTCTTCTTCTCCTTCCTCCTCCTCTTCTTCTTCTTCTCTTCTTCTTCTCTTTCCTCCTTCTCTTCTTCTCTTCTTTTCTTCTTCTTCTTCTTCTTCTTCTCTCTCTCTCTCTCGTTGTGTGCATGTAAAGTTTTACTTTTTCTCATAAAATTATTTAATTTTAACTATTTTTATCATAATTAGTAATGCTTGGAGATTCTTTATAAAATTTCTGGAACCATAAGGAACTCCTTATATATTATCGTTTTATAGAATTAACCATGAGCCCAAGATCTAGCATTTTGTATAGTAAAGACATGATATTTTCAAATATTTTGAAAAAAGGTTTTATTAACACTCAAACTGTAAAACCATTCCATTATTATTTTTCTGTATTAAAACTTAAACTTAAAATATTTGTATTATTTTCAGAATGTGCTATGAAAAAAACATTTCAGTTTTTTACTCTATAAAATGAAAATTCTTTTAAATTTATTTGTTTATTTAAACTGTTTTATCATTTTAATATTGATTTATTTCTCATCACTTTGTTGTATCCATCATGACATAATCAAAAAATATTTTAGGATAATGATTTTTTATTGAATATAAGGAATCAATAGTACAATATAAGTTTGATTCTGACGACCTTCACACACAGTGTTAGAGGTTTTTTTGTTTTTTGTTTTGTTTTTTTCAGGTCTGCTAATAGAAAGCAGCTATTGGGAGTAGAAAATTCACACAGCACATTTTTAGCTTTTAGTAGTAATAATAAGGGCTGGGCATGTAGCATAGTAGCAAAGCACATATGTAGCAACCCTCATGGCTCAACCTTTGCTTCTGGATAAAACAACATCTCTCTAGTACATTGTCAATGTCAATGCACCTTTAAAAATTATATGCACTATAAGCAAGACTCCTACACACACCATACACACTTACCTTCTTTTTCCTTTCATGCTGCTAACACAGTTATAAGTGGTGACTTCGGTTTTTAATGATTTTTAAAAAATTAATTGATATTGTTGTAGACTTTTATGTTAATATTTATTATATGGGCTGATTTTTTTTTTATAATAAACCAGTTTCATATGCCTAGAAGTAAAACCCATGGCCATTACCTCAAATATTCTTAGCATCCACTATTTTTTCTTCTCCCTCTTCCTCTTCTTTCTTTTCTTCCTCTTCCTCTTCCTCCTCCTCCTCCTACTAATCAGGCAGATTACACAGGTTGAAATTATCTTACAAGTTTTAGGTGCTCTGTTTATTTTTTATTAAACTATTTTATTTATTTACATTTCAAAGGTTTCCCCCTTCCTGGTTTCCTCTCTCCAAGTTCTTCACCCCATTTCTCTCCCCATCTCACCTCTGGTAGGGATGCTCTCCCATATGCCTGCCCACTCTCCCACCCCACCTCACCACCAGGTAAATCCCTCTTTCCTGGGGCATCAAGTTTCCACAGGATTAAGCTCATTTCCTCCCACTGAGGCGAAACCGGTCAGTCCTCTGCTTCACATGAGCCTGGGAGCAAGAACCAGCCCAGGTATGCTTCTCAAGATTTTATTTTTATTTAAAATATAATAACGTGTTTATGCTGGGTGGAGGTTCATGTTCAGGCAGGTAGGTATCCAGGGATACCAGAGGAGAGTGCTGGGTCCCAGGGTGCAGGAGTTACAGAAAGTGTGAACTGGCTAAAGTGGATGATGCTGACTAAACTTGGATTCTCTGGAAGAACAGGAAGCTCACGATCATATCTCCTTCACAACCACCAATTCTAATCTGCCGCAGACCCTCTGGGCCCCTTTGTCTGTGTGGAAGGGGTCTCTACTCGCGGGTGGGCAAAGCGTTGGCTGGAATGACAGACAGATGCACACAGGAGAGGTTGTGTAGAATCTGAATGTAATTTGTCAGGTCGAGCATCAAACTTTTTATACAGAAGAAAATAGGGAAGTTGGGTGACACACCAGCAAGGTACAGAGAGGTTACTGAATTCTTACACAAAACAGAGGAATACAAACACAGAAGGTCTAACAGGAACCACCTGGGATAGAATTCATTGTTAACAACTGGGATCAAAAGGAGCTCCACCTAGGATTCACTTAATCTTAGAAGCCAGGGACAAGGGCTTCGTACCCTTGCCATAGTTCCTATTTTAGTCTGTTGTATAGTCCTCCTTCCCCCTAGGCCATTGTAAATACGTGTGTATGGGTGTAACTCAGCTATCTATAGTTCTATTTATCTACTCTGGTTCCTCCTTAGGTCTCAAACTTCCTTCTTCCTAGATGATGGTAAATTCCTGTGTAGGGCAGTGACTTAGCTTTTATTCAAAGTGATAATGTAATACCAGAGGCAATTCTGAATGTCACTGAATAGGCAACATTCTTACTGAATTCCAGGCCCATGGTCTGCTCAAGGACTTTCTAGGACGTTGGAACACTGGTGAAGGCTTAGCTATGTCAGAATTCAATCTTAAAAGGCACTTATAATCAGATAATACTAAAAGAGAGCACGTGGATCCATACACCAGACTAATGCGGGAATAGAATATGAGTGTGTGGGTTAAAGAGAACGCCAGACTCCAGGAGGTGAGTTTCCATGAAACTCTCTGCCTCAAGAGTGGCTTCCAGGCCTCTCGGCCTGTCAAGCTGACTGGACCGGAGTCCTTGGCACTAATCTCCAATTCAGATTTTTATTTTCAGTTTAGTGTGAGAAGTGTATTTCTCTATCTTCAAACTCCTACTCCACTTATTCTTTATAAGCTGTTCAGATGATCCTTGAAAGGAGGAGTCTATGCTTGGATACCCAGTATTCACATCCATTGTTTTTCTCCTTGTTTCTTGCGTATGCTATCTATTTCTTTGTGAACATTAACCAATTTTTCTTCACTACTATTTCCCTCTGAAAGCCTACAGAAGACACACCTGCTTCACCACAAACTGATAAGACCTTGAGTGGTTGTCCAGATATGGGAATGCTGCTGCCTTAGGGCAGAATCACAAATTATCCTGCTCTCTCTAGTAGCCATTGTGCTCCTCTGTGTGTGAGCTTATATTCCTGTGACTATCTTAGGAAAGTTTTGAAATATTGTCATAAAATATTGGCTATCACCCAGCAGAAACTAGGAATTTCCTAGATATTATCTGAGACCCTCAACAAATATTTCCCTTTTTGTTTTAACCTTTCCAGCCAATATAATATGCTTACCGGTATAATTAAAAATGGCTTATATTGTTAATACTTTTGTTCTTTTACAATAAGTCATCATGAAACTATAAGCATTTGGAACATAAAATTTGGGATAACCTAGAACTGTATTCTGGGTTCATGAGAAACTCTTACTTAGATTAAGAATAAACTATCTCTCATACATTTTGAGATAAGAGTTGTGGTTTTGTGTTAACAATCTTATTTTAATTTTTTATTTAAATTTTTATACAATAGATTGTCATCATAGTCTTTACCATTCCCCAAATCCTCCCAGATTCAATTCATGTTCCTGTACACTCAAATTCTTATTCTCTCTGTGTTTCCCCATTTCTCTCCATCTCCCTTTTTCCTTTCTCTCAAAAAAAAAAAATCACACATACAGACACACACACACACAGGAAAGAAACAAACAAAACTCACAATATCCATGAAGACTCTTTTGTGTTGGCTAGCTAATCATAGGCCTGGGTTCTGTCCTGAAGGCAAAAGAGTGTAAGAACCAGAGATGTTGAATGATTTAACGGAAATACTATCTCATAGACACAATAGGACTGACACAAATATACACTCACAAAGATTGTGACACCCATGCATGACCTGTACAAGTTCCAAGCACACTAATCCTAGCACTGAGAGGACGAAGTAGATACAAAGACATACCTCTAATCAAAAAATTATGAGCAGTTATTACTTGCTGAAAAAGAAAATCAGTTTTCTCTAATGGAATGTTACTGGATAGAGTTTCTCCAGTGGTGTTCACCTGCCTGAGATTTCATAAAGATATCAGAGTCAAGACTGAATCTTCCAAATTCTCTCATACTCTGCACATCATCCTGTTGTGGGTCTCTGAATTAATTTCCAAAGAAGCTTCTCTGATGGGGACTGGGTGAGGCTCTGTTCTATGAATATAGCAATATGCTCTTTTGAGTGATTTTTGACAATATCTATTTTGATAATTGCAAGTTCTCAGCTATATCTGAATATGTCCCCCAGTTAACTGTTTCTTCAAAATTTACTTTTCTTGCTTTCAAATACTTTATTATGTTTGAGGGCCAATATATTAATTAACATGATTTGAGGTAATAGAACTTTAGTTACATACCAGTAGAAATCAGGTTACATTGTTTATTTTAGGTGTGAAGGATTTTAATATTATTCTCCTTTCCTAATGTAAAATTATAAAATTGTTTTTGCTATTTTAAAATTTTAAAACCAACAATTTTTAATTGGAAAAAATCTTAACCTAGATAAAACAGCAACAAAAAAATTAGAAATTGGTTGTTATAAATAGTTTTAATTGGGAGCTCAATGACTGGAAAGAAATTATGGGAGGAGAGAACAATTGTGTCTGGGGGCATTAAAATGTGTAAGAAAAAAATGTTACACAACTTCTCATTTTGATCCATGTGGCAAAGCATTTAACAGATGTTAGAAAACTTGCAGTTTCCAATTAGAGTTTTTTTCAGCACATAAAGAGGATAACAAGTTTTGTTTTTAATTAGTTTGAAAGCCATTATTTTGGTTGAGTTGGCTTGCTTTGTATAACTTTAAAAGAAAGCCATCCTTTCCAGCTTGCTCAAGTGTCTTCTCTGCCATTAGCAGTGCTGTTTCTATTGTAATGATAGAAAATGGCATATTCTGCCTAGATTTCTGATATCACCTATTTAAATCCCAGCCTTATCCCACACCTATCCACTAGAGAACAATTGCTGCTTGGCTTTGGGTATAGTCCATTTATTTCTTTTATCTGGTGCATTAAAATACTGCCTTCATTTCCATAAATACTTTGGTTCTCCCTAATTCTTCCTAATTCTTACCTCTTCTTAGCTTTAGGGAAGTAGATCTCCTGCAGAAGAGAAACATTAGTTTCCAATGGTTGCTTGTGAATTCATTCATTTGTTTGTTTGTTTTTAACAGATACAGGGGTCTTTCAAAGTACAGAATTACTTTAAAGAGATTATATTGTGTTACCCAAGGTAGTGACTTAGTTTCACGGAGTATAGGAGTATGGTCTCAAACCATGGAGACACTGGCATAACTCTCATTTCTGATATGTACTTTTTTTTCCCCGTTGGTTCCTTTCCTTTTTCCTTTCCTTTCCTTTCCTTTCCTTTCCTTTCCTTTCCTTTCCTTTCCTTTCCTTTCCTTTCCTTTCCTTTCCTTTCCTTTCCTTTCCTTTCCTTTCCCCTATAGACTGCATTTAACTACATTTTAAATGTTTGAAGAACCTGGTTCCATGGAAAGAAAATCCAGAAAAATGCATTTCATTTATCGGAGTTAAGCACCCTGTGCTATAGTCTTGATCTGAGAACAGTGAGCAGATTACTATGGATCTCTCCAAATTTTTGTTGCCATACTTAAATTTAACTAAATGAATGGCAGTTCTAGGTTCCCATATGTAGGATTAAATTATTTATTATTGCTAAAGATATATTATCCAGAGTCCTTATATTTTATATCCTATTTATGTGGTACAAAATATTATTTCTTCAATATTGAGAAAGTAAATTATGGTATACCCTTCTCTATTGAAAGAAATTAAGGAAATAGAGTTAGTTGTGCAGAGACTGACATAATATATCCAACTAGTAAGGAATTCTGTCACCATTGTTAGTGTATGTACAGGTCAAATATGAAGGCAAATATTCCCCCATTTATAAGAAGTCTCCAAGAGACTTGATCTTATATCTGTTCTTGAAGACTTTATGTTACACAGCATGTAAATCCTGTGGCTCCCTCTTTAATATATATAGACCTTATTAAAATTAAATAATTATTTTTCAGAGAACAGATCTTTAAAGTTAACCATGCACACAAAAAAGATAGCTAGCTTTTCTTTCAATCACTCTAAATTTAAGAACTTATTTTCGGCAAGAAGCTCTCTCTAGTACCATATTTTATGGTAAAAAATATTGCAACATTTTTGTCTTAATCCATTAGTTCACCTAGACTATTAATCATATTGTCAAGTTAAATCAGGATGAATTTTGCATGATAAATACTGTTAGGTTAAGAGCTTTCAGGGAAAACATGTGAACAGTGGGTTGTGTTGTCTGCTGGATTATATAAAGAGTGGGAATTCATTTTTTTCTCTTTTTAATTATTATGGGATTGAGGCTAACATCACATTTTGGATTAAGGGATGGAGAAGTTTTGTCATATGGTATATTTCCCAACAAAACTCAAAATCAATTCACTTGAGAAGAATCTTTACCTGGGCCTTGCACTTCCAAAAAAATCAAGGTAAGAAATGTTTATATACTTTACCTAGGCTGGTGGCCCAAGAATCAGAATGCAATGTGTTTAGAAAGAAGTTTGATCCATTATTTTTCATGATTCATGACACTCATATGAAATCTGAAACTGAAACTGTCCTTACATTACCCACTACCCATGCCTCTTCATTTCCTACACATTCTTAGATAGAGATCATATAAACTTAACGTGACAAGTGGAATCATCCGTTTAATGATTAGTGTGTGTTGTATTTAGCAATATTAATCTTTTTATCCACACATCGTACAATAGCATGCATTAATCTTTATTTTCGTGTAGTCAATATATTTGTTGATAATGCTGTAAGCCAGAATGTGGTGTGAACTTAAGGAGTCTCAACAAAGCACTTCTGACCACTCTCCTCAAACTTACTGAGAAAAGGTAAAGAGTGAAGAGAAATGGATTTATTCATTAGCTATTCTGAGAAGTTGGTGTAGACTGAGGTTGTGGGGTTGGCTTTCATTGTCAGCCCTGTCTTCAGGGGCCTACTGAAAAGAAATTCAGGTTTATATGGGAAAGGGACAAAGAATGTGGACAGGAAGTATAAATAGTTAAACAGTCTTGGATGGAAGGTGGTTTGATCATTAACATAAGTCTGATTCTGGGAGCTGTGAGTCCCTGTTGCTTCTCACTGTCACTTGAGGGGTCAATTTGGTTCTCATCATGAAATAATTACTCTTGTTTAGGGGGCAGACTCATTTCACACCATGGGGTATGTGGTACTACTGGGAACCATTCCCATTTCAGAGTCATCTGCCTATAAGGTGTCCTGTTCTTGATATCCTGAATATATTTCAGTTTATCTTGTCTTGTGGTCTACATACTAAATAAGAAGGCTACCAAGTTCAGGTAAATGCTTTCTAAACCAATAAGATATCTATACAAAATTGAACAGGAATTTGAAACAAGCCTTTGAGATATCAAAGAAGAAATAAGATCATGAAAATAAGCATAAGAGATATTATTCCAATTTAGGTTAGCCCAGGGGCACCTACAGTCTTGGGGGTAGCAGCAGCATTTTAAGAGAAAACAGTCTGTAAATTCTAGTTCTGATTTTCATTTTTTGTATTGGATTTTATAGCACCTTGTAGTTTTTCTTTGTTATAATCATCTTAGTTGACCATTGGAGGTATATGAACAGAAATAATCATACAATGTTTAACCAAACTTTAAATTTCCATATCACTACCTTTCTCTGATTTTTTTTTTCTGTTGTAGAAATAATCAACATCCACTCTAATAAAGACAAATAAGGGCTCCCTGCTCAACCCTGGGAAGAATTAAACCACTACCATTTGTATGAAGAGAATCTAAAGCAGTTAGAGCAACAAGACTAAGAGAAAAGGTTTCTGAATGTCCTGGCTAAGAGCTGTTGTGATGGGGAAGAGTAAGGAACGCTCACTAGAAGAGGCCTATCTCATTGGATACTTTTAGAAGATTTATATCTTTCAGTTAATTCTATTGTGAGTCAACCACCAGCATCCAGTCAGCTTTTTGTGATTCTTGACTATATTTCACACACACACACACACACACACACACACACACACACACACACACACACACACACACATTATGTGTGTGTAAATATAATGTTTATAAACATATAATATTTATATTTACTGAATCCTCCATTTCTTAAAGGGTCTCTCTTCTGATGGCTGTCAGTTCTGTTAATGAGAAATTTGGTCTTCAATTCTATTCCATTGGTCTATTTGTCTGTCACTATACCAGTACCATGCAGTTTTTATCACAATTGCTCTGTAGTAGAGCTTTAGGTCCGGCATGGTGATTCCACCAGAGGTTCTTTTATCCTTGAGAAGAGTTTTTGCTATCCTAGGTTTTTTGTTATTCCAGATGAATTTGCAGATTGCACTTTCTAATTCGTTGAAGAATTGAGTTGGAATTTTGATGGGGATTTCATTGAATCTGTAGATTGCTTTTGGCAAGATAGCCATTTTTACAATGTTGATCCTGCCAATCCATGAGCATGGGAGATCTTTCCATCTTCTGAGATCTTCTAGAATTTCTTTCTTCAGAGACTTTTGAAGTTTTTATTATACAGATCTTTCACTTCCTTAGTTAGAGTCACGCCAAGATATTTTATATTATTTGTGACTATTGAGAAGGGTGTTGTTTCCCTAATTTCTTTCTCAGCCTGTTTATTCTTTGTGTAGAGAAAGGCCATTGATTTGTTTGAGTTAATTTTATATCCAGCTACTTCACCGAAGCTGTTTATCAGGCTTAGGAGTTCTCTGGTGGAATTTTTAGGGTCACTTATATATACTATCATATCATCTGCAAAAAGTGATATTTTGACTTCATCTTTTCCAATTTGTATCCCTTTGATCTCCTTTTGTTGTCGAATTGCTCTGGCTAGGACTTCAAGTACAATGTTGAATAGGTATGGAGAAAGAGGGATTGCTTCAAGCTTCTCACCATTTACTTTGATGTTGGCTACTGGTTTGCTGTAGATTGCTTTTATCATGTTTAGGTATGGGCCTTGAATTCCTGATCTTTCCAAGACTTTTATCATGAATGGGTGTTGGATCTTGTCAAATGCTTTTTCCGCATCTAACGAGATGACCATGTGGTTTTTGTCTTTGAGTTTGTTTATATACTGGATTACGTTGATGGATTTCCACATATTGAACCATCCCTGCATCCCTGGGATGAAACCTACTTGGTCAGGACGGATGATTGTTTTGATGTGTTCTTGGATTCGGTTAGCAAGAACTTTATTGAGGATTTTTGCATCAATATTCATAAGGGATATTGGTCTGAAGTTTTCTATCTTTGTTGGGTCTTTTTGTGGTTTAGGTATCAGAGTAATTGTGGCTACATAGAATGAGTTGGGTAGAGTACCTTCTGTTTCTATTTTGTGGAATAGTTTGTGAAGAACTGGGATTAGATCTTCTTTGAAGGTCTGATAGAACTCTGCAGTAAACCCATCTGGTCCTGGGCTTTTTTTAGTTGGGAGACTATTAATGACTGCTTCTATTTCTTTGGGGGATATAGGGCTGTTTAGATCATTAACCTGATCTTGATTCAACTTTGGTACCTGGTATCTGTCTAGGAACTTCTCCATTTCATCCAGGTTCTCCAGTTTTGTTGAGTATAGCCTTTGGTAGAAGGATCTGACGGTGTTTTGGATGTCTTCAGGATCTGTTGTTATGTCTCCTTTTTCATTTCTGATTTTGTTAATTAGGATTCTTTCCCTGTGCCCTCTAATGAGTCTGGCTAAGGGTTTATCTATCTTGTTGATTTTCTCAAAGAACCAGCTCCTTGATTGGTTGATTCTTTGAATAGTTTTTCTTGTTTCCACTTGGTTGATTTCACCCCTGAGTTTGATTATTTCCTGCCGTCTACTCCTCTTGGGTGAATTTGCTTCCTTTTGTTCTAGTGCTTTTAGGTGTGTTGTCAAGCTGCTAATGTGTGCTCTTTCTAGTTTCCTTTTGGAGGCACTCAGAGCTATGAGTTTTCCTCTTAGAAATGCTTTCATTGCGTCCCATAAGTTTGGGTATGTTGTGGCTTCATTTTCATTGAACTCTAAAAAGTCCTTAATTTCTTTCTTTATTCCTTCCTTGACCAAGGTATCATTGAGAAGAGTGTTGTTCAGTTTCCACGTGAAGGTTGGCTTTCTATTATTTATTTTGTTATTGAAGATCAGCCTTAGTCCATGGTGATCTGATAGGATGCATGGGACAATTTCAATGTTTTTGTATCTGTTGAGTCCTGTTTTGTGCCCAATTACGTGGTCAATTTTGGAGAAGGTACCATGAGGTGCTGAGAAGAAGGTGTATCCTTTTGTTTTAGGGTAAAATGTTCTGTAGATATCTGCCAGATCCATTTGATCCATAACTTCTGTTAGTTTCACTGTGTCCCTGTTTAGTTTCTGTTTCCATGATCTGTCCATTGGTGAAAGTGGTGTGTTGAAGTCTCCCACTATTATTGTATGAGGTGCAATGTGTGCTTTGAGATTTACTAAAGTTTCTTTAATGAATGAGGCTGCCTTTGTATTTGGAGCATAGATATTCAGGATTGATAGTTCCTCTTGGAGGATTTTACCTTTGATGAGTATGAAGTGCCCCTCCCTGTCTTTTTTGATGACTTTGGGTTGGAAGTCAATCTTATCTGATATTAGGTATATTGGTAAAATACATAAAATTAGTATATGAAATCTACTAAATGATCCTTGCCAAGGAAATCAATTAAATTAGAATATATAATTTTCTATATTTATTTTCTGGTCATGTGCAAGGCTTTTGATGGCTGAATCATAAGTATAAATTATTTGAACTCATAATTTTTAAAATAATGCTTGTCTTTCTTATAATTTCTCTGTAATTAACTGACAACCATATTTTTAGAAAGAAATAGTTCTAACTAAATAAAACATGTTCCCAAATAGTCAAGCCATAATTACTGGCAAATAATTACAATGATGCCTTCCAGTGATTGTGTTCCTTTCTGGGATTCTTGGAGCCAGAGGTTATTTTTCTGAGGCATTTCTCCACAGCTTCCTGTCAGTCATCCCAAGGCCACTATTGTGAGCTGGGAGTCTTGCTGCTGTGGTAGCAAGGAAAGGGCAGCAGTCATGCTGTCTGTACTCAGAAGCACTCCAGGAGCAGCAGCCTCACCCTAGTAAGGTTCCATTTAACAAATTACTCTTGAAGTGAACTCAATCTCATCACAAGATCCTCAGTTTTGAAAAATAAATTTAAAATGCATCTGTAAAATCCTTGTTACCGCAGTTAGTCATTTAGCTTCCTCACCCATTTAAGAAGCTTGTAACATTTTGCTTTGTATTTTCAGCATACAATTGTATTTTCGCTATTGTTATTTATTATGAGACAAGATCTGTTTCTACTGTCCTCTAGTGGCTGCCTCAGCTTCTGCATGCACCCCTGCATCCAGGTAAGCATTATTGACAATAGCTACTACTAATACTGTTTTTACTGACTAAAAATAAGACATGTGTCTAAGTGGACCTGGGCAAAAACACACACTGAAATGATTGTCTTTTTTTTTTTTTCTCTTTAAACTGTGAAAGAAGTATCGCTTCTACCTAGTAATACTCAGGAGAAAAGAATCTAGTTGCTAGAGGAAAGACACTAACCATTGTCATTTCGCAAGATTATATGAGGACACCAGCAATTCAATATGACCGAGAAAGACTGAAGTCTGAATGTGGTGGGAGATAAATCCAGTAGTTCAGCATCCATGGGACAGTGCAGTGCTTGTGTGAGAGAACCCCAGCCTCCAATGAAAGGAGGGCCACCGTGGTACCACAACCAAAACAGCAGTTTCATTTCTACTGTGATCTGAAACACAGAAGACCCTCTCCCAACAACATCTCAACATGAGATGTTGAGTTCTTGGTACATGGGGTCAATTAAATTAGAGTCACCTCTCTAAACCCAGATCTTTTAATTAGTGTAATTATGTTGAGTTTAAAGAATTACATATTTAATCTAGAAAGGTGATTATATTTGTAATTAGCTCATTGTGGGGATTTTTCACAAGATTTTTCAGTCTGGCCAAAATTTTCAAATAAAAAATTCTTGTAATAAAAGCTTCTGCTCCAATTTCTCCTGTGATGAAGTAACTCTGTGTCAACAAGCTTAAACCTAAGGATAGGTTTATCCTTAACAACTGTGGCTCTTTGCAATTCCATTTTAATACCTACCATGCTGTTGACTGTTCTTTCCAATGAAGAGAAAAACTACAGACAGTATCTTGTTAACTGGGGAAGAAATGTATTCTAGTCAAAATTACTGGTGTCATTTAACATTCATTACTGCATAAGAATAAGATCCCTACATAGGTTATTTCTCAGTAAAAACATTGGAACCTAAAGCCTGGAAGAATAGTGGAGAACTTATTTCAGTTTAAAGTCCATAAGCACGAAGCAAGATCTCAGTTTGAAAAAAGAATAAAAATGCAGAAATTAAATATCCTGGCTTTCAGTTGAACAGAGAGGTGGGTTCTGCTGATGGTGCTTCATCCTCACTCTCAAATCAACTGGGTCTAGTCGAACAGCCTGGAAGGCATGCTTTTGAGAATTTCCATGAGGATGATTGACTCATAGAGAATGGGTTTCTGAGTTTAATTCATGGATTGAGGTTCCCAAATTTATTTAAGGGAAAGAGCAACATAAGAAAGCAAGGCAAGAACAATCATTCACCTTGTTCTGTTCCTTGACTGTGGATGAGTGTGACCAGCTGTCTCATGCCCCTGCCTCTAAGGCTGGAACTGCTAGTGGGTGCAAGCCTCACCACCAGATTGGACTGAACCTCAGATCATAGTCAAAATGACACTATTCCTTCAGTTGCTTCTACTGGGCATTTTGCATAAAGACTGGAAAAGTAATTAATACACTTTCTTTGGGTAAAACCGTTGTTTGCAATCATTTTGGTTGAATTGATTTGATTTGGTATCCAAACTGTTAAATTAACACATTTACTTAAAACATTTTAGATTTTTATAACTCTTGCTTTTATAAAAACAATGCAGTTGTTAATAATTAAAATTTAAAAATTTATTCCTACATTTTTATTTTTTAATAATACTGAAGAATATCTCATGTTAGAAATCTAAACATATTTAATTATCAGTGAATAAATTTGATGTAGATTTTAACCATTGTCCATTTGATGATTATAAGCTATGTTTTCATGCAGTTAAATATAAATATTTAATATGTTTACTATGTAAAGTAAAATTTAAGTGATTTTTTTTCAGACTATTAAAAGATACGCAAACCAAGATTTGAATTTACTCTGAACAAAGCCATTTTTATAGTTAATATTATATAAAAACACAGTGGTAATGTGTATGAATCATTTATAGTTTCCAAAGCATGGTTGTCTATGTCTCCCAATCAACATGAATATAAATTAAGCCATATTTTTGCTGTCAGAAAAACTTTCTAGTTTTCAGACTCAATATAATTTTGGCTTTCTCTATATACAAAGACACATACAAACAAGACAGATACAAACAAGCACATACAATAACTGTTAATTACTCTTGTTCATTTGACAAATGTAACTAAAAATTTCCAACTAGAAATGAGATGATTCCTAATTATTATTTTAAAAATGTGTTTTTGCTAGTATTTTTATTCTACAAAAAATTAATGTTAAATCCATTTTTTCTTTAATATTGAGAACATCAAACAACTACCCAATAACATATGTTCCTGTCTAAGCCTCATCTTCCCCATTTCTAATTGTTAAAATTTCCTATTAGTATTTTTGCAGAAACATTAATGTACATGGGAACTATATTCAAATAAGTGTAAAACTGTGATTATATAAAATCCTTTTCTCTAGTGTCAATATTCACATTTTGTTTGTTTGTTTTGAGACATGGTCTAACTGTGTTGCCCTGGCTGGCCTTGATTCTTCTATCTCTACATCTTCAGTGCAAACTTCAGTCAGAGATTATGTTTCTGTTGCAGTAAAGACTGAAAACTTTGGGGCATAGATAGGCATGATAGCTTATTGTGCTGAGACATTTAATTCTGACTAAGACACAAGCATCCCACAACATTATTTTCCACATTCTAGAAAATAAAAATAATCAAACTTCACTCATTTTACTTTAAAAATGAATTTACTTATTTTTGAAATGTAGATAAAAGTAAATAGTTCATGCCTTGATTTTTTTAAATTCTGCTTTAAAATACTTTGATTTTCAAATTTTTAGGAGTGAGTCAAATCCTTTAAGATATAATTACAGAATAAAATGATAAACATTGTGTATAAGGTAAAGAAATCCATCCTAAAACACGGTCTGAAACATGAAAATGAAAATATATTTCAAAACGTATCTTTAAGCACCCAATATCGTCTTTATTTAGAACTTACATTGAGTTACAAATATTATGCCATACAGCAGCCTTTTCCCCATATTATATTTTCTGGTGACACACATCATTTTTCTTCTCATTGACCAGCAATTCAGTCATGAACACAGTGATGTTTGTATGCTGTGATCACATCAGGTTCATATACAAATTCCACTGTAATGGAGCACATGGGTTTCAGATTCTAACAACCCCATAACTATTCACTTTCCTTCAATGTGTACGTAAATAATTCTTGTTTTGGTTTTTAACATTTTTAATTGAAATAGAACTGCATCTCATTACACATTCCCTTCCCTCCCTCCAGCCCCTTTCATTTGTACTCCAACCAAGCCCTTCCATGTTCCCTCCCCACTTTCAAGTCGGAAGCCAATTTTTTTATTAATAACTCAAGACTACTTATAGCTCTCAGTAGACTAAGCATAGTATTTGTAGAGATTTCAAATCTATTACTTCCTTCTTTAGTCTTTCTCCTTGATAACGTGCTATCTACTTCAGTATCAGTTGTTTGAAAGCCATTCTTTTTTTTTTTTTAAAAAGATTTATTTATTTATTATATATAAGTACACTGTAGCTGTCTTCAGACACTCCAGAAGAGGGCGGCAGATCTCGTTGTGGATGGTTGTGAGCCACCATGTGGTTGCTGGGATTTGAACTCTGGACCTTCGGAAGAGCAGTCTGGTGCTCTTACCCGCTGAGCCATCTCACCAGCCCCCGAAAGCCATTCTTTATGGAAACTAATAGATAAAAAAAAATATAATTTCTTCTGAATAGAAAGAAAAGATGTATTTGTTTTATTTATGTATATGATTGTTTTGCCTATTTTACATATGTGCACCACCTGAGTATATCTGTGTGTGTGTGTGTGTGTGTCCAGAAGTAAGCATTGCATCCCCTATAACTGAGCTACAGACAGGTGTGAGCTACAAAGTTGGTTCCTGAAACTGAAACTCAATGCTCTGCAAGAACAAGAAGTGTCTTCTCTTTAGCTCATCTATACAAATACCTCCTGCATGTTTTAGGAAAAGGAAACATGTAAAAATTATAATTACTAGTGAAAAAGAATACTCTTCAGGAAAGTGTTCCCCTGTATATCCATACATGTAACAGCAAATAAAGTGAACAGATTATATTTACAAAGTTGAATGTGTGTAACAAAAATAAAACAAAAATAATCCATAGCATATGAGTTTGTGACAGAGCAGGGAGGGGCATGAATGGGAAGAGTAGAAGGGAGGAAAACAGAAGGGGAAAGTGACATAACTATAATACTTGTGACCATTAAGTAGTTTCTAATCACTCATAGAATAAAATCATGTTTCATTTGGGCCTCATAAAATATATCTAAGAGACATATCTATACCATTCACATTTCCTTCACCTACTTCCAAATTACTTCAATTCATATCTTCCCACACTATTAAATAGCTTCATGTGTTATTTGCTTTCCCTAATCTGAGGCAAGTTTATATGTGTTCTTGATTCACTTCTTCACTATGGTATCTTTGGTATCTACATAGAGTACTTTATTTAGAATACATAATCAGTGAATAACTTCTCCATAGAGACACATAATTTCTTTCTCTACATTCTATCATAAATTATGTTTTATCACAATATGATAATATCAAAATATCCAAGTTTACACTAAGAAAAAAATTTAATGGCAGTCATGGATTCGGAGAACTAAGCCTTCTATTTCTCTGGCACCTTCTGTAATCAGGTATTTTTTCCTTGACCTTCAAAAGAATGTGGATGAACAACTGAAAAGTTGGTTCAGTAGGTAAGTCCTGTTGTTGTTTCAGAGGCTCCAGGTTATGTCCCTTCAATGGATTGGCAGCTTCCTACTACTAACCATACATGCTTAATGGGATCCAATGACTTTTTCTGTTCTCTGTTAGGACTACATGTACATTATGAATGTGTGTATATATAGGAAAAGTATACATGCACATTAACAGACATGTTTATACAAAGAATGTGGGAATAAAAGATGATAATACTTGTATCTTGACTATTTTTTCTCTGAAAAGTTCTTCACATTATCTGAGTCTAAATTTCCCACATGTTAATAAGACAAATTCAAATAAGATTTCTTTTTCCTTAATACAATAAAGCATACCAAATTTTGTTATTTGGTAAATTGCAAGACAATAGTTTTGATGTGTGTGTGTGTGTGTGTGTGACAGAGAGACAGACAGAGAGAGAGAGAGAGAGAGCAACAGAAAGAAATACAATAAAGAGTCAAATAGGGAGAAGCACAGGAAAATAAAATAAAATCAAGTGACTTTTCCCCCCAGCATTTGGATAAGTATAGAATCTGGCATGGACAGATGCTTAAAGGTCAATGTTATCTTTATTTGGTGGAAGTCAATTCAGTAAGTACACAAAAAAAATGTTTAAGACCAAAAGCCTTATACAATTAAAAGTAATGTTTACCATAGGGCTGTTTGGCAAAAAATGAGCATACATATCAAACTGGCATCCGGGGCAGATGCCACGTGAGTATGGCAAAGCATTTACCCATTCAGTAAGTATTTGCAAAATGGATAAAAAATGAGCTACAGACATTCTGAATGTCATTACACTGTGTACTAGCAGTGATAGCCCTTATCTTTCCAGATAATTCTATTATCCCTTTCTGCTTTCATAGATAAATATGAGACCAAGGCCAGGCCAATGATAATCATCAACTCCAAATGTACACTTTGCCTCACCTAGGGACAACTGCATGTATGATATTAAGCCAGTCAAGAATTTCCAATAAAAAAATAAATGTTTAATTTTGCACCTGACCAGGAAATTTTTATATGTTTTGATTTTTTTTGTTGTTTATACATAAATTTGAAACTTTAACGTCTCCATTACTTGCTGGTGGTCAGAAAACAAGCATGAAGTTTATTAAAAAAAAAATAAAAAAACCTAATGTATACCTAATGATTCTTTGCCACAACCCGCTTTTAATTTATTATTATTTTAGAACGACCCCAGTCAATTCTGAGACTGAAGGCGTGTTTAATTTTTCCCAGTCTACTTTTATACTATTTTAATTACATGCAAATATTAAAGGTGAGCCGTAAAATAAGAAACAAGCAAGATAGTACACAAAGTCCCTTGATTACTCCCATGAAAATTGTTTTTAAGGGCTTGTCAGAATGACCAAAATACTTGAGCCCATTTCCTTTTTTTTTCTTTATTTTTATTAGATATTTTCTTCATTTACATTTCAAATGCTATCCCAAAAGTCCCCTATACCCCCCCCCTGCTCCCCTACACACTCACTCTCACTTCTTGGCCCTGGCATTCCCCTGTACTGGGGCATATAAAGTTTGCAAGACCAAGGGACCTCTCTTCCCAGTGATGGCCAATTAGGCCTTCTTTTGCTACATATGCAGCTAGAGACAGGAGCTCTGGGGGTACTGATTAGTTCATATTGTTGTTCCACCTATAGGGTTGCAGAACCCTTCAGCTCCTTGGGTACTTTCTCTAGCTCCTCCATTGGGGGGCCCTGTGTTCTATCCTATAGATGACTGTGAGCATCCACTTCTGTATTTGCCAGGCACTGGCATAGCCTCACAGGAGACAGCTATATCAGGTTCCTTTCAGAAAAATCTTGCTGGCATATGCAAAAGTGTCTGTGTTTGGTGGCTGACTATGGGAAGGACCCCCAGGTGGGGCAGTCTCTGGATGGTCCATCCTTTTATCTTAGCTCCAGACTTTGTCTCTTCAACTCCTTCCATGGGTATTTTATTCCCTATTCTGGGGAGGAATGAAGTATCCATGCTTTGGTCTTCTTTCTTCTTGATTTTCTTGTGTTTTGGAAATTGTATCTTGAGTATTCTAGGTTTCTGGGCTAATATCCACTTATCAGTGAGTGCATATAATGTGTGTTCTTTTGTGATTGGGTTACCTTACTCAGGATGATATCCTCCAGATACATCCATTTGCCTAAAAATTTCATAAATTCATTGTTTTTAATAGCTGAGTAGTACTCCATTGTGTAAATGTACCACATTTTCTGTATTCATTCCTCTGTTGAGGGACAAATATGTTCTTTCCAGTTTCTGAGCATACTTCCTTGTCCATGGCCAAAATCTTGCCTGAAGTCTACTTCTCTTTTTCCACCCTAAGATTAAAATTCCTCCCTTAATCTACTTCCCTATTATAGCCTAAAGTTAGATTCTTGCCTGAATTTACTTCCTTATCATGGCCTAATGTTATATTTCTTTCTGATGCCCATTTCCTTGTCCTTGGCCAATGTCAAATTCCTGCCAAAAAGCCCCCCAAACAGCTCTCTACATCTCCCCCCTTTTTTATTTCATAAAGAAGACTGTACCTGTCTTAGGGGTTCTGACAAGAATGCCTTACTTGTCATGGAATTAGCATTATCAAAAACAATGACATTCTGTCTTAGGTTGCTAAGGCTTTATGTAGAACTTACCCTTCATTGGCTGCCAGCCTGCTAAATTAGTAACTCTGTCTGGGGGGTTCATTTTTAGTTTCAAGTCATGTACTTTGGCAATCAACATGTTGATGTTAAAGGCAAATTTTAACATGATGTCCAAGAATAAAGTATTCCTAGGACAAGAAGGGGTACCATGATCAAGCTATATATGTCATTCTTGAAGCTTGACCAAGATGGAATTGCTAGCCTTAGACCATGAACAGTTTTATTAGCAATATCTGCAGCAAGGTCCTGGTGTCAGGCAATAGGCTCAGATTAAGGAAAATTTACATTTGAGTCAATGAAAAGCTCAGAGCAGCCTCAGCAGGGCTTTTGTTTTGTGGCTTTACTTTTTATTTTGCAAACCCTGCCTAGGGAAGTTTTTTGAACACTTGCCTTGTCTCCAGGGACCTGGGAATTACTCTTAGCCTACATCAGCATCATTATAGATCTAGCAAGGTGTTTTTCAAAACAAAATTCAAACTTAAGATTTATTGAAGGTTAACTAACTAACATCTAGGTGTGATGGAACTTGTAGAGGCATTACAATCTGCCTGCCTACTTCAAAATAGAGTTATTATGGATTTGGAGGATTGTTCTTTATTCATTTGCATCCTGATAATTGTAAAGGTTTGTTTTTAGTGACCTTGCTTGTAATTTTAAAGAACGCATGAAGCGATATCACAGGAAAGTTTTGCCTCAAGGAATGGCTAATAGCCCTAATTTACGTCAAGGATTTGTTGCTGCTTCAGTACAACAGGTTAGGACCTTGTATCTCTCTATGTATACTATTCAATATATACATCATATTTTATTAGCTAATCCCGTGAGGGCATTTTACCACAACTGAGGAGCCTTATGTCCTCTTACACAAGAAGATAAAATGGGAGATAAACTATTCATTCAGTGATACATGATCTTTTAATTCTGACACTTTTAGGGGTTGGAGGAATGTAATAGAGGTATGAAAATAATTTCATGATAGAAGCTCTATTTCTTATTTGAAGTTGTAATTATTGGCAAATTTTAATTCTACAAATTGCCTAGCTTTGTCTATTAGCGGGTATGTTGTGTACTGATTATATCTACTTGTAAATTCTCTAGTTAATCCCTTTTTGTTCTCTGTCCCAGGTCATTTCTCTAGACCCTGATATCTGATAGTCTCAGATTGTTCCTTTGTTAGGTTGACTGTTTTCAAGTTTGAAATAAAAACAATATGGCATATGCATATTTCCTTTGTTTCTGCTTTATTTTGCTTGACAATTCACTCTATTTCAATAGCCTAATAAGACTTCATTATCTTATATGCTGTACTTTTTTAATCCATTTGTTTTGGTGATATATATTTTATCACTACTTTTAAAATATCGACTTGACAAAAGTTATAATTATTTTAGTAGGAGCCTCCCCTGAGGAACTGTGGTGATTATCTTCTCTTTGCTTATTTGTTTGCTTTATTTTTTTTTTCTTTTACTATGCCCAACAATGGGGAAAGGGAATTCCAAGAGTCACTTTCAGTAGATTGACAGGGCTTTGAGGGAAGGGAAGGTATTACCAAGCCATAGTAGAAATTAATGACCCACAATTATTCCTATCTAAAAGAATTTCAGGGACAAAAATAGAGAAGAGACTGAGGAAATGTAGTCCAGTGATCCACCCAACTTGGACCCATCCATCTCATGGAGAAGACACCAAGGCCTGACACTATTACTGATGCTATGAAATGCTTACAGACAGCCTGGTATGACTAGCCTCTAAGAGGACATAGCAGCTGACAGACACACCCTACCATTGGAATAAAGTTGGGAACTCCTATAGTTGAATTAGGAGAAGAATGAAGCTACTCAAGAGTAGGGTGACTCCATAGGAAGATCAGAAGTCTTAACTAACCCAAACCCCCTGAAACTCACAGAGACTAGACCCAGGCCCCAGGGACTCAAATATATATATATATATATATTTATAATCAGAGAACTTCCTGGTCTGGCCTCAGTGGGAGAAAATGTGCTTAATACTTGAGAGACTTGAGACCCCAGGGACGGGGGAGGTCTGGTTAGAGGGTACCATCTTGGAGGTCATGGGGAGAAAGAATGGGATGAGGAACTGTGGGAGGCAGACCAGGGGAGGGACAAGTGCTGAAATGTAAATAAATAATTTTTAAAAAGGAAAATAGATTCTTTATTTATACATATATCCCAACTGTAGTTTTCCTCCTTGCACTACTCCCAGCTCCTCACTACCTCTCCTCTCCTCTCCTCTCCTCTCCTCTGGATATACTCTCTTTATGTTTCTCATTAGCAAAAATTTGGCCTCTAAGAGGTAACAGCCAAACATGATGAAATAAAATGTAAGATGAAACAAAAAACATCATAATGAAGCTGGACAATGTATCTCAACAGGAGAAAAATCCCAAGAGCGTGTACAAGGTTCAGAGACCCACTTATTCTCATGGTCAGGAGTAGCATAAAAGTAATAAACTTAAAGCTATAATGTATAGACAGGAGATCTACTCAGACCCATGTAGGACCTATGCTTGCTGCTTCAGTCTCTGTGAACTCATATGTTCCTTGCTTAGCTGTTTCAGAGGGTCATGTTCCCCTGGTTTTCTGCATTGCCTCTGGCTCTTGCATACTTTCCAACCATCTTCCATGGGATTCCATGAGATTTGGGGGTAGGGATTGTTAGAGACATCTATGTATACTAGTAGATCAAATGTGTGTTTCCTTGAACCTGTATCCATACCTAACATACCTGGGTCTACATGTAGCTTGGTATTCATTTACTTATTAGCAAATATCCACTTAAGACATACCATATATATATATTTTTTTTGGGTGTCTGGGTTATCTCAGGAATATTTTTTTCTAGTACCATCCATTTGCCTGTAAATGCTTGATATCATTATTCTCTTAATTGATGTGAGAAACCCCAGGGTCATTGTGGGTGACAGCTCCTGCTAACACTTCAGATTAAAAATGGCTATATTAATTACTTTCCTAATCCTGTGATAAAACACCCTGAGCAAGGCAGCTTACAAAATAAGGCATTTATTTTGACTGATGGTTCCAGAGGGATCAGAGTTAGACATTGTGAGGAAGCATGACCATTAAGTGGCAGGAATAGAGTGGCAGCTGATTCTAAGATATTTTGTCAAAAAAAAAAAAAAAAAAACCCTGCCTTCAGTGATATACCTTCTCCAACAAAGCCATAAACCTCTAAGTCTCTCAATCAGTACCAGGTCTAGGGGCAAGCTATTCAAATGCCCAGTACTATGTACAACATTACATTCAAACCACCATGGCAAGTATGACATAATGAGAATTATTCACTTGCCTATTACGTTCTCTGCTTTTCCTCTCCCAGTCTGGTTAATTATGTACTTTGTTGTTGCTGATACTGTTGATTTCCTCCCTAATATGAGAACAGCTCTAATAACTTTCCATCATAAACTAATAACCAGCCTCTCTCTAGAAGCCTTCCAGTTTTCATGTGAAAAATTTGGACTGCCAGTGAACCTAGCTTTGTTGACTGAGCAGCTACCAGATTTTCAGACTTCCCAAAGGAAGACTGCTGTTGTGGGAGAATGCTGACTGCATCAAGGACCAAGCAATTTCCACTTCTCAGTCTCTTAGGTGTGATAGTTCAACTGTTACAATTTAAATATAACAGTGGAAATATATATCCACTATGTTCCTCTAGTGATCATGATACACATGCCTAGGTTGATTCTGTTCCTATGCTATTATTAAGGATGGTGCAATGCATCAGGGAATGTAGGTCATACTGGCAATATCATTCTCCTAACTTTAAAACATGAGCAGGAAAGCCAAATCCTATGATAGCATATTCTAGTTTAGCTCTTGTTTAATTTACTTTTTCTAAGTAATATCTATTCTCTGCTCATTTGTCCTAATGAATAGTCTTATACTAAAGGTACTTTATAGTCAAAGTATCATTACTTACTTTGCAACAAAAGCCATTCTAATCGGTATAGAATGGAATCTTGTATTGACAATGTCAATTTTTTTGTATATTTATTGTCTCTTTTATTCTTGTTTTGAGATGCATTTATTTAGATCTTTTTTGGGGATTATCTGTTGGGTTGTATTTTCTTTATTAAGTTTTGAACATATTAGCTCAGGAATGTGTTCTCCAATTCCCTAGGTGGTTTCTTCACTCTTCTGATTATTTAGTGAAAAGAGATTTTGAAATTTATTTTTCATCTTTTTTGGACATTTGCACAGTATATGTTTCTGTAAATGTTTATGCAGCTATATACTGTTGTATAGAAGTATGCATTCAGTCTTGTGTGTGGGTGGCATCTCCTTCAACTGGTGTTCACCATGTTTTTTGAGTCAGTGTCTCTCCTTGAAGCTAAAATTAGTAATTTGACTATCTTAGCTGGGCAGCAATCTCTGCAGTTCCCCCTGTCTTCTACTGCAAAGACCTGGGATGTCCTGTCATGTCCTGCAGTGCTGATTTCTTTTTATATTGCATACACAGGTGCACATATTTGCATGTCAACTACTTTTCCTCATAGTCATGTCTTCAACATTGAATTCAGTGAAATTTCATAGGTTTCCTTTGTTTTTTGGTTCCTGTGAATTTTAAATCCTTTTCAATAAATCAATGCCTGGGTCTTTATGGTGAAGTATTTCCCCTACATTTCCTTTAATAGACTGAGAGCTTCAGCTGTGGTAGTCAATAGTACAGCCTTTAATTCATTATGTGCTCAATTTTTTACAGAGCAAATTGGGCTTCACTATTCATTTTTTATAGATGTTGAAGGTATGTTCCATTTTCAGTGTATGATTTTTTTCCCCTCAGCCTGGAAAAAAAAATGGCTGTGACTCCTTGGTCAGAGTTTCAGGTGCCATACTATGTTCCATTACATCATGTCTGTTCTTATGTGAATATGATACTGCTTTTGTTCTTATGCTCCATGGTTTGTATTGCAATACAGCATTTAGAAGTCTCCCGTTTTACACAGAAATACTTTGAGTCTTGAGGGCTAGACATATTTTATATTAATTTTGGATGATTTTCTATTTCTAAAAGGAATTTGAATGGTATTTTGACATTACATCTACATGTTTCTTTGTATAGTTTGGACATCTTGATGTTATAAATTGCCTCCAACCATCGGAAGTCTTTTGAAATTTTAGTATCTCCTTGATTTTGTTTTTCAGTGGTTTGTAATTTATACAGCTCTTTCACATCAAAGAATAACTTTGTTGGAGTTAGTTGTCTAGTTCCTCTTTTATTTTTTATGATAACCTGAACTCAGTTTATTAGACTTTGATAGGAATGACTTTACCTAGTGATCTATCTTGACAAAAGAACTATATAATTTTCATTAGCATTTTCCTATAGTATTCCTTCATTCAGAAAAAAAAATCTTGTGCAATTATTTTAAATAACAATTGGTATTTTACCAATTTTAACTATATTCATACAGTTGTTCATAATGCTCTAAAAACAAATCAGAGTATTTTGAAATCAGAGATAGTTTTGATCATCTCTGGGGAAAAAAAAAATTTATTTTCTCTCCATCACTTCACACTTACATATTTAAAGACTACCTCATCTTCTTAGTTTCTGTATGTGGCTTATCATTGTTTTGACAATCAGGACATTTGAAATGTATCAGCTTAGCAGACCACTTGCCTCCACCAACCCAAACTGTAAGAACATCATTACACAGCATCTCAAACCTATAGCAGAGATTCCAAACCTTCACTGTAACCCTCTACTTGATGTATTCAAAAACATATTTGGCACACTTTTTTTTTTGAGCATCATTTGTTCTGTGACTATAAAATTTCAAGTACTCAGTTCCATGTCAGAACATACCATTCACCAAAAACAGCATTCATGTCCATTTGCAATGATAACACCTAACTGGCTCAGTAACTGTTTCATTCTAATTATGTTATAGCTTATACAAAACTTTCTTTGACCAAGCAGTAAGGGTATTTTAATTTTTATTGACTCTTAAAGTTTAACTTCTTTTGTTTGTGTTCTTTTGGTTACTTTAACTTTTAACAATGCAATCACATAAATTCTAGAAATGTCTCGTTGCTTTCATGTTAAATGCATCAAGAGAGACATATTAATGGAAGCATCTTCAAATGTAGTGTTTCCGAAGTGCTGTACGCTATTGTTAAAGATGTGTATTGTGCTGACCCCTGCAAAGCTTTCAATATCTGTCTCTCTCTCCATTTGATTTTGAGAAACATTTACTCTAAATACCTCAAGAACTTGGTGTGATGATAGATATTCAGTTTTTCAATGCTTTGGTAAAGTAAGAACAAACACAAAGTTGGTAATATCTGAAGACTTTTCCTTTACATTGCTATTTATTCCTTGAGAACTTCATAAGTGTCAGGATTTAGTGTTATGAACATTTATTCCTGGTACCCTGAGTTACAATGATAATTTTAACATTTGAGTATGTGTGTGTGTGCGTGTGTGTGTGCATGCACGCACATGCACATAGATGTAGATGGAAGCTAGAGTGTGACTGTGGATTGATTCCTTAATCACTTCTACCTTATTTTGAGAGACAGGAATCCCAGGTGCCCACAGTCCTGACTGATTATTTGGGTGCTAGGTATTTTATTTCACAGCCATGGGAAACATTTTACCAACTGAATCAGTCCCCAATTCCTAATTTTGTCATTTTAAAATTGGCACTGGAACAAGCCAAAATTCTTTCCTATTCTGTATAATTTTCAAAAGTGAATGAATGCTAAAGGATGTCTCATGAAGTCACACAGCAGGAGATAGTTATTATCCTCCAGAATTATTGAGTATTTATCCACGGTTACATTTTGAATCACACTGTCTGTTATCCTCAGCTATGCATCTCAAAAAGTCCATTAGCAATTGCCAGGAAGAATATCTAAACTCATTTTATTCCTCAAAATATATTTTCTTTAAATTATCAGTGGTATTTCAAGAATACGTAGTTTACCAGGTATTATGTAAAGTAGTGTGCTTAGTTTTATAGGCCACATAAACAGCAAGCAGATATTTTATCACTTATTACACTCTGGTCTCTTGTTTCAGTAAGACAAATACACATTGATGTAGGAACTATTACTTTTTCCAATCTATAGCTAAAGAAATAGAGGTGTAACAGGAAAAAACAGGTCAAACCACTAACAAACTTACACTTTAATCAAAACTTAATGAAGGAAGGCTTGGAGTTCTCTGCACCCTGTTACAGAAACTGCACATTTGACTGTTAAGAGCAGATTCTTATAAGTACTGTAATATTCACCAGGACTGTGGGCTTATCTCAACCCAAAGCTCTATAAATGTAAAAGCAGGTTCAACAGCATTTCAGCATAAAATGCAAATGATATACATGCTATTGGTTTGAAGGAATTATAAAGGTATCATAGACAAGTTGCACATACATTCTTAACCAACACTGACTACTTTGCTCCAAACTTGTAGATAATGGGTAAGTTTCTTTACTGGGTTACTCAAGAACACAAGTGTGTTTTACCTACTCTCAAACAAAATATTCTGCCAAATATATGTGGTATGTGATTGACATGTTTGCAGTCAAGGTACCATATTGTAGATATGTACTTACAGAGGAAAATCCTAGAAATCACATCTCTCATGCAAGCCACTCATTTGTTGTTATTTATTTATTTATTTACTTACTTACTTACTTACTTATTTTTACTTTAGTCTGATTGTGCTCGTCACCAATCAGAAATTCACCAATGAAGCAAGGGCTGGTTGGCCAGTAAGTCTGGGTATCTCTCTGTCTCTGCCTCTTTAGTGTTTATATTAGAGACTGGAGCAATAAAGAATATATACTTAATGGTAACACCTGCTAATATTTCAGTTGAGAATAAAGAAATCATTAAATATTAAGAATTTGATGGGAATAAGTTGAATATTCATGGGAATAAGAAAAAATGGGCTGTGACCATCAGCTTATCTTCTACTTGTTATATAAATTCATGAACAGAATAGCATGACACTGGTCCAGGGAATTTTGTTTGAATTAGTCAGCATCACTAAGCTCTTCTCAAGCTGCCAATGGCCCCCAAGATGGCATCGTTCCAGTGGAAATGTGGAGAAAGACATCCAAGGGAGGAGTAAAGGAGGAGACACCGAATACAGATTTGCTATTCCTATTAGTCATGCTTTAGCACAAATCACCATCTGTGATACTTACTCATTACCGTGTAACTTCACATCAGATTGCTTTTTAGTAAGAGATTTGTGTTAAAGCAAATCAAGTGTGGAAATAGACTCATGGTGATGGATCTCAGTATCTTAGCACTTGCTGCTCTAGCCTAAAAGAGGAATGGCATGGTTTTACAAGGGTTTACTTTTATTGTCAGCTTAGTGGCATGGCACCTTGACAGGCTGTGATCATTTCCTCCTGTCTCAGGTAAAGATCATGCATCCTAATTCAAGGTCAGCTATGTGTCATTGTTAGGACTCAGACAAGGAATCAAAGGGTTGAAACCTTCAGTGGTTAATACTGGTAAGTTGTACATTTCCTTTTCTCCTCTGCAAAATTATTTCTTTCCCCATGTATTTGTCTTGGTACTATTGATTTAGGAGTTTTAGCACTTAAGAGGAATATTGAAGTAAGGCCACCAAACTTGAGACATAAATTTGAAGAAGGAATTTAAGAAAAGAAAAAGTAGATCTTAGAAATAATGGAAAATAATATGGACATCACCATAATCCATAACAAGGAGCTTGCCTTTTTCTATGAAAGTACAACCATGGATTGCTGACCTAGAGGGCAAACAGAGGCTTTGAAAATAATCTGCTTTGATGGACAAGTCCTATTGTACCTTTACTCTGTTTTCAAGGAAAGATATTATATTATGTTTTTGTATCAACACTTAGTTTTATTAGTTCATTTTTAAATCATAAATCTCACAAGTTTAAAAGGAACTAAGAGTCTTAAAATATAAGAGTTTCAAGGTTTTATTGATGAATCAAACACATTTTAATATTTACTATTCAGGAGTTTTGAGGTAGAACTAATTCCAATTTTACATTTAAACCAAAAGACTAAGTTAATACAACTGGGCTGAGTTGTATTACAATTATATTTATAATTAAGAAGCTGTTTATTTTTTAATAATCCTGAGTTTGCAACTGATTTGCTAGATTGAGCAACCTTCTCCTACAAATGTTCAAGGTCAGCTCACTACATCACACCAGAACACAGTTCCTCAACTCTTTCCTCCTGAGTGGCTGAAGCTAAGAATCAGAGGACACTAAGTAACCTGTAAACAAAGCTTAGAAATAATGAACATCTGAGGCAGTAAACATTAAGTTACAGGGCACAAAAGCCTGAGGAGTAATTATTCTTTCCAGTTTTCACATAGACTAATAAGAGTCAGGTTAAGTACCCTTAAATCCTACATACTTTTGGTCTCGTAGATTCTACTAGCTAATGGCTAATTAAAAGCATTTGAAATAAAATTTGTATTTGTAATGAACATATAGGCACATTTTATGTATCTTTAGATATGTAAACAATATAGCATAACAACTTTATTTTCTTATTTTTGATCTTTGTTTTTTATTGAAATAGAGTGTTCTCTTATACAGTATATCCCATACTGGCTGGCTTTTTTGTGTCAACTTGACACTAACTGGAGTTATCACAGAGAAAGGAGGCTCTCTTGAGAAAATGCGTCCATGAGATCCAGCTGTAGGGTGTTTTCTCAATTAGTGATCAAGGGTGGGAGGGCCCATTGTGGGTGGTGGCATCCCCAGGCTTGTAGTCTTCGGTTTTATAAGAAAGCAAGCTGAGCAAGTCAGGGTAAGCAAGCCAGTAAGTAACATCCCTTCATGGCCTCTACATCAGCTCCTGCTTCAATACCTGCTTGAGTTCCAGTCCTGACTTCCTTTAGTGATGAACAGCAATATGGAAGTGTAAGCAGAATAAACCCTTTCCTCTCCAAGTTGCTTTGTGGTCACTATGTTTTGTGCAGGAATACAAATCCTGATGAAGACAATCCCAAACAGGATTTCTCTACCTCCACTAATCTCCAGTTCTTCCTACCTCCCCTCTCCTCCAGAACCTCTTCCTTTCTCATTCTTTTAAAAAATGAGTAGGGAGTGTAGGAATCCCCAGAACACCTAGCTACCAGCCCTAACATATAGAGAGAAGACCTAGTGCAGACCCTTGCAGATCCCATGCTTGCCACTTCAGTCTCCATGAGGCCACTTGAGCCCTGCTTAGTTGATTTGATGAGTCATGTTCTCTAGGTGTCCTCTATTCCTTCTGCCTCCTACAATCTTTCTTCCATTTCTTCTGCTGGACTCACACAAACTCTGAGGGGAGGGACTTTAAAGAGACCTTCAACTTAGATTCTCTCTCTGCATAATGTCTTGCTGTGGGTCTGCACCCACTATCATCGTTTGACAGAGGAAGTCCCTATGGACAAGGTACTGGTCCGTGATATAAGAGAATATCATTAGGAATTATTTTGTTGTCTCTTTGTTTGTTTGTTTGTTTGGTTGGTTGGTTGGTTGGTTGGATTGTTTTACGATAGTTATGTTTGTTTCTCTAGGCTACCAAGTCTTTTGTTCCTAGCAGTTCATGTAGCATATGTCAAAGGCTCTCTCTCTCTCTCTCTCTCTCTCTCTCTCTCTCTCTCTCTCTCTCTCTCTCTCTCTCTCTCTCTCTCTTTCATACTTAACCAACACCACAAGCTCTGAGTCACCACTGCCCTAGCACATCTTGCAGACAGGTCATATTATAGGTTAAGGGTTTTGAGAGTGGGTTGGTGTCCAAGTTAGTCTTTTGATAGCCTGCAGAGTACCTTCCTTCCCCAAAGAGATTAGAACATAGCAGTGAAGGTTCATGTAGCGACCAGCTTGAAATCTTCACATTTAGTGAGGTAAGTGGATATTGTCCTTGGCATTGTGGTCCAGCTGTCAGTTTTTGAAAAGAAATTTGTCCTAGTATCAGTCTGGGTTGTTTATGGATGACCACTGGATACCTTCACCCTACCAATCAACCAAATGTACCTGAGTCCCACCACTGTCAAATTTTGCCTGGCTACAGATGTCCAGTTCAGACTCCTTATCCCCCACTACTAGGAGTCCTCATTAGTGTCACGATTATTGATTCTAGGAAGTTTTCACTGCATTAGATGTCCACACCACTCCCCAAATTCTTCTCAATTCCAACTCTCCTTTCCTGAACTTTGTTCCTTAGTACATTACCACTGCCAATACATCTGGCTCCCTTCTATACATGCCTTCAATCACTGAAAAATATTTCCCTTTTTAGGAAGATCCAAATGTCATGCTACAGCTTGCCTCTTTACCTAACCTCTCTGGATCTATAGACTCATGTTTGTTTATAATTTTATTATCATTTAATATCCACTTATAAGTGAATACATACCATTTTCATCTTTATGAATCTGGGTTACCTCATTCAAATTGAGTTTTTCTATCTCCACCCATTTGCTTGTAAATTTAATGATACCATTTTTTTAAAGCTGATTAATACTCCATTGTGTAAATGTACTGCTGTTTTTAAAATTCATTTCCATCTTAAGTTGAGTGAAATTGGTTATTTCCAGTTTCTTGCTATTATAGAGGTGTAATGAAAATACTGGAACAAGTATCCTTGTGGTAAGAATGAGAGTAAATTTTGGGATACGGCTGACAATGGTATAGTTAGGTCTTCAGATAGAAAAATCCCAGTTTATGAGGTCCCATTTATCGATTCTCAATCTTACAACACAAGCCTTTGCTGTTCTATTCAGGAATTTTTCCCCTGTACTGAACAAAGAATTCTCACCTGAGGAATACCGAATGGCAGAGAAGCACCTGAAAAAATGTTCAACATCCTTAATCATCAGGGAAATGCAACTCAAAACAACCCTGAGATTCCACCTCACACCAGTCAAAATGGCTAAGATCAAAAATTCAGGTGACAGCAGATGCTGGCAAGGATGTAGAGAAAGAGGAACACTCCTTCATTGTTGGTGGGATTGCAAGCTGGTACAACCACTCTGGAAATCAGTTTGGCAGTTCCTCAGAAAATTAGACAAAATACTACCAGAGGATCCAGCAATACCTCTCCTGGGCATATATCCAGAAGATGTTCCAACCAGTAAGAAGGACACATGCTCCACTATGTTCATAGCAGCCTTATTTATAATAGCCAGAAGCTGGAAAGAACCCAGATGCCCCTCAACAGAGGAATGGATACAGAAAATGTGGTACATTTACACAATGGAGTACTACTCAGCTATTAAAAGGAATGAATTTATGAAATTCCTAGGCAAATGGATGGATCTGGAGGGCATCATCCTGAGTGAGGTAACATATTCACAAAGGAACTCACACAATATGTACTCACTGATAAGTGGATATTAACCCAAAAACTTAGGATACCCAAGATATAAGATACAATTTGTTAAACGCATGAAACTCAAGAAGAACGAAGACCAAAGTGTGGACACTGTGCCCCTTCTTGGAATTGGGAACAAAACACCCATGGAAAGAGTTACAGAGATAAAGTTTGGAGCTGTGAAGAAAGGATGGACCATCTAAAGACTGCCATATCCAGGGATCCATCCCATAATCAGCTTCCAAACGCTGACACCATTGCATACACTAGCAAGATTTTGCTGAAAGGACCCAGATATAGCTGTCTCTTGTGAGACAATGCCGGGGCCTAGCAAACACAGAAGTGGATGCTCACAGTCAACTATTGGATGGATCACAGGGCCCCCAATGGAGGAGCTAGAGAAAGTACCCAAGGAGCTAAAGGGAACTGCAACCCCATAGGTGGAACATTATTATGAACTAACCAGTACCCCAGAGCTCTTGACTCTAGCTGCATTTGTATCAAAAGATGGCCTAGTCGGCCATCACTGGAAAGAGAGGCCTATTGGACTTGCCAACTTTATATGCCCCAGTACAGGGGAATGCCAGGGCCAAGGGGTGGGGGTGGGTGGGTGGGGGACTGGGGGGTGAGTGTGTTGGGGACTTTTTGGATAGCATTGGAAATGTAATTGAGGAAAATACCTAATTAAAAAAAAAGAATTAAAAAAAAAGAAAAGAAAAATTCCAGTTATCTGAGAAATTGACATATTGATTTTCATAGTAACTATACAAGTTTGCACTCCCACCAGCAATAGTAGTTCAAAAGACACTGTCAATCAGACAAAGCATCAGCCTACAGAATGAGTGAAGATTTTTACTAATCCACATCTGACAGAGGCCTAATATCAAAAATATATGAAGAATTTAAGTAAGTGGATATCAAAAAAACAAAACAAAACAAAACCCAAGTAATCCAATGGGGGAAAAAGGCAAGATATAAACAGAGCATTCTAAATAGGAGAATATTACATGGCTGAAAAACATTTGAAGAATGTTCAACATCCTTAACCATCAGGGAAATGTAAATCAAAAGTACTTTGTGATTCCATTTTGTACCCATCAAAATGGCTACAATCAATAACAACTTTACATTGAGTTGTAATAAGTACCTCAAAATAACTTACTATGTATAAGAAGTTGTATAAATGTTTACAAATGTTATGGTATTTTACTTATCACTTGAGACTACATAACATAGCTTCTAGTATCTACTATGCTTCCTATTGGTGCCATTTAAGTGCTGAAAGATAACTCCAATTCTTCATGACTTAGGTAGAAAGTCAAAACAATTATCACTGCTTTTCTTTTTTTCTACCTTAGATCTCCTTTCTCTTTATTCGGCTTCAACATCAATGGTATGCCTGGGAGTATACTCATTCTTTCAATTGTTTTATAGAAAACTTCTTCTAAGTCAGTTATAATTTCAAGGCCATATTTGTATAGATTTCCTTGCTCTTAATTTTTAAATTTTAATTATAATACACTTCCATCATTTTCTCCTTCCCTTTCCTTCCTCAGTCTATTCCATATATTTTCCTTCCAACCTCTTCTATTTCTCCTTCTTTATTTCCTCTCAAATCATGACCTGTATTTTACTTTATTACTACTGTTTTACACACACACACACACACAAATCGAACCATTGACATTGATTTAGTGTTACTTCTATGCATATAATATTATGAACATCTGGTGTAGAATAAACAATTAGGAATCTTATTCTCTCTAATTCTCTACTTGTCATCATTCAGTTGTCTCAATATCTTTTTCTAGGCATAGGTCCTTTGAGATTTCCCATGTCCATGTTAGCATGTCTATTGTTTTTGACATTATTCTGATCATACTGACACAGCCATCTTGTTGCTATATTATGGGGGCATGTTCACTGATATATATGGGAGATAAAGTCATACCGCAATTTCTAGTCCAGTAGGTCTTTCAGGCTTTCCATTCCTCTTCTGAGATGTTTCCTGACTCTTATGTATAGGAATTGGGTCGTTGATGTAATCATTGGTGCTAGAAACCCACATTCATTCTCTGTATTTTGAGATGTCTTTTATTATTATTATTATTATTTCAGTTAGGGTCAAAATATACTGCAAAGAAAAGTTTCACAGAGGACAGATGGGAGCTACACTTATTTGTGTGTACACAGATATGTTTTAGAATGTAATAAGGAATTACGCTTGTCTAATAAAGTGTTGATAGTAGGATCTCCTCTAAGATACATGATCTCACTAGCCCTGAGTAGTTGGCTAGGTTACTAGGACTAGACGTCATTTCCTCCCTGTATTGTGTGAGTAAGTGTAATTAGAGAGCTATTAGTTACTGCCAAGATATAAATGCCACTACTATATCTTTAGGGATATCTTGCAGGGGTTATCATTGTTCCTTGTAGGCATCATAGTTAGATAGGATTAATTCTTTCCATAGTTTGTACCTTTCATAAGACACCTTCTGCTACTATGAAAATTACATCTCATTCTCAGAGAGAGGGTTTGCATGTCAGATTCAACCTAGCTGTAAACTTCCGATACCTATGCCCACAGTACCTGATGTTTTCAGCAATAATGACTTAGCCATACTACTTTATTTGTACATCTAATCAATATTTGTATGCTTATCCTAATGTTTTCTGAGAATAAAATTTTTGTAGCCACTTTACAAATCATTTTTGTCATCATACTTTGGAGAATATCACCCATATAATTTTGCTTTTGCTTTTGCTTTTTGCTGTTCTTACTTGTTTGTTTGTTTGTTTGCTTTTCAATACAGGAGGTTAAATACTTTTCCTAATGAATATTTTAAGTTTATTCTATAATAACTTTATACATGTGTACAATATGTGGTGATCACATCCATTCCCCAAATTCCTTTCCTACCCCTAGGGACACTTACACATTCCTGTCACACCCTCATGGCTTCTTCGTTATTTTATAATTTATGAAGTTCATTCACTTGTGCCAATATATACATAAATATAAGAAAATATACTGTAAAATTAACAATTAGCAGCTATATACCTAAAGAAAGTTGACTACCTCGTATACAACAGACATCAATGCCCAAAGAAGTGTGTCTGTCCCCTAGGAACTGAAAGGCACATTGTGCCCAGGAGCCATAAACTGTAATCTCACAAAACCTATGACACATGCCTCTCAAGGCAGATAGGCCAAGCCAACTTCTTGATTCTCTGAAGATATCAGGCATGAATGTTTTCCCCATAAAACAGCCCTACAATTCAACCAGAAAGTGGATGGTTACCCTATAAAGGCCATTCCTGTGTTGCATTAAGGGGTTCATATTGCTTGGAAGGTCATACTTGTAGAATACAGAGTCTACCACTGAGTAAAACTATTAATGACTTTTCTCTTCGATGAGTTTTGACAGTCCCTTCTAACACTGTTAAAGTAATTTAAGAGAGAAGTTGCCTTGTCAGTTCTAGCTTGATTTCTCAGTGTCCTTCAAATTGTGTTTGGTAAGAATTTGAGGAATGAGTTAAAGACTGAGTTCTCACTTGTAACACTAATCAGATTACCAAAATTTATAAACTACAACATAATTTTTATAAAGTAAAGTAAAAAGGTTGCCACATAGTCTATGTGTCTTTGTATTGGATAATTTTATTGTACTTTTATATGCATCCAGGATGTTATAAATTCAATAATGTCTTTCTTTATATCTGCTGATTTTCCTAGCTTTTTTTCTCAGCTTGAGCAATAATGCCATTGAAAGAAATATTTGTTCTAATTTTCTTGATTCAAAGTCATAAAATTTGAGTTTGGGAGTCTAAACAACCTTTGTTTGATTGTATGTTTCTGTATTTCTTTTAAAAGAAATCACTTAGAACAACTGCTGAGATATAGATTTCTAGAACTCACTGTCTAGTGACTGGGTTGTCTTTATGTCTAATAAGAGATGAGGCTTGTCTAGGTAGAGAATAGCTCTTCTAGTGTTTGACCTAAAGCATCAAGCATTAACTCAGAGAGTCTAGATTGTGACACAGAGGCTTATAGCCCCATGCCCTGATAAAGAGGTTTAAAACTTTTAAGTTTTAGAAGCTAGACACTTTCAGCTATAGATTCTTCAGGTTGTGATGTTTTTCTGTTTGTTTTGATCTTCATTATCCTAGACTTAATCACAGCTAGCATCATCTAGAGTATGTGCTCAGTGGTAGATAGACTAACAGATAACTATCTATCTTTGGGTGTTGGGACACATTGTTTCTAATGGGGGCCCTTGCTATACCACTTAGGACTCAAGTAATAAGAACTTCACATTTTAGAGCAAATAATGGGCTGTGACTTGGCCTAGGCACTTTTTGTTTTTTAAAGATATTTTCTTTATATACATTTCAAATGCTATTCCAAAAGTTCCCTATACCCTCCCTCGATCCTGCTCCCCTACCCACCCACTCCCGCTTCTTGGCTCTGGCATTCCCCTGTACTGGGGCATATAAAGTTTGCAATACCAAGGGGCCTCTCTTCCCTGTGATGGCAAACTAGTTGGCCTAGGTTCTTATTGCTTGTTTGCTTCCTAGAAAAAAAATGACTGAGATCAGGAACTTGCCTTTTGTTTTTGTTTTTGTTTTTGTTTTGTTTTGGTTTTTGTTTGTTTTTTTTTCCCCTCTTGGTAACCTTCTTCTTCCTCTCCAGACCAACTGTTATATGCTCTACTACTTCTAGATTTTTTTCCTATTCAGAATCTGAAGCTATTCCGCTCATTTTTGTAAGACCATCATGTGCCAGTTCACTCTTCTTTACCTATTACTATTTCATCCCAGTCTACTACTGGTATTATAAGCTGTCAAAAAAGATCATTCCATCACTCAGGAAAAGTCTTTGATTGGGCCTAATGTCACAACAGCATTAGGGACAACACAGAAAGGTATTGACTGGCTGACTCCTAAACTAAGCCACACAGGTTTATTAAACAGTCAGTAAAGGGACATGGAGTAGTTATGGACTATGAATGCAGGATTGAAATTTGTACCAGTTTACCATGATCTTCAGTTAAATAATCACAGGCCTTAAATAAGGCTGAAGCACAGACTCCACATTACTCCACACAGACATTTTGCTAAACCTCTGGAAAATATGACTGTTTCCACCAATTCCAAGTACAGATTTCTGAAGGTTTGCTGGGCTGTATAGACTAGGAGGTTCATCTTGGATGCAGGTACAAGTCAGTCATCTGGAGTTGTAACAATAGCTAAGCCTTCTAGAGCAAGAATCCAAGACGGCAACTTATTTGGAAGAATTAAGTGAGTATGTACATGAAGACACTATCAGCAGGATAACATTGTTAATGGTACCTCAACAGAGTATTTCTTTCACAATAGTAACTGTGATTACCAACCTGACAAATGTCCCGAGAGTGGGTTTGGTACCTCTGTCTTCTCCGTCTCAGAAGCTAGGGTTTTAGGAACCTGAATTTCTTAATATTATCTAAAGAAATATCATAATGAATAATCTTTTAGTTTCCATTCTATTGCTGTGATAGAGATACCTTGACCAAAAGCCTGTTGCAGGATTTTCCCTGTCCAATTACATTAGAGAAGCAGGAAGCCTGTGATTGGACAGGGAAATGGGAGGCAGAGCTAAGAGTGGTAGAGACAGAGAATAAGGAGAGGGAGAAGGAGAAGGCAAAATGGAGACAGATGTGAACCAGCATGGCTTTAGCCAACCACAGGTAGTTATGAGATCATGAGGTTAAAATAATTGGGATAAAGCTTTTATAATTATCAATTGGTTCCAAAATTATTTTATTGGAATCTTGTAAATTGTGGTTTTTATTGATACATAAATCTGATTGGCTAATTATAAGCTTTAAGAGTTTTGATTCTACAAAGTACTTGGGTATTATGTTGGCTGACTGTGGGGTGAGCAGTCATTTCATTTCATGGCAGTGAGAGGAAATTGGGAGCTCTACCCTAACAGAGAGTTGGCAGGTAGAGACAGAGCCAACAGGGCTGAGAATTGGTGACACATGTGCGGAAATGTGCCGGTACTTTTAAAAATATTTCCAACAACAAAAACCAGCTTGGGGGGAAATTTTATTTATTTTTTAATTCAAATTTTAAAATTCAAGGTCACAGCCTATCATTAATGGAATTTTAGACAGAAACTAAATGTAGGAACTTGAAGGTTGCCCTGCTTGCAATTCTATATAGGATAACCTTTGAACAACAAACTTGACTTATAGGTAAGAATTGTAGCAGGAATGTTGAAGAATGGAACAGTTCAGGAAAACCTCCTTTGAGAAAGGTATCTCAGAGTTGAATAGGACCTCCCACATCAATTAACAATCAAGACAATCCAGCATTGCTGTAACTACAGGCCAGTGTGATTGAGGTATTTTCTCAACAGAGATTTTGTTTCCAGATTATTTCTATGTCATGTCAACTTGACAATTAGCTCTAACTAGGAATAATATAAAAATAAATAATTTTTTTACAAATGCATAACCAAAATTTCCCCTAACATAAAAGTAGAAATAATGCAAACAGAAGCAGCAATGAACTTTTGCAAGTTGACTAGTTATAGAAAGCTGAACATACATGTCTTTATATCAAGTGCTCATAAAGGTGGCAGTAGGTTCTTTAACACTGCTTATTTTAACATGACTTTGCATGTAATATGGCTACTCTTCCATTCTATTGTCAAGTGGTTATCTCTGTTTTCTTTGGATATTCAAAAGTGTCATGCGAATTTTTTTTCTGGAAGCTGTCTTGTGAGAGGATGCTTTGCTGAAGCATTTGCTTGAAAGGGCATGTGGTTTTTTGAAAAAGAATTGACTGTGAGATTCTCTTACATTTTTATGATGTGCAACACTTCACTGTGCTTCACTGGCCATACAATTGTTTTGCTTCTTTCCTGGTCTTTGCTGATATTCACTAGCCATCCAATGCTTCGCTGGTCATCACTTCATAGAGAAAATGAACCTAAGAACTTGTCATGGTACTCCAGCTGCTTCTTGTCACTTCTACGGACTTATGTTGATTTGGAGGAGCCTTGGCATTTCTACTGGATTGACCCAATGTTTTTGATTTTTGTTTGGTGTTTGCTATTGGACTGAACTGTTGGTGTCCTGATACTAAAGATTCAAATCACCCCTCAAAGAACAACTTCTAAACAGGACCACAACCATCTCTGTCCTAATAATGATCTTTCTCCTCTATCTTTGGTCAATAGGCTAGAACGGAGGCTGAAAAATAAAGAACACTAATTAAAAGTAGGTTTCAAAAAAAAAAATCTAAGTCTATACTGTTGGATACAAACTGATTTGTTACTAAAGTCTTTCATGAAGCTTTCATACCTATGCATGGCTTTATTTAAATACTTGTTCCCACAATTCCATTCATATTGAGCACAATGATCAGACCTACTAAATTCCTGTCAACACATTTAAGCTTGCTGACAGAGATTGGAATTTAGACACTAAATATGGCATGTAACAAGCTAGTAGGAACTCTACCCACAATTACTCATCGACTTTTAGATCTTTTGTCATGTTTGTGAGATGTAAATTCTATGTAAAATTCATAGTGTTAATTCTTGTTAACTTAGGTATAAATTTCATATGTAAAATAATGTAGACATCTATAAAATATGAGTTATTTCACAGATGCATATATTTATATAATAGGAATTCAATGGTGGTTTGTAGTTTGTGCTGCTATTTGTTTTACAATGATGATTTTATTTACTTTTAAAATACAGTGTTTTCATTGTCCTTCAGAATTTACCTTGCAGGGAAGTAGTGGTGCATGCCTTTAATCCCAGCACTTGGGAGGCAGAGGCAGGTGGATTTATGAGTTCTAGGCCAGCCTGGTCTACAGAGTGACTTCCAGGACAGCCAGGGCTACGCAGAGAAACCCTGTCTGAAAAACATTTTTTTTCCTACAGTTACTGGTGTAGAAGATACCACACTTAGAATTTTGTAACACTAAATTTTCTTAGCCTTCATAGCAATGGGGTAGTACAGTTATTACATGCCTCTTGCAGATTATTAACTGAGCCACGGGGACTTGTGGTAAACTGTTGAAAGCATTTCTAATACTAGTAGAGACAGAATTCACAATTGCCTTCTGGGTCTAGAGTCTGCAGTTACAACTTTTATGCTGTGTTGCCTATGATTAAGTAATGCTACCACAAATGAGATCTGTGCCAATAGGAAGGAATAATAGCAGTCAGTAAAGTTTAAACTAGGTGTTCTCACTCTCACATCTGTAATTTTATATACATAGAGATCAGAATATATTTTTATAGTTAAATTCAGTTTATCATTAGAAATAAGGATATTCCAGCCACTTTATTTAACATTAGATTATTTCATTTAATGTTACTACTTCATTTAATATTTTTAAATTATATATTAGTATTTTAAATGTTACTGTTTTACACGTACGTACATTACATTAAAATGATGTTAGCAATTAATGCAAAGTAATAAAACAATATTTAGGACCATATGTAAACAGAGCCATTTATTTACTATATAGGCAAAAATCCAGTTTTAAATTCTTCAGCATTAGATTTGGCATTTAAAAGGGTTCACTGCCACAAATCAAGATGCAAAACTTCTTGTTAAACTTGCAAGAAAACTCCTTTTACTCAAATTGATCAAAACCACTTTGCTGTAATTTAAGCTCCGTGTAGTCAAGAGACCTTATTCATCCCAGTGATTTCTCTACTTATCCAACAATCACTTACTGAGTCCTTGCCATTTACTCTCTTATTTAGTCATCAACACACATTCTGAGAGTGCCTAGAATATCACAAGGATCCTTCAGCACACTATGGATCTGAGATGAACAAAAGAGGGAAGGACTCTGAAGCCTTGGACTTGCACAGCAGTCAGAGGTTTCAGGGCGAAAGCTGGTAAATAAATATCACCTGAATGAGCAAGGTAATTTCAGAAAATAATAGTTACTGCAAACTCAATCAAACAGGATTGTGAAATGAAAGTCATTGCTGCAGCAATTTGTAAGGAAGTCCTTTAAAGAAACCGTTTGACAGAGAACACAACTGCAAGAAACGGAGCCAGGCACGTTCAGATCATTGCAGGGTATAGTAATTTACCCTGTCAAACACTGTGGGGATAAAGTCTCATTATTATCCTTTGATCTTTCTTATCCTGTACTTCTTCATCAACTTTTCCTGCAGTTTCCTAACAGGGTTTTCAGGCTTCTATCTTAACACAGTTTTCCTGAAAGGTTTATCATATTGAAGCACAACTTCAGCCATTTCGCTCACTCATTGTAATGTTCTCCCTGCATTCTCTCAGGCTAGACTAGTATGCACACACTCAAAATTGTGCCATTATAACTGTTCCTGTTCTCATGGCAATTCTCCAGCTAGAGGTTTCAGTATTTGCTTTCATATACACTAATCTAAGCCTCATTGATTTATTCAGCAATTCTCCTTTTCGAATTAATTTATTTATTCACTTTACATCCCTATATCATTCAACCTCTCCACCCAGCACACTCCTTACACAGCTCCTACCTCCATTTCTCTCTTCTCTTCTCCTGGGGGAAGGGGAGCACCCCCAACCCACACCCTGCCACATCAAGTCACTTCCGGACTATGTTACCTTGTATCTGAGAACTTACATTGACAAACATTCTAGAATGTCCATATTTCTTATTCTACCCATTTCTGAATTCTCAAATTTATAATGCTATTCTCTCTAAGGTTGTCCCTAATTAGTAAATTATTTGACATCCTCTCCTGTAGTTTCCATGTCTGGAAAGCAATTAGAACTAGAAAAGTAATGGATTCAGAGGCACTTGCCAAGTTTCCTTCCCGTTTTGCACCTCCTTCATAACAATTGGAGGATTCTTCTACTTATGAATAATGCATGCCCTGGGTTAGAGTCCTCAGAATCCCTCTTCTGGGTCTTCCTTTGAAGCTAAAATCAAGGCATAGTACCATTATTTTACAAGTCAACTGAAGTATATGATTGGAAATAAATGAGTACTGGTTTCTAGGAAACTTGTTTTCTTATGGCTAATTTGAAAGCCTTCAACAGTGGTAAAAGTCATTTCAAGTTTAGCAAAATGCATAATATTTTACATCTTTGCTTACTGATGATGTTACATGTTGACACTTCAAAAAAAAAATAACATCTCTATTCTCACAATTGATGCATCCTATCTTTATGTGCACATATTGACATTAAGAATATATACAAAATTTTTGTGCCTTCCTAGTCTCTTTTAATTAGAATTTACTCTGAATGAAATATGATTCTTTTGCCCCATGTGAAACTGCCTTGAACTCACTTCACTTACAGGGTTTCTGCAGCTTCGTTGCCTGGCAACCATGTTCTGATTGCTACTTTGCCTTTGCATTGGGAAAGAGTCTACTGTACCACAAGATCACTTTACATTTTTAATGCACAGACAATTTTTTACACTATTTTTTTTAAGGAAATTGTTCTTTTAGTTCTGTATTCTTAATGATTTTGTTCTATAAGAAATATGCAATCTATATGTTATAACAATATTTTCTGCCCTATTACCTTCAGAAGTTTTCATTTAAATCAATCTTTGCCTCTCAGTTGAGCTGAAATGTAGTTTTTTTCTCATGGAACAACAAAAAAAATATCAACTGTATTATTTTCAGAAGTATGGAAACCATAAAATAATTAACTCAGGAAAATACTACCACTTTACAGTTATTATTTATGTGACTAAGGATATAGAAATTACTAAAATAGACAGCAAGCTCTATGAAATGTAAAAATCATTTCCAGTCTAGCAATGACAGATATATATTTATGAACAACATATGAAATTAGTATCAACAAATTTTAAGCAAAACAGATCCATGTTATAGAATCTAAAACATGTTGCTTTATTGTACTTTCAAATTCAAACAACAAAACATATTAATGTAATAATAGAAATCTTTTGAGAGAGTGTTAAGCTTAATCATTTCTAGTTTCACCATATCACCACTAATATTCTAGCTAGATCTAAAAGTCTAGCAGAGAGTGGCAAAGTTGAAGGCATGTAAGTACTTGCCTCTTTCCACAAGTGGCTAAAGAAAACTTCAAGGAAAATACTTAATTTACATAATTATTTGGGGGATCTATTGACAAGGTTGATAAGTAGTTGCAAGTGAGTGAAAGGAATTAAAGGGAGAAGGGCTGAACTGAAAAGACAAGATAGGAAGGATAGATTATTTAAACTCACATTTATAGGTAAGAAGAAAGTTAATAATAAAGGACAGAGCTGTCCATTCGAGTGAATCACTGAATTAATAGGAGGATAAAAATCAAAATCACTATAACAAAATTATTAGTGGAACCACTAAATTATTTTTAAATATTAATAATCAAAAAAAGCATTAACAGTACATTAAAGGTAACATAGCCAGTTGCTAAATTTTGTATGAATGATGCCTTATAAGTCTACATGGTGGTGGTACAATTGAAAGTATATCAATAGGGATCTCCCAAGGACATGGACTTAAACACACACACACACACACACACTGTTATTTGTGCATGTTAACAAAAAGGATTAATAGTGAATGGTATAATCTGTGTCAAAATTTATAATTGGAGTGATTAATGGGGATGACAAATATTATGAAAATAGTGAATACCAAGAATGATATAAACTCAATGTTCAGATCCTATCATTAGCAATAACTTAGAACAAATTCTTAATCACCTTAGGGGGCTTTAAGGAAAGTTGTATCCTTGAAGTTAAATAGAACATTTATTTAAACTAACAAACAGGTTTTAGGAAGAGATTTTGACTCTAATAAGATTGTAGATAAGCAAATATGCTCATTGTGTCTATACAATTTCAAAAGCAGGAGAGCAACTAAAGAATAGATATTCTGTCAAATATCTATAAGATAGTGACCCATATGGAGTTCTATTTATCTTGGCTAAGATTGGAATAGAGTGGAATCAGAGAAAGATTTTTTTTTAATGCTGCCAGAGAAGATCGAGTGTCATGTATTCATATACATTTATTTTGTCTACATAAATATCATATATAGATGTATGCACACATATATAGTCACAAACACATGCATGTAATCAAAGAATATTGCCAACAAAATGTATACATTGCATGGTTAAAATTATGTATTTATAATAAAAAGTAAATAGTAGCAAATTTCTTTTTCTTTTCTTTTTCTTTTATTTTTTTGCTGTAAATGTTCTTCCAATGAGTCATCTCTCAAAATAGAACCTATTAGACCAAAATTTCCCACAGCATGTATAAAACCTGTTATCCCTGGAAAATCACAACAGAATGTGACATACGTCTGAATTGACATACTGTAAATCAAATTAAAGTGTGTATATGATTTTGTTAAATTTTGCTTTTAAATGACAGTCTAAGAATGAGCACAAATCACAGAACATTAAAAAAACATAGAGAATTCAACACAATACAAACATTTACAAAGTTACCTGATGAGTTCTGCCCACACACTTATCTCATATTACTGAAGAAAAACTGAATCAATGTTCTTCAAATTCTTGTGTTTGAAAGAAAGAAGACAATTCTATAAAAGAATTGTGTACTCCTTAATTAAATTATAAATTTCCATGTTCATTCTTTCTATGACTCATTGGCCTTTATCTCCCTGCTTCTCTCATTTAAATTGAATTCACATAAGCTTTCCTAAAAACTCATACTGATAATTCATTTGTAAGAACGTGTTTCATAAAAGGGTTTTGTGAATGTCTTCATATCACCTGAAACATAAAGTAATGCAAGGATTTCAAAAAAAATTAGAATAAGTGTCAGTTTCAATAACGACTTTTCATTTGTGGACTAGAGTGAAAACTTATTTTTATTTCAGGGATGTTACAGAGTTGGCACTTTGTTAAAACTTTTAAGGGCTATTGAATTGTCTGTGCTAAAATTTTGAATAAAGAAAGATAGGCCAGAAGGATCACGATGCTCTCAAGTGTGGATTAGAAAAGAACAGGGCATGATGCCACTAAAACTTCACTGTGGCTTTATTTTTTACTAGAATTTTTACTCCGAAATTTGTTACTAAGTCTACAAGGTAAGACAATATATTTATTATTTTCTTGAATTGATTCATGGTTTTAAGTCATCTAGATAATAATTTATGTGTCTGCGTATTAGCGTTACCTCACAGAAGAACAGAATTTTCCTAATGAGTAATTAGAGGCATGGCTTTGGAAGAAATGAGTAGAAAAGATTTTGTGTTCTGGAGCAGGTACATGAAAAGGAACAGGGTTCAGGAGATACAGGTAGAGCTTCATGCTGGAATCTGAGGGATGACAGGACCAGGTCTTCTCTCTGAATGAAGCTTTATACATTTCACCAATTTGATCTAAAAAAGGAGTATGTCCAGTAGGTGAGAAAAATGTCTCAGATAATGATCATATCTGAGTTGTGAAGTTCCATGGGGAATGAAAACTTTCAGCTCAGCACTTCTTTATGAGTTGGTATTGTATATATTTTTGGGGAGAATGTTCCTACTTTTTGTTACTGGTAACTATTTTCAGCAGTCTTTATATGATTCCCTACATTAAGATCCTAACAGTAACTTTGTGCCTTTTAATTAACATGTTTTGTTTGTTTGTTTGTTTTTGGTTTTGGTTTTTTTGGTTTTTCAAGACAGGGTTTCTCTGTATAGCCCTGGCTGTCCTGGAACTCACTTTGTAGACCAGGCTGGCCTCGAACTCAGAAATCCACCTGCCTCTGCCTCCCGAGTGCTGGGATTAAAGGCATGCGCCACCACACCCAGTTAACATGTGTTATCAAATGGGTTGTTTTCCTGCCTTCACCGGAAGATGGTTCCTCTCATGGCACTGGAGTGAGTAGAGAGCAGGTTCTGAAAAGTATCCTGGTGTGAGGCTCAGTTAACTGAGTAGAACTGAGTTGGGACCTGAGTGAAGCAAACAACATTTATGCAGTTCAGTTATTTATATTCTTGCAGCCTGAATCATCAAAACTTACCCAATGACAGATGCTGAACATGGAACAAGTTAATGGAGATATTAAATTACATATATATATATGTATATATATATATATATATATACACGTATATATATATATGAGAAGACAAATTGTCTTAGTTGGTTAAAATCCTTCCTTGACTAATATAGACATGCTTACATATGAGGACACTCAGGTTTTTGTGGACACAAAAAGAACTTATTTGGAACTCAGACAAAGGAGAGCTTTCATTGCATATCAACAAAGTAAGACTCTAAATAAAAGATATCATAGAAAAAATACATTTTAACCCTCAAGAAACTCGAGGATCCAGGAAGTGGGGAAGTCTGGTGGTGCGGGGATGGGAGGTGGGGCCATCCTTTTGGAGAAGGAGCAGTGCAGGAGGAGGTATGGGATGAGGAACTGTCTGATGGCAGACTGGAAGGAGGATAAAGACTGGACTGAAAACAAATAAACAAAAAAAAAGATTAAAGAATAAAAAAATAATAAGGAAGAATGAAAACTACATTTTACAATCCAGAATTTTTGAGAGGAACTAAAGTGGAAACTTAAGTGTTCTATGGAAAGTTGATTGAATGGTGTTTTGCTAGGCACACATATAAAGAATGTTTCCTTAAAGTGGACAAACATGTTAAAGGTTAAATCAGACTCATGAAGGAAAGTTTTGATGAAACAGAACCAGGAGAGAGGATGTTCTGCTAAAGCAAGCATGTGAAAGGAAACCTGATGAAGGAGTCTTTGCTAACAACATACATGTACTGGTCTGTCTTACATTGTGAAGTTGAGCTGTATTTTTCAGGACTACATAAAGAGAAATGTACCCCAAAACTTCTGGTGGTGTACTGCAGTTTATTGTAGCTTCCTTGGACTCAGGCTGATTGAATATACGTTCTGTGGCCAGGCATGGAGAGGAGATGTGATGTTTGCAGGGTGTAAATAGGACTCCAGTCCATGGATTGATGGAGACAGAGCTTGGCTTGCTGGTACAGCTAGTTGTGCAATACCTATGGGACTTGCATCTTAGCTAATCTTCACTTCCTTGAGATAGGCATAGCCAAGAACTTCTCCTGATGTTCCTGCTGGTCCCTCCTGCTGACTTGAGCCTAGGCTGAGGCCTGGCTGTCTCTGCTGGGTCTTGGTTGTATCGCCAGCATTGCTAACCCAACTCTACCAAACTGGACTGCTGGTGTATTCATGAAGTGTTTGAGAGTGGATTGAGTGACACTGCTAGCCTATGAACTGAACTGCTGATTTCCAGACAACACAGACAAGAGTTGCTCCAAAGAACCTTTCTAAACAGGTTTGAATCCCCAGTGTCCTTTCTTTTCCACTATCTCTGGTGGGTAGTAGGCTATAGGGAGTTTTAAAAAAAAATCACTAAAATAAAGTTTGAAAAATTAAAGTTACAAGTGGCATCCAACATGGCTTAGGCATTATGGGTAACTCTGCTTCTAATGTAGAAGAAAAGGCAGATTATGAGAGGTTAGAAATGTTGCTTAAGGAGATTGGCAAAATGGCAGCTACTCCCAAAGGGGTTTTTTGGTTGTACTTTGTAGTGTGTATATATACTATTTTGAAAACCTTTAATTGGAACAGACACTCTTTTTCTACTAAAGAAGATCACAGACAGAGTTAGAGGTGCTTGGAAAAAAAATAGAGCCACTAGGAGGAGAAAACAGTTCAGGCTTGGTGAACAAGAATGGGATGAAGGATGAAAGCAGTTAGCAAGCTAGACTGGAAGGTAAACTTCCACCCAGCCCTGCTACCAGGGGCTTGAAAGAGCAAGTATTGGCACAGGTACAACAGGTTAATGTACAACCAAGTACACCACCAGAGAATTTGTGGGCCTCCACAGGCACCTTAAGCCTTCCAAGGCTTTGTGCAACATATGCCTGGTAAAAATGGTGGACAGGCTTATAATGAATTTACCTGGAGACCATACAAATATCAGATTTAAAGAATTTTAAAGAGACTGTGGGATTGTGTGGCTTACATTCTTCTTTTGTCAAAGAAATGCTAAATAACTGGGCTATACAGCAGAGGGATAGACCACAAGATTGAAAGGGATTGGTGACAGAGGTTCTAGAACTGGTAAACAATTACAATGATTGTCCTGGTGGAGGCAGCAAGTCACAAAACTAGCTAGACATAATGTAGTAAGGGGGATGGGCTATATTAAAGAGCAGCTGCTTGGTGAAAGGTGTTAAGCTGATTTATAAATCCAATTTGATGATGGCATAATTGAACAATATCTTATTGCAGCTTTAAGAGCTTGTGATTTGGTTGAAGAACTTTGGTGAAAAATAAACCTCATTTGCTAAAATAATCCAGGGTTCTGGAGAAGACTTCACAGAATTCTTACAGAAATTGAGCTCAGCTGTGAATAAAGCCATATCAGACCCTGAAACCAGACAGTCATTCACCAAAATATTGGCATTTGAAAATGCAAATACTGAATATGAAAGAATAATCAGACCATTGAAAGCACATGGCGCTTCTATAGATGAATGGATAAGGAAAACAATGGATATTGGTTATCAGAAATATAATGCCAATATCATAGCTAGAAATATCAGGAATCAAAATGTTCAATGTTGTAACTGAGGTAAACTTGTTCATTTCCAAGGAAATTGTAAGGCAAAAGATTAATAACTCAAAATGATAGGTACAATGACTCTAGACATTATGGTAATCATAGGAGAGAGCAAGCAGGTTCTGGACACCATGAACCCCAAAGACGTCCAGGGTACTGTAGCCACTGTGGAAAGGGCAAACAATAGACAGCAGACAATTGGTGTAAGAGAGACATAGAGGTGACCTCTTGCTACCAGGAAACAAACCAATGTGCCTGTCAGCTCAAGGTCCTGCAGCAAACCACATGAGCCATGTTCCTTTGGTCAGGCAGGAGGTACCAAAGACTCAAGAAAATCAGTATTAGGCATTTCTGATCTTATACATGCTACAGAAGGAAGTGCAGCTTTTGATCTGGCTACAGATCCCTTTCTTACATTACCCCCAAAAGTCGAATGTTATAAGTTAACCACTGGCATATGTGGTCCCTTACCTTCAGGGACAGTGGGGATAATCTTGTGAAGAAGTGGGTCAAATTCTCAAGGGTTTATTGTGCATCCAGGTATAATAGATGGGAGTAGCAAGGAAGAAATAAAAATTGCCATATGCTAAAAGGGAGATGCAAATTGAGGCAGAAGATAGAATGGCTCAACTGTTGTTTTTTCCTTACATCAAGGGCGGGGCTGCTCCAATAGAAAGGACAGGTGCTTTTGGGAGTACTAGAAATATGTATATTCTAACGAATAATGGTCAATGGTCAGAGACCCAAATTAATTGTACAAATGAATGGTGTAGATATAGAAGGCTTGGTGGATTTTCACAAAAGTCTTGGAATCCAGATTGACCACTTCAGAAGGTTTATACACAATTTAAAGGAAATTGTAAATTATCATGAGGCTATGAATTTGAAGAATACTGTTGAAAAGTCTAAAGGAAAGACATGGGAGTGACAAATACTATAATTGCATTATTATCTCTGATTGTTATTTCAGTCTCTGTGAGCCCAGAAAAGGTCTGCTTAGTCAATTCTGTGGGTTTTCTTGTGGTGAGCTCATTTGCTCTGGCTCCTTCAATACTCCCCCACCCTTCTGCAGAATTTCCTCACCTCAGACTAATTTTTGGATGTGGGTCTCTGCATCCACTCCTATCAGTTGCTGGATGAATCCTCCTTGATATACAGTATGCCTCTAGTTTCATCCTAACTTGTTATGCTTTCTTCTGAGCTTTCTCAGGTTCTATATTTGAATACTAAGCCCCTCATTGGACACCATTTTTATCTGTGGACTTTTCTATCCATGTTCCCAGTTTGGAAATAATAACTCTGAAACTTAATTATATATAACTAAGTGCCAAGTTTGTAACATAATCATCCATTTATTTTACCCTATGAATGCCACATGGCTGGTTAACTCTTCTCAGTTAACTCAGTTAACACTTCTCCTGCATCTGCCTTCTGTGAGTTGCTTTCTTCAAGATCCTGACTCCCTCCCAGAGTTCCTCTCTCCCTACCAGGACAACTGCTTCCTATTTGTTTCAGCTCATTACCTGATCAGATTTTTATTGACAGGAGATGTGATTCTCTCTACATAGATATATAGAGCCTTCTCAATTTTCTTAGTCTTTATTGGTGTCACTCCCTTATTGTTTATAGAGAACAAAATTTGACATTTGACTTCTTTGCTTTCTGATGCTTCAGTCTTTCCCAAACCTCTTATGTGTTCTTCTCTGAGTCTAAGATCGATAAACTATACTGAAGATGCACTAATTAGTTTGATACACACAGTGACTTTTACAAAATATAAAAAAGGATAATTTAAAGAATTATTAGCCTTTTAAAAATATTTATTTGATAACAGATAATCATAAGGACCATTATTGCTAAGAAGTATTTGGAAATAAATTTTCTTTATTAAAACCTATATTGGAGAATAAATGTCTTTAGATCATCAAACATATAGTATAAACAAAAACACTTCTGTAATTCTTAATCTTACAAGTACATACATAATATTTTATGTAGAAATATCTTAGTAGAAATATACAGCATGCTTAAGTGTAAACTAGCAAACTTCCTATCTTGTCTTAGAACTTATATTAATGTTACTTATGAAATATAAAACATATACTAATATGAGGATTACTATTACTTTACAAATGTACTGAAATTTAATTTAAAATTAATAATGAACACTACATAGTAATATTCAAATGAGCAATGTTAATATAATCTGAACAATATCTTGCTGATATGTAATTGCAATAACCAGCTGTTTTAGGCATAATTTAATTTATAATCCAGCATACCCATACATTTGTTTCTGTGATAACTAAATGTTCTTATTGAAATTTCTATTCAAATATTGGCATAAGATTTTTTGAATAAAAACATTTATCAATAGCATTTTTGGTGACTATGACTAGGTTTATTCAGTGATTTTCATTTTGATAAATCTGTGTGGAATAACAATATCTTTAAGCAAATGATGAGAATTATCTTGTAATAAATGTCTTCATTTTGGAGTTAAATAATAAAAAGGGTTACACGATCCTTTAATAATATGTTCATTTTAATAGTATTTATGCATAGTCTGCTTTTATCAGCAGACTGTGAAATGTGTACTTATCAAGCCTCCACTGTCTCACAAAGCTTTCATTCTAATGTAGAAAAATATTTTTAATCAAAATTTATGTCTTTATGTATATCATCACTTATGTATGTATATATTCTAATTTTGTAAAAAATAAAGAATTCCTATCCTGTATACAACCATCAAACCCAGAAACTATTGCATATGCCAGCAAGATTTTGCTGACCGGACCCTGACATAGCTCTTTCTTGTGAGGCTATGTCAATGCCTGGCAATTACAGAAGTGGATACTCACAGTCAGCTATTGGATGGATCACAGGGCCCCCCAATGGAGGAGCTAGAGAAAGTATCCAAGGAGCTGAAGGGGTCTGCAACCCTATAGGAAGAACAACAATCTGAACTACCCAGTAACCCCCCAGAGATGTGTCTCTAGTTGGCCATCAATGGGAGGAGAGGTCTTGTGAAGATCATATACCCCAGTACAGGGGAATGCCAGAGCCAGGAAGCAGGAGTGAGTGGGTTGGAAGGCAGGGGGTGGGTAATAGGGGGCTTTGGGGATAGCATTTGAAATGTAAATGAAGAAAATATCTAATAAAAATGCCTTAAAATGTAAAGAATTCTCTCTTCCTGCAATTTTAGCTAAATAAAGACATAGAATATTGCCATACTTATCCTTTTATGCCCACATACAAATAACTACAGTAGTTTTGTTTACCATACCATATCCTTACAACCAAAAATATAATAATTATACTAAATAAACATAACCATGAGACTAGTCAGGTAAATGTCAGTACAATGTAATTTATTATAGCCACAATACAAAGGTGAATCGGTTATTCATAAAATAAAATTGAAAAGCATGTATCATGATTTACTAGGCAAGTCTGCAATAGAAAATTAGGCTGTCCAGAAGGCATGGCTCAGCAGTTAAAGCAGTGGCTGCTCTTCCAGAAGATGGCAGTTTGGTTCCTAACACTGGTTGATGTTGGACTACTTACAATGGCTTTTAACACTAATTGCTGGGGGTTGGATATACTCTTCCAGTCTCTGTCAGCAGACAAGCACTATAGCACACCCCTTCACAGACACACAAATATACATAAATAAACGGTAAATATAGAAATCTAATACAATGACTGGCTAGGTTGTTTAGCGGTCAAATATCCTTTTTACCCATGTTGATGAGGTGAGTTTGACTCCCAGGTTCCACAGGGAACTTGTCCTCTAAATTGCACTTATGTAACCATGGCATTGGTGACATTGGCACAGCACACACACACACACACACACACACACACACACACACACACACACTTATGTAATGTAATTTGAAAATCATGAGCAAAGCCAGATTTCATTCTCCAAAGTGTATTGCTATAAATAAAAGCTACCTAAAACTGTGGAAATGGATTTAGAATCAGACAGGGAGTCAGTAGGTAGACACTGAAGGGATTCTCAATACAATTTTTCGGAAAGTAATTTATGCATTAGCTTGAACACATTAGAGATAGAAAGGTAAATGGAAGAACCCTGGTGATGAGGCCTTTTCACTAAATAGAGAAGTTCTTCAGACAGCCCAACTCGTCTTAGAGGAAGGCTAATCATTAAAGAAATATAAAGTTTTGACTTTAAGAAACAAGTTAGCAGAGCCAGGTGTGGTGGCCCACGCCTTTAATCCCAGCACTTGGGAGGCAGAGGCAGGCAGATTTCTGAGTTTGAGGCCAACCTGGTCTACAAAGTGAGTTCCAGTACAGCCAGAGCTACACAGAGAAACCCTGTCTCGAAAAACAAAACCAAAAAACAAACAACAGTAACAAAAACAAACAAACAAACATGTTAGCAGAAATTGAAGGAAGAAATTCCAGTTCTACACTTAGGCAAATTTCCTGTCATCCCACAATGTGAGTACCAACCACCACCCCCCCAAAGCTTCCAGGGAATAAACCACCAGCCAAAGAGAACACGGAGTTTGACCCATGGCTCCAGGTAGATATGTAGCAGAGGATTGTCTTATCTGGCATCAATGAGAGGGGAGTCCCTTGGTCTTGTGGAGACTCAATGACCCAGGGTAGAGGAATTCTAGGGTGCTGAGGCAGGAATGGGTGGGCAGGTGGGAGAGCACCCTCATAGAGGCATTGGAGAAGGGGAGGGATAGGGAGTTTGTGGAGGGCAATCTGGAGAGGGGGAAAACATTTGAAATGTAAATAAATAAAATAACCAATAAAAATATTAGAAAAAGAAAGCAATGATTCTAGATATTTATGTAAAAAGATTTCTATGCAGTATATCTTTCCCTGATTTTGACAGGAAAGAGTACACACAATCAATCTGGATGGAAGAAAGGGACTAATGACCAAATAGGATAATTTGAAAATCCTCAATTCTTTTGTATGGCAAGTAAATTAAAGTCAGAAATAGAGATTGCAGATATTGCAGGGAAAGCAAACAAACAAACATGTGAGTAGAAAATCAGTTCCATAAACCACCAAAAGCACACTGACTAAAGTCCAGTTTCACATGTGGGATTGTCAGTATTCTTCTTAGGTCTTCTCAACCAAAACTAAAAATCAAAAATGAGTGGTGTTAAGATGAGGTGATATTTAATGTTCCTACTAAACAAGGTCTATGTGGAGTATGGACTCAGCCAACACAGCAGAAGTACCAAAGAATGGAGGAAATACTTAAGAAAGAGATCAATATTCAGCTCTGCAGTAATGGAGTAAAACCAGGGAGATAAATAGAATGTATGTGAAGAAACATTGTCAGGAAGATGAAAAAGGGCAAAAAGCATGATCTGAATGGAGGCAAATAGATATCCTCAGATCCCCAGCCCCTACACAGCTGGCAAAACCATGCTGCTGTAGATTTGTGCACAACTCATAACTGAAAGAAGACTTAGTGTGTGGAGAAGGAATCCAGTGGGCTACAGCCATGAGACAATGAAGATAATTTTGAGCTATTCAAATTTTATTCAGGAAATGCTGATGTAATTATCTGATACATTTTTTAAGGCTGAGTATGTTTTAATATTTTATATATTTGTGGTGAATGGAACTACACTGAACAAAGGAAAAAATATGGCAAAGTAATTGTAATTCAGAAACTAATGTCCTTTAAGAAGAAAGCCTAGTATGCTTTTAGGCAGTTCTATCTGTTAAAAAGAGCAGCATAAGTGAATACTCTCTGTCTTTGTTCATTTTAGAAAACAAAAGCAAAGCTCCAAATGTGAACTCCAACAGCTAAGCAGCTACATGGGGTACCATTAAAGGAAATCAACAGGTTGTATTTATATATTCACTCCTTTATCACTATGTGCATGTATACAGACACATGTATGTGAGTGTCTTTGGATATAACAATTTTTAAAAGGGGGCCATGAGTTTGAGTGGGAGGCATGAGGACAAGGAAAGAATTAGAGGCAAGAAACGAAGAGGAAGAAATGATATAAATACCCTAAACATATGTAAATCCTTAAAATATAAAACTACAAATAAGGAAATAGATACATATATATGCCAATCCAATTAGTAAAAATGTTATAGACACCTTAATGGAAATTTTTAATTTGAATCTTATACAATAAAGAAACATATTTAATCAACACAATATACCCCATACATTTGAAAAATTACTTTTTTGTGTGTCAATTTAATAGTACATTTATGGTGGTTTGAATTAGAATAGCCACCATTGCTTCTTGGGTTTGAATGCTTAGGGAACGGCACTATTTTTGGGAGTAGGTGTAGCCTTGTTAGAAGTTTCCAAAGCCCAAACTAGGCCTAGTGGTTCTCACTCTTCTTGTTGCCTGTGGATCCTCCTGATAAAGATCTCTAAGTAACATCACTACCATCATTACTGACTGTGTGCCTCCATCTTTCCTGCCATGATGATGATGGACTAAACTTCATCACAGCAGTAGAACACCAACGAAGACAACATTTTAAAACAAAATGCATGTTTTGGTAATGCATTAAAAATATACATTTTGATTCCTTATGAGAATATTTTTGGTACTATTTTGGTTGTTTCTTTAGTATTTTGCTGAGCTTAATTTTGTTGTCCTTTGCTGTCCTGATAAATTTAAATACACATGATACTAATTAATGTTTACTAATGCTGTCATTTTAAGCCTCTGTATATACTGGTAACTGAAATATCATTACAGACTATTGTTCATCTACTACTGATCAAATTTACATTTTGAAATATTAACTTTTAAATTTATGAGGCTTGCAATGTTTGAACTGGATCTAAAGTTGAAGAAATAGATTTAAAAATGTAGAGTTTATACCTGCTTTCTGAATTTCTCAAGGCATTCTCTTACCCTCTTTTTCTGAGTGTGTGGTTTCCTAGCTCAGACATGGAAGCATAGGCATCATTAACCTCTTTGCTCTGCACGATTAGTTAGTCATGAATGTTTTCAAAACCCAGATGAAATTATCTGAAAAAGAGCAAATAAAACAATATAAGAAAATAAACATTGGACTATACAGATTAGATAGCAAGCAAAATAAATTCTTAAATTTAGAGGGCAAATATTTGTGCATTACCTAGTCCATATCTATATAAATATTGCAAAGAATTTTTATGTCTTTAGATATTTTATGTAAATATTTTGAGTTTTAAAATATGCATCAAAATAAACAAGTCAATAGATAATAGTCAGTGAAATTGTAGTATTTTATATAGGCATTAAACCATCTTAGTTCAATTTTAGAAATTATCATAATATTTAGTTTTATATTCTTCAAGAAATGAGCTTGGATGCTTTATAATGAAAAATAGGTCAATAGTTTTATAATCACTGTAGAACAAATAAAATTATTGAAGAAGTTATGAAAATAAACAATATTAAGCAATTAATGTATAGTGCAGAAATCTAAGACAAATAAATGATCTAATAAAACAAATAGTTAAATATTTATTATTTTCGAGGCATTATGCTAAAGAAGAGAGAGCAGTGTGAAAGGCCATAGTTAATGTAGAATTTAATGCAGTTTATTGAAAAGGAGACTGCTCAGCCTAATATTATTTAGGGAAGTTTAAATGATACGTTTAAGCATATGAAGAACTCTTCTATTCTATTCTAATAGAATAGAAGAACTCTTCTATTCTATTTGTATCAGTACAAACTATTGATTATTGAGATACTAATAATCAATACTAAGAATATAATTTTATAAGTTGTGGACATTTATAAGATGGAATATGCAAGCTTCAATATGATTTTGTAAATGATATTAAAGATACCAGATCCTTTTATGTAACATTATTACAAAATATTTAAAGCATGCCAGTATTTAAAGACTGTAAAAGAATTTTAAAAGGAGTTTGAGTGCTAACAGACATGCTAACTATTTTTATCTTTTACTATAATAGGTAATGAAGCATGATATTATGTTGGTTCAACAAATAATAAGTTAAGGCCACAGCATCTGGGGGAGCCATCTTGGTTCCCCGATTCTGCCAAGACTAGTTTGCACAGGTGAGAGTGTGGACTACAGAAGCTAACAGCTTCTGGGACAGGCAAAAGCCACAGACCTTCTGAACAGACTGCATTTCAGGCTCCAGACACTTGGGCACCTTGCCTGCCAGAGGAGAGGTGTCCACCCCTCCCTGGAGGGCTTTGCAACAGCACCTGGAGGAGCCATCTTGGTTCCTGGATCCTGCCTAGAATAGTCTTCGCAGGTGAAAGTGTGGACTACAGAAGCTACACAGATTCTGGGACAAGCCCTGTTTCTGACATTAATCCTCTGCCAGGAGGCAGGTCTGAACACCAGATATCTGTCCACCTTCCCTGCAGTGCTCTAACCACTGAAACTGAGGAGAGAGCTAGTCTCCCAGGTCTGCTAATAGAGGCTAACAGAATCACCTGAGGAACAATCTCTAACCAGAGAAAATTATAACAACTAACTCCAGAGATTACCAGATGGTGAAAGGCAAACGAAAGAATCTTACTAACAAAAACCAAGACCACTCACCATCATCAGAACCCACCATGCCCACTTCAGCCAGTCCTGGGCATCCCAACACACTCAAAAAGTTAGAGCCAGACTTAAAAGCATATCTCATGATGATGGTAGAGGACATCAAGAAGGACTTTAATAACTCACTTAAAGAAATACAGGAGAACTCTGCTAAAGAGTTACAAGTCCTTAAAGAAAAATACAAAAACACAAACAAACAGGAAGAAGTCCTTAAAGAAAAACAGGAAAACACATCCAAATAGGTGATGGAAATGAACAAAAGCATACTAGACTTAAAAAGGGAAGTAGACACAATAAAGAAAACCCAAAATGAGGCAACACTAGAGATAGAAACCCTAGGAAAGAAATCAGGAACCATAGATACCAGCATCAACAACAGAGTCAAAGAAAATGCAAAATGCAAAAAGATCTTAACTCAAAACATCCAGGAAATCCTGGACACAATGAGAAGACCAAACCTACAGATAATAGGAATAGATGAGAATGAAGATTTTCAACTCAAAGAGCCAGGAAATATCTTCAAAAAAATTATAGAAGAAAACTTCCCAAACCTAAAGAAAGCGATGCCCATGAACATACAAGAAGCCTACAGAACTCCAAATAGAGTGGACCAGAAAAAAATTCCTCCCGACACATAATAATCAGAACAACAAATGCAGTAAATAAAGATAGAATATTAAAAGCAGTAAGGGAAAAAGATCAAGTAACATATAAAGGCAGACCTATCAGAATTACACCAGACTTTTCACCAGAGACTATGAAAGCCAGAAGATCCTGGACAGATGATATACAGACACTAAGAGAACACAAATGCCAGCCCAGGCTACTATACACAGCCAAATTTTCAAGTACCATAGATGGAGAAATCAAAATATTCCACAATAAACCAAATTCACACATTATCTTTGGAGGAATCCAGCCCTTTAAAGTATAATAACAGAAAAAAAAAAATACAAGAACAGAAACCACGTCCTAGAAAAAGCAATAAAGTAATCCTTCAACAAACCTAAAAGAAGACAGCCACAAGAACAGAATGCACACTTTAACAACAAAAATAATAGGAAGCAACAATTACTTTTCCTTAATATCTCTTAATATCAATGGACTCAATTCCCCAATAAAAAGACATAGACTAACAGATTGGCTACACAAGCAGGACCCAACATTTTGCTGCTTACAGGAAACCCACCTCAGGGAAAAAGACAGACACTACCTCAGAGTGAAAGGCTGGAAAACAATTTTCCAAGCAAATGGTCTAAAGAAACAAGCTGGAGTAGCCATTCTAATATCAAATAAAATTGACTTTCAACCCAAGGTCATCAAAAAAGACAAGAAGGGGAACTTCATACTCATCAAAGGTAAAATCTTCCAAGAGGAACTCTCAATTCTGAATATCTGTGCTACAAATGCAAAGGAAGTCACATTCATTAAAGAGACTTTAGTAAAGCTCAAAGCACCTCACACAATAATAGTGGGAGACTTCATCAATGGACAGATCATGGAAACAGAAACTAAACAGGGACACAGTGAAACTAACAGAAGTTATGAAACAAATGGATTTAACAGATATCTACAGAACATTTTATCCTAAAACAAAAGGATATACCTTGTTCTCAGCAACTAATAGTAGCTTCACCAAAATTGACCATATATAATTGGTCACAAAAGAGGCCTCAACAGATACAAAAATATTGAAATTGTCCCATGCATCCTATCAGATCACCATGGACTAAGGCTGGTCTTCAATAACAACATAAATAATGGAAAGCCAACATTCACGTGGAAACTGAACAACACTCTTTTCAATGATACCTTGGTCAAGAAGGAATAAAGAAAGATATTAAAAACTTTTTAGAGTTTAATGAAAATGAAGCCACAACATACCCAAAATTATGGGACACAATGAAAGCATTTCTAAGAGGAAAACTCATAGCTCTGAGAGCCTCCAAAAACAAGCTAGTGACAGCACACACTAGCAGCTTGACAACACACCTAAAAGCTCTAGAATGAAGGGATCCACTCAAGAGGAGTAGACGGCAGGAAAGAATTAAACTCAGGTGCGAAATCAACCAAGTGAAAACAAGAAAAACTAATCAAAGAATCAACCAAAGGAGGAGCTGGTTCTTTGAGAAAATCAACAAGATAGAAAAACCCTTAGCCAGACTAACAGGATGGCACAGGGACAGCATCCTAATTTTAAAAAATCAGAAATGAAAAGGGAGACATGACAACAGATCCTGAAGAAATCCAAATCACCATCAGATCCTTCTACAAAAGGCTATACTCAACAAAACTGGAAAACCTCCATGAAATGTATAAATTTCTAGACAGATACCAGGAAACAAAGTTAAATCAGGATCAGGTTAATGATCTAAACAGTCATATATCCCCTAAAGAATTAGAAGCAATCATTAATAGTCTCCCAACCAAAAAAAGCCCAGGACCAGATAGGTCTAGAGCAGAGATCTATCAGACCTTCAAAGAAGATCTAATTCCAGTTCTTCACAAACTATTGCACAAAATAGAAGCAGAAGGTACTCTACCCAACTCATTCTATGAAGCCACAATTACTTTGATACCTAAACCACAGAAAGATCCAACAAAGATAGAGAACTTCAGACCAATTTCCCTTATGAATATCAATGCAAAAATACTCAATAAAATTCTCGCTAACCGAATCCAAGAACACATCAAAACAATCATCCATCCTGACCAAGTAGGTTTCATTCCAGGGATGCAGGGATGGTTTAATATACGAAAATCCATTAATGTAATCCATTATATAAACAAACTCAAAGACAAAAACTACATGATCATCTCATTAGATGCAGAGAAAGCATTTGACAATATCCGACACCCATTCATGAGAAAAGTCTTGGAAAGATCAGGAACACAAGGCACATACCTAAACATGATAAAAGCAATCTACAGCAGACCAGTAGCCAACATCAAAGTAAATGGTAAGAAGCTGCAAGCAATCGCACTAAAATCAGGGACTAAACAAGGCTGCCCACTTTCTCCCTACCTATTCAACATTGTACTTGAAGTTCTAGCCAGAGCAATTTGACAACAAAAGGAGATAAAGGGGATACAAATTGGAAAGGAAGAAGTCAAAGTATCACTTTTTGCACATGACATGATAGTATATATAAGTGACCCTAAAAATTCCACAAGAGTACTCCTAAACCTGAAAAACAGCTTCAGAGAAGTAGCTGGATATAAAATTAACTCAAACAAGTCAATGGCCTTTCTCTACAAAAAGGATAAACAGGCTAAGAATGAAATTAGGGAAACAACACCCTCTCAATAGTCACAAATAATAAAAAATACCTTGGCATGACTCTAACAAAGGAAGTGAAAGATCGGTATGATAAGAACTTCAAAACTCTGAAGAAAGAAATTAAAGAAAATCTCAGAAGATGGAAAGGTCTCCCATGCTCATTGATGGGCAGGAACAATACAGTAAAAATGGCTATCTTGCCAAAAGCAATCTACAGATTCAGTGCAATCCGCATCAAAATCCCAACTCAATTCTTCAACGAATTAGAAAGGGCAATCTGTAAATTCATCTGGAATAACAAAAAACCTAGGATAGCAAAAACTCTTCTCAATGATAAAAAAACCTCTGGTGGAATCAACATGCCTGTCCTCAAGCTGTACTACAGAGTAATTGTGATAAAATTGTGATAAAAACTGCCTGGTACTGGTATAGCAACAGACAAGTAGACCAATGGAATAGAATTGAAGACCCAGAAATGAACCCACATAATTATGGTCACTTGATCTTTGACAATGGAGCTAAAACCATCCAGTGGAAAAAAGACAGCATTTCCAACAAATGGTGCTGGCACAACTGGTGGTTATCATGTAGAAGAATGCGAATTGATCCATTCCTATCTCATTGTATTAAGGTCAAATGTAAGTGGATCAAAGAACACTACATAAAACCATAGATAGTGAAACTTATAGAAGAGAGAGTGTGGGAAAAGCCTCGAAGATATGGGCACAGGGGAAAAATTCCTTAATAGAACAGCAATGGCTTGTGCTGTAAGATTGAGAATAGACAAATGGGACCTGATAAAATTGCAAAGCTTCTGTACGGCAAAAGACACCATCAATAAGACAAAATGGCCACCAACAGATTGGGAAAGGATCTTTACCTATCCTTAATCAGATAGGGGACTAATATCCAATATATATATTAATATAATATATATATTAATCAGATAGGGGACTAATATCCAATATATATATATATATATATATATATATATATATATATATATATATATATATATTAAGAACTCAAGAAGGTGGACTCCAGAAAATCAAATAACACCATTAAAAAATGGGGCTCAGAGCTAAACAAATAATTCTCACCTGAGGAATACCAAATGGCAGAGAAGCACCTGAAAAAATGTTCAACATCCTTAATCTTAGGGAAATGCAAATCAAAACAACCCTGAGATTCCACATCATACCAGTGGAATGGCTGGCAGCCGTACAGAATGGCTAAGATCAAAAAATCAGGTGACAGCAGATGTTGGCGAGGATGTGGAGAAAGAGAAACACTCCTTCATTGTTGGTGGGATTGCAAGCTTATACAACCACACTGGAAATCAGTCTGGTTGTTCTTCAGAGAATTGGACATAGTACTACTGGAGGAACCCGCAATACTTCTCCTGGGCATATATCCAGAAGATGTCCCAACTGGTAAGAAGGACACATGGTTAACTATGTTCATAATAGCCTTATTTATAATAGCCAGAAGCTGGAAAATACCCAGATGTCCCTCAACAGAGGAATGGATACAGAAAATGTGGTACATTTACACAATGAAGTACTACTCAGCTATTAAAAAGAATGAATTTATGAAATTCCTAGCCAAATGGATGGACCTGGAGGGCATCATCTGAGTGAGGTAACTCAATCACAAAAGAACTCACATGATATGTACTCACTGATAAGTGGATTTTAGCCCAGAAACTTAGAATACCCAAGGTATACGATACAATTTGGAAAACACATGAAACTCAAGAAGAACGAAGACCAAAGTGTGGACACTTTGCCCCTTCCTAGAATTGGGAATAAAACACCCATGGAAGGAGTTACAGAGACAAAGTTTGAGCTGAGACGAAAGGATGGACCTTCTAGGGATTGCCGTGCCTGGGGATCCATCCCTAATCTGCCTCCAAAAGCTGACACCATTGCATACACTAGCAAGATTTTGCTGAAAGTACCCTGATATAGCTGTCTCTTGTGAAGCCCTGCAGGGACCTAGCAAACACAGAAGTGGATGCTCACAGTCAGCTATTGGATAGATCACAGGGCCCCAAATGGAGGAGCTAGAGAAAGTACCCAACGAGCTAAACAGTTCTGCAACCGTACAGATATAACAACAATATGAACTAACCAGTACCCCCTGGAGCTCGTTTCTCTAGCTTCGTATTTATCAGAAGTTGGCTTAGTCGGCCATTAGTGGAAAGAGAGGCCCATTGGTCTTGCAAACTTTATATGCCTCAGTACAGAGGAACGCCAAGGTCAAGAAGTGGGAGTGAGTTGGTGTGACACTCTAAATGGATATATTGAGAATACTTATGATTATACTTTATTTGGATAGTAAGGCAATTTTAATATATATAGCTCATATTAAAAAAAGCATCAAAATGGAACTTCAGGCTTTTCTCTTAGTATTTACTTACTGGTATATTTATAAAAAACACCCTCCCTCACTTCATTGGCTCATAATATTGACTACAAAGTTAAACAGAGTTTTACTCAGATAATGATAGGACACTGTGTTTTGTCTCAGAAAATCTTAATCTCCTGAAAAATAGCAACTGTAGGCTTCATCTTTTAAACTAAAATATAAACACTGTTGTGATGGTTTGTATATCCTTGGACCAGGGAGTGGCACCATCTGAAGGTGTGGCCTTGTTGGAATAGGTGTGACCTGGTTGGAATGGGTGTATCACTATGGGTGTGGATATAAGATCCTCACCTTAGTTGCCTGGAAGTCAGTCTTCCACTAGCAGCCTTTGGATGAAGACATAGAACTCTCAGCTCCTCCTACGCCATGCCTGCCTGGATACTGCCATGCTCCCTCTTTGATGATAATGGACTGAACCTCTGAACCTGTAAGCCAGCCCCAATTAAATGTTGTTTTTTATAAGACTTGCCTTGGTCATGGTGTCTGTTCACAGCAGTAAAACCCTGACTAATACAACTGTCATTTTTTAATGTTGAAAATAAATGGAATGATGTCACATAGTTTAATTGTTGAAATAGAATGTATTAGAATATGTAGATAGAATATCTAATGTCTGTTTGGACGTGACACCTGTAAATAATAAATCTGATGTCCTATCACTTAGGCAGGAAATAGGAAGAGGACCATCTGGGAGGAAAGAAATTCTGGTATACAACTAGGTGGGAGATTTTCCTTGGAAGATATGAGAAGGCTGAATCATGGTTCCTGGTTATAAATAATCAGCCACATGACAGAATAAGGGTTAAAATAAGCAGGTTAATTTGGGTTATGACCTAGTCAGAGAAGAGCCTACATATATGACCAAGGTATTGTAAGCATAATTTGAGTCCAAGCCTTATTATTTGGAGCATAGGCCAGAGAGGAAGAGCCTGGATGAAACTATTACAATAATACTCTCAGTCCTAATAAATGAGTTTTAAAATGACAGATTTGACATCAGTCCTTTTGACATTAATACAAACAATTAGGAGGATGTGTTTGCCGAAGTGTGTGTATACCTTTTTTTATAGACTGTTTCTTTCAGCTCTGTAAGAGTTCATGCACCTGGATGTATACATGTATGTACACTGAGCAGATTCAATGTTATTATATAAATTCTCTTATATCTTGTCATTTTTACACACTTGTCAAAACGACTGCAAAAACATCTACTGGTTCATCCGTGATTTACCATTTTCTTTGTAGTTGACATTTACTAACTATTAGTCATTTATTTTTATCTCTAGAAAGGCCTCCAAATGCAATGTAATTTACCCCGATCATTTTCCTCAGTGCTAAATTATTTTGAACTTCTGAAGCCCTTTTATGTGAGTTTAGAGAGATAAAATACACCAGACAGAACTGTTTAATAAAATTTCAGTTACGTGATAAATCAGAGGACTACAGCAAACAATGTATTGATGGCACCAAATGATGTAAAAGACAGAGATAGTATCATGGAGCCCTTTGAAAATCAAAAAAATCTCATTCTGTTCAGTTCACAAAAAGAAATATACATAGAGAAACCTGGTCTTTTAAATTCTATTGTTCGAAGAACATCAATTTGTTTCCTTTAAGTTATGTTTTGCTCCATGTAATTATGAACAATTATTTGTTTTTCAAATATATTGAATTCTCAATTTTAAAATTCTCCTTATTCATTTTGAGATCTATATCAAAACAGGGCAAATATATCTTTTAAATTGCAGCACATTTTCTCTACCAATTTTTAGATTTCCTTAGATATTCATAAACATATATCTTTTAGGTAAAATTACCTCTTTTTTTAAAGAAACAAGATACACCATCATTTTATTATGTTGAAGATCAATATAACATGGAATATTAATGTATTGAAGGCTAATCTATTAGAAACTTCATTATCATAATATAAATCACATAACAAAAAGTTGACTTAGTGAAAGAATACACATGTACTTAGCTGTTTGTATATTCATTGTCTTAAGCAACTAACACTGAAACTAACGGGGTATTTTCATCAAATATAAAATCTAAAGAAGACCTCTACTTACTAGCATTTACTCTCCATCTTCTCCACATATCCAGTTCTAAATAACAATTAATCAACTTTATATCTACATGGAATGCCTATTTTTTGAAATTAAATATAAATGGAATACAAATATTTTAAGATTCATCTATGATTAAAGACTTAATAGAGATTTGTTCCTTTTTTACAGTTTAAAGTCACTTTCTTTTCTTTTTTTTATATTTTCTTATTTTACATTTCAAATGTTATCCCCTTTTCTAGTTTTCCCTCTGAAGATCCCCTATCCCTTACTCCCCTCCTCCTGCTCACCAACCCACCCATTCCCAATTCTTGACCCTGGCAATCCCCCACACTGGGACACAGAGCATTCACAGGACAATAGGCCTCTCCTCCCATTGATGACCAACTAGGCCATCCTCTGCTACATATGCAACTAGAGTCATGAATCCTACCATGTGTTTTCTTTGATTAGTGGTTTAGTCCCAGGGAGCTCTGGAGGTACTGGTTAGTTCATATTGTTGTTCCTCCTATAGGGCTGCAAACACTTTTAGCTCCTTGGGTCCTTTCTCTATCTAATTCATTGTGGACTCAATGATCAGTCCAATGAATAGATGTGAAGATCCACTTCTGTATTTGTCAGGAACTGGCAGAGCCTCGCAGGAGACAGCTATATCAGACTCCTGTCAGCAAGCACTTGTTGGCATCTACATTAGTGTCTGGATTTGGTGATTGTATATGGGATGGATCCCCAGGAGGGGCAGTCTCTGGATAGTCATTAGATAATATTGAGCAATACTGAATGTCTGAGAAGCACCTAAAAAGTTATCAGGGAAATGCAAATCAAAACAACCTTGAGATTCTATCTCACTCCATTCAGAATGGCTAAGATCAAAACTCAGGTGACAGCAGATGCTGGAGAGCATGTCATTGGAGAGTCTCTGCTTCATACTTTGTCACTGTAACTCCCTCCATGAGTATTTCCCCCTTCTAAAAAAGGACAGAAGTAATCATACTTTGGTCTTCTGTCTTCTTGAGTTTCATGTGTTTTTTGAATTGTATCTTGGGTATTCTGAGCTTCTTGGCAAATATCCACTTATCAGTGAGTACATATTTTGTGATTGAGTAACCTCGGTCAGGATGATAGCTCCAGATCCATCCATTTATCCAAGAATTTTTAGTTGTTTTTAGTTGCTGCGTAGTAGTCCATTGTGTAAATGTACCACATTTTCTGTATACATCCCTCTGTTGAGGGACATGTGGGTTCTTTCCAGCTTTTGGCTATTATAAATAAGAAGACTGATATGGACATAGTGACCATGTGTCCTTATTACATGTTGGAGCAACTTCTGGGTATATGCCTAGAAGAGGTATTGCTGGATCTTCCAGTAGTACTATTTTCTAAGGAACAACCAAACTGATTTCCAGAGTGCTTATACCAGCTTGTAGTCCCACCAGCAATGGAGGAGTGTTCCTCTTTCTCCACATCCTCACCAGCATCTGCTGTCACCTGAATTTTTTATCTTAATTATTCTGACTGGAGTGAGGTGGAATCTCAGGGTTGTATAGATTTGCATTACCCTGATGACTTTTTTAGGTGTGTCTCAGCCATTTGGTATTGCTCAATATTAGACCTTCTCCTCAATTCTCTCCTCATTCAGAAAACAACTCAGATATGAGAATTTACAGGGGTTTCTGAACCAACCTCAACCTCCCCAGGTTTTGTGTAATGAAACAGTTCCATTTGCCCCACGTGTACCCCATTTTTATATTGGATTGTCAGTGTTTAACTTCTTGAGTCTTTTATATATTTTGGTTATTAGCCCTCTGTTTTATGTAGGATTTGTGAAAACCTTTTCCCAATCTATAGGCTATTATTTTGTCCTATAGACAATGTCCTTTGCATACACCAGCTTTTTAATTCATGAGGAACCATTTAATAATTCTTGAACTTAGTGCCTAGGTCATTAGTTTTATATTCAGGATGTTGTCTCCTCTACTAAGGAGTTAAAAGCTCCGTCCAAATTCTTGTCTATGAGATTTACTGTATACAGTTTTATGTGACGTATTTCATTGATTTGGACTTGAGACTTGTGGGGAGTGTTAAATATGGATCAACTTACATTTTTCTAAATACAGACATCCAGATAGATAAGCACCATTTGTTGAAGATACTGTCCCTTTTCCAGTATATGATTTTTACTTCTTTGTCAAAAATCAATTGTCTATGGGTATATTGATGTATTTCTGAGTCTTTGATTTGATTCCATTGATCTACCTGTCTGTTTCTATCCCAATAACATGAGGTTTTTATTACTACTGCTCTGTAGTACAGGTTGAAGTCAGAGGTGGTTTTACCTTCATACGTTCTTTTATTGTTCAAGATTGTTTTAGCTATTCTGTTTTGGTTTTGGTTTTGTTTTTCCATATGAATTTGAGAATTGTTCTTTCAAAGTCTGTGAAGAATTGTGTTGGAATTTTGATGGGGAATGCATTGAATCTGTCTATTGATTTGGGTAAGAATGCCACTTTCACTATGTAAATTCTACTGATCCATGAACAAGGGAGATCTTTCCACCTTCTGTTATCTTCCACAGTATCGTTTTTTTAGATATTTGAAGTTCTTGTCACACAGGTGTTTCCATTGTTTGTTTAGAGTTACACCAAGGTATTTTATGCTGTTATTGCCTATTGTGAAAGGTACTGTTAACTAATTTCTTTCTCAGACCGTTTATTGCTTATATAGAAGAGGGCTACTGATGTCTTTGAGTTAATTTTGTATCCATCAATTTTGATGAAGGTGTTTATCTGTAGAAGTTCTATGGTAGAATTTCTGGGGTCACTTATACACACTATCATAGTGTCTGTGAATAGCTACTTTGAATTTTTCCTTTGCAAATTTTATCCTTTTGATTTCCTTTAATTTTCTTGCTGCTCAATTTAGAACTTCAAGTATTATATTAAAGAGATATGGAGAGATTGAACAGCCTTGTCTTGTCCCTGATTTTCGTGGGAAGGCTTTTAAGTTTCTTTCCATTTGATGTTGGATATTGCTTGCTGTATATTGCCTTTACTGTGTTCAGGTATGCACTTTGTATTCCTGCTCTCTCCAAGACTTTTCCATGAAGTGGTGTTGAATTTTGTCAAATGATTTTGGGGCATCTAGTGAGATAATGTTATTTTTCTTTCTTTTTTTAAAAATAATTTGATTATTTTTGTATATTACACCACCAGTTCATCCCTGGGATAATGCCTACTTGATCATGGTGCATGATATTTTTTATCTGTTCTCCTGTACAGTTTGCAAGTATTTTATTGAGTATTATTGCATCAAGGTTCAAAAGGGAAATTGCTATAAAATTCTCTTCCTTTGTTGAGTCTTTGTGTGGTTTTGGTATCAGGGTGACAGTTACCTTGTAAATTGAGTTTGACAGTGGCCCTTCTGTTTCCATATGTGGATAGTTTGAGGAGTATTGGCATTAACTCTTCTTTGAAAATCTGGTTGAATTCTATACTAGAACTATGCAGCCCTGGACTTTTTGTAGCTGAGGTACTTTTAGCTACTACTTCTATTTCCTTAGGGGTTATAGGACTATTCACATAGTCCACTTGATTTTGATTTAGCTTTGGTAATTGGTAGAAAATCATTCATTTTATTTAGATTTTCCAGTTTTCTGGAGTACAGTCTGTTGAAGTAAGAAAAAAATGAGTCTTTGAATTTCCGCAGTATCTGTGGTTATATGTCTCTTTTCATTTCTGATTTTGTTAATTTGCTTACTGTCTCTCTGTCTTTTAGTTAATGTGGCTAAAGGTTTGTCTATCTTGTCCACTTTCCTAAAATGAAACAAACAAACAAACAAACCCAAAATACTTCTTGGTTTTATTGATTCTCTGTATTGTTCTCAGTGTGCCTAGTTGATTGATTCCAGCACTTAATTTCTTTATTTCTTGCTATCTCCTTTTCTGGGTGCCCTTCCTCCTCCTCCTTCTCCTAATCCTCTTCCTCCTTTGGCTTCATATGTACTTTTAATTTATTAGTATGGGCACTCTCCAATTTCTTTATGAGGGCATTGATTCTATGAACTTTTCTCTAAGGACTGTTTTCATAGGGTCCTATGTGTTTAGATATGTGATACTCTCATTTTCCTTGAATTCTATAAAGTCTTTAATTTCATTCTTTCTTCCTTTTTTTTTTCTTTCCTGACCCAGTCATCATTGAATATAGAGTTGTTCTGTTTGCATCAATATATAATCTTTGGGTTGTTTCTGTTGTTGCTGAATCTGACCTTAATCCATGGCGATCAGATGGGATGAATTGGTTATTTCAATCTTACTGTATCTTGAGGCTTGCTTTGTAACTGAGTGATTTCTTTTAGTTTCTTTGTCTTTCTTTATTTCTATGTACTACTATGTATAACTGATTATAGGGTTAGTTTTGGACAAGGTTCTGTGAGGTACTAGTAAGGTCTTTTGCGTTTGGGTGAAATATACTAGAGATATGTCTTAGATCCATTTGAATCATTTCCTTTGTTAGTTTTGTTATTTTTATTTTTATTTTCCTTCTCAATGGCCTATCTATTGTGGTGTTGAGAGCTCCCATTATTAATGCATGGAGTTCAATGTATGATTTAAGCTTCAGTAATGTTTCTTTTGTGAATGTGGGTTCCCTAGCATATGGGTCATAAATGTTCAGAATTGAGATGATTTCTTGGTGCAATTTTTTTTGATGAAGTTAAGATAGTCAGATGAATGCAGCTGACTATTTTGTTTACTTTGATTGAAAGGCCATTTTATTAGATATTAGAATGGCTACTCCAGCGTAAATTTAACTCTTATTTCTATGGAGGCCTATTATACTTTTATTTTGATTAAGCTTGTCATTGATAAAGACTTTCTCTATAAGTTTCCAATAAACCAAAAAAAAATTAGTCTGTGTACATAAAAGAGGAAAGAAGAAATGAACAATATATAATTTTTGCATGTATTTTTTTTTTTTTTTTTTTTTTTTTTTTTTTTTTTTTTTTTTTTTTTTGTCAAGACAGGGTTTCTCTGTGTAGCCTGTCCTGGAACTCACTTTGTAGACTAGGCTGGCCTCGAACTCAGAAATCCGCCTGCCTCTGCCTCCCAAGTGCTGAGATTAAAGGATGATTTTAGATCCTTTGTCAAAGATCAAGTGACCAAAGGTGTTTGGGTTCATTTCTGTGTCTTAAATTCTATTCCATGGGTCTATCTGCCTGTCTCTATACCAATACCATACAGTTTCTAATCACTATTTCTCTGTAATACAAGTTGAGGAGAGGGATGGTTATTCTCCCAGAAGTTCTTTCTATTGTTGAGAAGAGTTTTCACTATCCTGGGTTTTTGGTTATTCCAAATGAATTTGCAAATTGCTTTTTCTAACTCTGTGAAGAAATTAGTTGGAATTTTGATGAGGTTTGCATTGAATCTGTTTGAGTTAATTTTATATCCAGCCACTTAGCTGATGTTATTTATAAGGTTTAGGAGTTCTCTGGTGGAATTTTTGGAATCACTTAAGTATATTATCATATTTTGTGCAAATAGTGTTTTTTTCCTTCTTCCTTTCCAATTTGTATCCCTTTGACCTCCTTTTATTGTGTAAGTGCTCTGGCCAGAACTTCATGTACTATATTGAATAGATAGGGAGAAAGTAAACAGCCTTGTCTAGTCTCTCATTATAGTGGGATTCCTTCAAGTTTCTCTCCAATTAGTTTTATCTTGGCTACTGGTTTTCTGTATATTGCTTTTATTATGTTTAGGTATGGGCCTTCAATTCCTAATCTTTCCAAGACTTTTAACATGAAGGAATGTTTAATTTTCTCAAATTCTTTCTCAGCATCTAATGATATGATCATATAGTATATTTCTTTGAGTTTGTTTATGTAGTGGATTATTTTGATGTATTTGCATATATTGAACCATCCCTGCATCCCTGGATGAACCCTACTTGATTGTGGTGAATGATCATTTTGATGTTTTCTTGGATTCAGTTTGTAAGAATTTTATTGAGTATTTTTGCATCAATATTCACAAGGGAATTTGGTATAAAGTTCTTTTTCTATGTTTGGTTTTTGTGTGGTTTAGGTATAGAGTAACAGTGACTTCATAGAACAAAGTGAGTAATGTTCCTTCTTTTTCTATTTTGTAGAACAGTTCAAAGATTATTGGTATTGGTATTAACTATTCACTCTCTTTGATATCTATTATCCTTAGGTTTTCATTGTTTCGTGGATTTCATGACAGTTTTTGGTTAGGAGCTTTTTGCCTTTTGCATTTTCTTTGACTGTTGGGTCAGGATTTTCTATGGTATGTTCTACACCTGAGATTCTCTCTTCGGTCTTTTGTATTTTGTTAGTGATGCTTGCATCTGTGACTTCTTGTCTCTTTCTTAGGATTCCTACCTCCAGAGTTGTCTCCCTTTGTGATTTCCTTATTGTTTCTATTTCCATTTTTAGATCCTGGAGGGATTTTCTCAATTCCTTCTCTTATTTGGCTGTTTTTTCCTGTAATTCTTTTTTTTTAATTTTTAATATTTTTTATTACTTATTTTCCTCAATTACATTTCCAATGCTATCCCAAAAGTCCCCCATACCCCCCCATACACACACTTCCCTACCCACCCATTCCCATTCTTTTGGCCCTGGCATTCCCCTGTACTGGGGCATATAAAGTTTGAGAGTCCAATGGGCCTCTCTTTCCAGTGATGGCCAACTAGGCTATCTTTTGATACATACGCAGCTAGTGTCAAGAGCTCCGGGGTACTGGTTAGTTCATAATGCTGTTCCACCTATAGGGTTGCAGATCCCTTTAGCTCCTTGGGTACATTCTCTAGCTCCTCCATTGGGAGCCCTGTGATACATCCAATAGCTGACTGTGAGCATTCACTTCTGTGTTTGCTAAGCCCCGGCATAGTTTCACAAGAGACAGCTATATCTGGATCCTTTCAGCAAAATCTTACTAGTGTATGCAATGGTGTCAGCGTTTGGAAGCTGATTATGGGATGGATCCTTGGATATGGCAGTCTCTAGATGGTCCATCCTTTCGTCACAGCTCCAAACGTTGTCTCTGTAAATCCTTCCATGGGTGTTTGGTGAAAAGCTTGAAGCAATCCCACTAAAATCAGGGACTAGACAAGGCTGTCCACTCTCTCCATACCTATTCAACACTGTACTTGAAATCCTAGCCAGAGCAATTAGATAACAAAAGGAGATCAAGGGGATACAAATTGGAAAAGATGAAGTCAAAATATCACTTTTTGCAGATGATATGATAGTATATATAAGTGACCCTAAAAATTTCACCAGAGAACTCCTAAACCCATAAACAGTTTCAGTGAAGTAGCTGGATATAAATTAACTCAAACAAGTCAATGGCCTTTCTCTACACCATGAATAAACAGGCTGAGAAAGAAATTAGGGAAACAACACCCTTCTCAATAGTCACAAATAATATAAAATATCTTTGTGTGACTCTAACTAAGGAAGTGAAAGATCTGTATAATAAAAACTTCAAGTCTCTGAAGAAAGATTAAAGAAGATCTCAGAAGATGAAAAGATCTCCCATGTAATGGATTGGCAGGATCAACATTGTAAAAATGGCTATCTTGCCAAAAGCAATCTACAGTTTCAGTGCAACCCCCATCAAAATTCCAACTCTATTCTTCAACGAATTAGAAGAGCAATCTGCAAATTCATCTGGAATAACAAAAAACCTAGGATAGCAAAAACTCTTCTCAAGGATAGAAGAACCTCTAGTGGAATCACCATGCCGGACCTAAAACTTTACTACAGAGCAATTGTGATAAAAACTACATGGTACTGGTATAGTGACAGACAGGTAGAACAATGGAATAGAATTGAACACCCAGAAATGAGCCCACACACCTATGGTCACTTGAGCTTCGACACACACCTATGGTCACTTGAGCTTCGACAAGGGGGCTAAAACCATCCAGTGGAAGAAAGACAGCATTTTCAACAAATGGTGCTGGCACAACTGGTTGTTATCATGTAGAAGAATGAGAATCGATCCATTCCTATCTCCTTGTACTAAGGTCAAATCTAAGTGGATCAAGAAACTTCACATAAAACCAGAGACACTGAAACTTATAGAGGAAAAAGTGGGGAAAAGCCTTGAAGATATGGGCACAGGGGAAAAATTCCTTAATAGAACAGCAATGGCTTGTGCTGTAAGATCTAGAATTGACCAATGGGTCCTCATGAAACTGCAAAGTTTCTGCAAGGCAAAAGACACCGTCAATAAGACAAAAAGACCACCAACAGATTGGGAAAGGATCTTTACCAATCCTAAATCAGATAGGGGACTAATATCCAATATATATAAAGAACTCAAGAAGGTGGACTCCATAAAATCAAATAACCCCATGAAAAAATGGGGCTCAGAACTGAACAAAAAATTCTTACCTGAGGAATACTGAATGCCAGAGAAGCACCTGAAAAAATGTTCAACATCCCTAATCATCAGGGAAATGCAAATCAAAACAACCCTGAGATTCCACCTCACACCAGTCAGAATGGCTAAGATCAAAAACTCAGGTGACAGCAGATGCTGGTGAGGATGTGGAGAAAGAGGAACACTCCTCCATTGTTGGTGGGATTGCAAGCTTGTACAACCACTCTGGAAATCAGTCTGGCTGTTCCTTAGAAAATTGGACATAGTACTACCGGAGAATCCAGCAATACCTCTCCTGGGCATATATCCAGAAGATGTCCCAACCGGTAAGAAGGACACATGCTCCACTATGTTCATAGCTGCCTTATTTATAATAGCCAGAAGCTGGAAAGAACCCAGATGCCCCTCAACAGAGGAATGGATACAGAAATTATGGTACATTTACACAATGGAGTACTACTCAGCTATTAAAAAGAATGAATTTATGAAATTCCTAGCCAAATGGATGGACCTGGAGGGCATCATCCTGAGTGAGGTAACACAATCACAAAGGAACTCACACAATATGTACTCACTGATAAGTTGATATTAGCCCAAAACTTAGGATACCCAATATATAAGATACAATTTGCTAAATGCATGAAACTCAAGAAGAATGAAGACCAAAGTGTGGACAATGTTTCCTGTAATTCTTTAAGGGATTTTTTTTTTCCTCTTTAAGGGCTTCTAGCTATTTACCTGTGTTTTCCTGTATTTCCTTCTTAAAGTCCTCCATCATCATCATGAGAAGTGATTTTAGATCCATGTCTTGATTTTCTGGTGTGATCGTGTATCCAGGACTTGCTATGGTGGGAGAGTTTGGTTCTGATGATTCCAAGTAACCTTGGTTTCTGTTGCTTTTGTTCTTACTCTTGCCTCCTGCCATCTGATTATCTCAAGTGCTTGCTGCCCTCAATATATCTGATTGGAGCCTATCCTTGCTATAATCCCACTTGATTCAGAACTCCTCAGAGTCCAGCTGTCTTTGTGATCCTGTGATCCTAGGCATGTTAGATCACCTGACAGTTGAGCTTCCTTTGGGTTTTCTGAACTGAGTGCAGAGCTAGTGCACAAGTTCTGCTCAGGGTACCGGCTCAAAGTGGAAGGAACCTGTGCCATTGGCAAAGCAGGGTTCTTGCATATTGTGGCCTACTAACCTGTGATCATATGATCCTGGGCATGTTTGAGTACCTGGGTGTCAAACTTCCTCTGGGTGTTGGGAGATTTAGTGCAGAGCTAGTGCCCAAAGTCAGTTCAAGATATTGGCTAAGACTAGAAAGATAACTATTGTTTTTAAGTAACTAGAGCTGCTCTTAAGAATGATTTTCTTGATAATAATACATAGCTACATTTTAGGGCTAATGAGTACAAAAAGAAAAAGGGAGAAATAAAGAATGACAAAGAAAATGAAAGAAATCACTCTGGAATTATATTTTAATTCTGGTATCTTGAATATCTGTAATAAGTCTCTATAAATGATAAATGATTAAATTTTTAATACTTTTGCAGAGACTATTAAATAACACAATGAATTTAAAGTCTGGTACCTATTCTTTCAACCACAGTTTAAACAAGGAATATAGTTTTTAATTAAATATTTTTGGGAATTTTATTTTTGAATACTATATTTAAGTCAGTTCAACTCTTCCTACTCCTTATTCCAGACTCTCTTGTTGCTCCCTACTTTTTCAAATTACTATCCTCTTTTCTTTAAATATTATTGCTCCATTACAAATACGAAGAATCATTATAATGGTTAAGGTGGTAAGCCAAAATGAGATTCTTGAATTGCTTATTAAGCAAGGAATAATAAATTTATGTGGTGACAGACTTCCAATACACTTTTATATGAAATATTAAGTTATAATATAAGATTATGATATTAGCCTTTATAAATTATGAAAAAAATCTCAACCTTATAATTAAGGGCATTCTCCACCATGCTCACATTTACTACTCCAGCTTTTGAATATGGAATTTCTATTCATAGACTATTCTTTTGAGCTCAAGACCTCTTATTTCAGATATATTGACTTTAATCATGATTGATTACCAAAGGCACAGACCATATCACAATATGTTATCAATCTTGGCATTAGAAACTTTCCTAACAGCAGAAACATATGACCAATTTTCCGCATTATGGTAGTCAAGCCAAGTAACAGTTACCTAGGCTTTAAGATTTTACTTAGGCCTTAACACGAATGGTTTTGAGTCACTTTGTGGGTACTAAAAAGATAAACTCAAATTGTATGCAACAGCAATAAGGGCTCTTAACTCTTAAGCCATTTCTCTTAGGGATATTCTCTTAAGACTATCTTAAATGCTATTTCAAGAAACAGCCATTTGAATTTTTTAAATATATTCCACATATTCATATAAAGATATATTAAATAATATATACATATATGCATTAAAATTAACTTTTATTCTCCAGATATTATTGTTGTTGCAGAGGCTTTTGACTGTATAAACTCTAGCTGTTTTTGAGTTTTGTCATCGTGGTTCAACTCAGCTCTTCTGGCCCAAACTGCTTTCCACAAACTGGCTTCTCTTGGCTGCTGACTGAGTTGCTGCATTTGACCTCAAACTAACTCTGTCATTCTCTTCAATCTTCTGGTGCCTGCTCATTCTCTGGCTAATTCTGTCTTCACCTGCAACCTGCCTCTGTAAAACCGTTTGACCTAAACTGTTCCCCACCCGATCTTACTCTTTTAAATTTCCTCTCTTTTTTGTGTTCTTGTGGGTTCTGGGCATATTCTATCTCTGAAACATTCTGTCAAATATTTCTCTGATTCTAACTTTGTTTTCCCCTCAATTAGACATCATTTTCAAATATGGCTGTATTCTTCTACAAACCAACGTTTCCTACATTGGTTCTTATTAAAGGTGTGTGGTAAAGGCATATCTGAATTCCCTCCAGAGTGATTGAAGTTACATGGCATGTATGCATTCCAGCCAGAACACACATGTACAAGATCTATGGATATGATCCCTTGCCAGAGCAGCCATGTTGATGGATTAAAATTCCTCTGCATATGCATGTATATACTATAAAATATTAAATTATAAATAGCAATATTTGAAGACTAGAAGTTGTAAATATTTTTCTTTTTAATAATATGATATGATTCCAGATTCAAATCTGTGCAACCATATGATGTCTCACAACTTCCTGTAACTATAGTTCCGGGGGAATCAGATTTCTTTTTCTGATCTTCATGGGTAACAGACACACACGCACACACACACACACACACACACACACACACACGAACACTGGTACACAGAGATACATAGAGAAAAAATACATATAAAATAATTTTAAAACACTGTTTTAAAAAAGAAAAAAAACCTATATTTTAATTATACTTCCCTTTCCACAACTTCTTCCAGGTTACCCCTGACTTGCCTACCCATGAAAATAATTCATTAGCAACTCAATGACTGTAATCACAACATTCTGTAAGTCTACCCTATGATCAAGTTCTCTACTATTTTTCTTTTTTTTTCTGTAATGGATAACACATCCATATATCATATATCTTGTGATGGTTCATATTTCTGCACACAAATGTTTCTATCAATGTTTATCATAACTATAATTTTTTCTGTATCTCTCTTAGTTTGAATATTATAAAATCAACATTATATTCTGAATCATTTAACAGTACTTTTTTTCAGTTTTAGACTTTCTAGTAGCTATCAGTTGATAGTCATAGCACACTAAATATATGAGGCAGTGTTCTGAGGGGTAGGATATGGTACCTCTAGGGCTTAGTGGGAATTGCAAGGCATTAAAACTTCTGGACAGTGATGAGAAGTGCATTATACACTACATCATTTTAGGACAATGTGAAGGAGAAAATGTCCTGGCACTGTGTTGAAAACTGGATTTCAACATTTTTTATTGAATAACATTACACTAAAAGTTGTTTTGCTTTGTCTTTGTCACCCAGAACACACAATGCTGATATTTCCTCTAAGGTACTAAATTCTACTTAGCATATAATTTGAATATTATAAAACTATTTATTTATGTATTAAAATCATATACAATATTTAGATTATTTAAATTCCTTAAGACCTTGTTTTTCCTATAAATAGCAGAATTAACATAGCCTAGAGTAAGGTAAAAAATAGATTTTTCTTTATCAAACAGACATGAATTATTTCTGTTTCAAACCTGATTAGTATTGGGAAACATGCAATATATAGCTTATTTATGATACAGGTCACATATCTGAATCTGTTTTGATCAGCTTTAGTTACTGTGTGTGGCCTCCCTTCCCCCAGCCTGGAACCTGCTTGCTCAAGGGTGGAGCTTCCTGCTCATTCGTTCTGCCACGCCTACTGCTGGACCCTGCCTTTGCTGCTTAAAAGAGGCACACACGTGTTCGTCCTGCTACTGGACCCTGAGCTACTTGGCGGGAAATCGGGTTCCCTCCCCCTTCCTTTATAACTGAGTGTCTGGAAATAGTAAAATTGAGCTTTGATCAGGATCTTGTCTTAGCTCCGTTCTTTCTTCCGCCCCGTCTAGATTCCTCTCTTTTCAGCTCGAACTGCCATTCTCAGTTGAACCGTTCGTGTTGTGGACTGCGGGCAGGCCGCAACAACTGTGTCTTTGACACCATAACTTGGCTACTAATTACTTGTCTTCAAGATAACTTTCTGTGACCTTGACACCTGATCATTTTTTTGACTTTTTTCAAATTAGATATTTTCTTCCTTTACATTTCAAATGTTATCCCCAAAGGCCCCTATACCCTCCCCCTACCCTGCTTCCCAACCCAACCACTCCTGCTTCCTGACCCTTGCATCCCCCTGTACTGGAACATTTTTTTAAATACAAAATGAGTAAATAAATTGGGATCTTCTGTGTATAACCTATACTGTGTCCTTTAGGTTTGTAAAAGTGTCATCATTTTCTACTATTTCATTATTTCATCTCCTAATTTATCCCAAGCTGTATGACTATGTGAGGAGGACAGGAAATTTAACTTCTCTCAAGGTCTTCACTATATGATGAATTTTATTATTCTAAAACCTAAGTTTCCAGTGTTTGCATCAACTGCCAAATATATCTATTCAAATTACATATTTATAAAGTAGAGAATGTACTGTAGGTCCATGTACACCTAGATAGACATATGTCTGAGACAGGATTTCATTTATTACTTGGCCCAATATACTCCATTACAAAAAGATTATAGGATATTTGCTAAGGTATACATGGCAACTTATATTCCTCGCCCAATCCTACTGAAAAACATTTAGATATTTAACTTTCCCAAATTTTAGGTGATACAGTAAGTGTCAGCGGTTTGCTTTGATAAGAAATTATGACCCTCCAGATTTTATCTGGGCTCAGAAGATGGCTCAGCAGTTGAGAGCACTTGTTTTTGCAGAGGACCCTCCCTGAACTGGTCCCCAGAACTTACATGGTGGTTCAAAACTATTTGTAATTCTACTTCTGGGTTACCTGATGCTATCCTCTGACCTTTATGGGAATATATATGCAGGCAAACAGTAACATACATAAAATAACATAACCTATACATGCTTTAATATATTTTTACACATTATTATGTGGGTTCATGTATATAGGTGTATATACATTGTGTGTGTGTGTGTGTGTGTGTGTGTGTGTGTGTGTGTGTGTGTAAGTGTGATATCAGTATGATATGCAAGTAATAGCATAACCTACAGAGGTCAGTTCTCACCTTTCACCACATCAGACCTGGCCATTGAAATGAGGTCGCCAAATGCTTTCAGCTGCTGAGCAATCTTGTCAGCTTATAAACCATGAACTTCTTACCACATAAACTCATCTGTACTTTGTGATGATTCTGCCTCCTTAGTGGAGGTTTTAGTATTGGTTTGGTTTGAACCACTGTGCAAATAGTGAGTATGTGGTATTTCAAAGTTACATGAGCTTTCTGGTCATACACTTTTAATTTATTTTACTGTGTAGGCTGGGAAGTAATCCTGCTTTGTGTTGTTCTGCTTTGCTTTGGGAAGTTCTTAAATGAACAAGGAGAGGTTCTACAAATACATTGTTAGTTAAGATCTATTACTGATGTGTTGACAATGAAAGTTCTTGGGGTCTCATAATCTACAGAGACAAAGGTGCTGAATTCTGCATAGCAAAGGGGAACTTTACCCTTTCACAGGAAGGAGCTACGGGGCCTTGAAGTATGTTAGAACTTCAATTTTTCAAAGAATTGATTTAGATACCCATGTAGATATAGAAGAAAGAACATGGAAGACATTTATTTCTTAGCTCATTAAATTTTTACTAAAGCTGATGAACCATTAGAGCAGCAGAGATTGCACTGTTGGTAAGATATTTGAGGCACATTCACAAAAATGTGCCTATACATCCTGTTTAGCAAGTGACAAGATCAAGGCTAAAACTTTCAATTTTCTTACTTCAGTAATTAGCCCAGAGATAGTGACATTCATTATACTATATATATGGATTCTTAAGAACTCTTTTATGCCAGAAACCAAATAACCATTTCTGTTATTTATAAAATTAGTATTCATTACATACCTTCCTTTACAGAGTACTGTTTATCCCTTTCTGAAATTTTTTTCATGCATTCTCATTATTTTTCTTTATACTCTTTGTTTCAAAGGTTTCACTGAGTTTACAATAAAACAATTCAATTGCAACCAGCGGATACTTGCCCACTGTTATATTTTGTTGTTGTTTTAATTTCCCCTGTAGTTTGTGTGTTTAAACAATTTTCCTACAACATTACCTGATGATTAACATACTTATGCTAACTAAATTGTTTTTTAGAGGCGTTTGAACCTCATTCACAATTGCTTTTGTACTGGAAAACAAGAAAAGATTGGAAAACTCAATCCAAATTAATGGAACATTTCTATTCTCTCTCTCTGAATGTCACTCACTGTGTAAACACAGACATTGTCAGCTGAAGCAGCAAAGGCAGAGCATCAGTAAAGTGCTATTCCCTGCTGAGCACATTCTTAGAAACACTGAAAGTCTTGAAAGAAAAATGAAGGGAGTCGACTTTGAAATAAGCATGATGTTTCATGCTGAGGCAAATCACACTCACAGGGTAAGTGAACATTGGAAAATAGAATTGCAAACCAGAAACAAGAAGCAATCCTGGGCTAGCCAGAGATTTTGTCTACAAAGGAATAAAAACAGAGTTTTAGTGTTTGGAGGAACTTAAGCAAACACAACAGCTAAACCTTTTTAAATGTTATATACATGACTTCTTTAAAAGGCACCAAATGAGCCTGTTTTCACAGTGTTGACAAATGCTCACCCTGAAAATGTTAGTGCCAAAGTGTAACAGTTGCAAACTTAATTTGATGGAACAGATGTGAATATCGTGAAAGCCATTTTAGTGAAACTGGTTTGAGCAAGCAGCCTTTTAACTCCTCTAACTTCCTCTTTCTGAAGTGTATCAGATCAGATGGATTTGCTATAAAAACATGTAATTTCAATCCCTTTGGGACATTTTTGTTCATGTTTTCTCTTTATTTTATATATTTAAGTGATAGCAGTTTCAAAGAATAGCATCTTCACAGAACTGCTTGGAACTTGAAGTACACAGTGCACCTATATATTCCACATGAGAAATGGAAGGTAAATATTTCTTAATAACTTTAAAACTGATAAACATATAAAGATTCAAAACTGTCATCAAAATTGAAAACCAATGCAAATAATGACATTTGTCTTCATAAAGCTTAATAAAGTGAAGATTATATTAGCACACTGCAGTTTACTAGATGAAGAACTTAATAAAATTTGAATGTGTTCAATGTGTTTTCTATGACAAGTGTAGTATATTCATTTTAATATGTGATTTAAATAATGAATTGCGATAATCTTTATGAGGAATGAGAAATATTCAACCTATAGTGAGGGAAAAGAAAAATAAAAAATGTGAAAAACAAAAATATAATTATGGCTCATATTCAAGTAGAGTACTTTATTCTCCAGTAATAATATAGATGCTATTGTTTTAGTTATCTGAGAATAAAGTGATCAATAGTAAGGTAAAAAAGAAAATACTTCTGTTACTAAAAGTGAATAAAGAATACTTATTATTGTTAGAATGCTACTAAGAGAGATACCACCAACATAATTAAATTCAACCAGCATAAACTGAAATAATATACCTTGTAAAGGACACAGTTGGTTACTATGACATTTTCTGATATTTGGGGTTTGGTTATTATTCTAACCTTATGGAATTTATAGTAATTATAAAAAATATGAAATATAAGCTCCATAATATTCTTAAAACACACTATAAAGTGACATAATTTGAGACTTTCTAAATACTATAAAATGTTCCATGGATGCTTTTGAATATATGCTATATTCAAATTATAAATCATTTGAAAAGTAAATGAGGAAAATATGAAGTCAAATTGTAGGAATCATGATGAGCAGAATTACTGAAAATAAAATTCAGCCAATGACATAGATGCAGTAGAGCATGAAGATCCACTGAGCACAAGCATGGTGAATCTAAAGAGGAGCAGATTCAGCTACTACAGACCCAAGTATAATGTGCCTAAAAAGCAGAGGGCAGGAATGTTGGAAGTATAGAAGACTGTTAGTAGGAGAAACTCTGGAGTTATAATTCATGCTCTCAAGCCTGATTTTCCACTTATAACCTGCCTAATAGTGGTAATTTATTTATAACCTTCAAGGTTCAGCTTCCCCATGTTTGAAACACAATTCATGGTAATTTGTAATTCAAGGAAACGTAATAGTTAAATGAGTTTTACATTGTGAAGTGCTTATACCACTTTTCAGTGCTTAGGAAGGTATGGGCTATCTTAACTATTCAGCATTCTATAATAAATGCTTAAATATAATATGTGTGTGGAGGTTAAACTTCACTAATGACTGTAGGACATCTACAGGTTATACTACATATTATAAAAAGTAATTGAGGAGCTACCAAACTAAACTTTCATATAACTAGAAATTACAAAAATTCTTACAAGTTCTTTAAAATTGTTTATTTTAGAAATACCTTTGAACAAAAGCACCACTTTGTATCTTGATTTGGACTCATACCATTGCACTCCTCCTAGAGTCCTGAAATCGAGTACTGCCATGAATAAAACTGCTGCTAAATCAGTATCTTCAGAGCCACCAATAAGTATGGATGTGTTTGCAGTGGCTCCAACTATGCTCTCATCACCTTTTACCTTCCACCAAAACCCTTCTGCTTCCTTACACTCATGTTTATAGTGGACATGTGTGGGAATTAAGCACATATGAAGGTATTTACTTGGGCAAGAACAACTTAGCAGCATCTGTATCACTGAGGAATATAATTCCCCACTTCCCAAGAAAAACCATTAACTGCCAATTGCTTATTTTGTTTTAAAGTAGGGTCCTTGTGTTCTGGGGAAATATGATACACACACACACACACACACACACACACACACACAGAGAGAGAGACCTACTCAGTCTGGAAATAGAACCATTATCCTACAATATTAATGATTGCGCCAAAACCTAATTGGCAAGTCAGTGTCTTTTTATTGGGGTTTCTAAAGGAAATTTGGTGAGTGGTTACTTACAGGAGCAAGGATGTCTCAAAATGTAGCTACATCTGAAAAGCCCCCCTGAATAAAGGTGATGTGTCATCAAACCTTCCATCCCAGAGTTCTTTGCTTAACTGGCAGATAACTTGGTAGATTCTAGAACTATTGTGGCTTTGGCTTGGTTTCAGTGTCTCCTCCATGAACACTGTTTATTGATAGTATAAAGCTTTGGAGATCCCTCCTGTAAACTTGCTAATGTCTAATTCTTCAAATGTGGTGAAATTCCATTTCCCTCATGTGCCTTGTTCTTCCTGGAAATAATGACGGTTTCTGTAATCTGGTACAAGTGGCCATTGGTGCTGTGAGTTTGTGAGTGCAATAGACATTTCATATCCAAGACAGTTTTAAAAGGGGTTTGTCAAGTCAATCTCTATTCTGTTGACGAGCTGTGCTTCTGTCATAGTTGGAATCCTCTATCAGCACAAGGAAATCTTTTCCTTCACTGACATTGCTGCCTTTTTTCCTGCTTGCAGAAGGAAGCCTTAAAATTAGTCAGAATAAAGGACTATCAGTTTTTTCATATTCAAAGTACAGGTCTGAAAATATGTTGAATTTTTCCTAAAATATGTCTAAACTATTCAACATTCTTTTTGAAAAGAATATTGTTATAGATATTCCTTTCAAAATATTGACTATAATTCCAAGTTACTGAATTGTTATTGTCCTATTAAAGCAATTGCAAATTTTAAAATTTTGGCTGATAATTTTCAACTGTCATGCTAACAGCTGGCACTTCTTGTTTAAGCTGCTCTAAGGTCAGGCAAATGACAACAGTGGAATAAGGATCTTCTAGAACTGTGAGAAAAAATAATCATTTCTATATGAGTTCTCAAAGAAGCAGAGACACATGTTTTCAAAAGTCAAGAAGTAGACATAACTGAGGATTTAATTAATAGGGAAGAATAGAGTAAAGCACACATTAGGACATCCTTTTTAGGCGTTTTAAAAAGAAATCAATCAATCCAAGAAAAATATCTGCTGTCCATACAGAATATGATATAGCAAATGAGTCCATTTACATGAAACTTTCAGAAAAGGAAACTGACCAGTGATTGTCTAGGTTAATAGATATGATTGACTCTATGGAAATCATAATGGGTGAGTCACTAAGCAAAATCAAGAAACTTACTGAATCCTTTAATAAAAACAGGCAATTTTTACAGACCAAATTTTATTGCTTCCAGAGGCTTTTCCTAGAAGTATATGGTCCTGAATGTAATGTTTTCTTCAGATTGTAATAAAGCTGAGGGGCCAGAAGTCACTAAGAGAAATACAGGTAGCTTTGGAGGTGAAGAGATAACTTGTTATCAAGAAAATCCTAACAGTGCCACATGAAGCTCGGATATTGAATCCAGTCGCTCTATGTTACAGACTCAAATCACACGCCTGCCCAAAATCTAGACAGTGGCTCCTATGACATAAATGAGTGAATTTGCATTACACGAATCTGGTTATTTCTTACATATTTGTTTAACGAGTACCTAGACATATTAACTTTATCACAAATTATTTTATAGTAGTGTGAAAAAATGCTTATAACTAATCCAAGTATCTTGACTTTGTCATTTCTAATCCGTTTTCTTAAAATGTAAAATGAAAACAGTAATTCTTATTTTAATCTAAAAATTAAAATGAGACTGCTACAAAAATACAAGGAGAGCTTTCTTTATCCACTATCTCTGATCGAAAGGGATCAATTTCCAAGTACCTTTATAAGTGGTGGATTAAACTCAGCTGCATCACTGATTTGCTCACAAAGCACTGCTACACAAACACAGTGGAACCTGAGTTAGCAGAATGGGGCAGATGAAAACACCCAGCAAATTTCATAAGAACTCTAGGTACAAGGTTTTACACCTCTGTTGGTGTTCAAGTGTAAAGGGTGCTTCTCTGCAGCAGGCAGGAAGGGGAACAGGGTGGAGGTGGCTCTGGCACTCCAGACAAGGCGAAATGACGGAAAAAGCAAATAAGGGCAAAAAAACATTTCTTATTTAAAATGTTAATTTTCTTCATGTATGGGAAGTTCCCCTTCCAGGTTATCTTTTTTTTTTTTTTTAAAGATTTATGTATTATATCCAAGTACACTGTAGCTGTCTTCAGATGCACCAGAAGAGGGCATCAGATCTCATTATGGATGGTTGTGAGCCACCATGTGGTTGCTGGGATTTGAACTCAGGACCTTTAGAAGAACAGTCGGTGCTCTTAACCACTGAGCCATCTCTCCCGCCCCCAGGTTATCTTTATGACTGGACCAGATTGTTCTAATCAAGAGTTACCTTTTGATGCTAAACACGAACATGAAGTGATTTTCAATCTAGTGATCTTGATGGCTTTTGTGCAACTCTCATATCATCCTCCCAGAATTTCCCATTCTCTGGTGTACATTGTACCTTCCCTTCTTCTATGAAGCTGGTTGGCAGCTTTCCACAATTAATCGACAGCATATTAAATTAATCTTATTTCACTTAATATAATATTAGTCCACCTCCATTCATATTGCTGCAGATTATAGGTGATCACACTTTTTATTACTTAATAGAATTTAATTGTATGAATCTATGTTGTTTTATTTACCCATTGACCATTGAATCGAATCAGAATCCATTATATATTTTGTCTAATATAAAGAAAATTACCTTAATAAAAGGTCGCAGGTATCTTTATAAAATAAGGATTTCATCATAATTAGGTAGATACTGACTTGGGACACTGCTGTATAATTAGTTATCTATAGGTTAGATGTGAGTATCATCATGTAGCCTTTGGCTTGTTTGGAACTTGCAAAGACCCAGCCACCTCTGGCTTTCCATAGGCATGTACTGTGCCTGGCATTTGGGGGTTTTGTTTGTTTGCTTTATTAATCTCAGTATTAGTTATTTTTCCAATAGCTGTAGCAAAATTCCTGGGTAAAAACAACTTAAGGAATGAAGATTTAATTTTGGACTCAATATGATGAAGTTGCTGTCTGGCAGCAGGCAGCCAGTCACGGTATATTCATAGTAAGGAAGCAGACGGTGATGAGGGCAGAATCCAGGCTCATGTGTGCTGCAGGCCATAGTTAGGTGAGTTTTGCAACATAGTAAAGCAAATATAGAAAGACATTTTTTAAGTATCATCAGAGGTTTAAGTCCTAGATAATTATAGATCCTGTGAACTTGACATAGTTCAACAAACAGTCTCTATACAGATTTCTATAATCGTCATACTGATAATTCCAAGCAGCAATAAATGAGTTGCTGCCCTTCTGTATTCTTTCTAGAATAGGTTCTTTTAATATGCATTAATGTTATTTTGACAATAATCATTTTGACTCTACTGAGAAGATATCACAGTGAAGTATTATCTTGACTTTCATTTCCTTGAATAATAGTGGTTTAAAAATTTTATATATCTATTGGACATTTATGTCTTCTTTTTAGAATGGTCTATTTAGTTACTTATACCAGTATTCTTTTTTTATTGTGAGAATAATGTAATTGTGTAAGTTTTCCTGTTTGTTTATTTCCTCTAACCCCTCCCACGTAGCTTCTCCTTTGATAACAATAAAAGTTTTGAGCTCTTTTTCTTTAATTGGTGTGTGTGTGTGTGTGTGTGTGTGTGTGTGTGTGCGTGTGTATATTCCATATATAGAACAACCTAACTGACCAGGCTTTTTACATACAAAAAAAAAATCAAATTCAGGAAACAAATGTTAAAGTACTAATCTAAGCAAATGATGACAAATCAGAGTTTTAGTATTTAATGTAGTACATTGATTATCTAGTTGAAAATTTACAGTTAATTATTGCTCGTATTTTCCAACCACATAAAATAATTCATTTTTTCTTATGTGACTACCATGTATTTTGACAGTCATTTACTATGATTTCTCTTACATTCATACTGACAATCATTTAATAATGTAACAATTTCATATTTCAGTTAATAGTTTTCAAGAATATTATTTTGTGATGTATTATTGTCTTCTTATTCTGCAGCATGGGTTAAAAGAGCTCACGGTCATGTGCTGTACAACTTTTACAACTTAAAAGTACAGATAATTTGATTGTTTTCCCAGAGAAATGGGCAGGCAGCCAAGCCTCACCACTAAAATTAGTCTCCAATTTAGTGTTTGATGTCATTTCACAAGGACTAGAATGAAAAATGAGACATTGGACATGTTAACTCTGAGGAAAATTATCACTTCACCTTGTATAGGGCGTCTTTATGGAATGAAATCAGAGGAGATAAATCATCTTGCCCTGTGACAGAATTGCCTGTCAATGTGGAAAGATGTCCTCCCATGAGAGGGCAGGCACTGTCTGAGTTTCCCTCTGGTTATGACTAGATATATTTTATGTCTGAAAATAATGATAGAAAATTTAAAATAGAAATGATATATGCAGAACACACTTTTCAAGTCAATTTTTTTTCCAAATGTCATTTTAAAGTGTGTATATAAATATGAGAAACATATATTTGTGAACTGCATCTATCCTTGAGATGGTCACTAAGGGGAGAAAATGACCAAATAGTGCTTACCATAAGCTGTTGCTGTGTACTCTAGTACATCTATATTTATATATTTAAGTAGGTAAGAAATAGTTTGCCTTCCTCCAGTATTTATTAATAAAAGATAATCATCATTTTAACTGTAATATCATGATTTTTTGATAATTTCCCATAAATGCTACATTTACATCACAGCACCCTAAACAGAATCATCAAAACCTAGCACATAATTAATTTGAATTTTGTTCTTATTGTACAAGAAATACATATGGACCAAAACAGTAGCATTTATACCAAAGTTTGAAAAACTACAGTGTGATTGTATGGAATTATTAACCACTGAGTTATTATTACTGCAATATTATGCCCACACAATTGAGTATTTGTTAAAATCTTAAGTGCATTTTGTAGCAAGACTTTGAGGAATAGAGATGTTTTAATACACATGTATATGTTTGAAAAATAATCAGACTAAATTTTTTGGATTTTTTTCTGGATTTTAATAAAGTGCTTGGTAATAGCATAATATATGTTAGAGTAATGTTATATTTCATATGTGTTTCAAAAACACTCAAAAGTCTAAAACCTGCTGGCTGACTCCAAAGTACCTCTAATAATGATGGGAAAGAAAACATATGTTAGATACCCTAGATACTTTTTGTCTATATTAACAGGGTTAAAAGTTAAGAGGTACTAAATGACTTCAAATGTCATTGTAGATTGGCTAAATTTAAAGTTATGAAAATTTCTAGAAGCTAAAAATTTGCTCTCATATTATGAACTTGAGGCATACTCTGAAATTTACATTGTTAACCTGCTCTAGAATGTATTTAGATTGATTGTTAAAATTCAGAAATCAGTTGGCAGTCAGCATGTAGAAGAATGCAAATTCATACATTCTTATCTCCTTGTACAATGCTAAAGTCCAAGTGGATCAGAAATTTCCACATAAAACCAGGTACACTGAATCTAATAGAATAGAAAGTGGGAAAGAGCCCCGGAAGACATTAGCACAGGTGAAAATTTCCTGAACAGAACACCAATGGCGCAGGCTCTAAAATCAACAATTGACAAATGGGACCCCATAAAATTGAAAAGTTTGTATAAGGCAAAGGACACTGTCAATAGGACAAAACTGCAATCTACACACTGGGAAAAGATCTTTACCAACCCTACATCTGATAGACGGCTAATATCCAAAATATACAAAGAACTCAAGAAGTTAGACTCCAGAGAATCAAATAAAAAATTAAACCCTATTTAAAAAATGTTGTAAAAAAGAGGAATATCAAATGGCTGAGAAGCACCTAAAAAAATGTTTAACATCCTTAGTGATCAGGGAAATGCAAGTCAATACTACACTGAGATTCCACTTCATACCAATCAGAATGGCTAAGATAAAAAACTCAGGTGACAGCAGATGTGGAAAAAGAAGAACATTCCTCACTGCTGGTGGGATTGCAAATTGGTACAGCCACCTTGGGAATCAATCTGGCAGTTCCTCAGAAAATTGGAAATAGATCTAACTGAAGACCCTACTATATCAACCTTGGGCATATACACAAAAAGACGCTTCAATATATGAGAAGTACAATGACTCCAATATTTTAATTGCAGCCTTAATTATAATAGCCAAAAGCTGAGAAAAAAAAGCCCAGATGTCTCTCAGTGGAAGAATGGATACAAAAAATGTGGTACATTTACACAATGGAGTACTACTCAGCTATTAAAAACGAAGAGTTCATGAAATTCACAGGCCAATGGATGGAACTAGAAAATATCATCCTGAATGAGGTAACACAGACACACAAGAACACACATTGTATATACTCACTGACAAGTGAATTTTAGCCCCAAAGCTCAGAACACCCAAGGTAGAACTCACAGATCATGTCAAGTTTAAGAAGGAAGACCAAAGTAAGGATGCTTCAATCTTACTTAGAAGGAGGAAAAAATTACCAGGGGAGGTAGAGGGAGGAAGGGACCAGGGAGGGAGAGAAAAAAGGTGAGCAGGATCAAGTATGAGATGATGTAGCGGGAAATATTAAAAAGGGCACTTTCCCACGCTAGTGTCGGCTACTCTCTGACCACATCTACCTCTCTACCTCCATGGCTAGCCCCATGCAGCGACCACCCATCTCATGATTCTCTTGATGTGGATTCTGCTCACATTCCCAGCCCTGGTAAAATCAAAGAGGCTTGTAATTTATCAGTCAGATATTTTAGTAAATTTTCAACTCACCTAACGCCCACACAATGAACTCAAAACTCAATTGATATAAACACAAGATGCACACCTAGATGGGGCAGATGCACCCTAATTATAATTTAATCATCTAAGAAATCCCCAATACTTATGGCTCCCAGGACTGTATGGTTGGTTCTGGCTCCTCTTCTTCTCCTATAAGTTCCATTTTATCTCTTCCTCTCCTTCCCTTCTTCTCCCCCTCTCTACCTCTCTGTTCCTCATTTCTAAAATTCTCAGCCAACCTTTCTTTTTCACTTCCCAATCACAGGCTCTCACCTTATTTTGTGCCTGCTCTCACCTGCATAGGAAGAGACAGGAGAGAAGCACAGAGGGTCAGGAAATTGAACAGAAATATATAGCAGAGGGGATGGGGAAGTAGGGGTAGCCAGGAAAGCAAGAGGTTTCCAGGACTCAACAAGGACATTGAGAGAACCTGTGGAGACCACCTCTAGTAGATAGGCACAACCACCGTGGAGGGATGGGGACATCCTCCCATCTCACAATATTCAATCCAGGATATTCCTTGCATAAAGGAATGCAGGGACAAAAAAATGGAGCAGAGACCTAAGGAAAGGGCATTCAGAGACCAGTCCACCTAGGGATCAAATTTAGAAGTGAATTTTTGGCATGCAAAACTTAATGAAATTAATTAAAGCAATTTCTCTATTTCTGGTTAGTATTTTTATTACTTAAAGGTTTTAAAATATCAAAAAAATTTTCCAAAATATAAATATAAGTATACTATAAAACATTGATAATTCTCATTTTTTTTCATTTGTGGTAGAACAAATCAAACCTCTCATTATTTATTCATTTACTAGCTTATTCATCATGCATTTATTTTAAACAGTCTATTGACTAGTTTCTATACTTGACATTTCAGATCATATGGAGAGCAAACACAATTTTAGAGCCTGAATTCTTGTGGTCCCATATTAGTTTACAACACAGATTGCTGGGGACTATTATAAATACAACATGGTATTGTCATATGATGTAAATAGAAAGAAGGTAGGGTGTGGGACTAGGTAAGTTTGCAAGAATGAAACAAAGAATGAGAGATGTTCCAAACCTTCAGTTAGACAGGATGAGTACACAGGAATGCCACTCTAACAAAAAGGATTCAGGACCTGAGGATTGTGGCTCAGATTGCAGTAGAATTTGATTTACTAATGAGGATAGAATTCAAAAAATGGATCTAATAATCTAAATAAATGTCTTTACTGTTTTGTTGTATGGATATACTCATTCTGTGTGTTAATCACTCACTTATATACTCATGGAAAAATTACAATATTCTCTGCATGTCTGCACTTTGTTTATGTCAAGTAATAGTGGAGCAAGGGAAGAAAAACAAGGCCTGTCCATATGCAGTTTAAATATCTTTGAATAAATGAAGATAATAAATATACCATACCTTATAATATAGAGTTGTACATTATGTAATTTATATGCAGAACTCTTTGAATTCATTATCTCTTTTAGTCTCTTAACTCTTTATAGGTACATAGGACAGCTATTAGTTACTAGAAAAAGAAACAATGTTTTGAAATGAAAAGAATGTGCAAAATGTTAGAATGCTTGTTAACTTATTCTAACACACTTCTAGAGTCATCTTCCTCCAAAGTGGTCTTGAAGATATTTCTTCATGTGTTTCCTGCTGCTCAAACACCCTGCATTCTTCCTTCATGCTTCAAACAATTTATCTACTTGCATATTACTTTTAAACTATGAATCTTTTAAAGAGTTTTGCTTCAAAGTTTTGTTTGTTACCCCTGCGCCCATCCTTCTTTTACTCCTTTTCTCTGAATAAGGTTACCATTTTTCCCATTTTGGTGCTCAACATCCTTAGAGCACATTCTAGAATCGCATGAGATTGAGCCAACCTTCTTCTCAATAATGATGGGACTTAGATTTAAAATTTCCAAGAAATACTTAGGAACAACAGCATACATTTCACTCCTAGTTTTTCATTGTATAATTTTTTTGTTTTTCAGTTTATTTATCTATTATTATTTCATAGAAACGGAGTCTATGTATGAAGAAAGCATTTTCATACCAGAAGATATCTCTAACCAATATCATATCCTCAAAACCCCAATGGGAGTGAAAAATTGAGAATTTGTTGCCTTCTTTGATGAAAACAGGGTTTTCCCCCATTATTGGTTAAAGTATAGATAATCACATAAGTTCTCAATCAGTGCTGTGAAGTGAAAAAGAGCTTTTGACATATAACCTTAGCTATAGAATGCACTCACAGCTGCACAGCAGTGAATGTATTTAGTAAAGAAGCCATTAATGACCACTCTGAGGAAAAGGAATAAACTAATGTTAGCATTTACAGAATTTATCGTGTATTTACAGAATGATTGAGGCAATGATTGATGAGAGTTTCAATACCAACTTTAGTAAATGAGACCAGTGTCAAAAAAAAAAAAAAAAAGAATGTATTCACTCATGATATTGTAGCAGCAGCTACTGAGCCTTGCATCAGTCTGCAAGCAATAATGCATTGACAATTTATCTATTTGCCTGAAGAAGCATAGCATCTAAGACGAACCCCACAAGTCTGGATGATCCATCTTTAAAGTACAGGTAGGATAACTACACAAAAATTTTCAAATATAATTTTTACACATTTCAATTTTAGAAAAAAAATGTAGTTTTCATGCTTGCTAACAGGATACCCACAAAAGCTGTCTTGCTTTTATTTTAAGTACTGGGGAAATGGTTTTCTTTTCATTTCCACTATAATGTAGAAAATATAAATTCATCTGTTATTCATTGCACATATATAATATTCCTTAAGCATATTGTATTTTTTAATTTATATTAACCTCTAATATCAACTGGCATTTGACAGCCTTCTGACCACCATCTTTGTTGTGAGAGCAACATGGCATTTTCAGGCTCGTAGAAACACTGGGGTCTCCCTGGTTTGCTGCTTTAATCACAGTGCAATTCCTGCACTGCACTTACACATTATGTCTCTGAGGCCATCACCATAGTCTGAATTTATGATCTTTGACCCTATTTTGGATTTATGTCTTAGTCTCATTCCAAGAGGATTTGAGTGCATACTGTTGTGTTTGTTGTTTAATTAATCTGTCCTAGGCTTAGTTAAGTTGTGAGTTTAACAGAACAAAGGAGAAGAAAAATTAAGGAACAATCCAGCAGTTCTTAGAATCCAATTTACTCAATTCAATGTTTAGAATCAGAGTTTAACTTAACGTGTGTCTGTCATACTAATATATTGTTTTGATCTCTTAAGAGGAAAGTAGAGGATCTTTCTGAGTGTCTGAATGCAGCCTGCTTACGTTACAGAGTAAAACCCTATCTGAAAACCAGGCCAAACAAACAAAACCAAAATAAAAATAGGGAGAAAGCTAAAATCTGATAAGCATAGCATCAGAATAAGTATAAACATGGAAAATGAAATTATTTCCCAATTAAATTAGAGATATGCAAATGGTGAATTACCTAATCTAAGTTGATCACCTGTGCCTACTATCCACGTTGTTTTCAATGCTATCTCATCAAGAAAAGATTATATCATTTTTGATAAGACCACACCAGGTCAATAATACCATTACTAGAGGGAATTTCAGACAACCCAGACATTCTATTCTGCTCCAAAACCCACAGTGATCTCCTAGTGAAGTATACACAGTTGTGATGTTCTGTCTAATCACAAAAGCTATTTCCTCTCTATTTCTCATCAAAATCCAACTGTCTTATACAGAAATGTAAAGTCCTTCCATGCACATGGATGGGAAGAATTCATAATATGAAAATGACCATCCTATCAAAAGCAATTTATAAACTCAATGTACCATCACATCATGGTTCTGGTCTCTCATGAGCATATTAATGAATGTTGAAGCAGATAGAGCAAAAGCTCACGTGGAACACATTTACTACACTAGTTTTATGATATCCCATGGATATTTTAAGAAGATATTGGTAGAATTACAGAGATTTAGTAGAAACCATTACTATTAGTGTCAGCATTTTCAAGAGTGGGTAGGCTTTTGAGATTTTGTGAGAAAATAAACACAAAGGAAATGTATATGTTCATATGTAGGAGGGTGTATTACTAACATACACATGTACCTATCTCTATATACATCCATAACACACATTCCTGAAAATAATTATAAGTGCATAGATGGCTATAGTTAGAATATGGCTTGGATGATTTTATAAAGAATAAGGTGAATTCAGAGTCATATCTTATAGAATTACCTAGTGGTCCATGGAACTAAATACCAGAATATTGACCTTTGTGCTTGCAGACCATTATTACTTGGCTGGTTTGGCATGGAACTAACAGAGCACAGCAGCTAGTAAAATAAAGTGCTCAGGACCCCTAGCCACCTGATAAAAGTTAAGTTAAATCAAATATCATGCTAGGAAACATTAAATCGTCTCCATTAACTTAGCACTGAGTAATTAAGAATATGAATATTTTTAATATAAAAAGCCCCAGGATCCATTTTATAAAAGTTGTTTAAATACAACACTCAACATAAAAGAAGATGATCCTGAAGCAGACATGCAGAGCATACTAATAAACCATAAAATATAACCATAACATAATGATTAGGGACATAAACTTATTCTTTAGTATTATAAAAATAGCATAGTCTGCCATCTTGCCTCTAGTTATTTTCACCATTTTAAAATAACCCAGCATTATATTGAGCTGCAGCTCCTTAAGAAGGATGCCTACAGGAAAATATATTCACTTAATTCAGAGAGAATAAAATTATGATATCAAACAATGTAACAAATCTCTTGCAGAATGAATATAAAAAGATGAAAATGCATTAATTTGTGAAATGATATCTATAATCCTTGGGTCAAAATCATTATGTGTGAGAATTGAAGACTAACTCTGCTGAAAGAATTACAATTAATAAGAAAATATATACTGCATGTCTCTACTGCTTGTATTTTCTCTATCATTATTGTGTTTTCCACGGTCTTTACAGAACAATATTTTTTCTTATTTCTTCCTATTTTAATTTTTTTAAATGTTCTCAGAGATACTATAGCTGGGTTATTACAATTTCCGTTGGCAGCTTGTAATCACATGTTTGATCACTGAGGTCTTGATGCTGTCAGTATTTATTAGCTCCTAAAAATTATTTCTTCACACATCTCGGTTTGTATTACTCCACAGAAAGATACAATTCAAAGCCATAACCTAATGGCTCTTCTGCAACACAGAACAGCTTCCCACACATAAAGTCACTCTGAAAATCATTACAGTTATATTATGAAATATACATAAATATATTTGTGAAAAGTATGAATCTAGAAAATATCTTTTTATCAATTAAATGCCAGTCAGAAACTTGAATAAACTAGCACAAAATTGTATTTTTAAAAATGTTGTTCTAATTGTCTGGTTAGTCATAACGTCAAACCTATATTCAGAATACAAACTTTCATTAGCAAGCATCCTGTCAGTTAACCTCAGCAATACAATTACTTAAATTGCATGTGATTGTTAAAACATAAATCTGATGGAAGGAGAGATCACTCAGAACCCTGACCTGCAAACTCTTCTTTACAGTTGCACTATGTCTCATAGGCACACACACACACACACACACACACACACACACACACACACACAAATACTTTTAAAAGCAAGACATAGAATCGGTCTAAAAAAATATACAGTTTATATACATCATTGGGAGTCGACACCACATAAAAGACATGTAAAATATGAACATTATTTTAAAACATATGACAACATTTTGAAATCATTTCATCAAATATATTCGTGATAGTTTTATAAAAGCAAGTTATACAAGAAACATTGTGTGATTACATTTTTTTTAACCAGAAGTATATATAACCAAAAGTATTTGAGGGATATCTTTATAGTGCCAGATTTATTTTATTTTAAAGAAATAATTATCATACACTAACGTGTATTTACACTAGTTTTCTATTTATTTCACTACTTTACAAAGACAGCATTAAAATGTACATAGTTAAAGTACTACTGTCACAGTGGCTATTCTGAGATGGGAAACAATGGGAACTGAACATTTCATCAGTCATAGCTAATTCATTGCACCAGAACATGAACACTTGATAATCAGATGAAATTCTCTTCAATACATGTTAAACTTTTTCACTGTTCCAATTTGCTTGACACATACTGACACAGTCACAAATATGTTTATGCAAGTGCCAAGACTGCTGTAGTTAAATAAGACAATACAAAAAGTTGAGTGAAAATTAATTTTAGACATTTTCAAGTGCTTTAGGTCACTGCAGCAGTAATCTGTCCAAAGCACAGACCATGCTGAAGATACACTGAGCTGTGGATTCTCTTTAGGCAGAGGGAAAGTGTGTTTTTAGATAATACATGAACACAGTCATGCAGGATAATTTCCCTTACTGGAGTTTTATAGATCTCCACACTCCCTATGTGATTTCTTAAGAAATGAAAACAAATGTTCCTCCCTTTCTGATAAATTATGAATGCCCAAGTGATTACAGACTATATTGCCAATTAACTGGAGAAATAGGCTCACAATGATCATTTGTACCAGAGAAAATGTAGACACAATGTTGATAATTAAGGAAATATGCATTTTGACTATTTCTATACAATTGTTAGCAAAACTCAAAGTTAAGCTTTATCAAGTGATGAGGATCCTGTGATGAGAATAAATGGTAAAAAGTGTTGATTTTTAGAAAAATTTCAATATCTGATATTCATAAATGTACTGAAAACTATCATGTTTCCTTCACATAACATTGTACACTTATACATCATATTCTGGGTCATGTTCATAACCTTGTCTTCTTAAAATTTATTTCTTCACTGGTACACAAATAAGGGTTAATATTTTTTCAAGATTTGTATGTGTAATTAGACTCTGTGTTTCAAAGAGACTGTATTTTACAATTTTTTTCCAAAATACTTATCTTTAATCTTTATTTTTTACAGTCCAGTCATTATCCCCCTCCCAGTCTGTATTAGTGAAATGTAATACATAAAATTTGAGTCAAGGTAAATATACTTACATCTTCAAGAATTTATCATCATCTTGAGGAGATGCATAACTAAGATAAAGTGTTTGCCATGCAAACATGAAGGATAGAGTTAAGGTCTTGAGGGTTCATGAAAGAATGTGAAGTGCAGCAGAGACATAAAGATGCTGAGATCTGTTTAACTAGTTGAGTTTAGGCAGTGTGATCTGTGTTTAAAGAGACTATCAAAATGTTGGCGATAGAAACAATGAAGATATCTCCAAGATAGATTTTATCCACTATGGCTACACACAAAAATGAGCATATCTACACGCACGCACACACAAATGACCCGTCCAGCAGGTCCAGTTATTCAAGGGTCACGATGGGACCTCCTCCGAAGAACCAAATGGGGGGTAGAGAAAGACGAGGGCCTTGTGCGAATAACAACATGGAAACATTCTGGAATGCATCAAAGCCCCAAATGTTTTGAGAAAGGCCCAAGGCTTAAATGCACAGGCAAAAGGGGAAGTACAGATACTTATCAGTGGGAGGGGTAGGGTAATACAAGCAAAAGGAGAAGTACTTATGGGAGGGGGGGCAATAGAAATTCTTTCTTTTGGCAGCTACACGGGGAAGCAGGAACTTGGTCGTATCAGGGTGTGGTCAGGACATTGGCGATGACTTAGGACTGGAACATTCTCGGAATCGGTGTGTCGGTGGCCCGCTTTTGACCCCCTTTTCTTCTCGGGGGGAGAGGCCCAATTCAGAGATCAAGAGTTGTCTTAATAGCTCCCAACACACAAACACACAATATTGCTGTCGTCACTCACCCTCATGTAAATAGCATGTCAGAACTTCTTCCCCTAATATTTAAATTATTATGCATTGCTTACCCTTGCCAATCCTACCTTCTTCTCCATCCCCTTGAAATCACAAGTCTATTCAATATTTCTATGAGTCCGATAGTTTTAGAATCTACGTACAAATTATATAACATTGGTTTTCCATCCCTGCTTATTTCATATAACGTAAGGATATTTATTGCTATAGCTGTCACTGTATAACTGTAAAACCCCATATTTTGGTTAATATAACATTTGGCATAAGTAACCCATCTTCTTGTTTCATTCATTAACCTTAGACAATTTGGGTGTTTTCATTTTGGGGAATAAACTTAATAGAGCTAAAATGGATATAGACTTGTGGGTGACTTTGAAACAGCATATTTATTTCATTTTCTTGAGATATTTACTCAGTAGATGGGTTAATGAATGTGACATTTCTGTTTTAAAATTTGTTTGTGCCTGCATGAGTATACACATTGTGATTATATATGAATGCAGGTGTGTGTGTGTTTGTGTGTGTGTGTTTGTGTGTGTGTGTGTGTGCGTTTTGTGCTGTATGCATTACCAAAGAAACCAAATATCATAATACTTGAGTAAAGAGTACAAAATTGTGCATACAGGAGTTGTAGGTTGACAGGTGACAGACACTTAACAAAGATCAATATTTCATGTGAGCTGTGTATTAAATTTTGAGAGGTTAGAAATATAAAATATTACATAAAAGATATGTGAAAACTATTATTTGAATCTAAAAAGCTATTTTGAAAAATCAGAACAAGATATATTTTTGGCAGAAACTATTATGGATTGGTTGACATTAAATAAAATTGCAGCTCATTGAACAGTATTAGTCATGATAGAAAATGGGATGTTACTGAGAGGAAGCAAAAATGAGTAATTCATATAGTCAGCATAAACATTTGTATTCAGATGATGAAAAGAAAAATTTAAAACTGAAGAAGCAAAATATTATATTTAATCAGACATTTAAAATATATAAAAAAGAAAGTTTCTTTAACTTTGATATAAAAATACAACACAACACAAACATATAAGCATAACGCAAACACACATATCTGATTGTGACAATTTTTCAATAGAGATCCTCATGTGTGTTCAAATTGACAGGTAAAGCTGATTATGACATTTCACTCTTTGTCAACCTGGACACATATTCATATCATTTAAACCAAGACATTTTCTTTTTTCTCTAGAACACAAATAAGTATCAATATAAGCTATAGTGAAACCTTAAAATTCCCACAGTCTTTGAAATATTCAACATGTTAAATGGCCAATGTCTTTTTAAAAATTGAAAAAAAAAAAACATTAGCTGTATGTTCCTGTAAAATAAAAAAAGAACTTGTATAATTTCATATTACTAGAGGAAAGCACAAGGGCACTAATACAATTATTTCAAAGCAAAAGCAAAATCTAACCATGCACAACTTGTGTATGATAAATTGGATACATGATCTTCTAGGTTTGAGAGGCCTTGAATAGCCTATTTCTCCATTTCTTTCATACACAGCACACACAGATTTTTGTTTTTCTGTTTGTTTTTGTTTTTGTTTTTTTGGATTTAGACTAGATCTATTCCACATGTGCTGCTGTGGTTAGTCACTATCTCATTGTCCTTGAATCTGTAGGATCTTGGGATATCCACCGAGGCTGCATCCTCACCATTGGGCTCTTCTGTCTTCTCAGAGCTCAGACCACTCATGCCTTCAAATTTAGTAGCATTTAGCAGATGCTTACATACTACTCAGATTAGCTGTTGGCTTAGAATGCAACATTTCATTCTACCCTGCCCCCTTTACAGGAACAACTGATTGTATATACTGGCCCCAAGGGAATATTTCCTATATTTAAAATTATGGATTTGTCTGCAGGACAGACAACTCAACATAGTAAAGCAGTAATAATTAGACATCCCTTAAACATATATTGATATCGTGCATGTCAATTAATATATGTACCACCATTCAGCCAGGACGAAAAACACAGTGCTACTCACTGTCAATATCCATCAATATAGATAAGCTTTTTCTAAACTAAAAACATGAAATGTGCTAGCTTAGCCAAACATATGTATATATAATAATATTGAATTTTTATTAAACTTTGAAAGGAAAAAAATAAATAATAGCCACAATCATGGTGACAATGGCTTTAGTGTCAATGAACGTTTGTAATTTAATGTTTATGTTCCATTCACTTTATGAGTGTTTTAATTATTGTTTCAGGGTATTATGTGTAAATTTATGTGCCGCTATGCATGCATCTTAGCATACATGAAACTCTCAAAGAATAGCTTTATGGGGTAGCATCTTTCCTTCTGGCTTCATATGTGTTATGGAGATACAATTCAGGTTATCACACTGACAGCTCAAGTGCTGAAATATCAGCTAAAGTGTATGACTCTTACTTAGCTTAAAAAAAATCTGCCAAATTTGTAGTTTAATACATTTTATTACTTTTGTGGTATGTGTGTGTGTTTTCACATTAGTGTGGGTACATGTGGGTGTGATGTATTGTGAAAAGTGAAAGTGGGTGTGTAGTCCAATGTTTGATGTCAGGAATTTCCATCATTTGCTTGCTGTCTTTACCTCTAAGCAGGGTTTCTCAAGCCAAAGCTCAGAATATCACTGATCTAGGACTCAACTTGCTCCCAGGATCCCTTGTCACTGCCTCCCTCAGCTAGAATTACAGGGAGACAAAGACCTAACCAGCAATTATGTAAGTTCAGAGATGTTGAGTTTGGTCCTTTTTTTTTTTTTTTTTTTTTTTTTGGTGGGGGAGGCGGGGAGAGGGGGAAGCAGGGTGGTGTTGGTGGTGAGGATTTAACCCTTTAGTGATTTCCTCAGCTTTAGTTTTAGTAGGATATCATGTTGGTACTAGAAAGAAAAATTAACCATGCTCCCTGCAAACTAGGATAAACCATCATGTGTTACTTTTTTTAAAAAATGCATTTGTTTATTTCTTACTTGTATTATGGTTTTGGTTTTGTTTTGTTTTGTTTTGTTTCGGCTGTGTATTTTTCATGGACAGATTAAGAAAACAGGTAGAGTTCTTTGGATAAAAACAGGTAGAGTTGTGTGGATGTAAAGAAGGTTTGTGAGGAATTGAGGAGAAACTATATTTATAATATTATATATGAAAATTTTCAATAACAAGAAAATATGAGAACTACAAATCAGAAAAAAACAGAAAGTGTTTTCTTTCTTCTACTTTTCTGTACATAGGTCTTGGGTGATGGTCCCCAGCAGGATGTACCAACTCATGTTATGACTACTAGAAGCATAGAGTGCAGCTGTCTTGGAGTACTTAGATATGACCAAGATTGTTCATTTTCTTGTTGTTGTTGTTGTTGTTTTAATCTTCTCTCAACTATGAGTTCCCAATTTTTTTCTTTAAGATTAAATAATGTAAATAGTTATAGTTTCTTAACACTTTGTCCCTCTCAGAATCTGTAGCTGTCCAGCAGTCATGGATGAACTGGGTCTGAAAGTATAATGTAAAAACAAAATTCTAGACCTTTAGGCCCAGGCTTGGGAATGTGACCTCTGTGACTTAATGCTCCAAGGTATGCTAATCAGATAGCGACATTCCTCCACCCACCCGCTTTGCTTCCTGGGTTCAAAGAGTGTTAATTCAAAGAAAGTCACCCTGACCATTACCTGAACCTGCTATGCAAATGTGCTATTGTTAGGGGCTCTTAGAAACTGAGAGTTAACCGGAACAATTACCAGGTATTCTTTGTGACTCTTGTGACTTTGCACTTCCTTGTGACTCTTAACTGGTATCTTTGGTATTTTTCCAACAACACCCTCCCCACTTCCTTGAGTTGTGGTTTCTTCCTTTAAATACCCCCTTATACAGCTACTCAGGGCACCACAGTCCTCTACCCCTGCATAGTGTATGACCGTGGGCCTGAGAGCGCTCTTGAATAAAAATCCTCTTGCAAGTTGCAGCAAGACCGTTTCTTGCGGGTGATTTTGGGGTGTCGCCTCTCCTGAGTCAGAGAGTGCGGGAGTCCTCACGTTGTTGGTCTTTCAGGTCTACCTGAAAGGGAGGCTGGAAATAAAAAAGGACAGGCAGGGGAGAGAAGGATGAACCCAAGACAAAGGTATCTGATCAAGTCTCAAAGTTTAATTTTCAGCTCAGCTTTTTCTTTTCTTTTCTTTTTATTTTTTATTAGGTATTTTCCTCATTTACATTTCCAATGCTATCCCAAAAGTCTCCCATACCCTTCCCCCCACCACTTCCCTACCCACCCACTCCCACTTTTTGGCCCTGATGTTCCCTTGTACTGAGGCATATAAAGTTTGCAAGTCCAATGGGCCTCTCTTTCTGTTGATGGCCTACTGGGCCATCTTTTGATACATATGCAGCCATAGTCAAGAGCTCCGGGGTATAAAGGCAAAACCTACAGACACATTCTTTGTTTCAGCTGGATTGAGTTGCAAATCAAGCTCAGCAGGCAGTCAACTCCTCAAAACTCTAGTAGGAAGTTGTAAAAGCAGTAAGGCCAGGTGACTCCTGCTGGGTTGAAAAACCCTCAAAAGCCCTCAGGGGTTTGTTTAGCCTACTCAAAGCTTCGGGAAGATAACAAGGAGCTCTCTCTCTCTTTCTCTTTCTCTCTCTCTCTCTCTCTCTCTCTCTCTCTCTCTCTCTCTCTCTCTCTCCCTCTCCCTCTCCCCCTCCCCCTCTCTCTCCTTTCTAACAGTAGAATACACCTGGATGTGTATGATATTCTTTTACTGCACCAGAAAAGGTGTACATCCCATAATAATACTTATAATTTAAATTCCCCCCAATTCAATTGTCCAGTAAGATTCTTATTTAACTATTCAACTAAAAACTGTCTGCATTTTCTGCTTGTAAAGTGGATGTAGTCCTTAATACTGGTGAAGTTTCTCAGATACTATTAATGCAATCATTTGTACTTTTTGACACATAGTAGGGTATTAATAAATATTTATTTCAACATTAAACGTGTCAACATGTGTATATAGGTATATATGTTTTTTAGGTCTGGTCACAGATTTGAGGTTAAGCCATGGATTCTTGTCTTGTTCTCATGTACAGCTTTACCTGTCTCATTCTTGGTGCCCATATCCAAAAAAGTTTTGATATCCTCCTTTAATACAGATTATTAAGGATTCTTGGTCTCTGTGCTCTCTGAAACTGTTATTCTTAACTTTTGATTAAGCAATGTAATTCTGCATGTATATAGAAATTCTTCCTTCCTTCGTCTATACTTTACAATTATCATAATTAACAAACTTGCGGTGTTCTTTAAAGTCTGTCTTATCAACAAGATTTTGCTGACAGGGGCCTGTTATACCTGTCTCCTGAGAGTCTCTGCTAATGCCTGGCAAATACAGAAGTGAATGCTAACAGTCATCCATTGGACAGAGCACAGAGTCTCCAATGAAGAAGCTAGAGAAAGTAAAGGGGTTTGCAGCCCTATAGGAGGAACAACAATATGAACTAACCAGTAGCCCCAGAGCTCCCTGGGACTAAACCATCAACCAAAGAAAACACACGGTGGGATTCATATGTCTAGCTGCATATGTAGCAGAGGATAGCCTAGTTGGTCATCAATAGTGGGAAAGTTCCTTGGTCTTGTGAAGGTTCTATGCCCCAGAATAGGTGAATGCCAGGGCCAGGAAGTGGGAGTAGGTGGGTTGGAGAGCAGGGAGAGTGGGGAGGGAATAGGGGAATTTCAGAGAGAAAACTAGGTAAGGGGATAACATTTGAAATGGAAATAAAATATCTAATAAAAAAAAAACTGTCTTATATTTGTTCATTGCCACAGTCTTTATTGTTACCTCTCATGTAAAAAGTATCTTTTTCTCTCACCTGAACTGCCACAGTTAAATCAGATAAATCATGAATTCTTTTGAATTTAATTTATTTCCTTATGCATTTAACAATCATTGAGTAATTATATCAGAGTCAGTGCTTAAACCTGCACATTACATAAAATCCACACTTATATAGACCTATGAAGTTGACATTTACCCTATAACCAGGCAGCATTTTTGTTAAATTCTTTCTAATGTCCCAGGCTGATCTGCTAGTTTTTGCCAGGGCAAGCATTTGCACACCATTTATGCCTTAAATATGTCTCACTCTAGTTACATGTGTGTGGAGTATAGTAAATATTTGCTACAACTTGATAAATTTATATTACTAACTTACCAGGGAAAACATACAATAGGACATATTTTATTGAAAATCTAGCATCTATGAATGTATTGTTTTATATTAAAAAGCAGCAAAAAGAGAAACAGTGACTGTCGAAATACATCAAAGTAATTCAAGGCTAATATATAGTATATATAGTATATATAGTACCAGAAAATTTAAAATCTGTTTAGAACTAGAAGTGAAGTTGACATGGAAAATAGTTAAATTTGCATACTTATAATGTTTGGCAACTAAAATAGGCATGAGGTGACAGCATTTACAAAAAGAAAGCTCCAACTATGTGAGAGAAAGAAGTACATATAACTCTTTATTATTATTATTATTAATTATTATTATTTTAATTTATATGAGTACACTGTAGCTGTCTTCAGACACACCAGATGTGGGCATCAGATCCCATTACAGATAGTTGTGATCTACCACATGGTTGCTGGGAATTGAACTCAGGATCTCTGGAAGAGCAATCAGTGCTTTTATCCTCTGAGCCATCTCTAGCCCCCTACATAAAACTCTTATTGAATTTATCAAACATTGCATCAAATTGCATGTAATTTAATTAAATCCAAAAAGCAGAAACAATTGAGGTGATTCTCTCTTTACAAGACAATCAAAGTAGATTAAACTGTGAAAGTACAAAACATTTAATAATTTAAGTCTTTCGAATTATGCTGAACTTCTTCCGTGACCTCAAATCAAGCCTACTGATGAAATCAGTATGTTCCACAAGAATATGTAAGAAAAATTCTATGAAGATTTGAATTCATCAGAAGAAAATATTACAGAAATTTTACTCTTGTTTCTACTTTAAACATCTTCTAGAACTAAACTTTATCTTCTCAGTATATCTGAAATTCTCTTGGGAGTGCTAGAACAGAAAGTACATTGGCTTTTGAACAGAACGAACCCATTACCACAAAAGAATAAAAAGAGCATGCATATTTCCTCACTGTTTTCCTTGGCTTAAAATGAGACAGTATGAACCACTGTGCTTAATGTTAGGTATTTGTGGAGTGACAATGTGCTGTTTCACAAATGCACATGCACACAATGCACATGCATGCACACACACACACATGCAAACACACACACACACATATATACACACACATGCAAACACATACACACACATACACACACATGCAAATACACACATATACACACACACATGCAAACACACACATATATACACACACACATGCAAACACATACACACACATACACACACATGCAAACACACACACACACACACACACACACACACATCTGTAAAATGACTATTATTTGCACAATGTTATATTCAGCCTGAACAAATACTGCAGCATATTTCAGTTTTATGAGTATAAATTTTCTTCAATCCCTTCCACTTTGATATTCTGTGGCTTATTTAAGGGTTATTTTCTCCTTGTAGAGCCATCAGTAACTCTAACACAATGATTCAAACAAGCTAATCATATTCTGTGTGATGAGCCTCAGAGAAGCGTCACTGACAGAACCTATCTGTGTATGCAGAACTCTTTGCAGCGACTGACTCCATATCAAACACCAATCGCCTTCTGTTTCCTCTTCTAAAAGAGTCTCATGGGAAAAATGTATCTCAGGAATTGCTCTGTAGTGATGACTGTAGAAAAACATTGAAATCGACAGAAGTTACTTATATTTTTAGTATTAGTAATTATAATTGTACATAATAACTCTAATCCTCATGGGATTCATATAACTTCAGGCCTTACCTATGCCTTTGGAGCTCAATAATCACTTCCTAATCTATTTCTTATTAACAGTTAATAATTTACTTGTGGAACAATAGTTTTATAATTTAAAATAAAGGACTAAAGGTTGATCCATTTTTTAATAAAACCCACCTCAAATGGTTTATGTTCCTGAATGAAAGGCACACACACAGCCATTATATTTTAATATGCCAAACAGCACAATAGCTGGGTCAATGCATAGCTTCCAAGAAGTTAAACACGAGTTACTATTTACTAATTCTATGTTCTATCTTGGCTGCCCTGGACCCAGTTGGGCAGGCCTCTGGACCTCACTCTCCTGGTTCCTTCACATGGCAGCTATGCCTCTCTGTCCTGTACTCTTCTTGGGCATGGAATCACTTCTCTCCTCCACACTCTCCTGGGATGGCACATCTCTCCTTTCTTCTTCCTCCTAGTCCCAAGCCTCAGAATCCTAAGATCCCACCTTTGTCTAGCTCTCTCTAGCTATTGGATGTTGGCACCTTTATTTACCAGTCAGAACTAATTGGGGGCTGGTTCCCAGAAGGTCTGTGCAGATATCCTCTTGCAAACAGTTCTTTGGAGAATATAATTAGCATTAGAATACAAGAGGTTACAACTAACTTTACTGATACAGATGTATGGCCCCTCCAATTATTCTCAATTTTCTGGAGGGACCTTTATCCTAATCATGGTTAATTCTCTTTCCAAATCTTTAAAATCAGGCAGTCAATACATGTGGTATTCTAACTCTTCTCACATCAGGGAAAGACCTCATCTATAGCTCTACCATGCATGGCAAAGCACTGTTCCCTTATCCCACTGCCAACCAATACTTCCCAATTTAATACACTCTTGCTTAAACTGTTCTTTTCCTTTCCTATAAGGTAAAAGTCCAGTATGATGAAATATTGCCATGTTTTTCAAAAGATTTACAAGGAAGAAATTTAAGAGCTAGCCAGACAAGAGTGTCAGTGAAGCCTCTCATATCAGGCCATGATGTCAGGAGAGCCCGCTTCATTTTCTTCAAATCAGATCATATTCTTGAGTCAGCCCAAATAATATAGTCCTGTAATCATAGCACTTGAGAGTCAGAGGCAGGCAAATAGTTAAGATCAGCTTAGTCTATGAAAAGGGTTCTATCCTAACTTTAATATTTATGAAATGTCACATGAAACCCACGAATTCTGATGGATATAATTTACTTAGTAACTGTAATATTATTATACCAAATAACAATTATATTTGAATGTGACTTTGGATCACCTGTCTCCATTGTCCAGTTGACACTAGTATAATTTCACATAGATACCACAAACTGTGATCCAGTTTAAATGAATTTTTGTATTATTCTTGTGTAATTGATTATGTATATAAAGTATCATTTAAAAATTCCTTAATTTTGGAGTTAGTAACTAGAGCACATGTCAAACATTAGATCATTATCACAGGTTTTTGTACAATAAGCATGTACTATCAGTGAGGGAAGATAATGTCATAATAAAATATACTCAGAGAAGTTTCATTGCTTTTGTTAACTTTACAATGTATGTTGTTGTGTTTATTGCTAGAACAGCAAGTGAAAAAGAGAATGTAGCATAGTAATGAAGAATACAGAGGAAAAATCAGCATTTACTCTGAAAAGCACACAACTGCTAAACTACAGGAAACCATTGCTCTTGCAACAGTTTGTTGTTGTTGTTGTTTAATCACATTTTTATGTGGGTGTGCATATGTGCCTGTGTGTGTGTGTGTGTATATATATATATATATATATATATATATATATATATATATATATATATATAAATCTGAACAGTCCATATAATGTTACTTAGTGTACCTGCTCAGGCAATATTACATGGTATATATTTTCAGGGCTGACTATTTGGTACTGAATGAACAGCTGATGCGCTCTTCTTCTGGGAAGACTATTCTCATCCTCAGCATTAGATAATTGCCTATTGTATTACGTTGAGGGTGCAGACCTTGTGGTAGCTTCACTGTTCCATTTGGCAGGTTTATTGTTTTCCTTATTCTGCTCTTTCTTAGCTAGAACTGTTGGTGAGACTTCATGTGTGGGTCTTTGAACAATCTTACAATAAACTTGTCGAAGAACTCACATTTGTATTAGCACTTGCTGAGTCAACTTTTGGCAAAATCAATTTCTGTACTTATCCCATTCAGCATTCCTGAAAATGCTAGACTGCTAATTGATCAAATATATTAAACGAGAACCACCAACCTAAATTTACTAAACTGAGCCTTAAGGAAAACAGTCACAAACGTAAGTCATAAAGATAACCTCAGGTCATGCTCTTACCTTACTGGGTAAAGGAAATTAGTGTGCCAGATTGGAATGAGAGTCACAATGCCCTCATTTTTTCTGCCAGAAGCACACAAGACAAGAATATAATAGAAACAATAGAATAATATAAAAATCAAAGCGGTAAGAAAAAAAATTGAAGTTTTTTTCTTTCTTCTTCTTATTTTTTTTTCACAAATTTGAGAGAAAATAAAGTGCTACAGGTGAAAAGAAAGAAGAAACAACAATTTGAAAGAAGACCTACCTGTCAATTAACGATCCATAGGAACAGTCCCAAGATGTAAAAGTGTCAACTACATCAGGATAAGATTTGACTTGCACTGTTCTTTGGTTTGAGGTATGTGGAAAGGGAGACAACAGGAAATAGCTATCAGGAGGATCTTTACTGCATGAAATTCCAGATGTCTTGGGGACCCATCCAGTAATGTCAATGTAGGAATTCACCATAAACAGGCAGCTACAATTTTTCTAAACAAAAGTAATTTTCATTAGGTATTATCACATTTTTTATCTATTTACCTTGAAAGACATGTATTCTGGTGTTCAACTGTGTTGTGATGAGTGCAGCAAATCTCTGTTCTATGTTGAATAGCTACACACACACACACACACATACACACACACACACACACACACACACACAAAGAATCCCAAAGAGTGGGTCATGATGTAGATCTAGTTTTAGTGTCTTTTAGGAAACTCCTCTGATTTCCAGAGAGGATGCAGTGGTTTATATTCCTGCCAGCTGTGCTTCTCGCCATATTCTCACCATTAGTGATTGACATTTCTTGTCTTGATGAGCATCATTGTGACTAGGATAAGATGAACACTCAGAACAGTTCCCCTTTGCATTTCAATGATGAGTAAGGATGCTGATCAAGTTTTAAAATGTTTATTTATTTTTTTCACCTTTGGGTAACTGTTTACTCTGTTCATTAACTTAATTAGTTATTGAATGATTTGTTTTTAACATTTACTTTTTTAGATGTTTATATATTAATATCCTGTTTGACACAGAGTTGGCAAAACCTTTTCTTTTTCCATTTTGTTAGCTATCTCTTCATTGTGATTCTTGTTTCCATTGCTGTGTAGGAGGCTTTTAATTTCTTGTAATAGCACTTGCCAGTCTAGCAGCAGATGGGCAGATTAAAAAACAAAATGGTGTATGTATATATAACATTTTAAATTTTTGCTAAATAGGAATTAAATTCTAACAGTTTTGGGAAAATGGATGTAGTTAGAGATTTTTAGAGGACACAAGACTGAAACAGAAAGATAAATGCTGCATATCTTCACCTTTATGGTGACCCCAGATGTGTGTGTGTGTGTGTGTGTGTTTGTGTGTTATGAACATAAAAATGGAAATATAAGAGTGAAAACAAATCTAAATGGAGAAAACCTGAATAAATAAAAGTAGCGAATAACTGGCTACATGTGACAGAACAGAAATAAAGACCATTTACGGGGGGAGGGGAAAGGATTAGTAAAAGCAACACAAGGGGAAGAGGGAAGGGTAGAAAGGTGAAGGTGGATAAAGAAATTATAATTACTATTGTGTAAGAAGTCATGAGAAAACATATTACTTTTTAAATAAAAGTATTGAAAACGTACTATGTTACTTATTAAGTAATCATTAAAAATTAGGCCTCTATGTGACTAAGGTTTATGCACTCCTGAGCATGTATCAGTTCCTTACATTGTATCTGTGAACTAGAAAAGCCCCAAACTTCAGTGAATGTGCCTGGAAGCTTGGATGAAGAAGGTGCTATGCATTTTCTGGCTGTGAACTTTAAGGAGTGGCTTACTTTCTCCATTTCGTCATTTGTAAAACAAAGCAATGTGATTTCTACCTCTACTAATTGGGCTCCTAAGAACTTGGGAGTATTTACTTCTTTGTTGTTTTTTTGTTTATTTGTTTGTTTGTTTGTTCTTTTCTTGTTGGTTTTTGTCTTCCAAGTGAGAGATAGTCTATAAGTTAGAAGAGGAAAAATAGAAGAAACAAAAGAATTCATTTTTTCTTAGAGACAATCCCAAGTAGATAAATTGACATCTAGGAGGGTTCACTTCATCATTTCAAATAGCTCTAGGGACCTACCTATGTGGGTGTTGTACAGCAAGACAATTAGTGAGAGTCTCACAAAGGTTCTTCAAGCACTGAAGCACATCTTCAGACACGCTGCAGAGCTTCTGACTGAGATGTCTTGTAGATTTCCTAAAATTTAGCTAGATTCTTTATGCTTCAGATTCAGTGTGTGTAATTGTGTATGGTAAGGCCTAAAATATCATGCATAAGTATTAACCAGGAGTCATACCCATTAAGAGAATCCATTCATTTTTTTCAGATGATTACAACAGATGCCGTTAACATCCTTTGCACATATGTAAACAATCAATTTACAATAATGGAGTAGGAAGCTTACTTCTGGGCACAATATCTATAAAGAAAAGATTTTAAGGAAAATTTCACCTCATCCACCTAGAGACGTGTTTGAAGATTCCTAAAATATGGGGAAGCATCCTCTCAGATAAGAAGGGGAGGTGGAAGAGCAGGAAAGAGAGAGGTGAAGAAATCTGTGAGGGAGGCAACATTTGGGATGCAAATAAATACAATAATTAATTTTAAAAGAAAGAAAAGGGATAAACAACAACAACAAGAACAACACCCTAAGCTATCCATATAAGGGGCAAACATCTGTAAAAGGAGATAAGTAAGGCAGGACTTTTTCCTCAGAAACATCTGGATTTTAGTCAGGGTATAGAGTACCCAACTTCAGTTAAGTAGAACAACGTCACTGAAAACTCACTTAGTGTCATTCTCTTCCCTAGAGAGCAGTGCCCAACTGTAAATGCAGATTATTCCTAGACATAACTTATATAACTAGATTTTTCTAGCCAACTGTAAAGACAAATAAAAAGCTACAAAAAGAAAAAGGAGATCTGCAAAGATCTAGACTAGAAAAGACAACTAAAACTAACTCAATCACTTTGACTATTAGCTGACAATGAGCAAAATGACATAGGACTGATGTGAAAAAATCAAATCTACATGTTAGACCCACGGGACTGTAAAGCAGAACAATAATGAACAGTGTCATAAGTATTGAAAAGATATCAATGATATAAAATGCTCAAAAGAACATGAAATCATAATTATTATCATTAGTTAATAAGGGATTACAAACTTAAATTACCATAAAATACCACTTTTATCTAATAATACGGCTAGAGTTAGAAACCACTTAAGCCAAATTATGTAAAATATAAAGCTATTTGTTTTGTTTTTTTGTAAGTTAGGCACAATGCAATTACACTATTAAACTGTGGTTTCAGAAAAATACAGTTCACCAGCCAAGAAACTTGTAATTATAATGAGGAGTAAAGCTAAAGGAATGTTGAGAATTGTTCCTCTCCCTAACATTATCTGAGCCAGTCTGTGGGCATGAAACACAAAGGATTCCTATTCACACCTTATATCAGCTGAAAAATTAGACCTAAGAATGGTGACTAGAGACCTGACTTCCATCACACCCACAGAAGAGTAACAGGTGATAACAACCACATATAACCTAGAACACAGAGAGTCTCTGAATTAAGGTGAAGCTACTATTTCCTCTACAGGTAAAATGAAATCCCTGTATAGATTTTTGTGAGTCTTTTGTTTTCAGTGAAAGGAAGGTGTTATTTCCACAGAGTCATATCCAGGGCTTTAGCAATGCACATTTATTCTGTTCAAAAACTTTTCTAACGGAAGGATGCTTCTACACACTTTTTGACAGTTATGTGGAGATGAAGAGCATATAACTACATTAAGTTGTAGGGTACATTGTATTGATTATCAATATAAATGTTCTTAACCTGAAAAATAATTTTAATCTTGATTCAGGGCCCTATAAGAGACTTCTGACATTTAACCCATGAATTCATCTGAACTGCCACCAGGAACTGGCTATCATCAGGAGCAAGAAGCATTTATCAAGTGGAAATGTCATACATGACAGGCTTGACCACATTGACCCCCAAGTTAGTGGCATCGGCAAATGCCTCTAATGTTAAAGGGACATGTCAAGGTGACACTTGTCTTTCCCTTCAAAATTATAGATATGACAGTAAATTCCATTTTGTCTAGTAAACCAATAAAGAACATTATGATTGTGATCTCAAACTGTATTTTTCCAGTAAATGTATAATAAAGTAAGGTCAACATATCAGAAGATGACTACCAAATGAGCAGATAGTTCATTATAGTTGCATTTCCCAAGAGGAAGGATTCAATACCACAAAGTTCCCATAGGGAAACATAAAGGTTGAACAAAGAGAAAAGAGTGCCTGTAAGGAAAACTTATGAAGACTATAGTGAAAGGAGATAAGTGGGTTTTAAGATTAAATGTTTTAAATATGTTCATCATTGTTAAGTGCATTGTGGTTGTTCCTAGATATCTAACATCTGGTCTTGTGATGATTAGGGCAGAAAAGTAGTACCAAAGAGTGTGAGAACATAATAAAAAAATATGGGATATGCATTTCAAACGGTTCGAGATATACTAACCTTCTTATTTTTCTCCTTGAGGGGAATTCCTTCCAAGAGCCAAAGAAACAGATATTAACACAACACAATAAGTTCATGAACTTACTGAGAAGTTATACCGAACATGAACATAATTATGATTTAAAGTGTCACTACTCTATGACTGTTTGCTTTGTCTCATTGGAGAAGGTGATATAATCATGAAACTCACAATAGTTGCGGGTTCTCCAAAAAGTTCTTTAAATCCAAGTACTATAAAGAGAGAAGAGACATTTTTATGTTGTAGCTTTCAGAGGTGTCTGTAATTTAAAGTATGTGAAAAATCACCCAAATTATAAGGGGTAACCATATTTGGGTAATGTAGATACATCCTGCTAGATACATCCTGTTTCTGTAAGGAACAATAAATGGTTTACCAACCTGAATTTAAATGTAATTATGGATTGGGTCTCTTGATTCATATGTACAATGCAAAGGTATTTCTGTGTATCTCCAAAGAGAAAATAGAATAGAATAATCCCATTTAAAGATATCGAAAGCCTAAGTCATGTATCATCTGACAAGAAATTTATAGCAATCTGAAACTTCTATTGAAAGACAATTAAAATGTGGCTCTAAAAAATAAAAAATAAAATATAAAAACTCCAGTAGTAGGAAATTCAATAGTACATCTTTTTTAGAATGTTGCCTGGTTGTTTCTTACTCCAGAAAAGATACTAGCAGTAATATAATTAAAAGAAACCAGACAAGCTCAGAAAAAAGAAAAGTGATGAACAGTCAGATCCAGATGTAATGGCTATGAACCACAACTCTGACTCCGCATGATATGACCAATGAGAAGCAATGAACAGCCATAGCCAGTCTTAATGCCTATTAAATGCAACAGTGACCCCTTAGAGATGCAACAGTGATTCTTAAATTCTGGTGGTATCCAGCAACCACTTGATTGGATTAAAGTCTCACTTGGTAGGCATCAGCCATGCCTGTCAATGCTACCCATGGCTGCTGAGGTGTATATGAACTTATTTCTAATAACTTTTAATATATTTCTACTAACATTATATACATAATTTATATTATTAATTTATCAATCTCTGTTGATTCTGGGGTCTTTCTTTTACATGCAATGGCTTGGAAACCCTAATAATATAAATATATGTACAGGGCTTGCAAGAAACATATTTACAGGTTTACAAGGTGAAAGACCAGAGAGTCTAGAAGAGCTACTTTGTAGAGAAGTTAACAAAACTTGTCCAAATAAAAGGTCATGGGCAGATTGCAGGAAACTTAACCATCTCTGATACTCTGTGACTTAACTACATAATGAATTCCAGGACTCATTCTCTAAAATGAACAAGCGAAACAAGATTCTAATTTTTTACTGAATGCTTTTTCTTGAAATTATTTAAGACAAACAAAAATAAGTCATGCAAATGTTTAATTACCCCAAATAATCACCACTTCTTACTTTGTTGCTGTGTTTTCTAGAAGAAATTGATTGGTATCTAAGTTGAATTGTGTTATTCTGATAAAACTCTTGATATATTAGTGATCAATCAGTGGATAGAAGTATTTGGGCCTGTTGGTCAAGTTGGACCAGTTGACAAGATAAAAGTTAAGAAAATAGGGACAAATTGTTCACAGGTTCCTCATCATCTTAAAGGATGGTTTGAAATTCTTCACAAGAAGGTAGACATGTTTCAAATGTAGAAAAGAAGTCCTCACTGAAGAATGTTGTAGTAGCTTAAGGAAATAAAAAAAAGATTGTCAGACTGAGTAGAAATAGACATAGATCCCAAAGAACCATACATGCAAATATTAGAAAAATCTTGGCTATTTATTTTTAAATTCATCATAATCATCAAGTTTCAAAATCCTACAATGCAAAAGCTTCCAACATAATTTTCAGGTTTGAAATACACTTCTAGACATATAGCCAAAAGATTCACATAAGAAGGATACATGCTCTATTATGTTCATAGCACCCTTATTTATAATAGTCAGAAGCTGGAGAGAACCCAGATGTCCTTCAACAGAGGAATGGATACAGAAAATGTGGTACATTTACACAATGGAGTACTACTCATCTATTAACAACAATGACTTCATGAAATTCTTAGAAAAGTGGATAGAACTAGAAAATATCATCCTGAGTGAGGCAACCCAATCACAAAAGAATACACATGGCATAGACTCACTGATATGTGGATACTAACACCAAAGCTCTGAATACCCAAGATACAATTCACAGACCTCATGAAGCTCAAGAAGAAGGAAGACCAAAATGTGGATACTCCAGTCCTTCTTAGAAAGGGGAACAAAATATTCATAGGAGGAAATACAGAGAAAAAAATGTGGAGCAGAGATCAAAAGAAAGGTCCTCCATAGACTGTCCCATCTGGGGATCGATCCCATACAGTTACAAAACCCAGACACAATTGTAGATGCCAAGAAGTACTTGCTGACAGGAGCCTGATATAGCTGTCTCCTGAGAGGCTTTGCCAGAGCCTGACAAATAGAGAGGTGGATGCTCCCAGCCAACCATTGGACTTAGCACAGGATCCCCAATGGAGGAGCTAGAGAAAGAACTGAAGGAGGTGAAGGGTTTGCAACCCCATAGGAAGAACAACAATATCAACTAACCAGACCCCCACACACACCCAGAGCTCCCAGGGATTAAAACACCAACCAAGGAGTACACAAGCTCCAGTCGCATATATAGCAGGGGATGCACTTGTCGGACATCAATGGGAGGAAAGGCCCTTGGTCCTGTGAAGGCTTGAAGCTCCAGTATAAGGAATGCCAGGATGGTGAGGTGGGAGTGGGTGGATGGGTGGGTGGGAGAACACTCTCATAGAAGCAGGAAGAGGGGGGAATGTGATAGGGGGTTTCTACAGGGGAAACTGGGAAAGGGGATAACATTTGAAATGTAAATAAAGAAAATATCTAATAAAGCAGCAACCAAATACCTGATTACCTATAATTCTGCTGCCACTGAGAACCACTATTCATGTTTTGATATAATTCCTTCCATTAATTTTTCAGTGTAAATATAAATTATTTTTAGTATTTTAATAAAAGGAAGCAATTTGCACAAAAATAATTTCCACATCAAATTTTAATATAAAAATTATTCTTTGAAATTGTGTTTCTGAAAGTATGGTCAAAATATATATCTTGATATATCAAGCTCCTCATGAAAAGAATTAAGTCTTATGAATATTAAGAAAAATGATGCTGTTTATATGTTACTATGACATCTTCTCTTGAACTTGGATCCAAAAATTAAAAATATAATCTGAAGTATTTATTAACTAAAATAGATATTGTTTTTTTTTTGCCATTCTATCCTTTCATGGATTTTCTCTACTTTTCTTTTACCTAAAGTGCTATCTAAGAAGCAGGCTTCTAGTCATTAACAACTGTAACAGCTATAAGATAGTGTATCTTTAAAACCTTTCCTAGACAAATGCCATGTTAATAAATAGAATCATTACAATCTTTAGATTATGCTTCATGGGTTTAACAACTTTATCAAATTATTCTGCTAAAATCGTGCCTATGAACTTAAGGAAAAATATTTTCACCAAGAAATTTACTGAACAGAAAATCTGGTTGAGTAATGTTTTAGGATTATAAAATGTATTCATCTCGCGGTGTATCCAACACTTAGAGATTCTGTAGCATGATTACATTGAAGATCTAGTAGCAGTTTGCCACTTTATCTGGAAGCAAGGAATTCATATATCCAAGGTACTTTAATCTTTCTTAAAGTTTTATGAGTGTTTTTGAAAATTACTCTTTACAGTGTTTTAGATTGTCTCTAAAATGATATATTGTCCCATTTGATGAACATTCTAGGTTAAAATAATAATGTGAATAAGGCTTCCAATAACAAAGTGGAACATGTTAGGTCTCATTGCTTTCCTGATGTCAATGTTTATTCAATGGATATAGACAGACTGGCCATGATGATAGAGCTGTAAACTATGCATAGGTTCAACTCAATGTTCTTGTGCCAGAATGATGTAGCTACTGTCACAGTTAAATACCTAACCTATGAATGACAAAGACAATGATGTAGTCTACATTCATATATTGTAAAGTGTCAGCAAGCCTCTGCTGACAGATTGATCTTACATTCCTTTATCACAGTGATGGTAATGATTTTTTCTTAGAGATGAGCACAAGTTTCTTAATATCCACATTATTTTCTCCCAGAACTACAATTTATACATTTAAAGAAATATACTATGCCTAGTTCCATAGTATTATATATAAAATATCTGTCATAGGACACTTCAGGTATGATAAAATTGATGCAATTTTCTCATACCTATAAATTTTCTGGTAAAATGTTTTACCAATGAAAAGACAATTATTTGTCAAATGATTGGATATCTCAATATAGTCTACTTATGAGAATGTCTCAAAACATTATTTGGGGCCAAGATAGCATCCTAAATATAACATTATACCTTCTTAATATAGTAATCCATGTATGATAATCTTTTCTGTGTCTAAATTGTATAGTTCCAACAATCAAGAAGACTGCAACTCTCACAATAAAGTCAAATTACCTGCTAAAATGCTTGTTTTCCCTCTGGTCCTATAATATTGAGCTCAATAAATTAATTCTATTCCCAGAAGAGAAAGGTTTCCACTGGGTAACATGGTCATGGTTGCATTAAATTGGTTGTCCAGATTGCTCCTGGCCATTTTTGTCCCCTCATGCTGCTAAAATCAGCAGGAAGTAAAAGGGGTTCCTGTAGAAGCTAGAGTAATTGATCAATCACCTTCAGAGCTCATTGATTCTATCCTAGCAGCTGCTCAAATTGCCTTTCAACTGTGAGGATTCTACTATTCCCCTCATCTATTCAGTTTTCTCCTTTTACAGACAGCCTGCCATTTTGAGTTCATGTGGGCCATATATGCTTTACTGCTTTTTAACAGATGTTAGTGAGTTGATTTTTTTTTTTTTTTGCCTAGTGCAAAGCAGTTCAAGTAAAATGAGAATTAGAAATATGGTATTTGAAGATGAAGGGGCATTTATTACTTAATACCAGTATAGTCTTTTTATATATAATGATAAGTATTTATTGCCAATTTTCCCTAAATTCAATGGCCCTCTCACCTTTATCAAAATATATATTTACTTTTTAATTTTTAGGGTTTTTTATATTAATTTTTTATTGGTTGTTTTATTTATTTACATTTCAAATGTTTTCCCCTTCCCAGTTTCTCCTCCACAAGCCCGCTATACTCTTTCTCCCACTCTATCATCCTCCTCCCTCCCCCTTCATCTATGAGTGTGCTCTCCCACCTGCCCACCCACTCCTACCACAGCGGTCTAGTGTACCCTTATTCTGAGTCATCTAGCCTCCAAAGGACCAAGAGGCTCCCCTCCCAGTAATGCCAGATAAGGCAACCCTCTGCTACATATCCAGCTGGAGCCATGGTTACCACCTGTGTACTCTTTGGTCGGTGGTTTAGTCCCTGGGAGCTTTGAGGGTCTGGTGGTTGATATTGTTGTTTTTTCTATGAGGTTGCAAACCTCATCAGCGCCTACAGTCCGTGCCCTAACTTCCCCTTTGTGGTCCACATGCTCAGTCTAATGTTTGGCTATGTATATCCTCATCTGTTTTAGAAACTGTATTAGAGACTGTCCCACCTAGGGATCTATCCCATCTGCTGACACCAAACCCCGACACTATTGCTGATGCCAAGAAGTTGACAGAATCCTCATCTAGCTGTCTCCAGAGTGGCTCAGCTAAAGCTAGACCAATACAAATGCAGTATAGTCTTCTTTATGTGCTGAGTTTAGAGCCAAACGAAGATGCCATGTCTATATCTAAACAGGATCACTATAACTCTTCAAACGTAAATGCTATTATAAAGCTTGTATATACAGAAACATACTAAGGAGATAATTTCAGAGAAACAATTATATTGGTACTTTTACATCGTTGTGACCAAATACATTGTGACCATAAGTATTTTATTAAGAAGGGATTTATCTTGCTCACTGTTTCAGTGTTTCCTCCACGATGGTTTTTTGCCACTGATTTGTAAAGACCATCAGAGTGGATGTAATATGTCCTGCAGGGCTGTCTTCCACTCATAAATGGCAATAAGTAGACAGAACGGAAGGACCCAGAGATGAGATAGAACCTGGAAAATGTGTTACCAGAGGCCTATTTCCTCTAATAATGTCCTACCTGTTTAGTGAACATAGCTTACCAAACGATGCTCCCAAAAGGAATGTTTCATATTCAAACCAGAAAAAATTTAGTTGTATGAACATTATTGCAATATTAGATAGTTTTTTGAAAAGAGAAATACTTTTTTTCTATTCTTACCTTTGGATACACTAGAATACTAGCTTGGAGACACAAAAGTTTCTAATGACTATGAAAACACAGAGATAATATTATTTTCAAGGCACTGTTCATATATCTTGTTCTTTTAAACTTTTTTTTAATTATCTCTTTTGTTTTGTTCTTCCTAAATTGTAGTTTTATTTTTATATTTCCAAAGTTGCAAGTATACCCTAAAACATTCTGTTACATTGTGCCATATTAAGACACAATCTTTCTATAAAATCTGAATTAAATTTCTAGACCAACCTGATACATTCTTTTCACCATTGCCTTTGAAAATATGTTCCATTTATTTTATTTTTTAGTGGTTGCATTGGACCTCCCTATTATCACATAACATCAGTAGTTGCCATACTTCTTAAAAGATTTAAAAAGCACAAATACTGCCGGGCGGTGGTGGTGCACCGCCTTTAATCCCAGCACTTGGGAGGCAGAGGCAGGTGGATTTCTGAATTCGAGGCCAGCCTGGTCTACAAAGTGAGTTCCAGGACAGCCAGGGCTACACAAAGAAACCCTGTCTCGGAAAAAAAAAAAAAAACAAAAAAACAAAAAAAAAAAACCCAAAAAGCACAAATACTGACTCTCCAGGTAAACAATAAATAAACTGAATAGACTTGAGCTATTTTTTGCCTCTTCCTAAGCTACTTCGTGAAATTGCTTCCTACAGCTGTGATGCTATATTTAGTATATTCAGTCTCTTTCACTTTGCTAATTAAAATAAATATAATCTTTAATAATATCTTTGTCTAGGATATTTGAAGAATATTTTATGTAACACCCTATAATTTCAGAACTAATTATGAATACTGCAGTTAAGACTAATGAAACAACATAAAATACTTCAAACCCTTGAAACGTTACTAATCTAATGGTTTTAGAAACATCAGGCATCACAGATGTCTGTTACTGCTCTGCCCTTCTCCAGGCTTTCTCTATATCATGAATAAATAGGAAAATTTAAAAATTAGATATTTACCATATTCATAAATGAATTGTTCTTTCATCAAACATTTATATTATATAAAATGCTACATAGTGTTATTCTATATTTTCAGTTTTAATCTTTCATTATTATTTTCTACTATTCAGTATAATTTTGAGACATAAAAACAAATATGAATAGTGATATTAAAGAGTCCTTTAAAAAAGGTAAAAAGAAAATTTTGTTTTAATGTTATATTTTAAGATTCTGGTATGATATTTTTTGTCCTATGTTATTATAAAAGTAGATAATGCTTTTTCCTGACAGTACAGTTAGCTGAAATTCTCAAAATTACATTGTGTCTTTTCTGTATTAAGTGAAACATTTCTTCATGTATTATGCTACTGTCAATATAGAAGTATTTTAGAAGACATTTCCATGTAAAATATTATTAAGCCTAGATTTCAATAATAGAAAATTATTCTATATGGAAATGCCATTAATATTAGAAGACTTAACACAGTATATATCCTCTTTCCCTTCCTCTTTGATCTCACTGTTCTAGTCCCCTTCTTATTTGTCCATAATTTTCTACTCTATTTTTCTTTCCTATCAGTCCTTTATTGTACCCTCTGTAGCTTGGTTATTACTTACTTAAGAACTAATATCACCTTTTAGTGAATACATACCCAATTTTATTTCTGGGTCTCAGTTACCTCACTCTAGATCATTATTTCCAGTTCTATCAATTTGCCTAGGAATTTCATGATTTTATGTTCTTTAAATGCTGAGTCATACTCCTTTGCAGAAATACAGCACATTATTTTATCCATTCATCTACTGAGAAAAAAATATTTCTTAAACCGTATTTTTATTTTACATAACAGGATGTTCTGTCTGTATGTGTGTCTGTGCATTATGTGTGTTTTAGATCCCCTGAAATTGTAGTTACAAACAGTTTGAGCTACCATTTTAGTGCTGGGATCTAAAAGCACTACCAGGTCTCTTAACTCCTGAGTCATCTCTCCAGCCCCAAATGAATCCTTGCGTCTTTATCAACTTATACTGAATATCCATGTCTTCATAAACAGCATATCCTCAAAATTATGCAATCCAAAATAAGTATATAAGAAGACATAATGAAAAAAACGGATACATATTACCTTCCATAAACTATACCATGTTATCTTTTGAGATTCTTTAGTGTTCTCAATGAAATAGTCTCCTGTTATGTGTTTGTATTATGGGTTTTGGGAAATCAGACATCTATTGATGGACTCCAAGATTATTTTTATGGACACTTATTTAAGTTGTGTGGTGGGTATTTTTATGACAAAAATAAACTAGTATTTATTTATTGTAATTGAAATATTAACCTCAGGTACTAATTGCATTTTGGCGTTAAGGTTTGACCATCTTATCTTGCTTAGTCTCTTTGCCTGTATCTCTTCCAGTCTCTTGTTTTTCCCATGTTGCTCTTTCTATCTTCTCTGCTAGCACATTCTAGAGTCATTATTATTAAGGATCTGTTCATTGATTTTTCATCTTCCAGATTCTAGCAGACCTGCTTGCCATTTCATAACATACCTCATCACAGGTCTCCTGATAGCTCTCATATATGTCTCCTAATAGCCACATCCAGACTTACATGGGTTTTGTATAATTATAGTGATATACTCATGTCTAAGTAGTTAAGCTCTTTTTATGGAGTAGATGATGCCTGGTTTTGTTAGAGATAAGGTTCTGATTATATTCTAGACCAGCCTTTCGTGCTCTGTCTAGTTTAGCCTGGCTTTGAACTGTCAATGTTCCTTCTTCAATGCCTGAGTGATAGAATTTGTATGCAAAACCATCAAGGCTGGTTAAATTATTTATAATTCCAGCAAGCAATAGGACTACAACATAGACTTTTATGGGTCTACAGATAATCTGTGCCTTAAATTTGAAAAATAAAAAAATAAATTATTAATTACAAAGCAATAAAATTTTAACTAGTTGTCTGAATTAAGATAGAAAAACCAAGAACCTTAAGGATGGTTCACATCTTCAGACCTGTATAATAGAAAGGCCAATAAAATATTAGCATAGAGAATGCAAGTCATTTTAGGCAGATTTTAGTAATTGAAAGCATTTGAGACATTGTTTCAAATATACCCTGATTATTGAAGTAAGAAACGAAAAAGTCCATGCTAACTAGATAATAAGCTTAGAGGTAAAGCTGTTCCTGGCTGAGAAACTTGCCCTCAAGAGGAATGTAACCCTGAATTGAGAACAAAAGCAGCACATATTCTTTAATATTTTCTGAAATGAAGACTAAAGGTTAACATGCTTAAAAAGAGACTTAAGGAAAAATTTAACTTATGGGGTTTTTTATGAATTCATTATTCTATATGATGATAAAAATGGCATCAAAGTTAAAAATGAAACATGTAGAACAGACACTAATCTTAGTAGTATTTTTTGACTGTGTTTGTATGTGTGGGCTCAGGTGTGGGTATGTGTGTGTTTTCTTATGTGCTTATTCATTGCCAATAAATAATCAAAATGACTGCAAGATATTTGCTAGTGCTGTATCAGTTATTTCTGTAGCCTACATTATGTAATAACTTCTCAAAATATATTTGTATGTGTCTCATATTACAGATGCCTTTTAAACACTATTGAATGGATTCCAGTGAAATTGAAAGTTGTAGAAAAATGATCAGAGGTCCTTAACATTTAGAAGAACGAAGCTGAGAAACACAAAGATTTTTCTAAGAAATTTAAAAGAAGTTATTTATGTTCTTAGCAAGTGAAATTCTGAGTAAATTTATTTTTTAACATGAGCCAACTACGCCATTGAACCATGAATTCAGACCCAGTGGAAATTGGTCAAACTATACCTAGGTTTAGGTTCCGAGGACTCTGCAAAGCCTTCCTTTGGTCCTGATTGTGAAAGGAGGCAGTGTGTATATGTACTAGTATTTCTGAAATTGTCCAGTGTATGCATACCTAGCAACTAAACTTCCGACTTTAGAATGACTGTGACCAGATACTCCTCATCAACAGAGACCTCCTCCCTAACCAATTAGGACCTCCTCATGAGGCATACTCGCTGAGATTCTATGTTAGTGTGTAGTTGGTACCATTTCATCAGAATATAATAGCCTCTCTTACTCCACTTCATTCCTGTACTGAGAAGGCCAGGTTTCCAGACCCAATCCACTAAGGACTTGGTTTGTAAATACTCAGTATTTAAAACACCCCATGTCTGTCTCATTTATTGTAAGTACAGAATCTTAGTTTGAAGCTAGAGTACATCAGTAGATAGAATTATCTTAGTTCCTGATTTCAGATAGGTATATAATAAATGAATAAAAATTAAAACCAGAAGATATTTTATTGTGTGCAATAATAATGTCCAGTAGCTAACTATAGATAAGAGTAGAGATGCAATTTTTTTAATTCTTTATCATTTAGAAGTTTTATAGTGTATGAATAGATAAATGTACTCAAATATTCATAAAATTGATTCTTAAACAGTGTTAGATGAAAGGTCTTCATAAGTTATTTAAGTTGCTCCCTAGGAGTTGTAAAACATATTACCCTAGAAATTTGTTCACACACATGAGCTTGTGGAAAACCAATGTTATGAACAGAAATGAGGAAAATATTAAACAACTTGGAGAATACTTCAAGATATATTTTAATTATGTTTTGGTGACTTCTTCGGTGTCTGATTTATGTCCACATTCCTGTAGAATTTTATATTGAACATCTTTTTGTTCAGAATTTGTTAATAAATTCGTAAGAGCAATCATGAGGCACCAGAGTCTTAGAAGAAAGAAATCAATTAATTTTAATCTCCAGCATAAAATATTTAAAGTATATTCTTAAGGGTTTGGAACCCAGAGTGATTCAACCAAAGCAGCTTATGTTTTATTTGCAAAGATTTGTTATTTGTTTAAATATTAATAAAGTTATTTTACCCAATTTTTCAAAAATAGATCAGAGACGGGGTCTCTCAAAGGAGAGTATGAAACTTCTGAACTGTTAACAAAACTGTGATCATAAAATTCAAGGTGCTAACTCTGTCTTTGCTTGAGATTCTATAAATATTCATGAAAGAACAGACATAGAAGTGTTCACCAAGAATGATCACATTTGAATAGACTAACCAAGTGCATGTTTCTTTGACTTAAACATGAATAATCTTGTACAATGGAGTATTTTTAGATAAATAAGTTATAAATGACAATAACTTCATGATGATTTCAATTCTTATTATAGATGAACTTAAAAACAAGAAATAGAATGATCACGAAGAGAAATGAATTCATGTGCTTTAAAAAATTACTCTTTAAGTGGGCATGCTATTGAGTTAGTTCATTTTCTCTTTTTTTAAGGAAGATGCAAATATTAAAAAAATGCTTTCTTACATTATAAATAGCAACAATAATTCAATACCTTAAACCTATTATGATACTAAAAGTAGCTGTTTATGCTATGTTAATTTATAGTAAATAATTAAAACAAAATAAAATTTCATTAGGTATTGTGATTCCTAGAACAATTTTCTTTCCCCCCTTTTTTTTCTGTAAAATTTGTGCATTTTGTTTAGGCACAATTCTAGTATGTTTGTAGAGAACATTCTAGAAAACATCCCTGGATGAAGATATAAATAAATGTGATTTAATTTTGGTGCTGCCGCAAATAGTTGTTTTTCATATATTTTATTAAAACCACATATATATGCATATTATATACATAGAGAGAGTAAGTGTATATACATGTATTATTTGTTTGGGGTGTTGTTTATATATATGTGTATAAATGTATGCAAATTCTGTAACAACATGTCTGCTCTGATGGTACAAGTGTATGTGCACTTCCAACCAATATGTAACTAAATACAAACATAAACTGTTAGTTGAAAAATAAATATGATTTTAATGTGTTTGAAAGTAATTGAAGACCTAAAGTTGAAGTTATCAAGGATTACTCAAAATAAACTAATAAATATTTACCTTGAGAAATATTGATTATAGTTCCATTTAATTATTGACATGTTATGCATAGGATAATATCTTTGTAGGATCAATGAATAATAGTTATAGCTTCATTCTTATTTTCAGCAAAGGCTTTAGCCATTATCTAAGTTCCATTTTTTTTTTAAATTATATGGTCATATAGTGCAAATGCCAAGTTCATCATAAATTGAACATGCAAAATATAATTACCTCATTCAACAATTAGTGCTGATGCTTCCAGTCATCACTAATGATAATTTAGGAAGTGTTCCAACTACAGGAAAATGCAAAACAAAGAATTTTGTCTGTACTTTTTTCATTGTTGTTTTGGGATTCCTGATTCAAACTGTAACTTACATGGACATTAAAGGCCTTATTGGAAATTTTAAATAGCAATGTACAAAGACAGGGAATGTCAGGTGGATCACAGAATGTTTTTCTATGTTTCTACCAACCAACTCACATACCCACATGCATGGAGGTACTGTCTCTATACCTTCTAAAGGTATAGACTTGAATAATTTTTTGAACAGTACTTTCAATATCTAACAGTTGCTACCTATTTATTAAATTCTGTGTGTGTGCTTTAGATAACATATTTATATGGTTAGCATCTAACGGTGCTAAGATAGAGACTACAACTTAGTTTATATCTTTTGTACAGGAAAGTACCTATTATGCTACCAAAGGAGAAACACAAACACCAGTACAGCTACAAAATCTTTGATTGAAAAACTGGGATCGTGATTGCAAGATCTGCCAGTGCAATGGTGACACAAAGCTTGTGACCAACCCAAAACCAAGCCTTTACAAAAATAAATTTTATGCATATATGTATATATTATATATAATATATATGTATATGTGTATAATTTTTTATTTTTATGACAAAAATATTTTGTTATATACATCATCCTTAATACAGTCACTCTATACTGAAAATGAGGTGTCTTAATAACCTGTAACCTAGTAGGGATTGATCGTTTTCTTAGATTCATGCAATAAAGAATTTTAAATTCTGCATACTAGTGATTTCTTCAAGACTTATCTTTCTGTCCCTACATGTTTCACTTACAGTGATGTATCTTCAAGTTCCACCTATGATGTCAGAAATGACAGAACCCCAAGTCTTACGTGACTTTGAGATATGTTGTTATGTTTGAGAACCACACTCTTTGCATTCACTTTAGACTGTCACTCTTTCCTCCCATCTGTTAGTTACTGCGGATATGCTGCACTTGAGAGAAAAATCTGCAAATGAACAATAGAGACTTGCAGCAAATTTTTCAACCTATGTATTTTATTTCTTTGAATCATAAACACATTAGTAAGATTCAGAGTGTCAATAAATCAAAGAGAAATGTATATACATATATATATATATATATGTATGTATGTATATATATTAGTGGGGGATGGGGAACTAGGGATAGTCACTAGAAAGTCCCAGACACCAGGGAAGTGAGATGTTCCCAGGACTCAATGGGTGATGACTACAGATGAAATATGCAGCAAAGCGGAGACAGAACCTGTAGAGACCACCTCCCATAGATCAACATGGCCCCCAGTTGAGTGATGGGGCAACCCACCCATCTCAAAATTGTTATCTCAGAAATGATCCAGTCCAAAAAAAGATAGGGACAAAAAATGGAACAGAACCTGAAAGAAAAGGCATCCAGAGACTGCCCCATCTAGGGATCCAAAAATTAATAAAACTATTTTAAAACGAAAAACGAAGGTTTACTTCATAGATCATTTTTTTTAATCTACAAATTTTATTCCCCTTCCAGTCCATACTCTGACTGTTCTACATTCCATATCTCCTCCCTGCCCTTCTGTCTCCACGAAGATTTCTCCACCCCCCCACACCCACACCCACCCCATCAGACCTCTAAACCCCCTGGGGCTTCTAGTCTCTTGAGGGTTAAGAGCATCTTCTCTGACTAAACCCAGACCCTAAATTCCTCTGCTGTATATATGTTGGGGGCCTCATGTCAACTGATGTATATGGTCTGGTTGGTGGTCCAGTGTCTGTGAGATCTGGAGGTCCCGGTTAATTGAGACTGCTGGTCCTCTTACAGGGCCGCTCTCCTCCTCAGATTCTTCCAGCTTTCCAGTAATACACCAACAGGGTCAGCAGCTTCTGTCAATTGGTTGGGTACAAAAATCTGCATCTGACTGTTTCAGCTGCTTGTTGGGTCTTCTAGAGTGTGATCATACTAGGCCCCTTTTTGTGAGCACTCCATTGTCTCAGAAATAGTGTCAGGCCTTGGAACCTCCCCTTGATCTGGATCCCAATTTGAGCCTGTTGCTGGACCTTCTTTTTATCAGGCTCCTCTCCATTCCCATCCCTGCAATTCTTTCAGACAGGAAAAATTATAGGTCAGAGCTTTGGCTGTGAGATGGCAACCCCATTCCTCACTTGATGTCCTGCCTTTTAATTTTGACATATTTTCAAATTGCTTCCATAAAAAGCTATCTTGATTTCCATTAACACCAAGTTCTGTGTTCTTCACATCATTGTCTACACTTATCCTGTTTATTGTTGAAAACAGACATTCTAGCTGCACTGTGATGGAATATCATTGTGGAATTCATTAAGGGTTCCACATGTTAAACACTTTTTCAGGAATTTGCATTGATACACTTTCTTTAGAATAAAGATGGATTGATTTGCTTCCAACCTTTTATTCAGGTCCTTATGGGTTTGTTGTTCCTCTTCTTTTGAGTTATGTAAACACTGTACACATTGTGACAAACTCCTCAAATTGTAGCTTTTAAACATTTCCCAAGTTCTTCAATGTGAGACTTTACCCTAATACATTACATAAAATTTCCCTGCTTTCATAAAATTCAAAATATCATTTGTCTATCTTGTCTTGGCTGTAGTTCAGTGTCATTATATGTTTCTCTTGTTTTGTGCTAGAATTTTGATGAATTCACACCTCACATTTAAGTCTTTTATACATTTAAAATTTTATATATGTTGCTAAATAGAGGTCTGGGATTCATTCTTCAGTATGGAAAAGAGAGGATCCCAGTACCCACATGTAGAAACATATCCCTTGGTTGGGACTAAGTGAATATTTCCTGAAATTCCATGCTATGTATGTGTAGGAAATTGATTCCCAGATTCAAATAAATATAGATTATAGAGTAATTTTAGTCTTTTAATGCATTTAACAAGTTAGTTTGAGATTTTGCTGAAAGGACCCTGATATAGCTGTCTTGAGTGAGGCTATGCCAGTGCCTGGCAACTATAGAAGTGGATACTCACAGTCATCTATAGGATGGAACACAGGGCCTCCAATGGAGGAGCTAGAGAAAGTACCCAAGGAGCTGAAGGGGTCTGCAACACTATATAGGTGGAACAACAATACGAACTAACCAATACCCCCAGAGCTCGTGTCTCTAGCTGCATATGTAGCAGAATATGACATAGTCAGCCATCATTGGGAAGAGAGGCCCCTTGGTCTTGCAAACTTTATATGCCCCAGTACAGGGGAACACCAGGGCCAAGAAGTGGGAGTTGGTGGGTAGGGGAGCAGGGCGGGAGGAGGGTATAAGGAACTTTCAGGATAGCATCTGAAATGTAAATAAAGAAAATATCTAATAAAAATAATTAAACTCACAAAAAATAAAAGTTAGGTAGAGTTTTAAGCAACCCAGATATCAAAGCAAAATTGATAAACGAGAATAAAAAGAAAGTATTATAATACTTGACATTAAACTATACTACAAGGCTGTAGGAATCAAATCAATATGATGTCAGAATTAAAAACTTAGGCATAGCATGATTTAACAGTGTAATGAATCTAGAAGAAACCTAAAGCATACATGGGAATCTCAATTTCTACTAAGAGTATTAAGCATACATGACAGAGAAAACTGTATTTTCAACAAATTATGCTTTGAGTGAAATATGATTATAGGAATTTATATTTCATTACATACATCTTGGAATTTTGTCACTCCATAGAGTTTAGGATTATAGCATTTTGTTGTTTAATTTGTATATTTCTAAACATGATATAAACATACTTACTGGTAGTTTACATGTATTCATTGTCATAATATCAATGCGTAAATTATTACCTTGCATGAGAAGGTTCTCAAATTATATCAGGTAAATGAATTAGCACATGTATTAATCTATATAGCCACAAATTTGTAGAAAATAAAAATCTAAAAATTTCTATGATTATCTCATTGTAATTTTCAAAACTAAATGTCTCTATCCTAAAAACAATTTTGATAACTTATATATAACAAGTCCATAAAGAATTGCACACACCCAAAATATTACCCAATGTCTGTAATGCAATATGAAAGCAACAGGAGTAGAGATGCATTAATGTTAGTGTATAAGAGAAATTATTTCAATAATATCCCTGAGAATAAAGAAAATCATATGTAATGTTTATTTCTGTAAGTTTTTGGTGTTTTAGCATATAGTAATTTTGAAAGTTAATATTTAGAAAAATGACTCCTACATCTTCTACATGTTCTCATTATATTAAAATACTAATGTGTTAAGTAAGATTTCATTATGTAATGAAAATCTCCAAAAAGATTTTTTAAAATTTATTGCTTTGATAACCGATCAAAAAACATTTGGTATTTAAAATTGCACAAAGAAATCATAATAATAGAAAACTGGGAGCTTACAATATCTTATTTTATTTTTAAAACTTTCAATGAAGTATAGCTGACATGTAAATATTGATCCTTTATGAGTACAACTTAATATCGAACATACATATCCATCTGTGAGTCCATCATTAGAACCAAAGTAACATAAAACACACATCTCTGTAAGATGTTTCCTGTGTCCATAGTATGGGTTAAGTGCTGTATGTTTCATTTGTGTTGAGAATAATTACCATTAGATCTACCCTATTCAGAACACTTGTTTGTGCATTCTGCCATCTGCCTTTATGCACAATGTAGGCCCACAAAACTTAATCATCCTACTTCACTAAAAATATATGAACCATTATAACCAAAGATTACTAAAATATTTATACTCCCCAAAGGATCTGTATGTTCAACGCAATCGCCAACAAAAACGCCATACTAGTTTTAGGAAAAAAATCTTCATATTGTGGGATGAAATATATAAATTCAATAATATCTTACTAGATATGTTCTATGGAATTTCCCAGAGTATTCGGCATCTGAAATCATGATGGTTTCAAAACAGGAGGGGTCATGAGTTCCAAAGTAATCTTAGAGCAAAAGGAAGATTCTTTAATAGTCAGTCTTTAAACAGCTCAATCTGAAAATTGTTTCCCACATGGTTATGTTACCACAACATGGTGATTATTTGAATAAACAATGTGCATAAACTGAAATTAAAAGTCATTCTTAACCCAAACTACTTGCAGAATAGAATTCGTGGCCCTGTGCAGTATAGCAGCATTTCCCTGGTCAGAGTCATTTGGACAGTGTCATCCTATTTTGCTCTTCCACCCAGACCTCTACACTGTTGTTTCATTGTACTACAGCAACTGCCAAAAGCTCAGCTTTGCATAATAGCTTGATGTGATCAAAGGCATGTTAGCTTAATATAGTCCTGACACAGCGAGCTATCCAGAACCAGCCACTCTCATTGTCTGACAAATGTCAAGCATTATTGTTTTTCTCAAAATTTAAAATACTCCACAGCATCCGAATTCTGATGTGGCTTCCTGGGACACCGCAGTGCACAGCCAAGCACACTAGATTAAAAATAATGGTTCATGAGAGTCGACATAGCCGAGGAGCTTGAATTCAGGCTTTAAGTAGAAGACCTCTGTATGAACAAAGAACTTTCTTTTGCAGAGAAAGAGCATTGAGTGAGGCACAGAGGTGGGAAAGCAAAGATATTCCCAGAAATAAATTGTCAGTCTTTTGTGAATAGAGGCCAGGCAGTGAGTTACCTTACATTTCACACACACACACACACACACACATTCACACACATACACACACTACATACTCACACACACACACACTACACACTCACACACACACACACACTCACAAACACGGACACACACATGCACACAAACACATAAAACAGAGTTTAATTATTATTAGTAGCATTACTGTTGTTATTGTTATTAATTAACAAAAAATTTTATCACCTTTTGCATGGTGATGCACACCAGGTTTTTCCAAAGAGCAGTAGCCCAGATGCTTGGACTTGCTTCTTCCACACACCCATGAACTATATGCTGAGCAGCCTTCTCTAATACACTTCTCTTGTTTATCCAGCTTCCTGTCTGAGCTCCCAATGAGTGCTTCCAATGAGGAGCCACTCTCTGCTGGGATTGTATAAACAATGCCTAAACCATATTATGTAGTACATGCAAATGCACTATAAATATTATAAAATGACTATTATCTCTATACTAAAGAAGATAGAAACTGTTTAGATCCCCTTTCACTTTAGAGTGTTTTTTTTCATCTTTGAGATTTTTGAAATTGTATTGTTATGAATGTCATAGAGTTTATGAAAACCAGCTAATGCTTTCATCACAAAATAAGGGGTTTCATTAAAGGCTTACTGCACAGAAGTTCTCATCATTCCTCTTAAAATCAGTGAAGTATTTTGATAGCTTCTTCAATAGACATTTTCATAACACTGTTTAACATATAATTCACCACAGTTGTTCAGCTATGCTATGTCGTAAGTTAATCATTCGTCACAAAGGTTTGAGTTTATTCCCTTTTGTAATTGGAGCTGTAAAGCTCTCTAATCGCTGATTCTTTGTCCTGCTTTATCATCTAAGCTTGTGGAAAGAAAATTTTTATGAGGAACATCTATGAATTAATCTTTGTCATTACATATATGCTACATTTCTGTATTTTCCTGAAAGATGTGTCTTCTTCAACTGTGTGAGACATACAATTATCAAATACAATCACCAAAAATTTTACTCAGTAAAATTTAGCTATTAACCAGTGTCCATGAATATAGGAAGTCAAAAAATTTGGCAGAAATGAGTGACTATTTTTAAAAGACAAAACTTTATAATATTTTATTAATTTATTTAAGAGTACCAAACTTGGGGCTGGAGAGATTCCTTAACAGTTAAGAGCACTGACTGCTCTTATAAAGGACCCATGTTCAATTGCTAGTACCCACAGAGCAGTTTACAACTGTCAGTAACTTCAGGGTATAACATCCGCACACAGGTATACATGCAGACAAAATGCTAATGTACATAAAAATAAATTATATTTTTAAAAGCATCACATTTGTTATAGTCATCTTGTAAATGGATTAAATTACACAGGAACACCATCAAAAATGACAAGCAGAAAACAATTACATTGATTTAAAAATTTTCCTAGCAGTAAGCCAGTAAGCAGTGGTTGGATGTGTGTCCGTGTCTGTCCATGTGTGCGCATTTGTGTTTGCTTGTGCTTCCATCTGCATTTCATTATCTCATGAGAAATTGTTATGATTCAAAACATATTAAGAAAAAAGTTCCTCAGCAAAAGATGATTCAAAAGACTTTGCTAACTATTCAATTGGAATGCAATAGTGAGATCAAGAACCAGAATATTAACCACGGGTGCATAAAACAGAAGGAGTAATCTATAAAACTGCATTATATAATTTTCTAAAGAACTTGGGTTGATGAGCATTTGTGTATGAAATGATAAATGTGTATGTACCAATTTTTACCAAGTATGATCTTTCAAATCATACAAGCATTATATATGTATATTTAGTTTGTATAATACATACATTTAATGCATATATATATATATATATATATATATATACATACATATAATGCATTTACTGCTGGTAGATGTATAAAATGGCAGATCAATTCGTTTTCTGAAGGTTTCAATAGATACACACCAAATGAGTCACTCATTGTGTTCCTACAGACTGTTTTCTATAGGGTGTAGCCCTATACTTGTATAAACTCCACATACAGGTTTTCTACTAGCTTTTTTTGTAATAGTTGATAACTATGGAGAATATAGATGACTACCAATACATGAATGAATAGCATCAGTTTTACTGCAAATTGAAAAAATGTGGCATAATGATAAAAATAACATAGGTGAAAAGAAGTCAAGTGCAATGTGTGGCAGACATACATGCACATAATGCATAAAAACTTCCAGAAGAAACAAACACAAAATTATACTGAAAGACGTCAGAATTAAATTTCTTGAGACATCTGGGCATGCAAGGGATGCAAAGAGGATTTGAGAACTTTGGAGAGTGGATTATTTCTTCTTCATTTTTACTTGATGATTTTTTGTTTGTTTGTTTAGAAGGAATTCATATTGTTAAATTTGTCATGGAAACCTCCAATAATTCAGGGTGTTGCATAGGCTATTGGTAGCTTTCCATAATCTGATATTAAGGCTCTATTGGTGATGAAAACTTCTGTCCCGAGCTATTGTTCTCGATGGCAAGAACACACTCGGACAACTGGATTCTTCTGCAGCAAGCTTTATTGCTTCTTCAGGAGGGAAGACCCAGAACCCGGAAAATGGTGCTGCTTGTATAGCCCTCAGCATGGCATGTCAGCACCTGATTTGTTACTCGCCCATCATCTCATTACTACGCCCCGAGATAGGCAGTGACTTGGCGTGAATTCACTCTCGCACCTGTGCACAAGGCTTGTTTACTAGTTGGGCACAGCGGAAGCCAGCGCCATCTTGTAATGGCGATTGCTCACGGCATGGCTCTCCACAAACTTCAAGATTTCTTATTTAATATGGAGAAGTCAAGCTGTATTCTAAATAGAGCTGTCATTCCTACTGAATAGTAGTTATGATGCTGGAAGAATCTCAGCACACTACCAGATTAGAAAGGGGATCAAATTACATAACCATTCTTTGACAATGGTGAACTGCCTACACAACATGCTGATACAATAATATCACAAGTTTTGTGGGAGCAACAAACTGTAATTGGATTGAGTTAAGTCCCACCACATGAGAAAGAACCCATGCCAGCTCAGAGGGTAAATTCCTGGGACTAGGTGGACCACAAACCTATGAAAACCAAATACTAGTCTTCTGCTAATGGAACATAGAAATATAATAACCCCTAACGACATTCTGCTATATTCATACAGCAGTGTCTTACTCAGCCACCATCAGAGAGGCTTCTACCTGCAGTGGATGGGAACAAATATAAGAGCTCCATAACTGGACAGTGTTCAGAGAGTGAGAGACTTTGAAGCACTGAGTCCTAAATGGGACAACTCCACCAAACCTGTCTCCACTCAGACAAATTTACAGAAGAGTTTGGGAAAAGATTGTAAGAGTTCAAGAGGATGGAGAATGCCAAGAAAATGGGACCTTGTAGACACAATAGGACTGATGCACAATATGAACACATACTGACAGTGGTTGAATGTGTAGGGGATGCAAAGTTCCAAAACAGAAGGGGTCTCGGTACTGAGAGGAGAAAAAGGACATTAACTCCTATGTCTAACTAAGAAGATATCACCAAATGAAACCTCTCAAAAAGATAAAAAATAGTTCTCTTCGATTGCAGTCTCATTGGATATAGAAAGCACACTCAAAGGGAAGCAACAGGCCTAGTAAGTAGTAGATGGCCAAAACAAAATGAACTCAGTGGTATTTGTGGAGATTGTTTTGTATCACAATGGCTCCTCTGTTAATACTTTTATTTAACCTTATAGTATTTGGCTTATATACCCTTTTGAGATTGTATGGGTATTGGAGTAAGTGTGTAAGTATGTCTATATCTGCTTTTTCTTTGGGTATTTTTCAGTTTGTTGGTTTATTTTTTTTTCTGGTATTTTTTTTATTTATTTGCCTATGTGTTTTTTAAAGAGAGAGAAAGATGTTGTAGGATTGGATATGTGGTTAAATGGGGGAATGTGGATCAGGGGCAAGGAGGGTTTTAAGGACACAATGTTTTTTACCTTATAAGTAAGCACATCTGAAGTGATAACATCAGTTATCTTGCAAATTGTAAAAATACAAAAATTAAAAATTCATGCAAATATGCCAAATTGAGTATGTGTGTGTGTGTGTGTGTGTGTGTGTGTGTGTGTATGTATATATTTAATTTGAAATCATTAGACATGTTTTAAATACATAGGATCAGAGGTTTTTCTAAATTTGTGACTATTTTCTCTTGGCCCTTATGTCACTCACATTTAAGGGGAATGAGAATTAGGCATCATCGAACAAATGTAATTGAAATATATTTAAGGATGGTTTTAATTTGAATCCCTGTGTTTTCTTTATAATCCTACTATCAGGCAGTAGGATCTATGCACTATAATAATTGGCCTGCAAGTATGCTCTCTTTCAATGATAAATGTATGTTGAATTGATGCACAAGGATTGTTATGCTGTATCAGAAAAGAGAGTGAAATATCTTTGATCATACATGAATGTGTGCTTGCACTGTTAAGCCTCTGTGTATGAAGTTTTCTCAACTGAACATTGTCATGATATGAACATTGTCATGATATGATATGCCTCACCCTGGACATGTGAAACAATCACAAGTAACCTTTGTGGTCAGATCTTTCCAGCTTCGAGCCTACATGTGTACCAAAGGAACCACCAAAATAATATTTGCCTGGTCTCTACTTCGTTCACTATCAGCCTTGTCCTTTTCTTTATGTTCCCATTGCAAGTCAATCTTTAACAGGGAAGGGATCTTTCCAACATGATTTGAGCTTTCTAAATAGTCTCTAAGAACATAATGTAACATAATGTTTTATTTAATTTGCTGGTCCATAACATGTGAAACCTTTTAATTTTTTCCTCTGAGTCACTCCGTTTTGAGGTACTTTGTACTCAGTACAAATAATAGCTGTTTCCCTTAAGGTTGACATTTCAATAAATGTTTTCAATATTTTTTTCTTTTTAGGGCTAAAATATTAAAAATAACAATACCCCAGGTTTTATTTAAATATAGAAAGAAAACTCTAGAATCCCAAACATGTCTGTGGCTCTCCAAGCATGTAGATGAGCCTGAGTTAGAAATGGTAGGACTTATTTTCCTAGGCTGGAAGTTCTGCTCTATGAGAACAGCTGCTGGCTTTAAGGAGTTAGGCTTTCACAGATTTAAAAGGAAAGCTAACATTGGCTTATTAAAAACACATTATTGCTTTTGTTTACTCGGCCCAATGACAGGCACAAACAAATATATCCTTGTTTAGAATTCCGAGATTAAAAATGGGTATTGACATATTGCCTGCAAATGTTTTAGACAAACGTGTTTCTGTTTCATGAATAATGCTATAAAAATATAGGTATTTTCAACATGTTTATAGGCTAAATTCAATTTCAAAAAAATATATATCCCTTTTCCACTCTTTCATAGTAAAGAAAGAAGCAAGTGCCACTGATTTCCAGAAAGCTGAATCTAAGAACTTCTTGGACAGTTGAAGTATCTGAATTCCTGATTGCCATCATTTATGGTATAATAATTATGTTCAATTTATAGTTGGCTATAGAGGTAGAGTAATTTCAAAACACCATAACCATTAATGTTTCCAGTTTTAGATTATTTTTACTTAGGGGATATTTGTGTATTAATAATGAAATATCATGGTAATAAAGTCTCCGCTTTACTAATGAATCTCAAAATGTTGACCTGATAATATTAAGAAAACCGACACAAACTAGGTGATTTTTGGAAATGATATCTCAATTGAAAAAGAAAAACGCTACAACTAGATTGGCCTGTGGGCAAGCCTGTGGTGCATTTCTTGATTGATGATTTATGTGCAAGGTCCCCCTGACTGAGCACAGATCTATCCCTCAGCTGGCAGAGCTGTGTGCTACAGGAATCTGGCTGAGGCAGCCATGAGTAACAAGCCAGTAAGCAGAACTCCTACCATGGCTTCTGCTTCAGATCCTGACACCAGGTTTCTGCCTTGAGCTCCTGCTCTGACTTTCCTGATTAGAAAACTACAGGCTGTAAAATGAAATAAACCCCTTTCTTACCAAGTTGCTTTTGGTAATCATTTTGCATAGAAATAAAAACTTTAACTAACACAATACACCTTACAAACATAGTCAGAAGGTAAATTTGGAAAGTATTTGTAGTAAACCTTCATTCTCACTGCTTCTTGTGACATGAGTTAAAGAACTGAAACTTTCTACTATAACATCAAGCTTGCTCTCAGGAAAAAAAATTCCAGGGATCAGAGAGGTTATGGAGAGTGTATAGGAGTTACTCTAGCTAAGATTCCTATCAATGGGGGATATAGAGACTGAAATGGCCACCTCCTGTAGTCAGGCAGGGCTTCCAAGGGGAAAAAGGGAAACATCAACCCACTCACCAAGCATTCAACCCAAAATGTATCCAGCCTATCAGATGTGCATGGATAAAGATGGAGGAGAGACTGAGGGAAAGGCCAACCAACAAGTGGCCCAACTTGAGACCCATCCCGTTGACAGAGAGTCAACCGGTGACACTATTAATGATACTCTGCTATGCTTGCAGACAGGAGCCTAGCATTACTGTCTTCTGAGAGGCTTCAACTAGCAGCAGATGGAAATAGATATAGAGACCCACAGTCAAATATTAAGTGGAGCTACGGGAGTCTTGTGGAAGAGACTGGGATAGAATTGAACAAGCAGCAAAAGTCAAGCACACCCCAAAAAGACCCGCAAGTCAAATAACCTGGGCACAGGGGAGTTCACAGATTCTGAGCCACCAATTAAAGAGCTTAAGGGAGCTGGATCATGGCCACCTATAAACCTGTAGCAGCCATGGAGCTTGGCCTTCATGTAGGTCCCTTAGTAATTGGAGCAGCTGCTGTCTGTGACTCTGCTGCCTCCAACTGGATCTAATTCTCTTATCCAGACTGACAGGTTAGGTCTCAGTTGAAGAGGATGTGCTTAGTCCTGCTGGGAATAGATATCCCAGGTTGGGATGGTACCCAAAGGGGCTTCCCTTTTCTGAGGAGCAGGGAAGGTAGTAATGAGGAAGGGATTTGTGAGGGTAAGACTGGAAAGAGAGGATGGAGGGAGGCTTGCATTGGGATGCAAAGTGAACAAAAATAATTTATGGGAGAAAAAACCAACAGTTTTTCCTCATTTTAATTTTATGTGTAGGAAGGCTTTTTGTTGTTCTCCCCCCCCCCACACACACACACATGTACATATATCATGTGCTTGTAGTTCCCAAAGAGGTTGGTCAAGGGTGATGGATTCTCTGAAACTGATGACGATGACTTGACATATGGGTGCTGGGAACTGCAATCTGGCTCCTCTCATGAGTGATGCTTATCATCACTAAGCATCTCTCCAGCCTCTCACAAAACGTTTTAATTTAATGTATCTTTGGTTTGTCGTTTTAGACTGAACATATCTGATACAATTTTAATTCTCTACATATCATTCTCATCATCTAATATATATTTTTATTAGTATCTGACATATATAAGGAGGTCAGATAATTTTTGAAAACATGGAACTATAGCATAGGACTGCTCCCTGGCTCCCAAAGACCACATTGTAGTATAGACTTTAGTGCCTATTTAGAGAGCTAACAGAGAATAAGAAGCTATTAATCCTTTATATCTTATTTTTTTTTTTGAAATCTTGGTCATCTACATTATTTTCCAGAAGTAGCACCCAATAGTTTAAACTTTTTATTAGAATTATAGTTCACCTTTGTGTGATAATAAAAACATTGAGGGGTAAGATAATGTTACGGTTAGGCTCAGGGTCACAAAATATCTATTTACAAAATAAAGTTGTCTTAAACGTTAAAGAACACTTACAAAAGAACTGCTTATAGTTTACAATAAAACACTGTGCATGTGCCTATGTTGTAAAACCTTGAAAATCTTATTAAAGTTGTTACAATCTTTTCTCTTTTCTTTGTCCTGCTGTGATTTCAATGAAAATATCTAACAGGTCAATGAACTGAATCCCATCAGTAGCACACATGATCCAGCTTTGCAGGAAGAGAATTAGGATTATTGAAGTAGTGATAACATTGACAATGGGGATGACTTCAGCTTCAATGCTGATCAAAATGAAGATTTTATCAATATCATGGGTCAACATGCCAGTTATGTCAAGGCAATTTCTACTTCATAAGTAATAGAAAATTTATAGTACTATTATGTGTCTGGAAAAGATCATAGAATTGTTTTAAATATTCATGAGATAAGGATATAGAAAGTTTGTTTTGGAATGGTTATCTTTTGAATCAAATACAAAAGAGGATGCACAAAGAAGTGTTTAGGATTATCATGACTAGATCGATCAGAGGCTGTTTTAGTTTTCTTTTCAATCTAACTCACAAAAGAATTTGTAAGAAATTCTGTTTCTTCTTCTACAACCTTGCAGACAGCAATATAGGAAAGAGAAGCCAAATAATACCTTTCAGAACAAGGTTTGTTTGATGATTCAAACCTTGAAACTCCTTTAGAATTAAATCTCTAATCATGTCTTGGTTCTTAGGGTTATTTTATTTTCCTTTCTTTCTCATCTGGTATTAAGTAGGGCTTTGGACTAGTACTCAAAGCCCATTGAACAGGGAGATGAAAGTCTAGAAAAACTCAGAGAAAAGGAATGAAAAGGTTTGTTGCTAGCAGTTTTAAAAGAGAATAAACAGCAATAACTTGTAAAACCCAATCAAATAAAGCCTAAACAATTAAAAGGCAGTTCACAGGACAGTCTCTCCAGTCACATTACTGCTATTATAATAGCCCCAGGTTTTTGTTGTTGTTGTTGTTTGTTTCTTTGTTTGTTTGTTTTTAACCATAAAGTCATTACCAATGAATTTATATTGGTGTATTGAATTTTAAGACAGGGCAAAGAGGTTTTGGGGGAAAATTGCTTCTGATAATACAAAATGTGCTCAAATATTCAGAAAGACAGGGCTCTCCCTGACTCTTCCCTCCTGCTGCTTCCCTCCAGGCTATTTCACTGCTTATTAGCACCTTCACCAGAGTGGGCAGGGAAACAAAGTTGCAGCAACAAGAGGCAGTCAATTTCAGTTCTCATTAGGGGCTCAGACACACAGAAAATATGGTGGGCGGGCGGAGTATGATGTAACAGCTAAAGAGAGACATGGCATTATCTATGTTATTCTCTTGTCCAAATCATTCTGCCCCCTGAATATCCTACATAATTGCATGTTGAGTGTAATTTTAATACATTTCCATAGCAATTACTGACATGTTTGTTGAAGGAAAACAAAGCTCTTAGGCGAAGTAATTATCTAGGTCAGTGGTTCTCATACTTGCCCTTCATCACACCTGCACTGGTTTTAATTTTTTCTCTTAATGACAAAATGTTGGGCTTCACTCATGGAGTTTCTACTTAGATAGGTGATGGCTGGTGACAAGAAAATGAATTTCTAGCAAGGTCCTCCATGAAATACACCACCAAAGCCCACAAATCTACGTGATTGTGGAAACATTGCAATCAACTGACCTATTTGAATATTTCTTTCACATAAGGCTTATAAATCCTCATGCTATTCCTTACCAGAATTCTGACAGCCATGTCATAATTTTTGACATAACAAAACAAAACAAAACTAAACAAAACTGAATTTCTGTGAAACTCCTGTAGCCATGTTGGGAAGGACAAGTGGAACATCATGCAGACAAATGTAGTCGGTGAATTTCTGTATTTAGCAATGTATATGCTTATACACATATATGTATGGAAAAACATTCAGTGAAAAAGTGTCCATGTATTTTATAGAGAACAAGGCGGTGTATATGAAAGTGCTTCAAGGAAAGGGAAATGGGGAAGGAGGTAATTAAAGTTAAAAATTTTAAAAATACACTTTTTAAAAATATAGCATTTACACATTCACTTACAAGTTACTTATTGTAGAAGAGATATTTTAAACAACTAATTTACAAATCTAAACTATTGAGGCATTAGTGGTTTTTTCTATAATTATTATAGTAGCATTTCTTATTTTGAAAGGAAGTGCACAGAAATATAAAGGAAATCCTGCTTCCTACTCTGTCATGCTAAATCCTTTGGGGATACCAGCTTAGATACCGTCCTTTAAAAAGGCCACTCAAAAGTGTCATAGCACACAGTGACATTTACTACTTGTTATGGAATCATCATATATGTTGCCTCATCACTATATATTTCTATGGAAAGTGCCACAGTTCTTAAAATTTACAGTTATGGATATCAGAAGAATGTTCAGTGCCCTCTTCACCCAGTTCCCTTCTGTCTACCTTGTTTTTCAACATAATTCTGTAAACCTTTCTTTGTAGCTATCACAGCAGATTTTATTTATTTTTAGACCCCAGTTTTTTGGGTTTTTTTTTTTTTTGCATCCAAATGTGATTGACATATTTAGAAGAACGTTTCATTCATTTTTTAAAATTTTCTAGAACTTTCTTTATTTTTCTGTTCCTAACCTTCGAGTTTTATATGATTATTTTGTTTTGTGGGGGACGTAGTCTATTTTTTTCCAGGCTAGTTTCTGCAATGTCTACATCCTGGGTGCTGGAATTATAGGTCTGTGACATTATTGTTGTTTTATTCAATGCAGTACTACCCCTACTGTCATATATCTCTAGTCTCTAAAATTTCATGAGAATGGAGAAATTTTAGCCATACAAAACATGCCAGGGAGGGTGACCGAAAGAAAGTGCTAGTAACCATTCTTCTGTTTCTGATTTAATGGCTCAGGTGAGCTCTGACATTTGCACAGTACCCAAGTAACCAGCTCTTGCTGCTTGTTCACTGGTTTGGAAATCAGAAATGTAGAAGAGGTATAGTTATTTTTTTCCTTCCTTCTCCAGATACTGAAAATATGGGTGTCACTAATTAATCACAAGCAGCAATCTCACCAGAAATGATGAAATGTACCATTTGAGGGTAGCTGAACAACCTATAAAACAAATATGATTATTACAGGGCTGACTGTGTGAGACCCCGACTTAGAGCGTTTCTCCCTGGAAGGTAAAGCCCCTAGATGTTCCCCAAGCTTGTTTTCCCTGATCTCTAAAAATACAGCTAGAAAGAAGCTCTCTGTTCTCTAGAGCCAGAAAAAGTCTTTTTGTTTCTATACTGTACAACCAGAGATGCCTGCCTTCCTGTGCCGAGGACACGGAGATAAAAATTCAGAAAGAAATCACTACCCACTCCTGCCTTGTAAATTTCACCAAGGACACCGGGAATAGAAGAAATCTTCCCAACTCCTCCCAACTCTCCTCCCAGCTCCTCCCAACTCCTCCCTACTCCTCAGCTAGCTGTTAAAAGCCCCCTACTGTCACCTCTCGGGGTCGAACTCCCCTGCCCTGCGAGGCGAGGCGCGAGGGGTTCATCCTCAGCTAGCTGATAATAAAACCTCTTGCAGCTTGCATCAGGTGTGGTTTTCTCTCGGGATAGTGGGGTGTTGGCCAGTTCATCCTGGGACTTGAGTGGAGGCCTGGTATCTGGAGCCTTACAACTGCACTACACAGCACAGTAAATTTATAATTACCTATGTCCTCCATCATTCCTGGTCAAATTTACATAGTTGTATAAATACATTTTGATGCAAATATATGTAAATATAAAATGCCATTTTTAATTTTTAAAAGGTCTCTTTTGTAGATATGTCAATTTCTTATTTGATTTATTTTTAGACAATTTATGAGTTAAAGTGGATCTTATTTTTAATCAGGTCTCAATTTTTACTATATAAAATAATTTCCAGATAAATAATTAAACTTTTGCCTTAAATACCTTCAACACAAAGTATACAATTCAGCTGAAAATTTGAAAGCTGTGAATTTTAAGCCATAATACAAATTACCAAATTAGTTAGATTTTACATGTTGTTCTTCTATTGAAAGATATTGAGTATTTTTCTTGTCAAAATGATCAGAATTATCAAAAGCAGTATTACAAGACGCTTAATTGTGTAATAATGCAAGTTGGAGACTCTAATTTAATTTCAAACTGAAATCTCAGCTCTAACAATTCCGGCTATGTGACTTCAGTAATTAGAGTATGTGTGTTTACTTTTCCTAGTCCATTCATTCACTACACAATCAAAGTACATGGAGTAGCGATCACATGATCACACGCTAGACAACTGAGGAGAAAATTGAGAAAATGGCAGACATTAACTTTGCTTAGCAAATATTATATAAAAAAATGTACTCAAATTACTTTACAGAGTATACAAGAAAAGCCAGGTGCAAAACAGTAATGTTTGTGACAGAAACATTGAAGTATTTCTGTGATAGACTGACTTACTGTTTTTGGAGTTTATGTCTAGAAATGATAGTGTTGGGGTTTATTCCCAGAATGATGGTATTTCTACTGTTAGCTTCTTGTTTTGTTTTGTCTTTCCTGAATTGATTTCCATATGGCTAAATTACTTTATGTTCATTCACACCATCAATGCATTTACTGAGAAATTGTAGAGTATGTGGCATATATATTTTAGTTACCCATAGATAGTTTTACTTAGCCATGAATATGTTTATATATATAGAATATTATGCAGAGAGTGTTGTTTACATAAAGAAGCAACATTTGTGAACCATTTTACTAGAATTGCTATGATAAAATCACGTTGAATATACTAATTATGAAAAGAAATTATTAGAGGTAATTTTGAAAGCATATGACAGAGTAGTACAGCTACAATTTATTAAAAAAAAATAAAGACTCATCACCACATTCTAAATGGTTATCATGAAGAAAAAAAGTAACCAGTGCTGGGAAGGATGTTGGGGAAAGGGAAGCTTTATACACTGTTGAAGATCTTGAGTGGTAGTATGGTCTCTATGGGATTCAATAAGTAGAATCTTCAAAAATGTACTAGAACCATTTTAGACAGCTAGACCATTCAAGGTGCATACATTTGAAAGGCTCTAGACCAACATACACATAAATACCTGCCCACCCATGTTTATGTCACTACTCATTGGACCCAAGATATAGAATCAGCCTTAGTGTTTGCATTATAAATGACAGGTTTACAAAATAAACTTTATATATATATACATATATAAATATATGTGATGGAGTTCTGTCTAGCCTTATGGAAAAATTCAGTTATATTTGCTCAAAAATGGAGTTGAGTGCTATAATATCTGTAAGTAAAATAAATCAGTCTTAGCAAGGCAAATATTGTGATGTTTTCTCTTCTTTGGAAATCTTTGGTTTAGATAAATCAAACCATGGTATGATAAGAAAGCAGAAAGAAAGAGAATTCCAGGAGAAAAGACTAGGCAATAGGAAAGGAGGAAGGTGCAGAGGGTAAGCATGGTTAAAGCACATGACAAACTTGTAAAGAAGCTCTATTTATTTTTTTATTGTTCTTATTACATATTTTCCTCAGTTACATTTCCAATGCTATCCCAAAAGTCCCTCATACCCCCCCCCCACTCCCCTACTCATCCATTCCCACTTTTTGGCTCTGGCATTCCCCTGTACTGGGACATATAAAATTTGCTTGTCCAATGGGCCTCTCTTTCCAGTGATGGCCTACTAGGCCATCTTTTGATACATATGCAGCTAGAGTCAAGAGCTCCTGGGCTCTATTTTGAAGATACAGGCCTGTGGACAATGCCTGTGTGCCAACAAGAACAAAAGAACAAATAACTCTTTGCTTCCCATTAGCAGTAATTCATGACTTTCCTAAATGAATTTTCTTAAACTGTCTTTGGAAGTTTTATATTCTACTGGTAGCCATATGGACTTTTCGTTTTGATTCTTTTACATTACTTGAACATTGCTTCTAGCACCACAGCAGTAAGTAGGTTTCTTCCTTGAGCTCCTGAGAAATCGGAATTAATCAAAAATCGGCATATTCTCACTGACAAACTTTCAAGGGAGATTCCTCTCTGCAAAGCCTGTGATGCTATGGGAGGCAGCATCTGTTGCATCTTTGGTTTTGTTTGCTACGTTGTAGAGACTTGGGTGTTGGTTCTTTGTCATTCTGTTGGAGCTTATTTTTCTTTTTTCTTAATTGAAAGGCCAACAGCTGGCTCTTTTTGTTACATTCATTTCCCCATGTACCTTGAAAATAAGGCTGATTTAAAATGCAAAGGTGCAGTTAAGTATCTAAAAGTTGATTCTCTTTCTTGTAACAGGGATTACATATACTGAGCACATGGAGCATTTCAACTTTATTCTTACTTCACCACCTATATACATTCTTATATCTTATACATCTCCTGTGACAGAGTAGCTGCCTGGTAACATGGTTTTCCAAAAAGGCAGAACTGCTTCCTGTAAGTCTCTCCCATGTGGAAGGAAGAAGAGAGGGGGATAACACAGAGGGGCAAATGTGAGTCTCATGGTTGCTAAAACAGGGGTATTGCTGTACTGTTTACCACTCTTTTTCTAGAGTATACTCTTGTGGTCTTTCTTTATTTGATCTAGTTAAACTCTTGGCATCTTGGTCTACTCCCGTGTCTTAACTAAATTCTCTTTTAGGAGCACATGAATAAAAAGAATTCTCCTGGGTTGGAGAGGAGAGGAAATGGGAGACCTCTCCACAATAATACTTAACATATTTCACAAACCCAGTACACTTTATGTTACATCCTAATTACTGGGAGAATTGTAGTATGACATGGTAATGTTTAAAAAATGTGTTCATGAGGAAAAACAAAAGTTGAAATTATTTTTGAATTTTATATTTTCATTGTACTTTAGTTGTAATTCAGGACATTAAGCAAGTTTGACTAGACCACTGGACAGCCAGTGTTATAACTTCTACGAACATACCCCAGGTATGTATATTGAAGCACATGAAAATTTGAAAGCTGCCAGATAAACTTTTTTTTTAATTTTAGGAAATTTTGTCATGATTATGAATACAATACCAAAGAAGCAAAAACTGCAATGAACAAAGGCAGATTATGAGAAAAGCTCATTGCATACTGTTTACTAATATTTCATTTTACTATGAGACAAAACCAAAGTATCTGGATATGAGCATTTCTTTAAAACATGTAGAAAATCTAAGATAAAGGAAGTGAATAAGTAACAATCATATTAATATCACAATACTGCAGACATTGAAGCAGGAACTTTTGATGACACAGCCTGTCTTGGGATACAGAGAAAGTTCAACAGATTGAGTAATTTGTGACTGTTTCTCAAGGTTGAGTTGTTATTTTATTGTGGAATACTAGCAAGTGGGTGTGATACCCTAGGTTAAATATATAATAGAGAATTTTAAGAATTTTTCGGCCCTACTTTCCTCTTCACTCCCTTTATTTTCCCAACCAGACTATCTTTCTAGTCTGTCTTCTTTATTTGAATAGAATCTCCCCCTACCTTTTTGACACAGATTTGAGGAAATCAATGAAAACAAAATATAATTGGAGTTTTCACAACTTATAAAATACATATTTAGCCTGATATGTTACTTATTCAATTATTCAAGTTATAGTGTGAGAATTAATTTTAATAAATTCTGACCCTTTGATGAAGATGAATTTTAACATGGATTAACTCGCATACTATAGGAAATGTCAATGTAGCATAGTATTCAAGCTGTTGCATATTTATTTCTTACAGCACTTGAATCACAATTGAAAAATTTCACACATCTATAATAATCAAACTCCATTTCATCTTTCCAACTTCTTTGGCTTCCATTATATTCCACTTGACACTTATTAAAGCTGCCTCCTCCACCACCACTCATTCCTTCTTTCTATTACCCATTAAATCCAATTAAGGGCATTAATACATGCATGGGTATGGGATCATCTAATAGACTATGGGCAACCTTCAACAACCACACTCATAAGAGTGACCCATCTCTCACAACTACCATCAATTGCAAATATCTCTTTAGCCAGAGTAGGGTCTTCATGAGCTCTATAACCATTCCTTCTAGAGTATTAACGGGCATTATTTTACACAGTTCTTTTGGAGGTAGCCACAGACAATGTGAATTCATGAGTGCAGGTGTGATATGATGTCCAGAGGATAACATTTTAGCTTTTCCTCAAACTCTTACATATTATAGTCCCTCTCATACAAAATGTTCCCTGATTTTTGTGGGTGTGGCTGTTTCTAAACATGTCCCATTCTGAGAAGAGCATGCACCATCATCATGGCTCTCAGCATTTTGTGCAGTTTTCTCTTTTCATATTCGTATTCCCATAAAGTGCTGCATACTCTAAACAAAAGCTTCTTGGAACAAAGTTGAAAATAAACATAAATGTTTAGAAAGTAGTTAGATATCATGACCGTTTGGCAAAATAGTAATAGTAGGTACCTCCGAGAACAAATAACCTCCCAAGTCAATTGGTTTTGACAAGATTTACAATACTAGGAATGATTTACTCCTTTTGAGTAGGCTACAGATCCAATAAAACGTGGTTAATTATCCCATAAGAGTCATTTCTCTTTTGCACTCAGCGGTAAATTTTGTCAAACTGGTCAATCCTGTAGTATGTAGGACCCAGCGCTAGGTAAGGCTGTTTATGTCTTTTTTTACTCTGGAGTGACCATCATTGCCACTTCTGGGACTTTGAAAGTTAGCAGGAAGCAAGTTTTCTCATCAGTTTCTCAATGTCTCAAAGCCAAAGCTTCAGGTGCTTTAGTAATAAGATATTATCGTTTACTTCCCGTAAGCAACTGTCTTTGCTTGAATTTTATTGCTGTGAAGAGACTTCAGGAACAACACAACTCTTATAAAGGCAAACATTTAATTGGGTTTTGCCTATAGATTCTGGGGTTTCATCCATTATCATCATGGCAGAACGCACAGCGGCCTGCAGGCAGACATTGTGCTCGAGCAGCCAAGAGTTTGCATCTTGATCCACAGGCAGTAAGGAGGAGACTGTCTTCCACTGGCAACCAGGCAGAGGCTCTGATTCCACACTGGGCAGAGCTTGATCTTAGGAGAGCTCAAAGCCCACCTACACAGTAATGTACTTCCTCCAACAAGGCCACACATACTCCAGTAAGGTCACACATCCTAATGGTGCCATCCCCTATGACCAAGCATTCATATACATGAATCTTTGGGGCTCAAACTTACTCAAACAACCACAGGGAGTAAGAGTGATGACAGTCTGCATACAGCTCTCATCCTGATCTACAATAAGAGAGAAGAGTGGGTAGGGCAGAGTGATAAGAAAAACATGGCATTTGATGATGAAAAAAGCTTGAGATTTTGCATAAAGCTAAACTTTTTATTTGTGCCATGACCATGGGCCCTGTTATCCATCTCAGGCAGCAAGAATGTGCATCATCTCATATTACATAGGAAAAAATAGCTATATCAGTATTTTCCGATGAGGTACTTTACAATCATAGGTATCAGCATCAATTATAACTCTTGTTGTCCACTGTAAGTGCCATGAAACTACTGTACCATTATTTACCCTTTGTTATGATAGCCTCTAAGCACCAGCTCTGCTATGTTGCTTTTCCTGGGGACATGAATAAATGCTTTCAACACAGATATGACACTCACATCAAAGCGAAGAAATGATTATATCCTAGTCTAAGTGTATCATTGAGTTTATTGGGATTACTCCCAAAAGCAGAGATGCCTTCATGCATGTAGATATCTAAATGGCTGCTGTTACCAAGTAATGACCACTCATAAGAGCTTCAACATTGGAACTTTTAGCAAAACCTGCAGGCAATTTGGCCATCTGAAATTATTCTCTCTCGAGTAATTGGTGCTACTCATAGAGCCTTTAAGAGCATCTTGGTTCTCCTTTCTAAGACTTGTAAGTTGTTCATTTTGCTTTGTTTTAACTATAGAATCTTACAGTCTATTCTCCTCTGTCATCAGGGGGCATGCTTTAATTTGCATGAAATCACTACAAAATTGCAAGTGTAGCAAGACAATATGTATAAAATAATAAATATGATTTTATTCTGATGAGATTTATTTACCAAACACCAGTTCTCTTGGATATAGATATTGGATGAGAAAATAAGAACATAAGTCCAAACCTAATTACTGAATTTTACAGATGTTACAAAGAATCAAATGAGCTCAGAAAAATATTAGCCACCATGGGTATACAAACTAGGACCTTGGAAGTTGTATGAAACAAAATTTCCTTCTTTTTTTTTTCTTTTCTTTTGTTAATTATCTCCTCTTTCCTTCTTTTCATTCTTTCCTTCTTTTGTTTGTTCATTTATTCTTTCTATGTTTTAAAGACCAAAGTATAATTGGGATATGAGTAATTAAAGTCTTAGTAGAAGACCCTATGACTTAAGTATGAGACATATTTCATAATGTACATGAGTGAACAGAGATAGCATTCTAAGAACAACAGTGTGCATATTGGATTCCAAAGAAACCCCATTGTATCAGAGAAAGCACAAAAGCCTCTTTCCTCCTTGAGATAAACCCTATTCCCCTTCTTCAGTGTAAATAAAAGTGCCTCTTCCATAGTTCCCAGTTTTCTGACCTATTGATACTTCCCATGCCCATTAAAGTGTCTCCAGAAACAGGGGATCGACTTTTAAGGCTGTGCAAGTCCTCAATGACCATTTTATTTCCAACAATTTTATTCATTGAGATACAATGATACAATACATTTCCTCTCCAGCATGGAAATGTATACCTGGCACTTGATCAATTCTTTTGGGTGCTTTTTGAAGTTTTACAGGACCTCGATATTGTCATATAAATCAAACAGAGCTCTTTTCATGGTCTAGGAATTAAGTACACTGGGAAATGGAAAAGAAAGCATTACACAGACAATGGTGGAACATCTAGGGAGAAGCTTCTACATGCCAAGGATATCTAGTCCCACTTGCTGAACAATTAATGGTTTTGTGTTAGTACTAGAGAAAAATCTTGACTTAGAAATTATTGCTATAAAATGAAGAACAATTTGTTGCAATTATAGATTTTTCAATCTAAAAACACAATGGTATTTCAATTTCTCCTCTTTTAATTCTCTTTGCTAATACCTATTAGCTTTGAAATTTTGTGCAATTGTGAGATATTTTTAAGCAAAACTGACCTGGCAGGGAAAAAAACCTCATATCATAGCTATGCATAAATAGAAATTTCAGGATTTAGGGAAGACCCAGGCCTGAGTGATGAGCCCTGCAGCTCCCTAGGGTGCTTTAGGTAGCAAGGAGGATTAAATTGCCTCAAGCAGGTTTGTCTCTAGCTACAGATTAAAAAGAAGGAAGGTACAAAAATAGATGTGAAATTACTGCTTAAAAGCACACAGTTCAAAATATTTCAGTATGACATCGAGAAACCATATAGAATTAGGTAAGGTTACAAATTCACCTACAATGATTGAAGCACTCAGGAATGTGAGTATCCTTCAGTGAAGTTAAGAGGTAACATAGTGCAAATCCTTAAACTCTAAGAGGCATTATTGTTTTTGGAAGAACAAAATACAAAATATGTGTGTATGAAATATTTAATGTAATAATTTTTCTTCTTACATTTCCATATAAAAGGAAAACGTGACGAACATTAATAATAAAAGACTCTTGGAAATAATTTTAAGATTATAGGAAAATATCAATATATGATTGTGCAACTACTTAATTATGGGGGATTGTTGCATGTATTTTTATAAACATGTTTTTCTTGGGACTGTGGCCATATTACCTGCCCACTCCCTACTCCCAAGTTCCACCCGGCTTAGCTGGAGAGGTGCCACCAGTACTGACCCATCTTCTCTGTCCTACCCACCTTTGCTTTGGGATCAGCAGTGATACCTGCCTACTCCCAGGACCTTTGAATCTGTGGATGAAGGACATACACTCAGCTTGTCACTTTACAGCTTGCCTTTTGTGGCACAATTGTTGGGCTTAGATACCTCCTGCCTGGAAATGGGTGCTCTTACCACACCACCGTCTCCATCTCTCCTAACCCAACTCAGTGGCCCATTCCAATGAGGCCCTGCCAAAGATTTCTGACAACTCGCCCACTGTAGAGTTGCAGAATCTGGCTCCCACGAAATCTTACATGATTGTTGTATGCTCCTCATTCCAAAGCAAGGTAGAAAAGGCCCTCTCTCTTTCCCTGCCTTTCTTTTTCCCTTGGGACCCAGATGTCCCACCTGTACCTGCTGCCTGGTAATTACCTCCCGGCCTTCTTTATTGACATATTAAGAAGCAAGTAGGGAAGTAGACCATATTACCAGAACCTCCCATTACAGGGAGTATGTAGTTGAAGTTATGATAAAAGAATAAAATTAACGTACTTTCATTTATGTAATTTTATTTTACGTGCAGGAAAGTTTTGTCTATGTGAATACATATATGCATCATGTAAGTAAAATACCCATGAAGTCCAGAAAGGGACTCAGATACCCTAGGACTAAAATTATTACGTACATTTAAGAGCTGCCATATGGGTATAGATAATCAATAGGAGGTCCTCACAAAGGGAAACTAGCACTCTTAATTGCTGACTCATTTTTTGTTTTTGGTCAGAAGCCTGGAGAAACCAATATGAATTGGTTGTTGAATTTTGAGACAGAAGAACTGATTTGGACCAACCTACAAAAGTTTAGAAAACACAAGAAAGGGTGCATTTATTCAGCAGTAAGTCTTCAAGACAACAATAATGAATAAAAATTACTTTTACACATTATACCTAGTTAAGTAATGTATTTACTATAAGTATTTTATGTTTTATGTGTTTTATTCCCATTGCAAAACATAAAGGGTTGGAGAAGGTTCAGTGATCTGTTTATCTTGATCCTTTATTTCATTAGGTAACATAGGTTTACATTTAAGTACATCTTGTTTTTACTTCCTCTCTGACATTTGTCTCTCAATATTTGTTATATCATAGATATTTTTCTTGCTGAAGATCTATTTTTATACCTCTTAAAAGAGGAAATATGTAAAGATCACAAATGAAAGTAGTGAGGAGTTTACTCCAGTTGAAATTCTAAATACTGCAATGGCTTTTTCAAGGAACATTTCTATCTGTTCAACTCCTACCCATGATATTAAGGGACCTCAAATGGAATTTTCCATTTTCTAATGCAGGAAAAGTCTGTCTATATAAGTAAAATTGCCTTTTCGGCAACCTTACTGTGATTCACTGTCTCAGAGGCCCCTCTGTTGTTCTTTGCTCTGGGCATCCAGTCAAACTCAAAGAACTGATGCTTCATTTGGGGAAGATACAAGGAAAATTTCTCCTCTGTCCTTTTTGTCTTCCATCCTCCTTAATGTTTCTATTAGATGTCATCTACTTTCTGCAACATTGGTGGGCTTTCTTCCTTTCCAACCATGTTGAGTGTCAGATTTAAATGTAACTCTTATTTGCCAGACATAATTGTCATTTCAGCAGCTTACTGCTCAATAAGCTCACTCTTTCTACTTCTTTCTGAACTCTGACTTGTTGGTTCAACTCAGCTGTTCTAGCCAAAACTTTTTTAAAAGCAAACTAATTCAAACTGGCTTCTCTAGACTTCTTACTGAATTGTTCTGCTTGGCCTCAAACTAACTCTGACAATATGTGTTCAGGCCTACTCCTTTTAATGTAACTGTAGCCATTTTGTATTCAGTCTCCATTTTGCTTGTAAGGTGAAATTAAGTTCACCTTTTCAGATTCCACTTCTTAGAAGTAATTATCCATAGCTAAAACTAAAGAATGTTACCAATAAACAAAAAATAAAATAAATAAATAAATAAATAAAGATCACTAGTACCCTGTTGGTTGAGTCACTTGTACCCTGTTATCTCAATATAATGAAATTCCTCTTTTCATACCTGTCCACCATCCTTAATTCACTCAGGACCAATCAGATTAAACATTATCTGATAGTACTTTGTCCAATTAGAAAAAAATATTGTACTGCTTCACTGCTTACCTTCAAACTTTTGAACTTGGTTTTTCATAGAAAAAGCCTGCTCTGAGAACAGACTGGTTTCAGAATTAGTTTTTTTTTCTTTTTTTTTGAACTGCATATTCTATGGTGTGCATTCAATAAACTATTCTTGTTCAACTGAGACAGGTGTATGCATGGTTTATGTGGCAATTCCCAAACCTGAAAATATATTCTAATCTTCTGGTTCCATCTCATTCTCTAGCTCATTCTGTCATCACCTTCAAAGTGTCTCTACAAAACTGACAGAGCATATCTCTCTCTCTCTCTCTCCCATCTACCACTGTTCTTTGAAGTAACATGCCTTGTCTGTTTTCATAAGAGTTGGTTGTAGTGTTATCTTTGACTTAGTCTGTTAGATCTTACTCTGATTCATCACATTGTCTGCCCCTCAATTAGACATGATTTTCAAACAGGGATGGTTCCTTCTATAAACTACACTTACCTACAGTGTTTGGGATTAAAGGAGTGTACTAAGAGCTTGAATGTATTCTAACCAGATAGATTAAAGGTGTGGAGCATGTTTGAATTCTAGAGGGGATCACATAGCTATAGAAAGGAATTAGATGTAATCCCTTGCCAGAGTAGCTATGTTGCTGGATTAAAATTACTCTATAATCTTGCCTAGTTTTCTGTCAACTTGACAAAAGCTAGGATTATTTGGGAAGTGGCACTCTCATCCAAAATATGTCTCTAAAATATTTGTATGCAACTCTGGAGTACATTTTATTAATTGTGATGAATATTAAAATGAGATGGTACAGCCCACTGTTGATCATGGTGTTCATGGGGTAGTAGTGTTAGATCGTGTAAGAAAGCAGGATGCAAGCCAGTAGCTAGTATTTGTCCATGGCATCTGTATCATTTCTTGCATCCAGATTCCTGCCTTCAATTTCTGCCCTGACTTCTTTCAGTGATGAGTTGTGATCTGTAGTTTTAAGATGAAATAAAGCCTCATATCTGAAATTGATTTTAGTCATGGTGTTGTATTACAGCAATAGAAAACCTAAATTCAACACCTGGAAAATACACATTAAAATGTCTTCAATATGAAAAATTTTAAAGGAGTATTATTACTATTCCTTTCATTATAGGGAGGGCAAGTATTGCTATCACTATTTGCAGTCAATACTGGAAGAAGAAAATAGTAGAATAAAGGAAAATAAATATACAAAAAATATACAAAGCATGAGGATTATAAAGAAGTCAATGAACATCAATTGTATTTTTAGTGTGACCATAGAAATCAAGAAGGGAAAGCACTACAGATGTACTATCAATATCAACAATGACTGCATTGATACTAACCTTCATTGAAATAAGATCAATATAAAAAATTCAGTTGTTACAAACAAAATTTAATAGTCACAAGTTTTATAAAAATTAAATTACCCAAGAATTTCTGCTATGTATGATGTACAAGAAATTGTAAAATATTTCTAAACATTAAACTCTCAACAATGAGGTACATTTTTGTGCCAGTAGTTAGCATACATGAGTATCATAAAGATATTGTCTCTCTAAATTTACATTAGCCTAGGATTCCATGATTATAAAATCTATGTAAGATAGCAGAGAATTATAAAAAGTTTGTCTCCCTATAGAAGAAAAATATAGAAAATGAAATCTCTTTTCTTAAACCTAAGAACTATTTTAATTTATAGTAATTCAAGCCATGTAAAAAATGAACATGATGAGAAAGTTGACAGAAAGGGAAGTACATAGCCAACAATAGATGCACACAACTTAGGGCTTGACTTAGGACTGAAATAGCAAAATGAGGATCAAACTTGTTGTCTGTAGGAAAAGAAAAATGAATTGAGTTCTTATGTCACATCTTCATGTATATGCATACTTCAAGAACAGATTTTTTTTTAAACTCAGAATGCTATAGACAAAGATACTAAACACATAGAAGAAAATATAAATGACTACATTTTTAATATATACTTTAAGGCAGTATATTTCTTTTCCAAACTATAGAAAATGATCATCATTCAGTGCAGATTATTTTGACTTACATATACTAAATTCAAAATTCTCTGTTCATTTAAAGGTAGCTTTTAACTGAAAAGAAAACTCATTAAATTGAGGAAGAATTTGCCATGCATTTAACTTGAATGGACAACATGAAAAAAAATTTAAGGGAAAAGAATGCCTTTAAACTCTGCTGCTGAATGACAAAATGACCAAAGTTGTTTCCCATTTTTATTTTGTTTGTTTGTTAATTTTTTCTCTTGTTCCTCAATTTAAGTAGTGCCCAAAGATGATAAACAGTGACGATCTCCGGAATATATTGTGTTGACTTCTACAATCAGATTAGAAAATCTAGGTGAAAGGACACATTTCTGGCACCTATTCTGGGGTGGAAACTGGACAGTCCATTAGTTTAATAGCCAGGCTTCTGTTCATGACTGTGCGATAAAGTGGTAAAAATGGGTGACAAACTTAGCTTCAGCCTAGAAGTCACAGAGCTGTGAGATTGTCACAAGACCTGAATGGGCTCAAGGACAAAAACCAAAGATATTTAAGGACTGCCAGAATAATGACAATAATCTTTTGGATGAGGCCCTGCAAAGGCCTTGCTTCAGTCTACTATATGAATATTCAGAAGAATGACAAATCCTGCATAGGTATTTCCCAGAAGAAAGAGAAACTGAATCTTGTTATTAATCTGAACAAAATGAGACCTTAATGAAATTCTATTTTACAACTGCTCAGTAAAATATGCAAATGCAAACAAATACAAATAATTAAATCAAATTTGTTAATACTAACATCAGACAGCATCTCAGAAATTCCTATTGTTTGCTTATGGAATTGTTAATTGATAAAACTTTCTGGTAAATAATTCATCTTTATCTTGTAAAGTGGAGAAACTGCCTGGTCTTTGAGAATCTATTCCTGTATGCACGATGAGAAATATATATGAAAATATGCTATTCCATTAGGCATCAGGGAAATGTAAATCAAACCTGCAATTTTCCTACACCAGTTAGAAGGGGAATTATAAACGCAAATGCTGCAAGCACATAGAAGAAAAAGAAATCATGGGTACTGTTGCTATAGATATAAATAAGTGAGGACACTATTGAGAGCAGTATGGCAGTTGTCAAAACACTAAATTTTAACTGCATAGTGATCCAGCTATTCTTCTCTGAGAGACCAACGAAAATTATATCATGGCATGAGATAAAATTAAATAGAATTTTGTTCAACTTATGCATGATCCTTCCAGATACTGTATTTATTTGGACAATACTTAAAGATTAAAAACTAATCAGAGAACTCATTTACAGGTTCATGGGAGAAGAAAATACATCACTCACAGAAAATGGATTGTTATTTATCCACATCTGCTCATATACATCAAAACGGAGTGAATCAGAGCATACCGTGTTAAACAAAACAAATTGTATCCAAAGGAAGACACATTTCACATATTCTTCATCACATTTGAAATAACAGTAAATCTATAATTGTCCTGAAAATATAATACTTCTAATAATACTGCTCTAAAATATACTACTATTATGTTGTATAACAAAACAAAACAAAAAAGACAGGGCTGATTATAACTATGAAGCATGGAGTAAACCCAATGCCCACAATGGATAGAAAGAACAGGCACAATTTTCTCTTTTGTACTTTGTGTGCTTTAGTTTGTTTGCTGTGATAATGAACTCCTAACTAGAAGTGGAAATGGTCTTGTGGATGGATCTGACAGTCTCTTTGTATCCACATATGGCCTAGAAGGATATGGCAGGGCCAGGGAGAGAGAAAGAGGGTACAAAGGAAGAGTCAGGAAAACTTGAACACTTGTCTTCATCTAAAGGCACTACAGTTATGGATGAGTGCTCCACCCACATGAATTAGTCACCTCCCCAGGCCCCATCTCTAAATGCAACCACTTTGGAAACTGGGTCTCAATATAATATTTTTTGAGAAGACAAAACCATTCATACTACAGCACTGCAGAATAATGTGCTACAAAACGAATATGGTATTTACCACAACATGAATAAATAAAGGGAAAATAAAACTTGAATGAAAATTATTGAGAGAACGGTAACTTAGTTACCATAATGAACAGATAAAGCTGTGTCAGTAAGAATTTCTACATCTACATATATATTTTTCAATAGATATACTTGTAAGATTATGTTGAAATGTGAAATATAATATTTGTAGGCAAGAATTTCATATGGGAAATGTGTGCAAATAGATAACAGACATTTATACACCTATTATTGATGCATGGATATTTATCATTTATTTTTAATAAATAAGTCCAGGTTTCCAATGGATTAGGCTGCATTGTTTATAAATACAGGACCACACAGATTCAATCTATCACAAGAATTTATGGGGCTGTATTAGTGTTTGTTCTCAAAGGTAGAAATTATTCTTACCTTTCATTGTATCTATGGGTATTTCACAAATTACTTCAATATCTTACAAACCTAAATATATATGTATAGTATGCTCATAAAATGTAGCCAGGAAATAATGGTATTTAGTTAGTATAAACTTCTTGGAACTTACATGCTTAACTTTCTAATTAACATTGAATATAATATTGTATTATTAATAGATGTATCTTTAAAAGGAAAATTGTACAGATTTAGTGGTCCATATGCCCCACAAATCCATGTGTTACTTCAAAGAGAAACTTTCCTCATCATAAATTTTCATGTACCATTTGACATTAATATTGGATCAATGTTAATAGATGAAAAACAAATATCCAAGAAATATAGTCACAGGAAGTTCATCTGTTTAAACATTAAGTAAATGTTTCCTGTGCTATTAGCAATTAGCTAATATGTAGCATAGAAACAAAATGCAGTGGCATTGAAAATACCTTTAGTGTCTCTTAGCATCTAAAGGAAATAGTACCCATTATCATAGAATCAAGCAAGGAGGCCAATTAACCAATTGTGTTGTACGTTCACTTTGGAATAATATTTTAATTATGTAAATAAAACAAAGCTAAAGTCGCACAGAATTTATCTGACTTATTCACCATGCATTCAGCAGTTGGACAAAGTAATTGAGTAGAGTTAAGAGATCCAAATTTCTCTTCTGTTCTAATACTTTATTTAAGTTGGTTTCCTCAAACAGGCAACCTAATCATTCTAAGAATTAATGACACTCTGCAATGTATGGGGAAGAATCATATGAGAACATTTTAATGACACCCAGTTTGGGGCCCTGAGTAAATTAATGAGTACAATTATGTGATGGTACATTGCCAGGCATTACCAAAATGCTTGTCTGTGTTTACTAGACGGTTGTTCAGTTGCATGGTTATTGACTGAATGTTTCCCATTCTAATAATCTGTTCAAGTACCTTTGATTTTTGCAAAGTCATTCTTAAGTTTTCAAGGCAATTTTTATTATTTTTCTGTATATTTCTGTATAATATAAATTTTTGACGTGATCTTACCCTTCCCTATGAAGTAAAATACTAATGCTTGCTAATTTAGGTGGAAAAGTGTTCTTTAGTACCTTTGAAAAAGGCAGAGACTTAAGTAGTGTTTGACACCAGGAATCAATGGTGGTGTCTGTGTAGGAACTACACAGTGACATTGAATAGAAAAAGGTAATACTTCTGCTATTACAGAGTAAAACTACACATACTATTACACTCAGGAAATTAAAAAAAAAACTCTCTCACATATCCCATTTGGTTATAATTAAGAGTTTGAAGGGAAGGCATTCTTACTAGTCTCAAAAACACTTAATTGTAATTTACAAATTTTGTAAAATTAAAGCACAAAAGCAAAACAGAATTTCTAGACTTAATAGAATGCATATGTATTTATTAGTCAACTACATAGTAAAAAGTCACATAGTATGATATAAAATTCTGGCTGTAAGGACTACAGAAATGGCCTAGTCACTCCAGTGTCATTTCCTGATATATAAGCATGAGGGCCTAAGTTTTGGTTCCCAGTACTCATGCAAATGACATTGATGTCAGCCATGTCTGTAACCTAAGAACTTGGGGTATGGTCCCCCCAAGTTCTTAGATAGATAGATAGATAGATAGATAAATAGATAGATAGATAGATAAGAGGTATAGGTATAACTGAGTACATGAACTCCATGTTCAGTGAGAAGCATCCCAAAAATAAATAAAAAGGCTTCCTTCTTTAGCTTCTTTGGATCTGTGGAGTGTAGCATGGATATCCCTACATTTTATGGTTAATCCACTTATATGTGAGTACATACCATACATTTCATCTTAGGTCTGGATTACCTCAATCAGGATGATAGTCTCAAGATCCATCAGTTTGCCTATAAAATTCATAATGTCTCTGCTTTTAATAGCTGAACATTATGCCATTGTGTGTATGTAGCACATTTTATTTTTTTAATTAGATATTTATTTACATTTCAACTATTATCTCCTTTTTCATTTTCCCTTATGGCAAACCCCTATCTGATCCCTCTTCCCCTTGCTTCTATGAGGGTGCTCCTCACCCGCCTAACCACTCCAGCCCCGACGTCCTGGCATTCCCCTACACTGGGGTATTATTGAGCCTTCACAGGAAAAAGGACCTCTCCTCCCACTGATGCCTGACAAGCCATCCTCTGCTGTATATGCAGTATGTGCTACATATGGAGCCATGAGACGCTCCATATGTATTCTTTGGTTGGTGGTTTACTTAGTCCCTGGAAGCTCTGGGCAGTCTGGTTGGGTGATATTGTTTTCCTACCTATGGGGTTGCAAACCCTTCACCTCCCTCAGTCCTTTCTCTAACTCCTGCATTGCGGACCCTGTGCTAAGTCCAGTGGTTGACTGTGAGCATCTGCCTCTGCATTGTCAGGTTCTGGCAAAGCCTCTCAGTAGACAGCTATATCAAGCTCCTGTCAGCGTGCACTTCTTGGCATTCACAATAGTGTCTGGATTTGGTGTCTGTGTATGGGATGGATCCCCTGATAGGACAGTCTCCAGATGGCCTTTTCTTCAGTGTCTGCTCTACATTTTGTCTCTGTACTTCCTCCCGTGAGTATTTTGTTCCGTTTTCTAAGAAGGACTGAAGTATGCATACTTTGGTCTTCCTTGTTCTTGAGCTTCATGTGTTAATGTGAATTGTATCTTGGGTATTCTGAGTTTCTGGGCTAATATTCATGTATCAGTCAGTATATATCATGTATGTTCTTTTGTGACTGGGTTACCTCACTCAGGATGATACTTTCCAATTCCATCCATTTGCCTAAGAATTTCATGAAGCCATTTTTTTTAATAGCTGAATAGTACTCCATTGTGTAAATATATCACATTTTCTGTAACTATTCCTCTGTTGAAGGACATCTTGGTTCCTTACAGCGTCTAGCTTTCATAAATAAGGCTGCTATGAACATAGTGGAGCATGTGTCCCAGAACATATGTTCGAGCATCTTTTGGGTATATGCATTTTCTTTATCTATTCTTCAGCTGAGGGACATCTAAGGTTGTTTCCAGTTTCTGGGTCATGAATAAAGCTGCTATGAACATTGTTGCTACAAATGAACCTCTATTGGGTCTCCAATCTGTAGTGAAAGGGTTTCTGGTTGCAGGTGAGCAAGGGTCTGTGAGAATTGACAAACAGACACAGACTCAAGGGAGAGCTGCATCTGAATGTGTTTTTTGTCAAAGTTAGTATCAGTTATATATAATACAGAAAACAAAGGAGTAGTGTGTCACAGCAGGCAAGGTACATAGAAGTTATCTGACAGAAAACAAAGGAATGACTTCAAAGGACTGACAAGAACCAGGTAATGTTGACAGTAAAGATAAAATAGCCCTGTCTAGAGTCAGCTAATAACAGGTAAGGATTTCACACCCTAGTTACAATTTATGCTACACCTTTGAGCCATGTGAAAGCTAGCACCAGGGGGGTCTGCTCTAGCAGACCTTCTCATGAATATTGCAATACCACAAACCCCTATTTTCTAGGCCTTGGTAAATTCTTGCATATGAGAGTAACTTGGCTGTTCTATTAAGTATCTATAGGGACTCTCCATTTGTCAAAAGAATTCACCAACTTTTTTCTAATAAGCAAAGTAGTTTGCTATACCTGGCTGTAATGAAGATTCTAAGTATACTTTGCTAAACTTGCCTTGAGATTTCTAGCTCTTATCCAGTAAAATACTGTAAGAAAGCATGCGAGACCCTCCACAATATTGCAGGGACAAATCTGGGGCATTCTAGCTATGGGAATGCCAAGGTTCCAGGAGGCTAGGTTTCCTTGAAACTCTGCCTCAGAACTGCTTCTAGGCTTCTAAACCTGTAATGTGAGTCACTACTATGTAGCACATAGTTGAGCAAATATCTCTGTAGAATGGTTGAGAATCTTTTGGGTATGTGACCAGGAGTGGTATAGCTGGGTCTTGAAATAGAACTATTCCAAGTTTTCTGAGAAACTGCCATTTTTTTTTCTGATGTGGTTGTGCAAATTTGCACTCCTACCAGCAATGGAGGAATGTTCTTCTTGCCCCACATTCTTGCCAGAATGTGCTGTCATTTGAGGTTTTGATCTTAGTCATTCTGACCAGTGTAAGATAGAATGCCAGAGTTATTTTGATTTGCAGTTCCCTGATAAGTAAGGACTTAGAGAACATTTTCTTAAGTGCTACACTGGCATTCAAGACTCCTCTGCAGAGAATTCTGTTTAGCTATCTCTGTACCCCAATTTTTAATTAGATTATTTGGGTTGTTGGTGTCAAACTTCTGGAGTTATTTATATATTTTGGATATTAGCCCTCTGTCAGATTTAGGGTTAGTGAAGAGCCTTTCCCAATCTTTAGGCTGCCAGTTGTCCTATTGACAGTGTCTTTGCCTTACAGAAGCTTTTTAGTTTCAGGAGGTCCCATTTGTCAGTTGTTGATCTCAGAGCCTGAACCATTTGTGTTATGTTCAAGAAGTTGCCCATTGTACCAAGGACATCAGCAGGGGGAATAAAATAGTCATGGAGGGAGGAACTGTTTGGGAAAGGAGATGGGCAGGAGAATGTAGGGGTTCAGGATCAGGTGTGGACAGGGACAGGATCTATGGCCATATGGCCATGAAAATGAATGATAAACTGCAACTGGTGTGTATAGGGAGGTAGGGCAAATCTAGAGGACATGATAGAGACCTGAGATAAGGGAGGCACCCACTCCCTTATCTCCACTCCACTCCACTGGCAGGACCCTACGTTAGGTATAAGAACACCAATCTATGCACAAAGCTTTCAAACCAAAATTTAAACTGTCTACAAAAAATGTAATGATTGGGGATGGAGCAGAGATTGAGGGAGCTGCCAACCTACATCGGGGCCAGCTTGAAACCCATCCGAAGAGGAATCATCAATCCCTGACACTGCTAATGATACTCTTGTTATGCTAGCAGACAAGAATCTATAATGACTTTCCTCTGAGAGGCTCCAGCCAGCAGCTGACTCAGATGGATGTAGAGACCCACAGATAAACAATAGATGGAGCATGGACACTCTTATGGAAAAGTAGGAGGAAGGATTGCAGGCCCCAAGAGTGATAGGAACTCCCAGGAAGACCAACAGAGTCAACTAACTTGGTCCCTTAGTACTTTTAGAGATAGAACTACCAACCAAATAATATACACAGGCTGGAAATAGTCCCTCTTAGTCCCACACAGATGTGATGTAAAGCTTGGTCTTCATGAGAATCCCTGACAACTGGAGCAAGGGCTATTCCAAAAGCTTCTGCCTGTCTGTGGGATATGTTCTTCTAGGTGGGCTTTCTTATCTGGCATAAGTGAGAGAGTATGTGCCTAGCCTCCCAGACACTTGACATGCCAGGGTTGAAATATACCCTGTGTGTGTGTGTGTGTGTCTAGGTGGGGAAGTTCCAGCCTCTCAGAAGACAAGGGAGAGAACAGAAGGACTGTTGGAGCAAATGACGGAAAGGAGGAGAAGTAGTAGGGGTGAGAAATGAATAAATAAAAAGAAAAGAAAAATAGATATGCATATATAGCTAATGGTAGGAAGATGACAGATTATAGATAGATAGATGATAGATAGATAGATAGATAGATAGATAGATAGATAGATAGATAGATAGATAGATAGATAGATAGATAGATAGATATCAAGTAAAGACTGACTGATATTGAAAACCCTCATCAAGCTCTGGCCTTTAAATTTGCAAAGGTAAATATGTACTGGAACAAACACATTTATACACTAATATCAATGTACTCATATAGTGCACACACATACATACAAACACATGAAAGAAACAAAAAAAAAGAAAGAGACAAAGTAAAGAAAGAAGGGAATAAAATTTGGAGTGCCAATATTTTTAGGAAGAAGAGATTATTTCAAATAGTAATTATAGTCAAATATTTTATGTCTATGTTAAAAGTTTTCTAGGATATCAATTATCATTAGTATAATGAAATTAGATAAAATATAGATATATATATACTCATTGGATCTCTGTACCAAGAATCAAATTAATCATGAACAATTTAAAATTCATAATTTTGTTTTGTTATATAAATTCAACATAGAAATTTCAACAAAAAGAAAAGCAAATGAATGCAAAACTTGATGAATACTTATCTAAATACTGTAATTATTTACAATGAACAAACATACTTTGACAATATAAGTAATAATGTCACATAATTAAACAGTTGTACTGAATAAATGACAGAATATATCAAAAAATATCCTTTAACATTCTAATTTTAAAACAAACTTGTTATTTAGAGAGGGAACATGGATTGGGCTATAGGACATGTGCAGAATTCAGAGGAAAACTTCGTGGAGTTGATTCTCTCCTGGCACCTTTACAGGACTTCTAAGGGTCCAACTTGGGTTAATACACTTATGCAAGCAATCCTTTTAAACAGAACTACACAGAAGCGCAGCCTTTAATTCTGTGTTTACAAAACTTTTACCTCTATTTTTGGAGCAGTGTTCTAATTCAGATTTGACAGTTTTCTTTTTTCCTGTAATTGACTATGCTCTATTTTTAAAATCTTAAGAGTGATTTCCAATCTTTCATTAATTTATAGAATGGTGCCTGGAATTTATCCTAGGGATATGCACATGCTTTGCTAAAACTGGGTCTGTCAGCCATCAGTGTTCTTATTTATGTCATGAACTTACACAGTTGAGAAGAATTCATGCTTTAGGAATGACCTAAATTATCACTGAAGTTCTGTTTTTGATGACATGAATGTCTTTCCAGGGAAGCAGTCTTTACCTAAAACCTTCTGATCCTTTAGAGACATACTGCATGTGTCTGTATAAGATATTAATGTGATTTTTCATTGTCTGTGTTCTGAATTTAAATATCTTTTCCAGTCAGCAGTTCTGATATCATAGCAGGAGACTTATGTATTATCTGAAGGAATGTCTGTATTAAAATGTCACAAAAATAGAATTGAAAGGTAACCCTGGTGTGGTCTTTTATTTGAATGTAAAGATATTTTGGCAAACTATCAGTTTTTCTTTTTTTCCTCAATTGCATGGTCTTGGTAAGGCTTCGGATCCTTAGGATATGAAAACCTTTCTGACAAATTGTGACTTACTTTTGTGTAAATGTACAAATTTCTTACAGCAAAGGCTTTGGATCTCTTTTTCAGTCTCTCATTTAATTTATTAATTCATCTTTTCTTTTAGCAAAATTAAAGGAACATATAGCATATTGAGGGAAATGCTAAGAGCATTTGGTTTATCAGACATTTTAATTATAGAGCTCCTAAATTTCTACATTGCTATAAAGTTATTGATGCAGTGGTAAATAGATAGCAGATTTAACATAAGGACCCTAAACTCCTGTCAGCCTTTATATCAGCATCAGGCACATATATTAAAAGTAGATATAACCTAAGTGCTCTCTCTCTGTAAGTAAGAGCTAAATAAAGAAAACAATAGATCAAGAGGTAGAGCAAGCAGCCAATTGACAGGGAGTGAACATGAGTAACCCAGGAAAGAGAAAGGAGTGTCTTTGAGATGAAGGGTATTTAAAACAATGTGGAAAAGAAAGAGCTTTCTCCTTTTGGGATGTCATGGGAGTAAGAATGTCAGCTCCCTGCTTTCTCTGCCTTTCTGAGATAGTAGCTTTCACCACAATGTCTGGCTCCTAAGTCTTCATTTGGTAAATCAAATGCTTGAGATTTAGTTTTAAAAATATCATAACTCAGTTTGTATAAATGAGGCAATCTTGGAAAAAAATAGAAATTTCCTTTGACGTATAAAATATAGGTAGGTATTTAACTACAATTTTTTGTTTCTTGTCACTTCATTTTGCCCTCTATCATATTCCAATTGAGGCTGATTTGAAAAGAAAATTGACAAGGTATGAATGTAAATAAATGGTCAGCATCATAATGATATTTCTTTTGTTTTCCTTTTATTTTATTGAAAATAGATTTTTTTCTTTCATACAATAGATTTCCCACTCCTTACTCTTCTCAGTTCTTCCCCACTTCTTTGTCAATCTGGACTATACCTAGACAAACAGACATCTAAAGAACAATGATAAAATAAAATAAAATAAAATTAGAAAATTCAAAACAAAATCATTTGGAATACGTCAATACAACCAACCAACCTCCCCCTCAACCCCCGCAAATAAAAGCACAAGAAACACATATAAATCACACACCCAGGAAATCCCAAACTGGAGTCTTGGAAACTATAATATATAAGCAAAGTCCCTGTAATGTAGAAAACAAAAACAAAGACAAAGCAAATAAAACTTCCTTTTTTAGCATTATTTATTATTATTATTATTATTATTATTATTATTATTATTATTAGAGACAGGGTTTCTCTGTATAGCCTGTATAGCCTCTGTATGTCCTGGAACTCACTTTGTAGACCAGACTGGCCTCAAACTCAGAAATCTGCCTGCCTCTGCCTCCCAAGTGCTGGGATTAAATGTGTGTGCCACCACGCCCAGCCACTTTTTTTGCATTATTATTAGGTTTCAAGCCTGGGACAAATGTGTCAGGTTTCTAGTTAATATGTCAGAGAGTACCTGGCTGCCCGGGTTTCCCTGCATTGCTTAGGGCTTACTTGTTACAAGGAATGTTCTGGCATACCCTGCCCTCTACCCTGAACTCTCCAGCCCAGGAGAGTTCATGTATACCCTTCCTTCCCTATAATCCAACCATTTTGGTTACCTTTTCCTTTTGTATCTGGGTTATTGCTTCTGTTTCTCCTCTTACCCTCCTCCTTCCTCCCCCCTTCATGGAAATGTCCCTGCTCAGAGTCATGTCCACTCTAGACTCTTCCTATGTTCTCCCACATGTCTATAATCAGCTTTTCCCTCCATCATACCTAGAAACAGTCATGTTCATTTCATTTCCTTTTTTTTTATTACTTGTCCTTTTCTCTTTTCTTTCATCCATTTATTCTTTCTTTCTTCCTTCCTTCCTTCCTTCCTTCCTTTCTTTCTTTCTTTCTTTCTTTCTTTCTTTCTTTCTTTCTTTCTTTCTTTCTTTCTTTCTTTCTTTCTTTCTTTCCATTCAATTATGAAACAAGAACTTTGAGAAAATCCATTGAGATTGATTTTTTTTTTGGGGGGGGGGTTGGGTATTTACAGCCTACCCTTAAGAGAAGTCCATTTTCCCAGTGAGACTCAGTCTTTCTGAATTTCTTTTTGATTTGCAAGTAGCTATCAACTGAAAAAAACTTCTGGGTTAACATTAGAGGCCTGTATCCACCTCTGCTTTCATGTCCAGGACCACATCTTTGCAGACATGTGCTGACCTGTGCATACTGCCTTGGTTTCAGTGATTTCATGTGTGCACAAAGACTGTTCTGTTTAGAATAGATTGATTGCTTTTGTCTCCTATCTTCTCTGCAGCATTTTTAAACACTGAATGGATGGATTTAATGGAGACATTTATTTTAGAACTGATTGTCCTGAGGTCTCTCCTCTATGCATAGTATTTGGCTCTGGCTTTTGGGATTCAGTCCATCTGCTTTAGGAGGAAACTTTTGGGATGGCAGCCGAGCAAGGCACTGATCTATGAGTATAGCACAGTGTTATCAAGTGTAATTTTGGTGCTATGTTCTTTTATCAGAACAGTAATTTTCGGTTTTCTCCCAGATACCTGACTTATCTAGTCTCAAATTCTTGGCAACCCATTTAACATTGGGTCTGAGTTTAATCCCACGAAATGGACCTTAACTCAAAGCAAATATCCACAAGATTTTGGCCCTACTGCACATTCATAGAAAAGAGGTTACTTTTGCAAATCAAAGAGTTTGTAACTGGGCTGGTGTTTATGCAGAATAACGTATACCACTATGATTATAGGTGTGAAAGAGGTGGGTGGGCACCAGATCTACTTCGTTGTGTTCCATGAGTGATTTAAGTATTGTCTTCAGCTATATAGCCTTGCTATCCGCTTTTCAAGAACCACCAATTGCCTCGGAAATTACCTAGATTGCTGCTGGGTTCTTATCAAACTTCTTGAGGCAAAAAAGTCATAGATCTAACCAGTTCCTGGTACTTGAGGCTTCATTGCTGACAAGAGATATGCAACTCAGGCTCTGTCTTTCTCCATTATTTGATGATTTCATTTAGGATACTGCCATGTATCTGGAAAGACTGTTCCTATTTTACAAGGATTATTTTCCTTTTAACCCCTACTTTTTGAGTGATTGAATAATTTGTACCAGTTTAAGGACAAAAAGCAGATAACATTTTGCTTATGTAATGAACTGAAACAAAAAATTAATTTGAAGCATAAAAAAACAATGGACAAATTGATCCAAATTTCAAAGGGAATCCCATTGAACCTATTAATGGCCATCCTTGTGCATCAACAAACAAATAAATAAAACAGGACTTACTATGTAAACAGATTCTTCCAGAAAGGATGCAAAACTGATATTCTGAGAGTCAATTATAAGGGTCAGCAGTTGTAGAAAAATTGCATGCCTGTCAGATGTGTGTGCTGTACTCCAAAAAAGAAGATAAACAGCTTAGATCTCAGAGCTCAGCTTATTACTTCTGCCACTTTGATAGACCACTAAGCTCTTGTTTCCTCATCTGTAAACTATAGGAGTGTGAATTCAAACTGAGAAATTCAACTTAGGATTCAAATAATGTTATCAGTAAAAAAATAAAAATAAAAATAAAAAAATAAAGGTATAGAAAAGTACAAAAAACATTATTCCTTTGGAAATGGTATTATAGGAGGGTGGGGGTGGGTGGGTGTGGTACATGCCTTCAATTCTAGCACTTTGGAGACAAGTGAGGCTAATCTCTGAGGTCAAGACCAGGCTGGTCTACAGAGTTCCAGGACAGAGGGGACAGAGGGAGAATCCAGGGCTACACAGAGACACCTGCTCTTTAAAGCCCACCCCCTAGTCCCCACCTCTACCCACACACACATAAAGAAAAGGACATTATAATTCAAACTTACATTGTTTAAAGGTCTTTTCACACTGTTATGAGAACCACACATTATTTATTTATTTATTTACTTAGTTATTACCTTTAGGCAATACAGGGGTATTTTCTGAAAGTTCTGTGGAGGGAGTTAAGAGAATAACAGTTTACCTATCGATCTTCTTCCATAGGCACGATGCCATCATAACAGTCAAGGAGAAACACCGTATTAAATGGTTTGCTAGTGAACAGTTCCTTATGAACTGACATCATCATTAGTCCTCTACATTCCTGACTAGCATTCCCCAATCTTCATCTCTGCTTTAAGAACAAAGGTCATTCCACTGAAATGAGTCTTTCAGAAGGCTCCTTTGTATTACAAACTTTTCATTGAAAAACAATTCCATTGTGCATTCTTGTGGCATTCTTTTATTTGAGCTAAATGCCCTAAGCAAAAGTTGCATTATGGGCTAGCATCTGTTGTGTGCTCTGGGTTCCAGATCATCTGCTTACTTCCTGTTTGCACTTGGATAGATGTATCTCTAAACTTTTTTTTTTTTAATCTTTAAAGGAGAAGTGAAAAGTTTATTAGCCTGACAGAATTCTTATGAGGACTGAAAGAGCTCACACATCTCTTTGAAATACCTTGTTTGTAAAGAGCAATGAAAGTCAGGGCTGCCTTCTTTGTCCTTGTTGTCTGTAATCATCAGTGGGGATGTTTAACTGATTAGCATTTTTCTTTTGTATCTATGAAAACCTCAATTGTAAACACACTTTCACAAATGTGCATGCACACACATAGAAACACCTCTTCATAATCTCCTTATGACTACATAATGTTTCATTTATTTGTTCCTGAATACTACAAAGTCACTTCTCTCTCTCTATATATATTGTTATAATTTAATTACCTCATGGTCTTACAAATAGACAAATGATTCAATAGGACCAGAGATGGTGTGCATACAAAACGAAGTGCATGCAGCTCACTTTAGTAGTCTCCCAAAAGACTAGATGCTCAGTCTAATAAATAGTTTGACTGTATTTTATATATTTGAGTGTTTTGTTTGGATGCCAGCATATGAGTAGAAGGCATCAGATCTCCTTATAGATAATTGCAAACTGCCATGTTAGTACAAGGAATTTAATTCTGGACCTCTGAAAGAATAGCAGATATCAAAACTTCTCACCAGGCCCTAGATGCTCATTTTCATTTACCACCATTAAATCTAAATGTACATAGACTTCCTGACATTTTCATGAAAGAATAAATGAAAAGTGATAGCAGAAACAATAGCGGAAACTTGGAGAAAAGTTAAAATGCTAATAAAATCATAAGCAATGTTGATCAGAATATGAATTTTTCCATCTCTATTTTCTTATGCTGATTTTTTTACTAAGAAAAATTAGGCCATATAAAGCTCTTTAAAGTCTACCAATCTGTGACCTATCTACCCATATACATTGTCTTCCTACAGGTGCTGAAAATCTCTCTTTTATTCCATGTTATATTAATTCTACACTTTGCATAGGAGATGAGGGTTTTTCACTCTCCTACAAATATAGCTTCAAAAAACATTCTTTTCAAATTTTCCAACGATTCTTCATTGCCCAATTCAAATGTCAACTTTCAGTGATCTTTGTATCTGACATGTCTAGAGCATTGGACAGGAAGCTTATATTTTTCACCTTAATATAATTTCATAACTTAATTTTCAAGATAGGGTACTCTTAATCTTTATCTATTCCTGTCTATATGACTTATTCACCTCTGATAGTTCTGCTTCAACTCTTTTGTGTTAGAATATTCAACGCTACATAAGTGAGGTTCACTTTCATCTGTTTGTAAGTCTTCTATTAATACTATACAGTTTCCAGCCTTTACAGCACACATGCACATGGAAATTCATAAATTGTAAGGCTATCCAAGATTTTAAAATGCCAACTGTCCACAAGCATTCTACATTTCATCTGAACTGTAGTGCACAGGTCAGAATGAGCAGAAATTATACAGAACATCTCCATGTTTAACCTGTGTCAATTCTTTTCTCATCTAGTCAAAGATGCTGCTTTCTTCTGTGTACTTATTAAGATTTCTAACTCTTCTTCCTTCCTTATGTATTCATAGCTAGTCTTGTGATGAAAAATAGCTTGAGTCTACATTTACCAACTTACAACTAGAAATTTTCTTAGCATTGCCTAATTTTCTCCCAAAGTCATTTGGATACTGAAACTGTTATCTCTGGGATATTCCTGCTCCAAAGCACTGTCTCAGTGCTCATTCTGTGGGTTGCAGCCCCTCCAGTGATCACATATTCTGGATATCAGATATTTACATTTCAATTCATAATGGTAACAAATTTACCGTCATGAAGTAGCATCAAAATTAATTTTATGGTTGGGGGTCACCCAAAGGTAAGGAACAGTATTAAAGGATCGCAGCATCAGGAAGATTGCAATGCTCTACTCTAAACTTATCAGTCAAAAAAAAAAAAAAAACATACGTAAGAGCTTCATGTTCTTTTTCATATTCATATTCAGTTTTAAAATATCTTGCTTTTTGTTTAAAATACTGTTCATATTTCTGTGCCAGGTCATTGTAATGGCTAATACTATTTCTGGAATGTCCCACATCCATTATTTGTAAAGTCAGCTCCCAGTAAATATTATCATTCAAAATTAGCTTATTTTCTCACTATACCATACCTTAGAACTTTTACTTAAATTTTAATCCAGTATCTTATTTTCAAATTCTCTGCTCTTTTGGCAATAACACTTAAGAACTGTTTGGAATAGCACATAAACCTATTATTCACCTGTCTACCCTACTAATACATAGGTCTTATACTTTCAGGAATGTTTCCGTTCTGTTCACTGTTGTAAACACACGGCTATGATGTTTAAGTTGTGCTTAGTAATATTTGGCGAGAAATGAAAATACCAGTTTTATTGTTGAGCATGCAGCACAAAAAAAATGACAAATGACATATATAGTTAATACTTGGAAATATTTTAATTGAATCAATCAGCCATCTATAATTTATTTATATTATATATTTATAGTATTACACATTATATACTTATATAATGTATATTAATATATTATATAATGCATTTATATTAATAAGCATAAAGCATCAGTGATAAAATATTAAGCTAACCATCATTTATAAAATGTAGATGTAAAAATTCTATATGTCCTGAAACAAAATACAATTTCTCTCTCTCTCTCTCTCTCTCTCTCTCTCTCTCTCTCTCTCTCC